>NW_024881297.1:9793454-10393454 GCF_018691265.1 Tyto alba
CATAGACATGCTGCGACGGGGTTATCACGAGTCCTTCTCCGAGCTCTTCACTCTGATACAGAAGTGGAATGCCTTGAGGGAGGCTGCAGGGCCTGGGTCAGCCATATGGCAGCAGAAGTCCCTGGAGGAGCAGCCTGATAAGCTGGATCAGCTTTACCACTTCCTGACCAGGGCTGAGGCAGCCCAGCGAGCAGGTAAATGGGGGGATTGTGGGTAGCTCAGCAGCGGGAGCTGCAGCCGCCAATGCCTGGGGGAAGCTTCCAAATTGTTTCATGTATGAATTTGAAACGTTACTGCATCTTAGCACATTTCAGCCTTAGTCAACTAAGCTGTATTTATAGAATAAATGATTAGGAACTGCAGATATCGGGAGAGGTTTTGCTGAGAGAAAAAAAGGGGAAAAACATCTCGAGTGCATTATGATATCATCAGAAATGTTTGATGTATTTATAGCTTTGGTAACATCTCAATTATTTTCTCATAGTTTCCTTATTTATTGTTTTTCTTTCTCTATTGATTTGAGTCACTGGTTTTGTATTAGAAAAATTTAATAGGTGAAATGCTGTTTCACACAGTAATAGTTTTATAAATCTGATTTTATTAAATACCCTGTCTGCTAACTGTGTTTGGATTTGTGACTGACTTAAAAGGGATTGTGAACATGTCAAATAAAATACAGCACACAGATGTAACATGCCACCTGTGAATTACCAGGTATTAGTGAAGACATAACTCCAAATTACTGTATTTTCTCTATTGCCTACTATTTACTAAGCACTTGTATTTATCATTTTCTTTTACTATAAATAGTAACACACTTACTCCATCTTTCTCCTTTGGAATAATTGTAGGGGTGGAGACAGATAAAGCTCCAACTGCAATTCTGTTTCATGGCTGAGCTGATTTCACTATAGTTGCCTTGTTTCAAGTTGCGTTTTGATCATTACAAATATGAAAATCTACCATGAAGCTTGTAAGTTTGGAACCTAAGCTTTTTGACTGAAATTTGGAAACAGACAACTTCCTTTTAAAAAGGAACAGCAAAAAAAACGTTTCAGCACTTGTAAAATAAACATTCTAAATGAACATTTTTTTTTTATTATTTACTACGAAAGCCAAAAGTTGTGGTCTATTATTTAATTCACTGTAATTTTGGGCAGGAAGTCTAGCCAGCCCATGATGGGAAGGAATCTTCAGATTTGTCTGGACTATGACTGAAACCTGAACGGGCACCCCTGTAGCCTGCAGGAGTACGAGAGAGAAGTTTTGTGCTCAGACTGCCCTGACAGAAGCATACTGCCAACTCTTTGATGTTCAAAAAGTAGTAGGTATGGGTTGTCTTGATGGACATGCTTCCTGCAGCTGCTTGAGGGGAGCACCTGGCCTTCCTTCAGTGCGTGATATTTTTCAGTGTTACTGATATGTAACAGCATTGGCAGAAATGCTCCCAGAGAGTCCAGGCTCTGCTGACTGTGCAGTTTCTGCCCCTATGAAAGGCAGGTGCCCTTTTTCTCACTGAACCCAGCATTCGTCCTTTGCTGTGCTGGGCTCTGTAAGTCTTTCACCTCTCACAGACAAGATACCACCAATGGTCTGACTGATTGTATCTTGCCTCTAGGAGATAATGTCTCCCAACTTGTCTGCTAAAGTTTGTTAAAATGAAAGACTAGAAAATGATGAGAATGTGCCAATAGAGTTGGCAAACATCTTTACTGAACTGCTAGATTAAGTTATAGTTAGTTTTGATTTTTTTTTTCACCAGTTTCAATGCAAACCTTTGCACAAATCTCTTGTTTGTATTGAGTTGTGAGTCACCTGGCACACAAAGGGGTGGATGCTAATTCATGTTGCAGGTGTTAGAACTAGGAGTGCTGGGAAGATAACATGAATTATACAGCTCATCAAATACTAATTCAGTAGTTCCGCTAATCCAGTTACTCTCTGATTCTAATCAAATCGCTCAGGGCTCTGGCTTATGATCTCCTGACAACTGTAGTTGACACCATTTAAGAAGTGTTCAGCAGTTCACCTCAGCTGGAACTTACCATGATGTAGCAGTCACAACAGCAGCTGACCTACATTTGCTCTTCAGCTGCCACAGTTCAAGCTTAAATGGCTGAAAGTAATATTTAGGGCTGCAGAGTGTGAGAGCTTCACAGTGTGGCTGTTGTCACTAGTATTTGACTAGCTGGAAGTTTACCTGTTTCAGGTATGCCGTCTGGAGCTAGCACTTGTGTTGAAGAGATAGCAGGTATAAATTATGAAAAAAATAAATACATAATCTTTGTGACTTGTAATTTTTTTGATGAATTTAAACTTCATGAAGGGATTGCCTTTGAATTTGAGGTGCTAAGTGGAAAACAAAACTTCACTTACTAAGTTAATAAAAAATTTTCTTATTTGTTATTTAATTTTTCTCACCTGATATTTCTGTATCATGGAGTGTTGCTGTGCTAACTGTGAATATAACTTACAACTACTACCCCTAAATTTAGAGTTTTATGGTTGTTACCATAGTGCACAGAAAAAGTTAGGTATTCATTCACTTCCTGTATTTATTGGTGGAATATTTTAGTTTTTTTGATAGCTTGTAGTTATAGGATGCTATAATGCTGGATGTAAATTGTTTGCTTGAACAGAATCAGTGCCATCCATCATGATGTGGAGGCTGGTATCAAGATGCAATTATGTACTTTATTGCTGGGTTTGAAAATAGCAACTTTTTGTTTACCAGTGTCATGCTGTACAGACCGTTTGCCTTTACATACACTAGTGAATGTTCTCTCTGTTTTCATTTTTTCGTGGAGCATTTTAATTGAACTTCGACTCATACAGGACTTGTCTTTTTTTTTTAAATTGGCTATTACAAATATTTTATTGTGTGTAAAGAAAATATTTTTTTTTCTGTCCAGTTTAATCTCATTGTCATTATATATGAATACCTCCTAATTATTTAAAAATAAAGAGCTAGCGTTAATCCTTGCAGCTTTTCAGAAAAATAGCTGACAGAGTTATTTTGCCCTAGTTACAACATTATCCCCAAAACACTGGCAGAAATATTGATAATACTTGACTGCATTCCTATTTGGTCTTTTTTGATGCAAATAATGTAAATGTTTCTGACTTCAAAATTGAGTTGTTTTGAAATATTCCTTCATCTTTCTTCATTATCATGGAATAACCTTTCTTTTTACTAGTTCTGGTCTCAGTAGCTTAAAAAAAAAAAAAAAAAAAAAAACAAAAAAACCAAAAAAAAACCCCCAAAAAACCAAAATGAGATAATTTAGCTGTTTAAATATGTATAGTTGTAGGGTTTTTTATAGAAGAATGCAGGATAAATGCCAAAGCAGTGTATCTACGTAGCTCAGCATTTGATGTGTACAGTTCTTTCTTGGCACATGTATTACAATGTTATGATTTTTTTCAAAAAGAAAGATCTATTTTGAGGCTGTGGAATCGCCTACGCAGTTGCCTGCTTGCCTGCCTGATTGTACTGGTCAGAGTAATTTCATGTAAAGATATAACTGTTCTTGAGAAGTATAATACAGTGCTGGCAGGTTGTTGTTGCTATCTCTTTGAAGAGCCATAGCTCCCTAGCCCCTACTCGGTACTGTTCTGTGAGTTAGCAGGAGGCTGAGTTTGAAGCTGCGGTCCATCCTTGTCTGACACTGAGGGTTGCTAACCAAATATCTTTTGGCTGCTGAGACCCTGTGAACAAATGATGACCATACCTTATGGAGGTACACCAACTAAATAAACCTTTTTTTGTCTGTCTAAGACCCAGATAAAATTTGACACTATCTCTGGGTGTTTGGCTGGGTCACGGGGAAGAAGTAGGAACAAGGGAAATCCAATTAAGAAGTCTTCTAATTATATTTTGGAATTTTTGAACAGCACCCAGAGTAACATATGCCTGGGAGAACCATTCATTATAATGATAATGTTGCAGTTCCTCAGATAAAAATATTTAAAAGTGAAATTAAAATCTTTAAGATGGTATTAGCACAGATTTTACCACATGAATGTAACTGATTCTTTAAATCACTACTTAGCTGCTACAGTCTGTCTTATTGTTTTAAAATGCATTGCTAATTTACTTGTTGGGTCTGCATGCTCATTAGGCTAAGTCACTTTGAATCATTTTATCAAAGTATTGCGTAGCTACTTTTAGTTAGCACGGAGCCTACAAGAAGAATGATTGACATAGATTATACTGTATGATTGACAAGGTTATACTGTAAAATATCAGTCGTGTGTTTTAGACTCAGGTCAGACTCTAAGTGATAGCATGCTAAATTTGCTTTTTCTCATATTAGGGGTCACCTGTCCCAGTATTATTTCAGAAGGGCTTGGAAAGGATTGCTCTTCAGATTACGTTTGAATTACGTATTAAATATAGGCTTGAACTCTTACTGAATCCTTACCTAGGACTAGCAGAGGCCTTGAAGAGCTGGTATGATCAGCGTTTGCTAGAGTGAGCTGGTTTACTTATCTTGTACAAGGTGAAGGGAATGCACGGCAAGTTACGGCTCCAGAACAATTAAAAGAGATGTCTCAGCCATTGGCTCTACGTTGGCAGAGCAGGGAAGCAAAACCAGGGAAAATGCCACAGTTCAGTGGCTGCAACGTGTACTGAGCAGTCAGCACTATAGTGGCAGATCACCGTGTTCACTGTGCCAAAGCCAGTGCACGGAACCTGCGCTCGCGTATGGACATGCCTTTGAAGGGGCAAGACACTGCTTATTAGCTGATGGTGGAGAGTAGGAGTTAAGACCTGGAAGCTGTTGCCTTTCTCAGATTCCATCTGCTCCTGGTTCCTGACCCCAGGCAACCTTTGTGGTGTGCTGTTTGCTAAATGCTCAGTCTGTGCACAGGATACAGGCTGCTGACCCTTGTTCAAGAGAATATCAGACACACGGAATTAGAAGGGAGTGCTAACTTGGCTCTTTTTTCCTCATTTCAGTGTAGAGAAAACTTCTGACAGTATGAGTTATCATTTGTTGTTGTTGTAAAAGATGACTTTTCATAAAGTATATGAACAAAGCATGAGTAATTGATGTGTTTGCAGTAGAAAATCTTTCTTGGAGATACGTAAGGTTGAAAACAGTTTAGCATTTTACAGTGGAAAGCTTTTCTGTAAGATTTCACACGTACGCCTTAGGCTGGGCTAGAAACATTGCAATAACCATATTACCCATGCTATTTTGGGAAAAAAAAAAAAGGGGGGAAGTGGTTATGCATTAAAAAAGAAAAAAGATAAACATACAAAACCCTCCTTTAATATTTGCTTGGAAGAGGCATCGTTTTATTTGGTTTTGGGGTAAGGAGGAAAGGAATGCTTTTATTTTCTAGGCAGGTTTGTCATTCTCTACTTAATATTTTACCACAGGAAAAAATTCAACTGTTGTTAGAGACCAATAGAAGAGTTTATTATTTTTGTAGTTATCTTACAAAAAGTGAAGTGATTCTGCCCAGAAAAGAAGCCAAGCCTTTTCAAAATATAGCAAATTGTAGAACTACCATTGACTTCAACAGAAGCAGCATTTCTTAGAAAATTTCAGTAGTGTGTTTCCATTGCAATGTCTTGGAGTCTTCCTTTAGTGTCCCAGATTAGCAGTTATCTGCTTTATATCCTAATCATTAGATAGCTTTATCCTTACTTAGCAAAACTATATCCTGACTGTTTCCTTAGCATCTTTGTATATATTGTACTTTCATTTAATGTATTCCCCTTATGTACCTAGCAGTGTTGGGAGGTGTGTGCTCTGTGTACACTCTGCCTCCTGATATCTAGGAAACAGAGGCGCTGCCCGAAGCTTGGGGTGTCGGCACGCTAACCCACAGCAACCTTTCTTCATGTATGTGGGAGTTTAGCTTATGGATAACATTTCTGGAAAAAGGAATGTTTGGGTGGTCCACTACCTGTAGGTGTAGAAGCACGATTGTCCTCAACAAGCAAATGGGAATGATTTTTCTTTTTTTTTTTTTTTTGATGTGTATGGATCCAGGTGGAAATAAACTGATTGCAGCACTATATTCTATTACTCTTCATGCTTCTTTTTGGCTCAACAGCCTCCATCCTGGATCTTTCTGTGTGTGAATTCTTTATAGCATCAGCTGTCTTGCTACTAAGTCACTGGTATTGATCTCTCTGGCAAGAGAAAAATGAAACTTCCAGTATTAACGGTGTCTCATTCTGACATCAAAAATTACTCCTAGTGACTTAATTGATCTTTGGCCACTCCTTTATATCTCTTCAAGAGTGAATGGTCAGTTATAATCAGGTTATACTGGCTAAAAACAACTAACTGAACTAGATGGTGAGTGTTACCAGCTGTTGAAAAGTTTCCACATGGCCTTCATCTGTCAGGAACAAATGACTGACTGGTGGATTTCCAAGTGGAAAATACTGAGACATAAATGGATGTTGAAAAATGTCTTCGCTACCTGTATTTTGAAAATCAGTATAAGTTCTGTTTTCCATTAACAAGAGCAACAGTCTCTTTCTTTTCTTCTTCAAGGAAAGTACCAAGCCAGGATCTCTTAATGATGTTGTTTTCATCTGTTCTTTAAAGACCATTTATGTACTACTTCTCCTTTCACTACATGACTACATCCAGTCACGAAGGAGATCATACGCGTGTGGCATCAGTTGTACTTAAATCACACTCCACCCTGCTATCCCTGTGCATTGCACTACGTAGTAGTTTTCTAGTTGAACACAATGAACATGAAGACCATGGATTTGAATGATCCTCTGTTCCATGTGCACCTTTGCTTGCCAGTTTACAAGAAGACCAAGAGCAAAGATATTGTTCAGTGGGCCAATCAGGGACAATGGCTTAAGGTAACAAGGGGAGACCCTACCTGACAGTTGAGATGCACCTGAGGAGATCCTGATGCAGAGCAGGAAATACTATATGTGTTTAATATTTTGTGCTTAATGTTTAAGCTCAAGTCAAAGGGATTTTTAAAAAAATCTCTGTTTAACAAAAAGATCTCTGCAAGGTTTGATAGAGATAATTTCCTTTTGTGCATAGACATCCAATTTGAAAGTAGTTTTCCATTGCAAATAACAACGAAAATAAAATACTTTAAAAAGTTCAGATCAAACAAAAGAAGTCCATCTTCTGAAATTTATATCCCATGGCAAAAACATAAAAATATTAAAATATATAAAACATACTGCAACATAGCATGACTTTTAATTTGTTTTCTGTGTAATTTCTGTGCAATATTACTGCCTTTAATTTGGTAATTTGGCACTGAAAAAATGTTCTGTTGGATAATTGCTCATAAAATGTGTTCTTAATCCTCCTTCATATCTTCATTAAAGTCCAAAACTATGAACTATCAGGCTTCACCATCTGCTTCATCAAGTTCTGTTTGTTCTGTGTAGCTGCCATTTTGGGTAGAATTTCATCTTTACAGTGTTCCCACAGTCCTGCGACTTAAATGTTCTGGAAGACCTGAATTTAAGTTCCAGTGTTTTATTAAATTAATGTAATTTTTGAAAGATGAATGCAGTCAGCCTTTGATACTTTATCTATGTGCTTTCTTAATCGTTTCTTACTTAAAAACAGGATTTTGTCTTGCAGGAAGTTTTACAATTGCTTCTGTGATTCAAACTTCTCTTTCTGTTCATTTGGTGTCACATTCCAGTGCCATCGTTCCCTTTCTGACAAGTGGTGCAGAGAATTTTTTTTTTTTTTTGTATCAACAGATACATAAAGATGATTTGTCTACATCTGTTCTGTTATCAGTTGTAGAGAGCTCGCTGTACAAAATCAGAGCGGTCAAAGCCTTAACAACTGAATTACCTATGGGAGATTTTCTAGAAAAGAGTATTTACCTATTCTGATATTTTTCTTCTCCTGGGGAGGTAAAAGTTCACTCTTATTAAGTCTGACATGCTAGCTTTACCAGAATAACCTGTTAATTTCTTGATTTGTAAATCCAGATTTGAATCCAGAAGACAATACAGCTTTTAAAAGTCTATCTTTTGGGGTTTATTTTATGACCAGTATATCTGGTCAGCCACTGTCCAAGACAATTACAGAGAAATGGTTGTCTTTGTGCACTTCTCATTGTTATTCACTGGCAGGATAGTCATCAGAGGGTCATATTAAAGTTCATTCAATCAAAGCTGTGGCAGTAGCAATAGTCCGCCTCAGGTCAGTTCCATCTCTTGAGATTTGTAGGGCACTACCTGAAGTTATCTGCGTAATTTTAATGTAGCATTAGTGCCTTGATACTTTGTAGCAAAGATTTCAAAGGTAACAAATCTCTATCTAGTGTCCTACCCCAATGACAATCCAATTATCTTTTCCCTTACTGTATTATTCTAACCGTTTGTATGTATCCTCTGGTATCTTTTAAATTCATTTTCACTTTGCTGTAATCTATATATAATGTGTATTGTTATCTTTATGTTGGTGGTTATAATTAGGTTTTGTATTTCTCTGTTCATGTGGTTATTTGTTTATGTACTTGTAATCATCATGGGAACCTCAGCCTTTTGAGATAATCTGTAAAAGTGTTCCCTTTTGCCAACATACATGTTTAAGTTGGGATGGGATAAATCACAGCTAAGAAGTATCTGCTTTTCTTCATTGAGAGTAAAGGGATCCTAGGTAACCCATATCTGTATCTAAATTGGTTATTTTGGATGAATCCCAGCTATGCCTTGACTGTTTTATGTATACATATACATAAATGTGCTTACATAAACATATATATGCACATATATGTGCACACAGACAGATAGATATATTAAGCCCAGAACAGTTCTATTACTTCCATTTCAGTATCATTTGCAGAGATTTTCTTGAGGCTATGGTACCAAAATAGTCTTAATTTGTAATGTATAAATAAATTTCATATGATGTACACTCTTGGATATTCTGAAGAAGAGTTACCTAAGAGATACTTTTCAGCTTTGAGGGGGAACAAAAGGCATGAAAACTTACAGCCATAGAGTATGTTCTGATTAGGAATACATTAAGTCTATATATTGATAATTATTCCTCAAAGCCAAGTTTCTAAACTTAAGCTGATGCTTTGATATCGTCTCAATTTGTATCTAAGGTTTGGTACTCGAGATGTAATTTCTGGGGTATTTCTATTTTGGTGATTCTAAAAAGATTGTGAAACATGTTAATTTCTCAAAAGGAGTGTTACCGTATTTACTAGAAATGGAAATGTATGTAACAGAAAGTGGTTCAAAAATTATAATTGTCTATATTCTAATGAGAATTATTAAAAAGATATAAATATGAGGTACCGCTCCATGGAGGAAAAACTCTGAGAAAATAAATAGGAAAGAAAAATAATAAATAAAAAAGCAAAATCAACAAGTATTGTTTAACATTAAATAAGAGGAATGAATTTGTAAATCAAAAGACTAAACCAGAGATTGTTTAAGAATGGGGAAAAGACATTTCAGCTTGATTTCAGAAAATTTTAAGCAGGGAAAATTTCAGAAAATTTTAAGCAGGGAAAATTCAGCCAATGTTCTCCAAAATGTGCAAGATAGATAAAAATGGAGGAGAAACAAACACTAGATAAACCTCTTGAAAACTTCAGACATGATTAGGTGGTAACAGGATTCTTTCAGAAAACAGAATAGTTTTTACTTTGTTGTGCAATACACTGAAGAGCTCTACCAAGATGTTCTGAAGTCAAAGAACTTAGTTGTGATGACAGACAGCATTAGAGATTTACTTCCTGTTAGTCCACACATAATTTGTCATTTTCAATTTTGAGACAAAACATACTAGATATGAGGCTGAGGAAACACTCTCTTGTATGGTTTAGTGATACATTCAAAGTACTTTTGGAGTAATTGCTGTTCTTTGTTCCAAACAATGCAAGTGACTTACATAGGTAGTAGAACTTAGTTGAGAAATTAGTCCTTTTTGAAAGTTAGATTTTGCCCAATTTTTCCTGAAGATAACAAAAGAAGAGAATTTTTAATTGCACCTTTTGATCAGAGTATTTTGATATAGTACCATAGTTTAAAAACACTTAGAAAAGATCTGGACTTTGCATGAGATCTTGCCTGTATTTGAAAGAATTTTTTTTCCCCACTTGATCTGTTTGTGGTGCTCCATACCCAGGAGTAATAGGTTTTTTCTTTCTTTTCCCCCTTTTCTCTCTTTGTTGAGCAAAGCTTACAAATTGCAGAACTCCTGAAGGCAGAACAGATCTGTTCACACATCTAGCTTAACCAAACAGTCTCTCACCTGCTGCAACACTTGTGGTTCTTAACTCCTTCTTTACCCAACTACATGAAAATTCTTTTAAGAACTGGTTCTCTGACTTCCATTTAACAGCCACAAACACAGTAAGTAGCCAAGCAAAACTGCAATGAAATTTTAGCTGTTTATTCCCATTCACATCTGACACGAGCAGAGTTTGGAAAGAAACTTAATTTAGTTTAGCCAGAGAAAAATTTAGTTGTGAAACATGCTGTACTTTATTATCTCATAGATTCTTCAGCATCATGTAAGGAATATATATTTCAAATCCCCCTTAGAGAGAAGCAGTATGATAAGAGTTGTCAGGTAAGTTTTAGATCTCTACTCCAAATTAATACAGTTTTTAAATTATCCACATAGGATTTTTTGTGGATCTTTCTTAGAAGGTGCTTTTCTGAGAGAAATAATTCTAATTCTATAGAAGCTCTCATTCTGCAATTTTAAATTATTAATATTATATTTGTTGATAATTTTGTAGTGCTACTTAGATTTGGGACTTGCAGTGCTTTTATAAATTTTAGGGATAGTGTGTGTTCATTTAGCTATCTGAGAAGATAGAGTGGGACCTGAGTGTTTATTTCCTTTAGATCATAAAGGAGTTCTGTGACTTTGAGTCTCCCCTGCTTTCCACATTTGTTCTGAATGTAATACCTTGGTGAACTGTCTTTTTCAGGGCAAGGTGTAAAATTTTGATTTGTCTTTAATTTCTAAGACTGATTAGGTACTGAAAATGGCAATATACATGAAAACTCAAAGCCTTTCTTTTTAGTCTTACTTTGAACAGTTAAAGTGGTACAAATTAATGGATTGTGTTTGCAAAGTGTGCTGTCTGTTTCTCTATCTCCATCACCACAGTTGCTACCTTAGATCTGTTCTGAAAGCTCTCAGTGGCTCAGACAAATACTTCTCCAGCAGTGACTCTGCTTTTTTTTTTTTTTTTTCTCACTCTAGCTTCTCTTTTTTGACTAGCCAATGTCTTATCCAGGTTTTGCATGTTTTATTGAGCTGAATTTTGGTTTTGAACACAGAATTGAGAGCAATTTACTGTGTTTTTTTCTAAAATAAGTTTTTCATTTTGCCTAATTTGTAAAGTTATTTTCCCCTTATCATATTTCCTTGAGTGACCATGTAGGAGAACTTGGTGCTATTTGAGTGTTAGAAATAAAATGAAAATGAAGAGCTATTTATATGGTTATTGATATAATATGTAAGATTTCTGAAAGCTGATGATAATCTGACATTTTGATTGTAATTTTTGTTTTTAAAGGGCACTATGAGGAGGTGTATGATAGCCAGCTTAACTTGGCCTACTACTGTTTCAATGACCCTGAGGACAAATGGTTAAGTAATTACTTCTATGAGCAATGCTTTAACACTGCTCAACTAATAAAAATTGATGGTGGAAAGAGAGAGGCACAAGCACATGCAAATATGGGCCTCATCAATGAGGAACAAGGTAAGTCACTGAGATCATAAAGCTATGTTGTATCAGCCCTGAGACAGTCGTATTTGGCAATTTGTGTTTCACTACCGGTCACAGTATTTCAACGTAAAATTGATTTTCAACCATAATTTAAAAGAAGTTTTAAAACTGTTGCAATTCTGATTTTTGGAGCAGGAAATAGGAAGACAAAGAAGGCTATAATTACTCACAGACATGTTTCCTCTGACATTTCGTCAACAGTTGAAAGTACTCCATCAGATGAAAAACAAAACACAAGTTTAAAGAAAGCATTTGTTTAACACAAAGATTCTTTGGGTTTGACCTTATATCCTTTTGCTTGTTTTTGGCAAGAGACTAGTAATGGTGCCTTAGGCCACAGGTGTTTGAGTAGGATGGCATCTGTAGTTACGTCTCTTAAATCAACCCACTTTGTGTATGAACACCTAATTCAGTTTAATCCTGACACCAATTTACACTTGGATAAAACAGCCTATACTTTCATGCTCTTTTTAAAAACTACCTCCTGTTTCTCTTGTCTGAAAATAACGCCCTGTTTGTTTGTACATGACTGCCACATGGGTGTTTGCTTCAGATTTATACCTTACCACAAGCTCTATTTCACCATTCATGTATCTATCCTCAAACCGTGAGCGTCTGAAATTAGAAAAGATACTAATAGAAATAACTGGAATCACAGAACAGCCCAGGCTGGAAGGGACATTGAAAGATCATCTGGTCCACCCTTCCATGGGGAAGGGAGCCTAGCGGAGATTATTTTAGCACTCTGTCCAGTCATGTCTTGAAAACCTCCAGCGATGGGGACTCTACCTCATCCCTGGGGAGGCTGTTCCAGTGAATGATTGTTCTCACTGTAAAAAATACTTAATATGAACTTTGTTTCTATATTTAAGAACATAAATTTCCTTTCATGGCAGAGGGGTTTGTGTGTATGTATATCAGTCTGGGTGTAAAAAAAGGTGTTTTCCTATGTTTGTATAAAATCATTTCACATTGTGACACAACAAGCAATAAGTGAGCCTCAAGTAACCGAATAAAACCTATCTTCCAGTTACAATTCCTAAGTGCACCAGATGCCTAACAGTTGCTTCAAATATATGTGATTTGTATAGTCATTACATTTTTCTTTTTAAGCCTGACTTTGTGGGTTGAAACAATTCCAACTTTGAGCTCAGCTTGTGGCTGGTTTCTCAAATAGAATGGCTTTTCTCAGAAAAAAGAAGATGCACAGAAATTGAAATATTTTGTGGAAATAGTGTAATTCCAGTAAATGTCTGACAGAATGGGTGTGTTTTGAAAGATAGCCTAATTTCCCAGCAAAAACCTGGACATAAAACATAAAACCAAACCTGCAGGCTCTTTTTTTTTTTTTTTTTTTTTTTCAATTTAAAGCTTATTGTCGTATTTTTTCCCCCATCTTCTCTTAAAGCAGAAACATCACACCTTTTTAAATATTTCCTCATATTTTTCTAGACTGCTGATCGTTCACATTGTTTTTGTCTGAACTGTTGCCATATCTTTCTTGCCAGCAACACCCAGAGCTGGATTCAGTTTTAAAATTAGAGTTCATACCAGTGATCAGTAAAATGGAAGAATTACTTTTCTTACAATCTATATTTTTATTTGTGTTTTCAGGTGACATCTACATTCCTTGTTTCAGCTTAAATTACATACTCGTTGTCAGCTCCTGACCTTCAGTAATCATTAAATTCTTTTGTGAAGAACTGTTAACTAGCTATTCTACTTCTCATTCTGGGATCACCAGTTAGTTCTGCCTAAATGGAGTTGCTTTCTTTTTGTACCGAATAGCATCCTGTGTTTTGTAGGTGGTTTCTAGAAATTGTCAAGATTGTTTTGAATCCTGAAGTTGTCCTTCAACATGCTTTCTCTTCTTCCTAGTCTGGTATCATTCGAACATTTTAAAAGCATTTTTCTATCCTGTAATTCAGATCCTTAATGAAAATACTAAGTGGTAAACTGGACCTACGACAAGCACCTGTGGAATCTCACTGAGTACCTTTTTCCATACTGACAGTGAACTACTGATAACGGATGTCTATGTAGAATCTGGCAACCAATTTGCACTCACCTTACTATAGTTGCAGGTGGACTCTGCTTCCCTAATGCTTTACAAGGAAGTTATATGACAGTGAGAAAGAATTTACTAACTTTTCTAACTGAAATAGAAGATTGGTTTGATGACACTTGCTCTTAATGTGTTGGCATTGGCTATATTTTCATGTTTTCTCTAAATGCTTGGGAATAATCTGTTTGACTATTTATTCTAGTGTTGTTCTAGGAATTTCATTTAAGCTAAATCCAGTTGCCCAGTAGATAAGATAGTACTTGCTTAAAACCCAGCCAGTCACAACCAAGTAATTTTTGTTTTGAGTGAAAAATGCTTAATTAGGTTATCTGTCTGATACTTTATAGACTAAAATGATTGAAGTTGCTGGACTTCTTGCAACCTTTTCACTTGGTCCTTCAGTTACTAAGAAATAGAATTAAAAGAAGATGTATGAAAGCAAACATCCCTATCTTATTTGTAGCTTCAAAGGCTTATACTGAGTGTGACTCATTAGTGTTATCCAACCACAGCTTAAAAAAAATTCAACATTTCCTACTTTTATGATGTGTTAAGCAAAAGTTGTTGAATCATTAAATATCTTTAAGCCCATTACAAAAGCACATAAGTTATGAAATACACTTTGAGATGCTCAGAGGAGGGGAAATTTAATTTTCCTGCTGTAAAATATTAGAAACTTCCAGAAGAGAGGCTTCTTATTAACATTGCTAAGGAGCGATAAAGCAAGGTGCGTTTTCACTGCCCAGGGTAAAGCTTCACTGAATATGTAGGGTCTGTCTTCTGCAAATATTTTCTTTCCTTGGAGAGAGGTGGAAAAATTAAGCAGCTGAGAGCCTAAGTGTAGGATTTGCTTTGAGGGACCACTGAGAAGAACACAGCAGATGTATTCCATGCACCTTTTATTTTCAGCAGGTGAAAAAGTAAATCACAAGTTCTGAATGCAGAAGTCGTGTAAGAGCAGATGTTGAGTTGTGGTTGTATAAAATTGCATAAGTATTAGTGGTGGTATAAGTAAAAATCTAAAGATGCTGTTTTTGATATTAGAAGAGAAAGATATAGCTTGTAAATTAAATGGTGGGTTTTTGTTCATTTATTTATTATACTGTAATCTAATTTGTTTGTGAACTGAATGTGTCAGATGCTCACTTCCTATGGGAATATATACATATATACAGGAATAGATACACATGTGTAGACATGTATGTGTGCTTTAATGTATACATAGAGGAAAATGTATGTGTATCTATATAAATATAGGGATGTGCGTGTAGGTATATGAATAATGACTAACATTTAAATGATCTTTTCATCTGATTCAAATCATCATGTCTGTATTAACTGCAGTGATTAATAGTACAACCAGGAAGATAAGACAATTTACAAGAATGAGAAGTTAGTCTTACAGACATTCATGTGTGTGTCCTTTTAGATGTAAATACCTTGTACCAGTTCTTTTCAGTTCTCTCACCCCATAGTGTATTTTTCACTTGCAAATGGAAGCTGTCTACATATGCTTAGGACTGATTGCTTGGGAGTATAAAGTTAAACATGTACTTGTAAAGATTGTTGTTTGCCTTGGAAGCAAATCAATAAATTTGCTAGGTAATATTTGTGTAATCAAATTTAAAGTTCTTTGACTTTCAGCCTGGTCCCTGTCCTAAAGGCTGGATATAGTCTGATGTTCATTAATCTTCAAAGCTAAATATTTGAGGTGTTGGCAGTGTAGACTTCTGTCATGATATTTGGATGCAGGCGATGAATGGCTGTCAGTACATAAGGGAAAGAAAGCAATAATAATTGAGTAGCTTGCTACAGACACAAATAGAACATTCTGCTTGAAGCAAACAAGATTTTAGTGGCACTTCCTTGCAGAATGAGATTTTAACCTCCTCTTTAAAAAACTCTGTAAAATAAGGTCTCTGTTTACAAATCAAAGGAGGTGCTACTCATTGATTATTGCAGGAGTGTTCAGGTTATAATCCTGTTCAATTAGCTGTACTCACCTCATAGTTTCTCTTTCCTCAGGGGGCTGATAATAAATTGTTTTATTACTTTGGCTACTAGTCTTTTTCTCAAATAGTTATTAAACATGCTGATGTGATTTTATACATGTTGAAAAAGCAATGTCATATTTTATTTTTTTGACTCACGTTAAATCCAGCATTACTTGTCATCCAAGTAAGCACAGGCTTTGACAGAATCTCAGTTAAGAAAAGTTAATTTTAAAAAACAAACAAATAAACAAAAAAAAAAAAAAGGAAAAAAAAAATTTATTCCAGTGCTTTGAAAGTGTTTTTAGAAGTAATATCAGTCATTATAAATGTGTGCATTTTTCTGAATATCAGAGAATAAGATGATTATCATAGTCTGTGATAGTTTTATTATATTAGTGTAAATTCTGCTAAAGTTAAATATGAACTTCAGGTTTACATTGTTGTATCTTGCAGAATAAACACAGTCTGAGTGTCCTGATAAACGTAATGGCTAGTGTTAGTTTGTATAGGTTCTTACACTTCCAGAGCTCATTATTACAATATTTGAGTGCTTTCTGGTTTGTATTCAATAGTTAACATCTATCATGCATGAAATGATGTAGACCTTAAATGTATGCATCCCCAAGTTTCAGATAACTGACATCAGTGACAAAAGCAGTCCATGGGAAACAAGGAATTTGTACTTGTAAGAGCCACTACCTTCAAATGGGTTATAACACAATTAGATATAATATATTTCCATATTATTCAAAAGCATAATAAAAACAGATACCTGAAAGTGTACTTCTAAAAGCAGCCATCAAGGCCATTGCAAGTAATACAGGTATTTGTATAGATGTGTGTATATAGATGTGTACGTATGTACATGTATATATACGTACACATCTATATACAGACATATGCATGAATATATATGTACACACACACTCAAATATAGCCAGTGCCTTAAAGCCAGTACTTCAGATACCAACATTTTAGTCTTAGTGTCAAGAAATTCTGTATTTGAGAGGAGCTTAAAGATGACTGATTAACATATCTGATGGTGTTTGTCTAATATAGACTCGTGACTGTTCTTAAGGCACAGCCTTACAAAAAGATAAGTTGGTGGAACATTGTCTGTGGGACACTGGAGCAGGAACAGTAACATTGAGAACTCTGGAGGAAGTAATAACAATATAATTAATCACTACAATCTTCTTACAAATATCTGTCCTCCCACCCTCAAATGATACAAGGATCTCAGTGCTTACCTTTCAGATGTCAGCAGCAAAGGTAGACATTCACAGGCTACTGCTGCTTTCCTGAATGAGTA
The DNA here is from genome assembly GCF_018691265.1 of Tyto alba. NCBI lineage: Eukaryota > Metazoa > Chordata > Aves > Strigiformes > Tytonidae > Tyto > Tyto alba. Next base: position 9,810,568 of record NW_024881297.1, read on the forward strand.
AATTAAGCTGGGCACAGGGATGTCTATGAGCACTGGAGCACAGAGTAGTGCTAAAATTGTCTGGCGTTAATTGTCCTGCACATGCTTTCAGCTTGTGCTAACTTGGACTTTCCTGCTCTGCAATTATTTATAGGCATGGTTTGGTAATTAGGAGTGTTTGGTAATTAGGAGTGTTACAGGGACTTTTCCTAAGGGGCAGTTTGCAGGCAGCCACACTGTTTTGAAGGGTAAGAGGGTTTACTAAGATAGACATACCTTTCCATACCTGGTTACAGTGCTTGGAAGCATTTCTGGATCCTTTTAAATAACTAGTTTGGAGAAAGCATGTAAGTATCACGGTAGAGTCCAATGAATAAAATTTTCACAATGAATTCCAAATGTAAATCAGTGCCATGCCAAAAACTGCATATCCCCTGGTATGAGAGTTGTGAGATGTGTGAAAATTATGCCATTAATCTCAATGCAGTGGTGACTTTGAATTAGTCATCAGATTTATATTCTGGTAGCACATAAGGATCAACAGAAGCGGAGGTAATACTATTTCTGAAATGCTTACAGACTAAAGGAAAGACTAAAGGCAGGGGGAACTAGTAAGAGAAAGGGACAGAATGCAAAGCAAACAGCAATGTTAGATATCTCAGTGCTGATTCCTATAACACAGCTAATCCATATATCTAATTTTGTCTGTCTTGGTGTGTTTTTTAGATTTCAAGTCTTAAAGAATTCCTGATTAGGGTCTACTTAATCCTTTCTAAAATAAACTTAGACATTTCAAAAAATCTGCCATATTCTGCAAATTAATGAAGGGGTTTTAAGTGCTCAGTCTTAATCCAGTTCTGCCTTGATTACAAGTGATGTTAAGCTCCTGTTGCTTTTCAGTCACAGCAGCGTTATGCCAGAGTTGATCATTTCTGATCCCTCTGCACCCACCCCAAAAATTTTAATAAATTTGACCTCATTTTTGTGAAAGGTATTAGTGTTCCATCTGTAATCATGGATAAATTTGTCTATTTCATATGTTAGAATTTGGTATAGACTTTTTCTGAATGAAAGGCCTACTGAACACAAGGCATTTATAAATAAATATAATCAATTTGTTGTGAAAAAAAACCCCACAGGGTTCTAACAGACTTTGACAATCTGGATTAAGATTGAGGAGTAGGATTGTACCTATCGCTTTACCGTACTGTTGAAATTAAAGTTTTTAATCAAGGCATTATAGAAGTTGGTGGAAAGATTCCTACTGAGTTTAATGGACATTTGATTCAAGCTTCTGAAGCTTAAGTATTAATTGCTAGATATATTTGGTAAACAGCAGCTTAAAGACAGTTCATAACATCATCTTTTTTGTTTTGGAACATAAAAAGTCTAAACTGATTATTTTCTTCTTGGCATATCCTGTTTAATCCACTGCTAATAAATTGTTGATTTTGTATTTTGAATTGTTTATGGCAAGTGCTTTTCAATTAAAATCTGTAATGTATAAATAATTGAGAGAAATTCAGCATACATTCATGAGTATCTATGCAGAGGAAATATGCACGTTTAAGCAGAATTTCCCCAATTGGTTTGCCTTAAGGGAGAAATAATTTATATTCAGATAAAAAAAGAAAAGAGAATGTTAATATTGTAAAATGAAGTACTAAAAAGATTTAAAAAGGCAAAAGTTAAAATTACTTATGAAATTTCTTATGCTTTTGTGTGTGCACATTTTGCGACTTTGTTTTAATTACATAAACGTATAGTGCCTTTTGCTAGAGGAGTCCTAAACCTAGCCAGAATAACATTCACCTGTGGGGTGGATGGCCCACCATGCACCTTCTACATTACTAGAACTTTATATTTTTATCTGTCTTGCAAGTCTGACAATCTCACTTAAATCCTCATTGTGCTGTATAATGTAGAAATTGAGTCCTGCTTTACAATACGATTGCAAAATTAGAAACAGCTGGTAAATAAACCAGTGGCACAACATTTGTGAAGAGCGATAAATTTCTTCCTTACTTCATGTGGAGTGCAGAACTGCTACTGATAACAGTATTGATGCATTTAAACTATCCAGCCTGCCTATTTAATGTTATATTTCCACCATAAGAAGTATAGCCAATATCTATAGGTCTCCATACTGTTGTATTCACAAGAGCAGGTCTGACAGTGGAAGAAGGCAACCTAAAATGGATCCTATCTCTTCAGGAACAAAAGCAACTTAAATTACGAGATAATAGCTACCCGAGGCCTTTCTGGTTTAGTCTACCCTTCTGTCTGTGTTAGAGATTCCTTTTTGTTACCAACTTCTTTTGGTTTAAAATGATACCCAGATAAGTTTTTGATTTTTTGATAAAAGATTAGGCACTTTTCCTTTGCCTTTATTTTTGTAATGGGATTTTTCATAGTATGGCCCAAAAAGAGAAAAGGGATTTAAAGATATAAATGCTTGTGTAATTTTTTCCATAGGAAACCTGAGTGCTAGTCAAAGTATATCAGTGGTCTAAAGGAGAGTCACAGTTCTAGGTATTTAGACACTATATCCTTGGAGGTAGGAATCACCATTTTGTTCTGTATTTATACAATACCATTTCCTGTATGCTTCTATAACATGTGTACTTGGTAAGGTTAGCGTGTCCTCTGATAAACTGAAAGCTGTGTGAACATGCTGCTGACTGGCCAAGCAGCGTGCTGCCCTCTAGAATATGTACAGCAGAGTTCTGCCTGACTTTCTGTCTGAAATTTGGATCAGTTTCTATCCTCAAGCTACTAATTTTCCAAAAACTTGTAGGAACTTACTGTCCTATGGACTTCTTACCACTTCTTACCAAATTTGGTGAAGTTTACTCCAAATCTAGTCACACAGACTTCTTTCCTTTGGAGACTAACCTAAAAATGTCTTTTTATACTGTTCATTGTTTAGAGAAAATGTGTAGCATGCCTCATCTGATTCTCTTAATTTCTCTTTATATAACAGACCACATACAGTAGTAACCAGATACCTTTGATTTTTATATGATATCCCCTGCCTCACCCCAGGTTGCATATTCCAGATTGCTAACTTTTAAGATTTATGTCTAGATGTGATTATTTATTCCAAGCAACTCTTTCGGAAAAAAAGAGTGTAAGAATAGTCCAGATGTGAAAACCTATGTTTCTCCAAATCCTATCTCTTTGGCTACATATACCTGTTGCTAAATTTTGTCTTTAAGCACATGTAGAGACGTATGCTTAAAAAGAATCTCTGCACCAAGGAACTTTAGAGAAAGAAAGAAGCCTTTCCTTCATGGGTCTTGGAATTCTGCATACCCAGTTTGACTATTTAATGCACTTCCAGTCATTAATTTTCGTTGTATCAACTGAAGCTAACTCTTCTTTGTTCTTCTGCACTTACACTATTTCACAAAGCAGTTATATTTCTTTTTTTCAGGTTGCTTAAGAATTAAATACATAAGTTAGATGAGAAAAAACTTGATTGTAGAGCATAATTTTAAAAGTTTAAGCAGCAAATTGCTAGGAGATAAAGTCTTCAGAGACAATGCTTTTTGCTGTCAGTCAGTGACAGGCAGAAGCAGCCATAAATCCAGATAGATTCTTGGGGCGGGCAGATTTAAAAGGTTTATTAAATAATTGAGCTCATCCTTCTGCAAGTACAGAATGTAGTTCCCAGATAAATGACATCTTATTATTACAGGTTTGTTACTAGTTTTGAACTAGCAGGTACCATATTGAATTGATGTTATAGAAATTAATTATGGTTTCAGTTCAAATTAGTATACTCTTAAGAAAGTCTGAAAGAAGCTTCTGAACATGCAACATGGAAGAAAAAAGGTCTGTTGAGTTACTAAAAAATATTCTTCACGTAATTAATTTTTTATTCATATTTTTTAAAAAGTGTTGGTAGGTAATTAAGATGTATTGAAAAAGAAAACTCGGAGAGAAATATGTAGGGTTCTTAATTTTACTTCTGAAAATAAATACTGTGAAAATTTAAAACTTTCTTCATGCTTTTCATTCAGTTGATTTAAACCAAGGTTTATTATTGAGCACAGGGAAGTAATAGTATTCTTTACACTAGGAAAAAGTAAGCAGGTTTGCCAAAAGCATTCTCAATCCTTTCACTGTCACTGCCACTTTCCCAGCTAATTCTTCAAATGGAGAATGTTCTGATATAACACTTGGGAACACATCTGTATTCTTACTTCGTAATCAGAAGCTCTCCAAAATATTCGCAGCAGTGCATAAGAACTAATTCTAAACTTTGTAATTTGCATTTTCCTTAAGACTTTTGACATATGCAAAAAAAAAAAACCCTTAGTTTTTGTTCTTATGTGTTTGGTGATTGTAAAGTTCATTTTCAAATATGTCATAAAATTACTGATAAACTATTGCTGCAGTTTATGTTGATCTATGAAAGATATTGTATCAGAAATAGTTTAGAAAAAGACATTTTGTTTACACTTAAGTCTAAGGTGTAGCACGTAAGTGAATTGTTTATATAGACACTTCTGTAAGAATCATTCTTTCTTAATGTTTTTGGTATCCAATGTTGCTCTGTTTGCTTTATGTGCGTGTTCATAAGACCATGACATTTAATGAAGAGATCTTTTTAAAGTATTGATAGCCATGAGTAAATTATACTATGTTTGATCTGTGTTAAAGATTCAAAGTCCAAGGTCTTTGAATAGGACTTAGAATAAAAATGTAATTAGGTTACATCCCTAAAGTCTGATATATCTTTAAACAAGACTGCAAATGAAACTTTATTAAAACTTCAAATGAATTATTTCTTTGCTTTTTTGAATTTTTTTTCGCTCTCTTCTCTTTCATGTCTATTACTGACATTGCTGCTTGTATTTTACCTGTCTTTTCCAGGGTATTTTAATTATTTACTGCTTAATGAGTAGGACTGAGATGAAGCTTCATTCAAAGCTGGCCGCTCACTAACAGATTCTTTTGCTTCAAAGCTTTGCAAGGTCTTGGACTACTGCAGCTGAACCGGCAGTTGTCATCATAAACTTTCTTGGAGGCAGTGTTTCCGTTTAGTAATTGATAAAGGATGTACTGTTTCCAGAGGTGCCTTCTCAGTAGGACTGCGAGCTGATGGGGTTGCATGTCTTCAGCCATTATAAATAATCTGTAGAAGTCATAGATAAAACAAACATTATGAAATTATTAATAAAAATATATCTTATTCTTCAGACTATCCTAGGATAATTCTAGTTGGAAGGGACCTCAGCAGGTCATTAGTCCAACCTGCTACTCAAAGCATCCTTCTGAAGTAGATTATCTGCACAACGAAACAGCTCCCATTGCATTTGATATTAAATTTATTATTGGAAGCTGTGAAAAGTAAGGGGAATGGGGTAGAATCTCAATAAAATGTAAACCCTACCAAAACATTTTTTAAACTGAGGCAAGCATTTGACATGAGTTAGCAAAAAAAGTAATTTAGTGAAACTAATCTGCTTCAGTGTTGCTTTTTGTATTTAAAAGATAATGATCATATTACCCTTTGAGATTAAATAGTAATAAAAGTTGTTTTCATTTGGTTCTATTGAGCTAAAAAAAGCCCTCAAGCCCTGAAAACCAGAACCGCAAAGTGTGTGCCATTCTTCACTGTTCATCACTCAGTTTTCACCTCCCTCCCCTCTCTGCATTTGGATATCTGCCTATAAACAGTGAAATATTTGTGAAACCTGAAGTGTGAGCATCCCACTGAGTGTGGGCCTGCTCTTGTTCAGAGCCTGGAGCCTTACATTGTGAGCTTCCTGAATTCATTTTGCATCTTAGGTAGCCTTTGAATATAGAAAGCACTTTGATGCTTTACAAACATGAAAGGAGGAGGTTCGACTGTTATTGTGAAGCAAGAATTCCATTCTCTTTAAAATGGGTATGTTGTCATTCAGCTAGTGTTCAACATTGTTTGCTATGATATCTAGATTAAAATTGACATATATCAAAAAGTGTTTGGTTATATATCATCGAACAGATCAGAAGGCGGCATGTGACAAATGTTGCTTTCATAAAATGTTAACCTAAAAAGATAAAGGAATTTTAATTGTAAACCAAAATTTTCTGCTTGTTCATTTGAATATGAATGTAGGACAGACAAGTTAGTAGAATTCTCAAACGGGACCTGTTCATTTGTCAGGTTTTTTTCCTGAACACTGGTCTTGGAAGAGTACATTTGTTTTTATTCTAGTTTGCATGTGGACAAAATGCTGCTAAACCAGTTTGTGCAATTAGTGTTGCAGAGCCTTCAGAGATTCTGGATTCCACCTCAGACCTTAACTTCTGTGAAAATGCCTGAAATACGAACTTTTTTTTCCCCACAATTAAGCCTAATGCAAAAGGAAAAATCAGTGATATAATGTAGTTCAGATAGAAAGACAGTAATTACAGGTACATTTCTAACTTTCAGAGTTAAAGGTTACACTCAGTATGAAATCACTCTTTGATTTATTGTTGTCTTCATGCATGCCCACGTTATATTTTCTACCACTCTTTGTAAAGTGTGTATGAGGTCTGTGTACATATAGTTTGGGGGGAAAGCATGTAATTGACACCAGATTTTCTTTGTAGAGTTAGTCTGAGTACTTGGTCTACAGAGTAGTAGTTGTATGTGTCACAGAAAATCTGAGAGGTTTTGTGTAGAGCCAGAAGCAATTTAAGAAGGCCTGGAGCTAATCTGGAATTTTGAGGGTACAGTAACTGGAAGAAAAGCAAGAAGAGGATATCTGCTCGAGTTTCCCCTGCAACAATGCCTGTTTCTCCTGTACTTCTCATACCCTCTTGTAAGAACAAGAAGATTTATCGCAGCAGTTCCTTTTCTGATAATGTGCTTTTCAGTTAATTACAGGTTTTTTTCTCTTGCTGATCCACAGTAAACTATCCCCAAAGCAGCTGTCATTTCAGCTGCCTGTGGGAAACCCTTCCTTCTTTGCAGTTCAGTAGCGTTTGCAGCAGCAGGGGAAGGGATTAGAGAGCAGACAGGCAAGCAACCAGAGAAACTAGTATTATCTCTAGCTTATGAGGTGTCTCTTAGAGAGAGCCCTTTAAGCAACATCTTTTTAGAGCATTTTTAATATTATGTGTTGATGATGTGATATAAGATACTGTGAACAGACCTACTGTGGGTGCTACAATATGTACGGCCCTCTAGGTTTGTATAGGTATATTTTGAGTATTTTAGCTTTAAGGCAAGTCATTTAGGTCCTCAGAGGACAAGACTGTATATAATCTAATGCTCACTGGATTCCTATAGTTATGTTTTTGTTTTTGGACAATAGATAATTGCTTAATTAATGTCAGCTGAAACAATATATCATTCTCTAAACTGTAATACCAAGGATTAGCCTAGTGGTTCTTGACCCAGACAAGAAAACGAAGTACCGTATTTTTGCACTGCACTCTCAATCTGCCAATGCCATATCTCTGGTTATGTGATGCTCAACTTTACTTTTATCTCCTTCCTTCTCCTTTATGTCCTCAAGCCTTCTACTTCCCAGGCATGCTTTCAGGTGACCTTGAGCAGCTGACTCTAGGGAGAGATCTAGCGGTGTATTGTCAAATGGGGGAAGTTGTCAGAATACGCCATGATGAGCCAGCATGTGCATTACAATATTCTTATGAACTGTCTATGTCATTTTACTAAAACTCTCTGTGGAATCTTTCTGAAAATGTTATCAGCTCCTGTATAGTAAATGAAAATAATTTTTTATCCTTCATCTTAAAAATACTCAATTTGATTGTTTTCTGATGATTGGTTGTGTTTTAGAGGAATCTTGTAGACTTATGGAACCACAAAATTTTTTCTTAAATCTCTCCTACAGTTTTTGTCTTGCTTTTGCAGATGGCACATAAACTCAGGTTCTTGCATCTGAGATCAGTCCCAGAGACTTTTGTACAATTGATTTTACCTCAGGAGTCCGGTGTGGTTTGACTATTTACTGAATGAGAGCCTTGTTTTATGATTCTTGTGAGCTTTTTGTTCCATCTCCCAACACATCTCTGTTAAAGACTTATAATGACATCTGTAGATAGTAGCTCACATTGGAAACTCTGACAGATTCTTAACTATTTCAGCATGAATAGTGCTACCATAATTATCATAGTTGAACATAGGAAACTAAAAATAATACAAGTAGTTCAAGCTGTTAAACTGAAATTGAAACCTGTATCTTTTAAAGTAGTAATGACATTTTTCTTTTGTTGCTACCATTAACTGTTGCTTCAAGCAGATTTTATGTCCATGTTGTACAGTGAAATAACTGATTACAAAAGATGTCTTAGTTCTAGATTAAAATATACTATAATATACATAAAGCTTTATTATTTCTTTAGGTGGTTGTTTTAAGCTAAAGTGGAGGATTTTCTAAAGTCCTCAACAACTGTTTACAATTTAGAATTAAACGTTCTTTCTGCTTTTACTAGTACTGCTGAGGAAATGTACCTAACAGACCTGTCACTTTTTTGTGCAATTGCTTCTGTGACATTATTTTCATTGGTAAATGTACGAGCTGATAGAAAAGGAAATCATTAGGTGCTCTCAGTATTGCTGAGGCATGGAACTAGAACAGGTCGGTCACTGCATTTTGCGGATTGTGACATTTTAAATTACCTGTACACTACTGGAAGCAATCTGTGAACCTAATTAACATCTCACCTAATTAACGTCAGGACTGTATATTGAGAATTCTAGATAGTTTTGCACTGCCTTTATTTATTAAATACCACATTATTCAAATTTGCTATCTTTAATTTCAGTATTGAAAACTTCAGATTTGTGTGCTGTGTTCTTAAGTGGGAGTAACTACTTTTTTTTTTTCTCCTTCAAGTAATCAATGCACTGCTGAATGAGTTCATTTTAATGCACTCAATCATGCCTCTAATGTTTGTAGCTTACGGGCGCAAGCATCAGTAATGCAGGAATGTTATATGGCTTTAGTTTGGGCCATTTCATAAAATATTCATGGAATCAAAAATGTGCATCAAAATAGCGGCTGGGAGAATTACATTTATGTGCCTGCTTTTATGGCAGCTTCACATTTAAACCCATTTGTGTTAATATCTAGTCAATCTTTCTACTTAAAAAAAAAAAAAAAGGGCAAAATAGTAGTCCCCATATATACCCTTTTTGGTTTGATATCTATTTTGTTATAATAAATGTATACTTTTGGAGTGGGCTTTAGGAAGGGGAATAAAGGAAGTTTTAGATAATGTAAAAACATTTCAGTATTTACAAAATTACATTGAGTTCTTTTACTTGAATGAACAGATTTATTTTTTTGACTTCTAAGCAACTCAGTGAAAACTGGAAAACTGTAGCACAAATCCTGTGCATACATATGTAGTTGCTACAAAAATAAGAGTAATTTCTAAAATTTTATACTTAGTGGCGGAGTAATGTCTTATGTTCATGTAATTGTTTAGAACTGGTTCTTTACTCCCAAAATTATATTGTGGCAATGTTTACCACTCATATTTAAGATTAAGCTATTGCTGACAGGGTTTCTTTTGTTATGCCCTGAGTTGCATTAAACTGTAACATTTTAGTAGTGGTAGTATATATGTTGTAACAGTTACATTTCTGATTTTTGATTCCTTTTATAAACAGGAAAGAGATATTAGAGATTTTCAAACTCCATTTAGTATACACTGAGCTAATTTCTGCATGGCAGTAGGAAAAGAAATATGCAATTGCTGTTAATGATGCCAACTGAAAATAGATGTATTGCTTTGTGTAACATTTTGCAAATAGATATTTCAACTATAGATTTTCTAGAAACACCTTCTGTGGATTTTCACTTTGAATTCGTAGAGATATAGAAGATACATTTCTACAAACTATCCCAAGTGATTTTCCTACTCGCTGTTTTTTGGTGTGTGTGGTTTTTGTTTTTCTTCTAGTTGATAATAAAAGTAATTTAAAACTCTGCCTTGTCACTGCTCAGGTGAAATAAAAATACTCTCAGAAATGTTCTGTAATGGGCTTATTACTTTCTTTTGATATTTTTCAAGATTTTCAGACAGCATCTACCACTGTCTTCACCTAACGGTTGTATTCAGTGTTTAATATTTAGAATGCACAGGGCAAATCAATTCCAGCTGAACTGACCCATGACAGTGGATAAACTTGCCACCCCCCTGAAAGCATTTTTCCACAACACTTGAGGTTCACATAAACATCTTGTATTAAAGCAATAGGCTGTTGTGTCATTTGCAAAGGAGAACAAGGAATTTTGGATTATTTTGATGGAGGAATTAATTTCAAAGTCTAAAATGTTTTACCTTCAATGAATTTGAGAGGTCTCAAAATATCTAGTATTACTTGAGTCTTCAGTAAGCAAATTCCCAGGCATGTGAGGGCTTTATGGTCAGGAATTCCATCTCTCCCTCATCTAGGAAACATGTAGGCCTTTTAGTTTGGGGGTTTTTTTTGGTTGTTTTGTTTTTGTTTTTGTTTTTTTGTTGTTTTTTTGGTTTTGTTTTGTTTTGTTTTGTTTTTTTTTTCTCAGTATCTTCTTTATGGTATTACTCTGAGCAGATTTTTTACTTCATAGTCTTTCTTGGTAGTTCAGCGAAGCCAAATATAATTTAATTCCATTTGAATGCTACCAAAAAGATTATATTGCTTTTCTATTTTGAAGCTTGATGTAGATGGATTGCTTCTAAAGAGGTTTCACTGAGATCTGGCAAAAAGGATATCAGGTCACAGCTCTTATGGTTAGGTCAACTCTTAAGAACTATAGGGTACATGGAATATATGAGTTCAATTTCTAGTCTGACAGAAACTTTCTCAAGGGGATACTGCAAGTGAGGAAGCATGGGTAAGAATTACCATATCTGATAGTTCTAACGATCTAAATAATAGTTCTGAAGGTTGCACATATTATTTACCTAAATGATGTGTACTGTTAAGAGATTATATTAGAGTCTGAGGAGAAACTCAGATACTGTGTTCAGTTTCAACTTCTGTATCCAAGTGGTACCATTCATTTGCTGCTTCCTAGTCTTACTAGAAGTTTTTGAGTTACATGTGAATCAATCTCTATCATACTAAATAATCTATTGCACATGTAATGAAACTAGATCACACAGATGTATGGCAATATCCTTTCAAAAGTTCAATCAGTTGATTAATAAACTCAGGAGAGAATTTCAAGGAGTCTGTGTGCTTATGATAATCCAAGTGGATAAAATGCTAGATCTAGTTATTAAATTTCCACTCAATTTTCCATCATTTGTCACAAAGCCAACACCAACTTCTTCAATTAATATCTTAAATCTGTATTTAGCAACTTGGATAACTGGAGTTCTGTTGACTTCTGATTCAGACTTGCCCTAAGAAGTTAGCTGGACTGGATAGGTAGGAACCTAAATGCAAATTGGAGGCCTCTTTAGGATGGGCAAGAGTTTTCATCTGGGTTTGGCAAGTCTCCATTTCTTGTTACAGGTACTGTCAGTGAATCCTTAAACAGCTTGTACTGGTCATGATAGTTTCACTTTGCTTTTCTGTTCACTCTGATATCAAGTATGTGATATCTTGGAAAGATGGTATAGATCTTTTCCTGTCTGTTTACAGGGTCTGATAGCTATTCTGTTAATAAGATTTTTTTTTTTTAATGTTTTGGCCTATCTCTCCGATACCTGTCCCTAGCTAGAGTGGAACTGAATAAAGCTTGCTGTCCCCCTTTCACCTGGCACTTCACTCTTCAGCACTTTTTGTTGTTGTGTCTTCTGGGACTCTTACATGTATCATAGGATGTAGTGCCTTAAAATTGTCTATGAAACTCATTTAATTAGTTGCTTCTTTGAAAGAGAAGTTTCTTGTGCTTTTCAATTTTAGTTGAACTCATTTTAATCATCAGAGAAGCTTAATATGAAAATAAATTTAACTCTAAGAAAGATAAGGGTTATGTTTTATATTGCAAAGTTGAAAACATTGTTATAAAAGGAAAACATATGCAAAAGACAAATCTAAATTAAGTTAATAAGAGGAATCAGTTATAGCTGTTCTGCTGCCTCGAGGTTGGCTGGAGGCCTGGGGAACTAGCCTTGTTTCCTCTCAGAATGCTTAAAGGTCCTTCTCTAAGCTTCACTCCCTTCCTTTCCTATAGTTGGGAAAACAACTTTTCTCCTTCACGGTTCTTTCTGTAATTTGACTGCAGCCCTGTAAAAACAGTCTGCAAAACAGTAGCCGTTCCTTATAAATCATGTTTCAGAAGAGGTGTACTCTGCAAACACATCTAAACAAACATAGTTTATGGTTTGTTTTAGCTTTTGATAGAAATAGCAATTGATATATTGATGATCTATGGGACAAGATTCCTCCATCGCACACACAAACTTAGGAAGGAAGGGTCATATTCACAGTTTTCCCAGCTATACGACATTCTTCGTAACACAAGGTAATGTCACCAGAATGCCCTTTTTTTTTTTTTTCCTTTTTTAATGTAAATGGCCTCACCTGCTTCCCAGTACTTTTTCTGTACCCATTGTGTATATGGAAAAGCTTTTCTCTTCTTTCAACGGGCTTTGAATTTTCATTGTCCAGAAAGTGTGGAAATCTTCTAGATGGCATGTATACATGGAGATAAATCTAGCTGAAGGTAGAGGGAAGGGAGGAACTACTTGCTGTTAAAATTAGTTGACCTTTATCTTCAAACTTCCCTTTGCTTTAAAAATTTTTGAGTAACTTACATTTGAGGACCTTAAGGTGTATTACTTCAGGCTCGATAATTAATCTATTAGTTGTTAATGTTCTTCCAGTAAATTTACTACATAAGCTCACTGGAGTTAACCTAGTAATAACTGTTGAATAAATTACTTCGTATAATAATTCTTTTTTCATCAATTAATTTATATTTAAATAAAGATATTTTCTCTTTCCCCCACAGTTTTGATACCTCTATTCTCCACGCTTCAAATTTTTCAGCAAAGGTTGTCATTATGGATAAAGAAACTTGGGAAACAGTTTGAGTTGTGATTATTTATGCATAGATGTGATTTTGAAATGAGATCCACAAAGGCTATATTCATGAATCTCTAACAGATGTATTTTCTAGAAAATTCTGACTTTGCATCCTTGGGATCACACACCCCCAACATTGCGATTCTACAAAGGAAAGCTGATTTAAAATGTGCTAAATTTAAATTACAGCATTACTGGCAACTGTGAGATTTGGCAGTAATTTCCAGTGATCTGTAAGTTATATCTTGAAGATTCTTGAAAAATCTGTGAAATGATTGGATGCAACTTCCTTTATAATGAGAAAATTATTATAGACTAGCAACTTTTAAAAATTTTGTTGATTACACTGATTGTAATTATTAACGGAATTTTTCAGGTCATCTTATGAAAGCTGCTGAGCATTATGAAGCATTTTATCAGCTAACAGAGGGTTCGACATGGAAGGACGAGACAGGCCATACTTACAATTCACTGGCATGTGAACATCTCTGGAGAATTTATACATTACTAGCAGACAAAATGCTAGAAAATAAAGAGCACCAACAGGCCATCAAAACGCTAATAAAAGCTTTAAAAATGGCAAAAGAAGGTAGGTGGAAAATAACACTTTCACATTCCTTTATTTGATGTGCATGCCATGATTTTCCCAAGAGTAAAGTAGAAATTGTGAAGTGTTTGACTGGGTGATTATTTCCTATGAAATTCAAAGACAAATGCTATCAATACACATCCAGAGATCGCTAAAGCAGAAATGTCTTCTTGCTGACAGCAAAAAATCTTTTAGATTCCTGAAAGCTTTATCTCTAAAAAAACAACCTTGTGGAAATCATAGTATAATACAGTGAGCCCATAATCAGAAAGTGAGGTCACTAGTGGAAGTTCAGCTCGCTGATTTTGATTGGCTACTCACTGTTTATTTGGGAAATTTTAAGTGATACTATCTGCTGGATCCCTACGTTTTCACTCTACATACTTATTTAGTACTTGCAAAAAACAGTTTTCTGTCATAAACAAACAAGATTTCTTTTGTATATCTTAATACACATAAATACTCTGAAACCTGAAGTAAAACATTACAGAATCGCAGAATAGCTGAGGTATGAAGAGAGATGTCTGGAGATCGTCAGGTCCCTCTGAAGGGCAGCACGGCCACCTGCCTGCTGGATCAACCATTCCTCCTCGCTTTTGTGTTGCTGGCAAACACGCTGAGGGTGTGCTTGGCCACACCATCCGGGTCATTAATGACGATACTGATCAGCCTTGTTGCCAGTATCGATGCCTGAGTGCACCACTAGTGACTGGCTTCCCGGTGGACTTCATGCTGCTGCTTACAACCCTCTGAGCCCAGCAGCTCAGCTAGTTTTCAGTCTGCCCCACCGGTCATTTATCTAAGCCACATTTTATCAACTTCTGTATGAAAATGGTGTGTGAGACAGTGTCAGAAGCCTTGCTAAAATTGACAGTAACAACATCCACTGCTTTTCCTTCATCCACCAAGCCAGTTGTCTTATCCTAAAAAGCTACCAGGTAGGTGAAGCATGAATTCCCTGTCTTAAATCCATGCTGACTACTGATCGCTTTCTTGTTCTAGATAACAGCTGTATGAAGCTTTCTCCATGCGTGGATCCATTTAAAACTGGGAGAAATTAGGACAGCATTTGAATGTTACATATAATGTGAGATGTTGATCAGCTAGAAATACCATGCTCTGGAGCATTTCTTACACGAGAGAGAGCAGGAAAAAGAAGGCAAATTTTACAAGCTGACTTTATGAAAATACACATAACTTTCCAGATTTTTCAGAAATCATAATAATGCTTGTTTCTCAAAAGATGCTGTTAAATGTCTGCTTCTACAGACTTACTTTTCCTAGATGATTGTCCTAAATAATTATTGAAGTACTTCTCCAAAGATAGAAGGTCTCAAATTATCATCTTTTTCCATGCACAGCAATTCAAGAGTCATTCATGGTATTCCTTAAGGGGCATATTTTGCATATGAATTGCACATCCAATTAACATATAATATTAATTCAGTATTTATCACCAGATACGTTAGTTCTTTAAGTTTAATAATGTATGTCCAATATTAATCTGTTAGCCAGTCTTTGTGTAGTAGTTGGGATAGATAGAATTAAACTATCAAAAATGACAAAAAAATTGAAAATATTTTCCAAATTTTAAAATTAGTTTGCCACAAATAAATATAGGACTATACAGATAGATAGTATACCACAGTACTCTATAGAAAACTATAAAATGTATTCAGTGAAGCCAAGACAAGTTCCTAAAAAAATATATCTTTATTAGACCAGTAGATATTCTTAGAAAAAATGAACAAGCATTCAAGCATCTAAGCCCACGTGAACTTTGCCATTTATTATTTTTAGAAGTGCCAGCAAGTTATTTCTATTTCAGATTTTTTATTATATTGTCTTTGATTATATTAATTCTAAAGAACCAAAATCTCTCATCTTGCCTTATCTCATGAAGAATAATGTTTTAAAACACCATTTGAAATCTTATGTGGTAGTTTTGGGGGAATAAACCAAACAGGACTCTGGGGGCAAGAATTCAAATCTTTCCACTCCAAATGTTTAATTTGTCAGGGTACATGATTGTATTTTGCTAATTTTCTCTTTTAATTAAACCACTAAACAACCTATTTTGTTTATATCTGTAATTTACATTAGCAGCTCTGTTTTGTGAATTGCCTCATTAGGTCTTTTCTCCTGAAAGTACGTACCTCAATACTGAGAATGCCGATACAGTTAATCAGCTGAAGAAGGTCATGGGTATCTAAAAACTTCTCCATCTTTTACAGCTGCATCTGTTGGTCAAATACAAGCTTTTAGCTTTTTCTACAGCTGTTGCCTATAATACATGCTTAAGTCACAGCTACAGTAAAACTGCTGCTACTAATATTTACTGTAGTAACTAGGATTACTGATGAAGTTTCCCATCAAGTTCTTCTTATTGGTAGTGAAATCTGCTGGAAATGAAGATTGTCAAAATGGATCTGATACCTTTCCAAAACTTACTATGACCAGGCAGATGTTCCAGTGCCCTTACTTCAAATCAATCACTTTCATAGCTTCCTGAGACATGCAATAAATAACACTATGCACAGTATACTTGCCATTGTTCTCCCTTTAGGCTTTAAAAGCTCCTTTCAGGCAAGTTCTCCAGTCCCAATTCCAGAACCATAGCCTCTATTTATGAAGCCCATATTTAACAATTTAGTTAAACCCATACTGGCTCTGACTGCCATGTGTAATATCCAGTCTGTCCTTCTGGAGCATCATCAATGTTTATGTATTTTATGAATTAGGATTAGATATTACCCACTTCAGACTCTTAGCCTGTTCCTAAGTGAGAAAGGAAGTTTTTTATATCCCTAGCAGCTTTTTCACTCGTTATTCCTCTGTGAATCTGTATTTCTGTATCCTTTTGCCTCATTAAGCCTTTTAAGGGATATTGAATATTGGAAAAGACCATCAGGTTTATGAGTTACAGGCTTTTCATAATTTTTTGTAACATAGTAACTGCTATAGATAGAGCATTGCTATGGCCTCAGCAATTACAACATGCAGAGAGTTCCAGAATTAGATGTAGGCTTCTGTGTGTTTGGAAATAAAGAATTTATTAACCTGCCAATTTTAAGTAGATAATCTCCCTTTTCATTGCAACTTTATTTATTTGTACATTTTGCAAAATATTTTGATGTGCAGTTATGCTTTAGGTTGATTTTTCTACTCTTTATTGTGTTTGAGCAAGTGGATATTGAGTAACAGAAAGATTGGATTTTTAGCTATTTTTAATATAATTACATCTACAATTTTTTTTATGGATACTCATGTTCTGGAGGGAAATTTTTGAATATAGTGTGATACAGTAAGCATTTATATAATTAATTTATATAAATTTCAGTATTGAATGGATGGTTTTCTATTGAGGGAGCAATATAAAAAGACCAACAAGCAGTGTTTGTTAAATCAGTATTAGTGAAATAAAACCTGTCATGGAAGAGTGTGATGCACCTCAGTTAGCAACTGCCTGTGCAGAATTTTCTATGACTATTGCTTGCAAGTGTAAGTTATCCCTTTTTTAAACTATTCTAGCCTATAGTAGCTTGCAAAATAGCCATGAGAATAAGAAATATGAACCTAGTCTACTGATAGTTCTCTCTTGGTGTTTCACTAAGATTCACATTAGCGAAGTGTATATTTTATGTTTATATATTAGGCTGTATTATATATTTGTAGCTACTTTTATTCTATATATTACTGGAGAGAGCGAGAGGCTACTATGATTTTGTGATGTGAAGACATTGTAAGTAATATTAAACCATTCATGATAGAAAACATTACAGCATGTTAAATTGATTGTACTCCATTACTTACTGGAATGACATTACTTCTCTGACTTTGCTGAACTTTCTTGTTGAACTTTGTTTAAATCCGTAGCCTCTGTTTTTAATTGCCACTATATATTTTTGGAAAGAGGCAGGGGTAAGGAGAAGGAAAAGCTTACTACAGTATTTAAACATCTGTATGTTATTTAAGAACCTGAAAGAACTGTCTGTATCTATGTAATTTTGTTCAGATTATGCTGGTAACTAACTTTAATCCTTTCTTTAGGAGGTGATATGATGATGGAAGGAGAAGCTGCATATTGCTTAAGTTTAGCGTATCATTTTGCTGGAGAACAACAGACAGCATTATCAGTAAGTTTATTTTAAAGTTGCTTTATCTTTCCCAACACCTTTCTCTGCCTGCTGGGCATCTTGGGCATTCTGGAGAATAGAAAAGACTTGGAGAGACTTGGCTTACAGACCTTTTATAACTGTGTCTAGTTCTGTAGACAGGGATGAATGTGGCTTAAGCAATTATGGTTCCAATAAATTGCAGAACTGATGGAGTCCAGATTTACAGGCTTGGATCTATACAAGTAATATTAATTGACAGTTTAGGTTATATGTGACTAGCTTTCCTTTTCCTGTATTCATACATATATAAAACAGCTTTTATTTAGTTGTGTTTTTGTATAAAACAGTAGTTTGCAAACGAGTTTGGTACAGCATATTTGTGAGCAACAATTAAAAATATATCAGTTCACATGTTAAGCTTTTAAGAACATCAGGAATTTAGAAAAATTATGAATTGCTTTTGGTATGAAAAGCTGTAATGCTGATGCAATCCCGTCTGTTGATACTTGAGTTCAAGCTCCTCTTCTTATGTTTTCCTTGAGCCTCCCATACATAATAATTCTAAGACAATGAGAATTCTGCATGTGGAATTCTAGTCTGGGAGGAGGGTTCGTCTGGTTCATCACAGGTCAGTGTGAGAGGAAAGGTAAGCAGCAACTTGATTTCTCTGTGCCAGTCATCAGAGAAGTCATAGTCTTTCGTGACCGTCTTAAAAATGTTGTATGGAAAATTAATTGGGTTTAATATTTTGCCCATGATTATTATGACTAATCAGCTGGATAATTGCTGTTTCTGTTTGTTCCTTTAACTGCAGAATGACTCCGTATTTTATTAATGAACATATTTTATAGAGGTCATTCTTTGTGGTTATTTGTTGTGGTGGTTTATATTTTTTCAGAAATAGACCAATAGAAGTCACAGAGTGAATTTAGCATGGGTTTCAATATTGCTTACTTGGCTTCTGCAGTGTAGGAGGGATTCTAGATTTCTGTCTTGAAATATCCTCTTACGTGCTTTTAATGATTTGTGATACGGTTTTTCCAAAAGTTATTGACCATCTTTATACATAATTCTTCAATGCTGAGAGGCCTAACTTCTGTATAAATCAACTGACTGCTGGAAAGTAGGAGCCTGTGCCCACATCAGTTACAGTTGAAGTCTGTAGCTCAATATGAAAAAATTCCAAAATTTAAAAGCTACATATATTTTTATGAAATTATATCTAATAGTTGCAACAGCAATGAGAAGAGAATATTTGATCTCTTCCAAGAATATAGTATGATGGATTAGACTAGAATTTTTTGTACTGATCTGCATTGGTTTTTGACTGACAAGTGTGACAGTATTCTTACCTATCGACTTTTCTGTTAACTTTCTGAGAGTCACAATAGGCTGTGTGAATGATGAAGAGCAGCATGATAAACAAATGTGCTAAATAAAGAAGCTTGCATGCGTATTTGATCTCCCCATCACAGGAGAAATTAATTAATGAACAAGACTGCACAGTCTCCATGATATACAAAGGATCAAACTACCCTTGAAAGTGTCAAAAATATTAGATGTCCTGGCATTATTTCCTTAGGATCCATTTTGCTTACATCTTAGAGCTACTCCTTTCCCTTCATTGCTCCCCCCATGTCTCCTGCCAAAAAGTTACAGCAGTTATTTGAAAGTTCCATTTGTTTTTGTCACGTGCAGAATTGTTCTTTTTTTAAGGAAGATTCTGAAACTTTCAATTTTGTAATGTACTACTATTAATTTAAAATATATACATAATAGGTTGTCTTATTGTTTTCAGTCTTATAAAAATACCTGACATGTAAGGAAAGCAGTGTGCATTTTGTTAAAAGGGAAAGAAAGTCTCTGTAGTACAAAACTTAATCGATACATTATGTTAAGAGTATAAAATGTTATTTTAACAGTAATGAAAATACCGGTACTTTTCATTGTAAATAATACAGTATCGTGGCATTTCCTAATATAATGGCATTTCCAATAATACTACATAAGAAACCTTTGAAGTACTTTCATTCATAAAATAGTGTGTGTTATGGGACTAAGAAAAAGGGGTAAAATTTTAGTTCCTTTTGTCCTTAACAGTAATCAATATAGACAGCAGTAAAATATCAGTGCTTGACAGTACTGTTGAGCACAAGTTGTCTTCACTCTCCAATTAGAAATCGTTGCCTAAAATTTACCCTTCTGTTCTCGGTTTAATGG
Source organism: Tyto alba (assembly GCF_018691265.1). NCBI lineage: Eukaryota > Metazoa > Chordata > Aves > Strigiformes > Tytonidae > Tyto > Tyto alba. The sequence continues at coordinate 9,830,456 of NW_024881297.1, forward strand.
TCTCTGTATCCAAGGGGAGCTCAGATGCTTACGGAGATGAAATCATTGCATCCTGTTCCCAGAGGACTACTGGTTATCATTACACATAACATGCAGACAATACTGCTAGGAGCCAGTTTGCCTCATGGTAATATGTAGTTCATCACCAGCTTCTGTAGCATGCTAAAGAGGTCTTGCCACACAGCTTGGGACTATTCGGATGTAGACTCAGGGGTCTCAGCAGTTATTTTGCTGCTTTGCATCAGTTTTCATCTTCTTTATCCTTTTGTGCTGTGGTCCACCTCAGGCAGTCTCCTTCTAGGGGAATCTGAAAGGAGCAGCTGTTACAGATACCATTTCCTCCAATTGTTGCCACTTGGTTCCTTTTGCTGTTCAATGTGCTACTCCCTCCCCCAACATGCACACACGGTAGCATGCATATAAGCTTGTTTCTCTTTCATTCATGTCTTCTAGCCAAGCAGAGAAGCATATGTTCAAAATATTCATTATCTGATGCAGTAATTAAAGGTTGAAATGATTAAGCTGCAGCCTATTATATCAAAAATACTTAGTAACTTTGTATCAAATGGGCCAGTTTTATTGGAGAAGGTTTTTTATTTGCTAGCACTTGGTGTATAATCTAACATAATCTGTATAAATTGATTTAATTTTATTTGATATATATGATTGATTTCAGCATACCTACTCAGATGTAAAAACATAAGTGTGTGCAAGTTTAAAATCCTGAGAACTAATTATGTTCAATAACAATGTTGTATGTTCATAATATTTTTCATATCATCTGGTTTATAATCAAGCCTAATGGCTTTTCCACACAATATGACACAAAATATTAATAGTTCACATTATATGGATTTTATCTTAAACATTATAGATTTTGTCCGGGAGAGTTCTCCATAGGCTAATTTTAAAGTAAAAGTTGCTGTTTACTTGTTTCTCTTCAGACTTGTATAACAAGCTAAGTATTAAGTGAAACATTTCTGTGTCATTAGAAATCTTGCATAAGGTACTGTAATGTAATGCTTGATGTGGGAATTTTTTTTTAAACTGGGCTTTCAGGAATGCTTCAAAGAGTTGGGCATCAAGGGTTTTTTCTCTTTCAATTAGAGTTGCATCCCAAATCATCAGGAAAATTCCATTCCTCGTCCCTTGTCTGAGCATTAGGTTTTTTCTAAGTGTTTCTTTACTTTGGATATTGAATCCTGTATTTCACACGTTACGTATTTAAATAATAGAGACAGTGTTCATGAGTACTGAGACTCATGCCAAAATAAATGTGGTGATTTATGACATAATGCTATGTGCATGAATTGTCAGAATTACGATATACAAGCCACAGGCATAAAATTATCAAGAAAATTTATGAACTTACAAAGACATCTTCACATTCAGAATGACTCTATTAAAGTAATCAGAGGTGATTTATGACCATAAAGTTAATTTCTGAAAAAGTCTATGTCAAAACAACTGAAAATTTTGTCTCAACTCATGCAGCTAGAGAAAATATAAGTAAATGTATCTGGGATGCAGATATTCTGAAGTTAGTATGCAAGGTATTTTTTCTCTAATTATATCCATTATATCTAATTATATAGATTATGCCTATAGGTATGTATGAATTTGATGAATCAAGGAGGATCTTAGCGAGTAAAAGAAATCCAAAAGGTAGACTGAACGTTGTCTGCTTTTCTCCCAAACATTGTGAAAATCAGTTGAGAAGAATGACCATCATTTCTTTGAGATTTGCTTACTATTCTAGTACTTTGATAGAAGGCTGAACTTCAGAACACTCTTCTGTCAGTGGTGGCTGGGTAGACCACTGAGTTTAGGTTTAAGCTTTCATTACAGTTACTACAAAAAGAAACACTTAAATGGAGACTCGCAAAACAGATCAAAAGATACTAATAAATGGAAATTATTTCAAACTTCCTTCTTTAAAATCAGACAGATTGTCCTTTATTCGTCTGTGAGTTAGCCATTAGTAATGAAGTGTAACATTTTCAGCTTAGCAAGTGGCATCATGTCCTTGAAAAAACATTTTGGCATACCAGTTTAAGACAAGGTCTCTTCATTCCTAGAGGTTTCACTTTTATTAAAGTGATTTTTAAATTGTTCTTAAAACTGTACTCATAGAAATTTTGTATTTTTCATATCTGAGGAATAAAAAAACCAGACAAAACTCTGAGTCATCTTTGAAGATAGGCACTTCTGATTGGTCTTGACACTGACAGTGGATTATGTACAGAGAAAGATTTTCTTCTTGAAGGATGGGAATTAGTGAGCCAATTCTGAAACTGATTAAATTTCATGTTTCTTAAAGGTCCCACTGCTGGTAGGCACTGGTGAAGATAGTACAAGCAAAATTATGTGAGAACAATTAGTATTGGTAGTGAACTTTGCCCTGACAAAATATACTGACTCAAATACTGATGGAATTAAGAAATGAGAAATTATTTGTGTTAAGAATCTTCAAGACAACCTGAAACTTCAGGAAAGAGGTGGATGTCTGATCATCCAATTATTTTTTTGTTGTTAATTTAGCACTTTAAGAATTAAGTGAAAGAAAGATCTAACTTTTTATTTGGATATGAAATTTAATGGTCTCTTAGTAAAGAAAGGATTTCTTCTGTTGGTTGGATGTAGATAATAATTTTTCTTAGACAGTTTCTTGAAAACCTGAAAAAAAAACAGGTCAAATGTTCTGAGTAGTCCTGAGATGTAATGACTATTTTCCTTCAGTACTTTTCTGTATACCACACAGATTTGCATCTTGGTGATATGGTGTCCACTACCATTGCCTTGGAACATGGCACCATTTTCCTTTTGAGTCTGTGGTTCAAATTGCATTTTGCTTGGTTAATGGCATCAGCATAACTCCACTCAGTAAACTGGATTTTTGTCAAGATAAATGTGCCACAAGAATACCTGTTGTAGGGAAACACTCTTAAATGCAGTGCCGCTGTAAAATTACAGTAGTCAAGTTATAAAAAAAAATAGAGAGCATGAGAAAAAAAGTATTAAATATGTAAAAAATCTATTACTTGATGACAAGCAAATCAGATTATCAGATTTCCATGTTTTCCCATAGCAACAATGAAAATAACGCGCTAGTAACTTGTTGATAGCAACTTTACTCTTTAGGAGTCTAATGTTCCTTAGGACTGGCTACCAAAACACCATAAATTGGTGGACTTTCATCTCATTCATTACAATTTTAAATTAAATCATTCACACATCCCAGAAAAGCAAGACAACTGCAATGAGCTGCAGATTTGACTGCATGTTCCATTAGGTAAATCTATAGCACCTTTTCAAAATTTTAGAACTATCTGACCACTGGTGTTTTCTGAATATGAGTTGGTGACAAAGAGTTTAAAACCCCTATTTTGGGAACCACACACAGAGGACATTATTTTGTTTGCATGTTTGTATTTAATTCTCAAACAGTATGAAAGTTGCTGGGTTTAGGTATGTTTATAAGGTTTACGTAGTCTTACTTAAAATATGTATATTAAACATCCTGAATTCAGAAGTCAAGCCATTTAACATATCAAATGTGGTTTCCCAAAGTTCAAACTCTCTTTTTGTGAGATTTTTACTTGGGATATCTATTACAAAATGACAAGTTTTATTATTACTTTGTACTCATATGCACTTGCATGCACACAAACTCTTTGTATGAGTTTGCAAAAGAACTGGAGGGGACTGCAGCACGACATTAACAAGAATATTTACAAGTTTCTGCATTAATGATAACAATATATATCCTAAGATCAAGAGAGTTCTTTGTATGACTCTAAATCATTTCCGTTAAATTGCTGCTAACTGTTATGTCTGAACTTAAAAGAAGTAAATTGTCCCTTACTGGAGGTTTGCTTAGCTCTAATATGTTGAAACATCAAGGACAAAGCCATAAAAACTCCTTCACCTGCCCTGCAAGGGAATAAAAATATCTTTGCATCTATTTTTCACCAAGGTGTGGAGGGCAGAGCAGTTGGCAACCATGGAGCCTTCACTCTGGTCCTACCTCTTTTATGTAGCTGATGGGATGGAACAATCTCTGCTATTTTCTGTGTATTCTCTGCTAGGTATGGCCAGAGGAGATGGCTTTTCCTTATGCTTTCCCAGACAAGGGAGCCAGATTGTGACCACAGATATACAGTGTCTGTTTTCTGGGATGTAAGGTTACAATTAGTCCACCTGCCCTGACTGAGGTTTCTAAAACTCTAATTAGCTGTTTTCTGCCAGTTGAAAGATGTAATACAGGCAGACATTTTCTACTTACTGTATTGAAAATTTTTTATAGAGTAGCTAATAAAACATACTTTTTTTTTTTTTTTCTTTAAATTACTGCTGATATACAAGTTTCCACTCGTTTTATTCCCACAGGCTAGGAACAAAAAAGACAAAGCAGTACAACTGTATGTTATAGAGGTTATTTACTTTATGTACTTTAAACTATATTGGATTTCTAGCTTAGGTGTGCTAAACCTTAGAACCTAAATGCTGTATATAATTGAGAAAAAGAGATAGCTACAGCATGTCTAAATTCGTAGCTTATATACTCTGAGAAACAATCGCGTGAAAGATTGTAAGAACTGTCAGTAGTATGTCCATTAGTGAAACTGTACATATTACACCCAGGACTGTAGCAAATGTCTGAAAAACTGTATAAGAAATGTTCTAATTCTGTTAGATAATATACTTACAGAAGTCAGACTTCTTATGTGTTTTGAGAAATTAAACATTTGTACCTACACTGCACAAACTCAGGAATTTCAGTACTTAAATGCAAATATATTCATAATCTGGGAGGTTTTGTTCTCCTTTGTATAGTTTAGCTCAAATGAGCAGGGTCTAAAAAATTTCTGTAAAGTAAGGCTTTTAAAATTAGATTGTTTTCTCAAATTGGTATAGTTCAAGCAACAGCAATTTACTTATTAAATACGTGTGTAAATTTCAATTCAGTTATTCCCATTGACTTACTTCAAGGGGACAACTCATATATTCTGGTGTAAGCAAATGCTTAACAACTTTGCTTGATCAGAACCATCAATAGCTAGATTGGAGACTAGGTCTTGATTCAGGCATCAGATCTTAAGGAATTTAAAATTTGTCCTTTGATAGATAAATAACCTGAGAAGTTAAAACACTGAAGCGTGCCAGTATAAAACCTAGAGCTTGCTGCTTCATTGCTAGAAGCAATTTGTTTTTCTGTTTTGCTTTCAGCTTATGCATTATTTCAGAGCTGATCAAAGAATTGGTAGCAAAGTATGAAGTAAGTTGTACTTCTAAATAAATCGATTTAACATTCCTTGGTGCTTTAAGTAATTTTAGTAATATTAATATTTAAAATATTTCTGTCTGAAATCTTTTTATGACTACATATAGCAATAATGGCCACCATTTCATTCTACTGTTTTTCATATTAAAATATTACACAGCAAACATTGTAAAAATACTATCTTTTAGCACTGAAATGGATGCAAAAGATTTCAAGTGTCTATTTGCATGTAAATGACTCAAGCTTTATTCAGTCAATAAAAACAGTCTATTAATCCTTTTACTACGTTTCTTACATGGGATAAAACTTAAAGAATATGAGATTTTCAGCCAAATGGGAACTTTTCCTTAACTTCCATATAGGTATGCAGAAAAATAATGGGTTTTAACTGACTTATATCTTTGTATACCCTCCTAGTTTATCTCTGCATTTTTTTCCATTGTGTTATGCAAATTTAAGGGTTTGTTTTTAACTAGGAAAACTTTGTGTAATTAAAAATACCTGTTCATGGATGCACTAAAGATATTAATAAGCATGAAGCAGAATATTTATAGATGCTTTGTCTAAGAGGTAATAGGCATTAAAGCATGCACATGCATATAGTAGGATATTAATGTCTTAGGAGGCTACAGCAATCTGACAGACAGGTACATTCATGTAGACACTACAGTGTGATAAAAGCAGTCCAGACATCTGGATCACGGTGCTGCTATACAAAAACATTTCTGAACAATTCACATTATTGCACTTACCCAAATTTCCAGTCTTGTCCACCCCTTTCTCCTTGTTTCTTTCTCTGCCTCTGCCTTTGTCTCTTACGTACTTGCGGAATCTCATTTTTCCTTTACAAGTCACCTCCATCTGCTTATGTGTCAGAGTGGCCCTCATGCCACACATCACATTGAGGAATTCTCAAGATGAAGGGCTGTATTCACATCGCTACTTCTGTCTCAGCACTGTTTCATGCTTGTCACTGCTCAGCACTCAGCGCCACACTGCCTTGTTTTGTCAATAACCATTTATTTGTTGCTGGAATAGTAGCAACCATTACATCTGACCTCCCTGTTTCATCAATTATGGATAGATTATTGGATGTGAACATCTGCAAAAGCTTGCTGTTGAACTTACCTCCTGGCTGGGATTAGATAAAGTATTAAACTGTTGTTTATTGTCAGGCCAAAACTCTACTGGGAAGCCAGGGAATTCCAAGACTAGCAGACTCCCATCAGCAAGCACCAAAAATTGTTTAGTATTGCCACCGTTTCCCATAAGATCGTAGCCATTTATTATTTACACTTATTACTAGTTGTTATAACATACTTGATAAAAGCTCTTGGCAGGCACAGTGTTTCCAGCTATTGTCACATCTGTCAGGATGGAAAGGATACATAAACTGTTTTTTCCTCTTATATTGCTGTTAAAGGGTAACAGATGAAGCTTCTTCACTCCAGACTGTTAAGCCATGCTTTATTTTGAAGAAATATGTCAACAATGGCTGGTTTGGAAAACATTACATTCCCATACTAAATAAAGATTGCAACAACCTTTACTAGAGTAATGTCTCTTGCCGTAGAGATTTCAGATTGTACAATAATAACAGACTGAAATACCTGGTTTTGACATTTGCATAGGTTTTTGCTTTGAAGGACCTGGCTTATTTTTTAAAATTTTTTATTTGTTTTCGTAAAACCCTTTAACAAGGTGTAGTAAATAATAAAATGATGACTGCGTTCCTACAAAGCTGTATGTAGAGGATCAGAATTAATATAACTGTTAGTGGCACATAAGGCCAGAATTAAGAACAATAATACGGAAGCTAGTACAGAAGAAATAAGAAGGATTAGAACAAAAGTTAATGTTTATTCAATCATCTGTACATTTCATTTATTTTTAAGTTTCCTGTGCAGCAAAATGCAGCATACAGGGTGAACTCCTGACCCTGTGGAAGCCAAAAGAAGTTTGAAATTACTCTGGGGAAAGGAACTTTTTCAATGAGTTACTTGTATTTACATATCATCCATTCAGAATCAAATCAATGTAAACATATTCTGAATATTATGCAAAGCATACAAGTAAGACTTGATACAGGCAAAGAACCCTAGGTCTTATCTTGATAGACAGTTAAGGAATGAGTGAAATGTTTATCTTCTCTAATCCTTCAAACAGATGCAGACATGAGTAACCCGAAGCATGTATTACCATGCAAGTTTATAGACCATCAAGGTAAACATTGCACTCAATAGCCAAGTATAACAGGGGAGGGAAGAGTGTGGGCTGGCTGGAGCAGTTAACCCCCAGGGAGACTGTCAACCATGCAACATGCTAGTGATAGCCATGGCCTAGCAAGAGCTGGTGGAAGGTGTTGAACAAGGGTGGTCCACCTTGATGCTTGACATGGCCAGACTTCTGGGTGAGTTCTTCTACATCCCTCCCCATCCCTCCTGTCCCTGATTGCCCTGCTCCAAGATGCATGCTTATGCTATGTATTATCCAAATACCACATTAAAGTCCCTGGAATAGCAGTTCTGCAACAGATCAGATTGTTCAATTCGAGACAAATTCTTTTTGTCTCTGTAGGAATAGTGACAAAGTTTGTACATTTCTGGTTTAAATTTTTTTTCCATTTATTTATCCAAACAATGCAGTCCAGTGTAACTGGATGTGGCTACAGACAATGAGTTAACATTCACATTTACAGAATTTGAGTTAGTGAATTTCAGCTGTGGAAAAAGGGGGAGAACTAATACTTTTGGCAAGTTGGGTGCTACTCCCTCTTTCCCCAGCATGGCATCCAGTTTCAGTATCCCTGAATTGTGAGCGTGCAGACAGAATGCTGTACTGCTTCTACCATGGATGCTCACTATACCTGAATACATTTAGCATTTAGCAAGGTGCAGCCTGCCATTCGGTTGATATTGGTGTATTATTTTCCTGGGATCAATGAGCTGCACGTTGTAATCAATGTATTACATGGACAATACAATTTTCTTACTGCTGTCCAACCTCTCCCACACTGTGTTTTGGCCAAAATAAGAATACCTCTGGGCTGGTATTGTAAAACTCTTTGACTTTATTCAGGATGGCCACTGGCGTGTAAACACTCAAATTTTGGTAATAAAGACTGCAATCGTTAGGCATTTTTAAATACACCTTTCTTCGGGTGCTATGGGAGAGAGTTCACTGAACTGCAAAAGGCCTATGCATGCAGTTCTATTGTCTTTTATTTTCACTGGACTGTATGGAAGTGATTATTTAGTGACTGTCAGAGCTATGTGTTTTTTATGAAACTATTTAAGAAGTACTAAATGGTATGAGGCCGGTAGTCTCACTCAGCTGCATTGTCTGTCTACCAACACCTATTGTCGACTCCAGAAAAATATTGTCAGATGCTTCTAGCCAGGCTGGGCCTTAGCCTGTTACTGCAGCGCCTGTCAGAAATCATTAGCTAGTGATCTCTTTGACTAATGTTCCAGTTGATTGTCTGATTCATGTTCAAGATCTGTAAATGAGGCAGAAGCATCTTTACTGCTCACCAGCTGTGAAATGGCTAAACACAGCTAGATTTTCAGAAATCAAAATAAATGTATTTTCAATAAAGTTTGACAACAGTATCAAGTGCAAAGCTGAGAGCAGAACTATGGGTTTGTGTTTTTTAAAGTTACAGTATTATAAATCAATATTGTTCTATTGTGTTTTTGTCAGAGTAATGTATTTTACCAAAATAATGAAATAGTGGTAGAAGCATTAATCTTGTGTTGAGTTGGATAGACATTCTTTATTCAACATAAATTCATACCTTCGATTTTTACTCTTTTGTCCATTATCCCCAGATGTATAAATGCTTAGCGCAGCCTATGTCCTTTTGTTTGAGTCCTCAGTGTATGCCAATGAGATGTGTGCATGTTTTTATGTACGTATAAAAGAAGTACAGGTGTGACAACAATAAAAAATAAAGGGTGGTATTTTGGGGAGGGGCAGTCCTGGAGGAGGAGCTGGTGTATCTCTTTTATATTAATGGAATAACCCCGGGAGGGTGATACTGTCATAATGCTGAGATAACTGAGAAGCAAATCTGGACCTGAGATATGACTAATATTTTTCTTGGCAAAGCAGGTAGACATGAAACTCGCCACTATCCAGAGAATTAGTGCAAGAGCTATACCAGCTACAGGCTCTAGTTTGAGGATTTAAGCAGAACTTGTTACTTTATTTTTACACTGTAACTAATTGTAGCCACAATAGACTTTACAAAGACCCAGAAAGAGAGTTGATTTTGTAAGTAGATGCTCCCACAGTAGCTGTCCTCCTTCCAGGTGCACCTGTATCTAGCTTTTCGTGCTAAGCAAGAAAACAAGGGAATTTATACAATGCATCCTGATTTTTTATTCCTATTTTGGAGCCATAAAAGCTACCCTTTTTTGGTTGGTTGGTTTTGTGTTTCTTTTTTTTTTCTTGTAGTTTTTTTCCCCTGCGTACACCAAAGTAATAGTGGGTAGCATGTGGGAAAGTTTTCTATAATGTGGAAGACAAAGTTGAATTCTTCACTCTGCCACCTTCCCACATCCTGCAGGAATGATTGAAACCCACTGTTCATTTCTGTATTAGACTTAGATTTTCATTTTGTTTTTGTTTTTTGTTTTTTTTTTTTTTTTACCACTGTGGATCCACAGAAGTAGGAAGTTTGAGACAGTCAGAGTGCTTGGTCACATAGAGCCAAAAACTAATTTGTGACCAGAATCAGTGCAGTTTTTATAATTTTTATTTTGATAAACTTACCATACATTTTCTTTTTAGAGGTAGAAAGAAATGTACATTATTCTAATCTGTGTAACTGCATATATGATGATCTTTTTCCACTAGTTGCTAGGAGTATCAAACTCCTTTGAAACAGTATGGAAATCTTATAATGGAGCGTAGAATGAGCAGGATAAATCTACTGTAACAGCTTCCTTCCTCAGAACAATTGTTACATAGCAAATAAAAAAAAAAAAAAAAAGAAAAAAAAAAGGCTTTTTGCCCCGTCAATAACTTTAAATCTCTGAAAACTTTGTCAGAGTTTTGAGAAGAAACTTCAGCCAGATTCAAATAATCCCCAAACCCACTCTTTTTAATGTACATTACCAGTATAAATTCTTATGTAGTCCCATTCAATATCTCTTTACACAATGTTATATATTTTTATGTACACTTCCTTAACATGAAGGAAATTACCAAACTGACATTTTAATGCACAATATTTATTGTAGAATACCAAAGCAGAAGTATGTTACTTTAATAAGTCTTTTGTTCTGTTGGCTAAAACAATTTTCCCATCCTTTTTGTTTGTGTAATGACAGCTGTATTCTCTAGCACTACAAATGCAGCAAAACTGCACATTTCTGTAGGAGTTTTCAGCATTAATTATTGACGTATTCTACCTCTTCCTTCGATATCACTGTCCTTTGCATAGATTGACCAAAATATATGTAAAAGACCCATTTCTGGCTATACTTCTGTCTAAAGGTAGAAAAACTTTCATGGGAGCCTATAAATTCCATTAAATCCAAATTATATGTGTTCCCAATATTTATCCACCTGTCAGAGTCCCCCAGTCATGCCTGCTCAATACTCTCTTGCCATATGCATGTCTTCTCTTACATGGTATTCATAGGAACCCAGTTAGATGGACTGGTTATTCATGTCCCATGAAAATAAACAGGTAAGTTTTCATGTCCATTTGTTCTTTTCAGGCTGTTTACAGACTCTGGCAGACATAACTATATCCATTCTGCTTGATTTGCCAGCACGCAAGCTTTGTAATTTTTTATTTTAAATTAAAATCTTTGTCAATATTACCTCCCTTTCATGTAGATGATTTAATTATTGTTATTTCATCATTATTTAGAATGAAACATCTAATTTGTGTAGAGTAGTAGTAATGGGACCAAAATGAGTACTTTTCATCAATATGAGTGAGAGGCTTTATTTATTTACTTACTGCTTTCTGGCAGCTGTTGTAGAGATGCAGTGAACCAACTTTTTACTTTAGCTACTCTGTCTATGGTTTTTCCTTGGTTTTATCTGTACTCTTTTGGCTTTCTGATATCTTTGATAGAAAAAAGTACAGTAGCCTATGCTTTAGGTGCCTAAGTGACATTTCTATGCTATATAGTAATCACTAGAGGCCCTGTGTCCTAGTTCAATATTGTAGAGGCCGGTTTAAAGTGCAGGTGATTTCAATCCAGTATATAAAATTTTGGAAACCCCCTGACACGCTTATGTCAGATTTTCTGATATGGGCACTATTATTACAACAAATGTTGTAGGTCCTCTGAGTTAAATGCAAAACCAAGAACTGTTTCTTGGACACTCGTACGCATTTCTGTTACCATCCTGGATTATTAGAAGGATGCATGCAGGCCTTGACAACTTTGAGTACGCATTCGGTTTACGGTGAGTTCTGAACTGATGTGACAACTTCCTAACTGATGTGCCTTTATGCTCTTTTTATCTTATCTTATGCATTGATAACTCAATTGACACTGACCTTCAAGTACAGGATGCAATGCTGATGTACATGAGAACATAACTGATAAGAAAGTACTTGAGAGATGATAAATAGTGCAGTGCACATTAATAAAAGCTACTTTTTGTGCACATAGAGGTTATATAACTGAAAAATAAGAGCCTTGTCCAGGCATACTCCTGCATGTTGTAAAACTTTTTCGAGGACTAGGAATTCCAAGTAGTGGAAGCAGTGGCATAAAAGGTGACATCCATAGTATTAGCACACACAGGTTGTCTTCTTTTGAACCATGCACTTTGCCAGTGACAGGGGATGCAGTCTTAACAGAAAATGCCCTATCTTTTACCTCAGTACGAATAGGCATCTTGGGGCATGCAGGATACTGTCGTATGTCCCTGGGCATCTCCCATCCCCCTTCAGAGCTGGTAAATGACATTCACTACTCCTTTCTTGGAAATGTGCAAAAAGGATTTCCATAGATAGTCTGTGGAGATTTCCTGTTTTCTCATGTGTGTAATAGGTTGGGTCAAGCAACAAAGAGGAGGGAGGGAAGAATAGGATTTAATTTTATATGCACTCTCCCATCACCGCCACTGGAAAAAAAAAATGGATGAAAAGAGAAATTATGCAATACAGGTGATCTCAGTGTTAAATTAAATTAAGATCATATGTTTTTATGCAGCAGCTGTAAGCCGTCTGTTTTGTGAGGGTTCATGACAATAGAGTGCATTCCAAATAAACATTAAGAAATTGCTTGTGTGCATGAATAATTAGTCATAAAAATAACAACATTATCTACAGTATTGTAAGACAACATAGTTGGAATGTATAACCTATAATTTATTCACTTTGGGGGCATTTGTACTAAGAAAAGTTGTCATAGTGACAGTTCAAAGAAAGAAAAATAATATTAAGTTGTATTTCAGCGTATCACTCTAAAACACTATGAATGCAAAAGATACCATCTTAAGATATTATCAGAAATTCCTAAAAGCACAGCCTCTTAATGTCCTTTAGGTTATGGATAAGGAATTTATATTGCGAATTGGGTAGTACATCTTTGGTTTTTGAAAGGGCCAAAATACATAAATTTAAATGCAAGTTGTATCTGTTTAATTTGTAATTATTGAGTAGTTTCAATCAACTACAAGTAATGATCAAAAACCTAGTCCCATTACAGCTAATTAAAGAAGAAGTGTGCAAGTGGGAAAACTTTAATTTTGTGTTTCATATGGACACAGAGACTGGAGAAAAAAAAAAAAAAAAGAAAAATGGAAATTCTTAGCATTGTATTTATTGGGTTTTGTTTTCCTTTTTCACAGATCTTGAATACCTCTGTAAAAATCTTCACAGCACTCTCTGATTCTGCTGGCCTAGGCAGAGCATATGCATTTATAGCCGAGATCCTGGTAAGGTAGGTTAGCACATCCTTGTCTGACTGTCAGTGCAGATTCATTCAGCTGTGAAAGACTTAAATTGTTAGAGGTCTGTCGCTTCCCATTACTGACTGCTTAAATTTTAAGCAGTGCCCTTCTTGCAGTAAGTGACCCTTTCATCAAAAGTTATTTTAAACTGGTACACATTTTTCAAAGTGTATGATCCAAGCTTTTCTTTACCTGTAAACTATAATATGTCCTTTATTTTCCCGCATTTTTGGGGGCTTTTTTAATTTTCTTTTTTTTTTTCACAAGTTTGGGTGGGACCTCACTGGAAAATAGAAATCCAGGCATATTTTCCTGGTTAAAGAAGACAGAAAAACTTGAGGAATGTAGCAAGCTTCAGTAGGTGTCTCAGTGTAATCTTTTCTGAACTGTAGGTTTCCATTTATTGCACTCACTTCTGTGGAGGCATTTCTGGTTTGTGCATGTGAAACTAGGTATAAATTTGTTGCAAATAAGATACTTGTCTTCAATATTTTTGTTTCAGCATCTGGCATTAAAATGTTCTTCCAGGTAAATTAGTTTGAAGCTACTTCAACTTCTTAAATTTGACATAAAGTAGTCTAACACAATTACAACATGAAGTGGGGAAATAAGAGATTAAAGTGAAGGTTACAGCTTATCCTTGATTCATCCTATGTTTGGGGACTTCAATGCATATGATGCATGATAGAGGTTGGCAAATTGTTTATAGAGGAGGACTTGTTGCCAATTTTATTTCAGTGTGCAGAGGAGATTCTCCTGTTAGAGTTAGAACCCTTGTCTCTTGGCCTTTCAGAGCATATAGGGACCAGCCACAATCACAGTTCTCTTCAGGTGTGTGATACATAATTCATGGCTACTCATATTCTGAGCATCCTAAATGAGCACATGGGATAAAATGTTCAAAAAGCCACAGAACAGACTTAGAATACCAGGTCCCATTTTCAAAACTATCTTAAGCCTAACTGAGAAAGATTTAGTTGCTAGGACACCAGTTGTTACAAGTGACTTTGCAATGAGTGCAAAGGTGTCGCAGCTCTCAGTAGCATTCGTGGGTTCCTTGTATTCACAAAAAGCAGCAGTCTGGATAGAGGGTGGCCTGAGATAGCCAAGAGGACGTTCCTAGAAAACCACGTATATTATTTTCCTCTCTGTGATTTAGGCATTCTGGAATGAGAGCACAAGCAATTATTTACTCAGAAGTTATAGATTTGGAGATCCTTTTGAAGTCAGGTTGCTAAATCCTTCACCTGAAAGACCATGCCAGTGCTAATTCTTTTCTTAAAATAAGAGCTAAAGAAGGAGTGGCTAGTGATTTTCCTCTGCATCAAATCTGTACTCCACACCTTCTGGGAGCATTCTCTAGCTATCTGGAAACACTGGTTTCTGGTTGTTGCAATTTGAAAAAGAGGAAAACCAGTAGGTAAGGAGAAATGAGAGGGGAAACTAGAGCAGTAAGGCTCCCTAGGTTCCTAGGAAAGGAACATTCTAATTGATTTAAATGAAGGAGGAACTCACTGTCAGGTCTAGGAACAGGGATTTAACTGCTAATCTATTGCACAGACAAAGAAACAACCATAAAAGCTTCCTCTGGAAAATGGCTGCTGTGTGTTCTTTTTATAAAACCCATCTGATGGTTATGACCTGAGAGTGTTAACCAAATTAAACCTTACATATGTGTCTGCTTTGAAAAGCTTTAGATAAGTGACAGGCATAAACTGCTCAGCACTGTAAAATATCGTGATGAATCTCAGCCCCTTTCAGCCATTTGAGAAAATTTTATGTAGAAAAGTCTGGGAACCTATGAATCATAGAACCATGGAATAGTTTGGGTTGGAAGGGACCTTTAAAGATCATCTAGCTCCAACCCCCCCTGCAATAAGCAGGGACACCTTCCACTAGATCAGACTGCTCACAGCTCCATCCAGCCTGACCTTGAATGTTTCCAGGAATGGGGCATCTACAACATTGCTGGGCAACCTGTTCCAGTGTTTTACCACCCTCACTGTAAAAAAGGTCTTTCTTATATTTAATGTAAATCTACCTGCTTTTAGTTTAAAACCATTACCCTTTGTCCTATTGCAACAGGCTCTATGAAAAAGTTTGTACCTATCTTATAAGCCCTCTTTAAGTACTAGAAGGCTGCAATAAGGTCTCCCCACAGCCTTCTCTTCTCCAGGCTGAACAACCCCAACTCTTTTAGCCTTTTTTTCACAGGAGAGCTCTTCCTTCTCTCTTATCATTTCTGTGGGTCTACTCTGCACCCGCTCCAACATGTCCATGTCTTTCCTGTACCAGAGCTGAACACAGTACTCCAGGTGGGATCCTATGAGAGCAGAGTAAAGGGGCAGAATCACCTCCCTTGACCTTCTGGTCAGGCTTCTTTTGATGCAGCCCAGGACAGAATTGGCTTTCTGGGCTGCAAGTGCACTTTGCCAGCTCATGTCCAGCTTTCCATCCACCAGTACACCCAAGTCCTTTTCCGCTGAGCTGCTCTCAATGCCTTCATCCTGTACTGATTCTGGGGATGGCCCTGACCCAGGTGCAGGACCTTGCACTTGGCCTTGTTCAAGTTCAGGAGGTTCACATTGATCCACTTCTTGAGCTTGTCCAGATCCCTGTCGATGGCATCCTGTCCCTCAGGCATGTCAACCACACCACTTTGCTGGGTGTCATCTGCAAACTTGCTGAGTGTGCACTTCAGCCTGCTGTCTATGTCATTGATGAAGATATTAAACACTACTGGTCCCAATACAGACCCTCAAGGGTCATCACTCCTCACTGATCTCCATCTAGATATTGACCACTAACCTTTGGATGCAACCTTCCAACCAATTCCTCATCCACTGAACGTTCAAATGCTGTCCTAATTTCTCCCAATTTTAAATGGATCCACGCATGGAGAAAGCTTCATACAGCTGTTATCTAGAACAAGAAAGCGATCAGTAGTCAGCATGGATTTAAGACAGGGAATTCATGCTTCACCTACCTGGTAGCTTTTTAGGATAAGACAACTGGCTTGGTGGATGAAGGAAAAGCAGTGGATGTTGTTTCTGTCAGTTTTAGCAAGGCTTCTGACACTGTCTCACACACCATTTTCATACAGAAGTTGATAAAATGTGGCTTAGATAAATGACCGGTGGGGCAGACTGAAAACTAGCTGAGCTGCTGGGCTCAGAGGGTTGTAAGCAGCAGCATGAAGTCCACCGGGAAGCCAGTCACTAGTGGTGCACTCAGGCATCGATACTGGCAACAAGGCTGATCAGTATCGTCATTAATGACCCGGATGGTGTGGCCAAGCACACCCTCAGCGTGTTTGCCGGCAACACAAAAGCGAGGAGGAATGGTTGATCCAGCAGGCAGGTGGCTGTGCTGCCCTTCAGAGGGACCTTGGAGAAATGGGCTGATGGCAGTATCAGGAAGTTCAGGAAAGGGAAATGCAAAGTCCTGCACCTGGGGTCGGATAAGCCCAGGCACCAGCCCAGGCTGTGGGCTGACTGGGTGGAAAGGAGCTTGGCAGAGAAGAACCTGGGTTTCCTGGTGGACAACAAGTTGCCCATGAGATATCTAATGCATGCTCACGCCAAAGGCGACCAATGGGATCCTGGGCTGCATTAGGCAGAGCGTTGTGAGCAGGTTGAGGGAGGAGATCCTTTGCCTCTACTCAGCACTGATGAGGTCACCCCAGGAATGGTGTGTCCCATTCTGGGCTCCTCCAGTACAAGAGACATAGTGGAGCAAGTCTGGCAAAGGGCTGCAAAAATGACTAAGGGACTGAGAGCATCTGTCCTAGGAGGAGAGGCTGAGGGAGCCGGGACTGTTGAGACCACAGAATAGAAGGCTCAGGGGGAATCTTTTCAGTACCTCTTCGGCATCAGTAAAGAAGAGGCAAGCAGGCTCTTCTCAGTGGTGTTCAGTGACGGGATAAGAGGCAGTGGGCACAAACTGAAATACATTGAGATTCCATTTAAACACTAGAAGAAAAAAAATTACTGTGAGGTTGAATGCTGGGACAGGTTGTGGAGTCTGCATCTTTCAAAAGTCACTCAAAACTCCACTGGACACAGGCCTCCTCTAGTTGACCCTGCTTTGAGCAAGGTGGATGGAGATTATCTCCAGAGGTACCTTCCAACCTTAACTATACTGTGAGTCTGTGATCTTTGTCTTAAGCGGTCCTTCTAGATAAATTCCCTTTTGCCATATAATGCTCTTTAATAGAACACTTTGTGTAACCCAGTATGATGAATATTTTAGACAAACCTACTTTTCAAAATTCAGTAACCAAATTTTTCATTGACAAAATCATGCTGGTCCAGCTGTACTAGTTCTTCCTTGGAGGAGGAAAGGTCATAGAAAAATGGTTTGAAAAGCCAATGTAAAGAGACACATTAAAAAAAAATTGTAAGTTTCTGTTTACTCTCACACCAAACTTTTGGATATTTATTTATCTGATGTATAGAAAATAAGCAAATTTCTGGCAAGCCTGTTCAGAAAATATTGGATAAATGCATGAGTAATTACTGATGGTGACAGAATCTCCATACTCGGCTTGATCACTTTTTCTTTACTTGTATTTTTATGTGATCTAGACTAGACTTGTGCAAATTGTTATAAATTTGATGGATAATGTCTTTACAAAGAAAAGATGACTGTTTCCATAAAATAATATATTATAACGATAATGTCTGTGAGAATTTGCATTGATTGCTTGTAACAGGTCGGAGGAAGTGGCTGAGCCTTCCCGAATTGCTCAGAACTTGTCTATGGCTTTGGAATTTTTTGTGAAATCTTTGCTGCAGATGTTTCCACAGACCATGGGAAACTGAAAATCTCTATCATGTGCATTTAGGCATGTCATTTTCAGGGAAAAACCTGACATAATAGCATCATGTGCCTGGCTTATTCTGCCAGTGTCCACCATGGTAATGACTTCTTGTGGACACATGATTTATACATCCAATTCAATCACATGAGCAATCCTATAAAAGGTGCATATTTTCATAGAAGTCTAATAGGGGTAAAAATCTCATAGGGCATTTTAGCATGAAACTGGAAAATGAGTTGCTGTAGATATGTAATCTCTTCTGCTGAAGTCATCATAACTGTTCTGTGGGATCATGAATGACTACATCTTTAGGAAATTACATTTTATGCATTTAGGAAGGTGATGTCTAAGGAGATAGAAAGTATATGGCTGTATAAAATAACATGTAGATTTTTGAAGGAACTATAAAATATTAGCCCTTTGGGTAGGAAAGACCTGTTTATCATGTTATCAGGTCTTGTGCAGGATAAAGTGTTTCAGTAATCCTTCTAGCATACTTTAAATATCTCAAGCCATAGTGCCTTTAAAAGTACTTCCTTTGAAAAATTGTTAAACGGTACCAACTGATTGCTAGTTGGCATAAGTGAAGTTCTAACAGTGAGAAATATCTTTCTGATATGTATCAAATTGATTTCTGTTTGCTTGAAAGAGGTTATATGCCCTAGCAATTTTAATATTTTCTATATGTGGAGTATAGGTTTTTATGTGAAGTATAAAAAATGGCCAAAAATACATCAAAACATTTCTATTAATTCATGAAATTAAGAAAACCTTTTTACATTTTCTCCTGTCACTGATTCCATTTGCTTTATTACTTTCAACCTCTAGCCCACAAACTTGGTGGCACAATCAACAAACCCCTTAGTGGCTGTTTCATCTCTGCTCTATTTGATTTCTCCACTCTGAGTAAATGATTAAGTTTTCATGCATTGGTTCAACCAAAATCTATGTTCACTCAACCACATCCTTTATTGATTACTTCTACTGCAAACAGTAGGCCAAGTGTGATATACATAATTGGACAGTTGTCAGGGGATGTGGGTGTTAACAGTCCTGTTTTCCCAATTGGAAACTGGAATCACCTTGATACACAAATATTCTGCACTGTTTCATTCTCATTCCTTGGACCGAGGAGTCCTTTTCCTCAGAATATATGTTTTTAACTCTCAAAGGTCTGGTTGAATGGATTTAATGATTATACCATATAATATGCTCTTCAAGTTGCACCTGTGCACTGCATATAGAAAACTAGAAAAACTGGAATTAATATTTGTCTAACACTTTAACCTTGTCCTTTAACTTATATAAATCATATGCTGTATTTCTGTGGGGAAACATTTGATTTTCTCTTCTTAGAGAAAGAAATAGTTTTAAAAAAATGTGTTTCTAATTCTAAAATTTAGAAGCCTTTTGACATTTGGCAAATGTTTACAGTATAGTATACTTAATAGTCTCATGATGTTAAAATACTTAAATTAGGAAACTTTAGTAAATCCAACTCTACTTATTGACAACTAAGCTTTACAATAGCATATACCTGAACATTTCAAGCATGTTAGCTTGCAGTGGTTTAGCATCCTTTTGTAGCAATCTAGCTCATCTCAGTCACATACAGATAATCAGTGCAATATTGTAAATTTACAGCCATGCTTTGCTGTGTTTCCTGTTCTGAGGCAGGCTCTACCCTTTCATGATTACTCTTACAGCATAAGACAGGGAATTGCAGACTTCTGCTAGATTTTGAAAGCACGTGTCCCTAATATAGTTTATAATAAAAACTGTAATGTAAATAAATCGCAGTCAGTCATTTGCTGCAGGAATATAACTTGAAGGTGGTTTTAAATGGTGAGAAAATAAATCACAATTCTTTATCACTTTCAGGAACTTCTGTTTCTGTGAGTTTCTTAGTTAAGACTGGAATGCCTGTCTTGCTTGGTGGCTTGACATTTAGCATGCTACACTCCTACATTAGTGACTCAGGTTCATGGCTAATATTGAGGTCAGCTGCAGTAGCACCTCAGCCTTAAAGGGAAAAAAAGCGCAGTGCCTTACTCACAAGCAAATTCAAATGTCTGTCTTATATCTTGTAATCATACTGCAGAGATCTTATATTGTTAATATGACCGGCTTTATTAAAAAAAGAAAATCTGCAAATGTTATTGTCAAAGTACATTAGCCAATTTTCAACTTGGATTCAGCTGTGACCTCAGCTTGCTCTGATCTCCCTGGGATTTGGGGGTGACACTTGCAATCCTCCGTTTATAGGTTTGCCTGTGTGACCCCACCAACCTTTGATCCACCCAGCCAAAGTGCAGTATTACACTCAGGGAAAGGCAGGCATTCCCAGAACTAAAAGATAGCACCGTTGCAGAGCTGCTGCTGCTGCACCACCAAGGTTCTACAGCAAGAAATGGCAGCTCTGAATGACAGGAGCACAAAAAGTCTACTGAAAGTCTTCTTACCTCCTTCCTCTGTTTTGTCAGGATGTGATGTCCAGCTGTATTGAAAATCTTGTCAGCTGCTCAGCAGAAAAAAATATTAAAATAATAGAAACTCCAAAATCCCTGTAAAATCATTACCTGCATTTTCATTCTTGGCCTTAAAATATGGCATGATATTCTTCTTCAGAATTTCATCTTATTTCACTTGAAGGATCCAGTTCTGCCCTCAGAGGTTCTGCGTGAACTAGTCTCATTGGTCTCAGCACAGGTGGTGCCCAGACAACAGTTTTGGAAATAAAGTCCAGTCGTGAATGAGTCATCACAAAGTAAAATTACTTCAGAACAGGGGGCTAGATCTCCAGCATTTGAAGAAGCCATCTATGTGCATATTTAATTTTGTCCTTGTCCTTTGCTTCAGTCAGGGAAAAGCAGCTGAAACTATTAAGTACTTGGGAGAGTTTATGAAGGCTGCTGAGAACGCTCATCTAAGCCAAAGCCTGGTGGATGCATGTGTATTACTTGGGAATATATACAATGAAAGAGTAAGTACTGGTTGTAGTAATAATGTCAAACAATTGGGTTTAATTCATGGTAAAAATCTGGTTGTGCATATGAGATGACCTAGAATGATTTGATCCAGGTATTGTATCTTACAAGAATCACCAAAGGAGGAGATACTGCGTGACTAAATAAAATGTGCCTTAAGTTTTTGGGAAAGGTGAAAATTTCACACCATATTTAATACGTGGGATTTTGTTCTAGGATAAGTGAATAAAACTTCCAAATCCAATTCATGACAAACTTTCAGTGTTGGGAAAAATCTGCATCCAAATCACTGTTGGGGCCACAGATGCCCATAAAGAGTCATCAGTTAACGCAAATGAAATTTTATTGTACTATACACTGAAATTCATGCTTTTTTAAAATTAATGTATACTATATTGCATACTAATAAGCAGTTTTTAATCTTAGCTTGATTTCTTCTCTACATTCTCTCAGCCAAATTTATGTAACGTGTGCTAGCAGCAAATAGTTTGGCAAAGGTCTGGGTTGGTAGTGGAAGGGCTTTATATTCTAAATGCCTCCATCCAGCCTGATGGCTTTGGTTTGGCCTGTTTAAATCAATAGATAGGTAGGGACAGATAACATGAAGCTAGAGGTAACTAAGAAACTCCCTTCATCATAGTTTCGAAGGTTGCTTCCTTCCTCACATACAGTAAGTGATAAAAAGAATTCCTTCTACAGACTGGACAATGTAGAAATTAGTAAACACTTTCATTATCAACAAAATAGAAATACCCTTTCAAAATCACCCTTTCTAGCTTCTGTTGCCTGTTTTTTTGTCAGAAATACTTTTCTATGGGAAATATATTGAACAAGCTACTTGACCCTTTTCACTTACACTACCCCCAAAAGCCTTTTTTTTTTTTTCCCCACTAGATTTAGCTTACAGAGAATTGCCACTACCAAAGTTGCTGGCCCATTTTTGTTTCATAAGCAGTAGAAAAATTTCTCACTCTGTAATCTCTGAATTAACGTGAGAGTTTTCTGTTTACACACTTTCTTAGCATAAATGCCAAATTTCCCATTGAAAAATAAATTTTAAAGTCTTTGAGGACTTGCTAAAGTAACGCTGAAATGGATCTGAAACTTAGAAGAAAGTAGGGTGATGTGACACTGTGCTAAATTTTTCTACTCCAAATCTTAAAAATAATTAACTAAATTCTGTTTAACTACCTCTGTAGTTCACTATTTCTGCCACCATTGCTAATAATCAGTTTCATGAGAACTGATATTTTAAGAATTAACCTCTTTTTGGTTACTCTCTAAATTCTCAGTTCAGAATTTGCTGCCTTGAACTGGAGTAGTGGTGTAGAAGGGAGGAAATGCAATGACTTAACCTTATTAACTTACATAAAATATATGATTAAAACATACCAAACGAAAAATACATTAAAGTTTTACAATTCCCTATTTTCTTTAGCATTTTTTCTGCAAGGTCAGCAATGGTTACTAAAAATGCGTCTAAATTAACATTTCCTCTCTTGGATCACTGCCTACTTGTTGCCAGCTGTCATCTCCAGTATTCTCTAAGTCAGTATTAGGGTATTTTTGTTCAGCTCTGTACTTCCCCCAGTGATACAATTTGTGGTAGTACTGTCCTTCTCACCGAATTAAAGATATCTCTATTTATATCCAGACCTATCCTTGGGGACCTTTAGTAAACTTTTTACTGTTCTTCCCAAAGTGACTTTGAACAAATTCACTTTGCTCTGCCCATGCTGTTGCTGTATCCTTACAGTTCTGCCATCTCACTATTCCATCACCATCAATGTATTTCCTTAATGCTGTACACTCTGTTCCTGCCCTCAAGTCATGATTGTTTTACCCGTATGCTTGTTTCCTAAAACGCCTGGGTTTGTGTTATGCACAAGTGTTGGGTCTAATTTCTCACAGTTTGTTAAGCAGGTTGCTTACTTAACATGCAAACTCTGATGGAGTTTCATGACATACTCTGTCATTTCTCATTTCACTTTTCTCAAGTTTCTTAGTCTGATTTGATGCATTGCTCTCACTAATTGTATCATTTACCCTATTATAGTTCTCAAGAGTATGGTAGGTATATGTTTCTGCTTTTTATCTATTATCCCACTGCTTATCATTCTTCATTCATTGCTGTGTCCTCATAGGCGTGATTCTTCTCTCCTGCTGTATTAAACAAAGCCGAAAGGCTACCTGAATTCCTATTACTCTTTCCTCCTGTTTTAGTTACAGGCACATTTTGGCACTTATTCAAATTTTGATCCCCAAAAGTGGTATCAAGCGTAACAGGTATCAATTGGAGTCTCTCCTCCTCATCTCTATACTCTATACAGACGGGAATTTCAGTCTTACTAAATCAAGCTGAGTGTGAAAGGATAAGACAGCTCTGAAAATGTTTTCAGTCAGGAAGTTTGTGCCATCAGGGCAGCAGAATTCCACACCAATGGAAGAAATGGAAGATGTCTTCCAGGAAGCAGGCAGGTTAATGATGATAGACATATAGAAACTGCCACAGGAATGTTGTCTAGCTCTGACAATAGCCAGAATTAATTCCTTAATTCCTAACCTTAGGGTAAAGGATGAACAGTTCCATAATGACTTACTCCCTTTTTTGCCTTCTCTTGTTTATGGTGTAATTTTTCTTTTAAAAAAAGGATGTCCAACTTTCTTCTTAGTAGGCTTGAGATCAAGATTGTCATCATAAACGATCCATTAAGAAGAGAAAGCTATCTGTAGTTATTTTTAAATTTCTTGCTCTTCAGTTAAATGCAATTCATCCCTATTCTTCTATTGTAACCGGTAACAATTTCCACTCTATTCCTGGTTTATGTTTGCTGTTTGGCATATATTTACTTAGTCCAGTTTTATTAATGTACTGTTTCTTTACGTAGATTGTACTCTAGCTTTCTCCACTGCATTCTTGACGCATCCTAATACTTTATTTGACCTAACTAGATATTAAAGCTGTTTTGTATTTAGGAGGAGCCAATGCATAGCTGCCCATGTTATTTAAAGGTCACCTTGCTGAGCCTGAGTTAATTAGAACCCACTAAAAGTTACAAATAGTTCAGGCAGCATGAATTACCTTATTTGCTCTCACATAACCACTCAATATTATTAAGTCCTTCTGAAATTCCTCAAAGCCTTGCAAAAACCTTCATTTTTTACCTTTTTTTGACAATCTTGGCAAAATCGTTATTGGATTCTTTTTCTATAATAATTAAACATTAGATAATGCTGCTACTAGAGCATAAAATTATTACACACTGCCACATATAATACCAACACAGAATATACTACTACCTTTCAAGCCTGGGTTATGCTACCTAGTTTTAATGGGATGTAATTTATTTATCAGAAATTCAATCTCTTTGTTTTTAGATTTCTTCAAATCTTTTCTTTATGCTCTGTTTATGTCTGGTGGTATGCTACTTCTTAAATTGGAAACTTGCTTCTGTAACTCTTCTTTTGACTCCATCTCTGACGGTAACTCGAACCAGCTTCATGGTAAAGAAGATATATACCAAGAAATATTTTAGCTTTTCAGCAGTATCCTTCTGCCTATCATGATTTTCCCTAGTTTTTTCTTAATTCCTCTTTGATCAAGAAATTGAGTTTTATATCTCACATAAAAAATAATTCTTATACTTTTAAAAATTCCTCTAAATGTATTATTTGCTGTAGTTTATATTCCTTTTTACTGTATTCATGAATGTTGGATTTCTGTATTCTGCAGGATAGAGAGATAAATTATTTGGGTTTTCTATTTAGCAACAGTTGGCTTATATTTCTCCTACTGTTTCTCTTTTTGTGATTAGGAATATCCCTGGGTTTTGGTATACCCCTTCTTCCCTCATAAATCTGTAAGTTTTAATTTATGTTCTTTTCTGTGGTTTTGGTCCATCATTTCATTATTCTCTTTTCTCCATTTTTAAGATCTCTTTTCTAAAACTTAGTGTCACAATAGTAAATGAGGACCTTTCCCCCCCCAGAGATGTTAAACTTAATGAAACAGTAGCAGTAATTTCTAAAAGGCCTGGCTGGAATCAATATTAATACTTAGCAGTGATATACTTAGATTTGTGTGTTTAAAATACTACGCAGACAACCAAAAATCAATTCAGTTCCTGAGAAAGATATGAGCAGTGTTGTCTGGATTTTAGAGGTTAGGAAACAGCAAGGGAGAGTGATTTGCTTAATACCATGCCATGAGTCATTCTGTGGGCTGGCCTCTCAGCTGCAACATCTCTGAGGTGCCAGAGGAGCAAGCTCTAATGTCAAGATAAAATTCAGATGACTACAAGTAGTTTTTACAATTCTTTTCTTTTTTTTCTTTTCTTTACTAGGGGAACTATAGTGAAGCTTCTGATTATTTCAGTCAGGCTTTTGAGACAGCAAAAACTTTAAACAATTTGCCCTTAGTGGATGAAACAAGGACTTATTGTGGCATTGCGAAGGCTCATAAACTGATGGTGGCATTTAACAGCCATATAGAAGCAGAAGATCCCATCAGCCTCAGGTACCTGCTGGCATGGAAGCAGAACAGAAGTGACATGTGCACTGACCCTCTTACAGTTGGTAAGACATTGGTTATGAAACGCATTAGTGCTGTATTGTCCTCAATGGTTAAGTCGTTTTCCTTGTACAGTTTTATTAAATTATTTCCTGGGTTTAATCCTTGTACTGAATGGAGGTTAGATTTACTCCTTTGTGTGCTTATTTTAAAGGCTGAATTAAATAGGTTTAAATATAATATAGCAGGGAAAAACAGATAGTAGTAGTTGCTATAGATGGTAACTTACTTTTTTCCAGCGCTGTTTTCCAAAACATCACAGTTATGGGCAAACAGCAATGTATTAGTTTAGTCAAATATCACTATTTTAATCTTCAAGGAAAAAAAAAAAAATATTTGCAGTCAGTTTTTCAACTGTTACTAAAAGTAAGAACTTCTGCTTGACATAGTGAACATAGTTCTGAATTCAGAAGCACATGCCATTTTATTTTTGGCATCCTTATACTTGACACTGAAGGGGAAGAAAAAAAATAAGCAACTCTGTGATTTCTTCACTGTGTTTCCTTGTCTCAGATAAAGAGCAGAGGAGGACTTTGTGTAGAGTAGTCTTCTTTCTTCATGGTTTAAATTTTCTTTACCATTTTTCCCCTGTGCTATATGTTAATACAAACCAAACTGAATTATGCGTTATCTCCAAGTATTGATAGTATTAAACTGTATTGTACTGGGGAAGGAAAAGGAATAAGTCTACTCCACCTCAAAACCTTCCTCTCTGCATTCCTGTGGAGAGTGTGAACGTGGAATAGAGTGGAAATAAATGACAGCTTGGGCAAAGTCATAGTATGGAACTTCAGAGTTATTGTGTCCAAATTCCCTCAGTTACCGTACTCCCAAAGAACTGCTTGTCTGCTGTTTTCTTGTATATCTTTCACTTCGATAGGACTGGAATAATTAAGTATAACTTCAGTTGTGAATGTTATATAGCAAATAAGTGGTTAATAGCCTGGTAATTTAAAATGTTAGCAGTTTAACAGGAGCCAGGGTACCAAAGGCAACACTGGAAGCAACTGAGAGTTGTGGAATGAGCACATCCGTTGGCAGGCTGAAGAGCTAACAAATTAGATAGCACTCTGTTTAGAGTTCCAATGATGGTAACAGGGCAGTTCTTTCTTGATGGCAATGTGTTTCTGATTTGTGCCTCAATAAGTGAACATCCAGCACAGTCACAGATTTTGTTGGCTGGTAGAGTTAGTTGGCTGAATGTCTCCTGCAAGGGATAGTAAATTTCTAGACCTGTAGTGCAGATGCCAAGCATTCCAACAGGGATGGTCAAAGAAAAAGCAATTTTATATGCATTTCATCTGAGGCTCATAGTATATTATGTAAATAGGAGGCCAACAAAAATCAACAATGGCAGCAACAAAAAACCAAGACCCTCAAAGAGATAGGATGACCTTTGCATCTTCAACATGTATTTTACTTCTTGCACATAAAGAGTTTTTCTGTTCAACTTTTAGGCATCATTTTCTCCAGCCAGTTGTGACACTCTTTTATATCCTAAAATGATATGTGCCCCCTTTAAGCCCGAGCTTCGTGCTCCTCTTTAACATTACTTCAGGGATAAAAAGAGTATGATTAGAAACGCCCTTTGTTGTCCTGGCAAGCATGGTACCAGAAACAAGTTTCGCCTGCTGATACTCTCTTCCTTCTGTATTCCTGCCTAGTTTACCCTCTGTTACTTTTGGTATTACAGTTTTCATTTTAGTTCCAGTTAACTCCAGGAACCCTGTGGCTACTGCATATTTAGCAGCTCTTCCAGTTCAATATCATTCTTCTCATTAGTGCTCCAAGCTTACTCTCATGATACCCAGATTACATCCAGGAAAACATAGTGTCACACTGTCAGCACAATCTGTAACATTCTTTATGTTTTGTGTGCCAAATCTCTCGTTAGTACTGGCATTACATTTTTAATATCTTTGTCTGGCAAAACATGACCTGGCACCAGTTCAATATTGGGATTCATTGGCTTTGAGTTTCAGGTACAGCCTTTGTCCTACCTTCCAGGAGAATGTCTGTTTATCCTATGATGAACTCATCACTTTGGAAATTCCTGCTGTGATAATACAACAGTATTTCTAGCTCTTTCAAACAGCTCAACATCGATAATCTACTAGACTTTTCTCAGTATTTTTGAGGATAAAACAGCTAAAGACAAGATGCAATGGTAGTTCTTAATCTGCAGGGGAATTTAATGAAAGGAAGAAGGAAGGTAGTAAGTTTTTATTTCTAACTGTTCTGACTGAATAATTCTTCTGTGACCAAAAAATGAGAGCAGTTTCTGTGTTCTTAGGCAAAAGAAATACTCAGGCTACTGGAGGAACAGTGACATTTAAATTCAAATACTGCCATATACCTTATGTCTTTCAACCAAGGCTTATTTTCTAAATCAATCATTTCAATAACCAGGCAGGAAGAACCATTAATTACTCAATTTACCTCAACATTTATTAATAAAATGGATGTTTTGACCAAAGTTGTTGTGGACAAAAGGGATGCAATTGTCAGAAAACGGTGTTTATAAATGCAAAGGAGAATGTGTTTCTATCTGCTGCATTTGACTCAGTCACCTGGCTTCACTCACGGGAGAGTTATTTATGCTGTCTTGAGATGCCACTGCAAGAACAAATACATTTTCATTGATCTTTTTATGTTTAGTCAAATGTATAAAAAATAATTATCAGCAGAATCAGTAGGCAAAAAGGCTTGTGACTCCATGTTGCAGCCTAAAAAGGAACCCACAGCATCACAAACATTATCTGATGAGAAAATATTTCACAGGTCTTTCAATAAATAATCTTCTGACTTGACACCTTCTAGAAGGGAGAAGAATAATTAAAGGTGCTGAAGGCAGGAAAATTTTGGATCAGATTTTGGATATTGATTGCGTGAAATGCTGACCAGGATTTGTGTTTTCTGTGAGTCTAGTAGCTCACAGTCCAGGTCATTGCATCTGGTAGGGCTGTGCCTCAGCAAGAGACTTTGGATGCTTGAAATCATCTAAACACTTTTAAGAGTGGACTTACAATGTGTTGTATTCCTCATACTAAAAAGTATTCAGTTGTTTTCCTGAGAAATGTTCCATTCTTTTGACAGTAAATTAGATTTACATTTTGTGACTTCAGAACTTTGCAAAATTGACACATTTTACAGTAGATTTTCTGTGTTTGTTCTGTTGTTTTGGTTTGGTTTGTTGTTTGGGTTTTTTGTTTTTTTTTTTTTAATAAGAGCTACAAATGAGCATAAATATCATATCTTACCCATATCATCAATTGTGAAGTCTTATGATCAATGGAATTGTCTTGTACCATTAATTTCCGCATGATCAGGACTATTTCTAGCATTTCACACTTGAGCAGCTTTTACTGTGATTTAAAACGCGTGCACCAGCTAAAACTATATCTTGGAAAATACAATCCAATGAGTTTTTGTTCTTACTCCCAAATACGTAGTCCCTCAAATATTCTTTCTTCAGCTCCCTCTCATAGATGTATGGAATGGTACATTCCATAATGTGAATGTGTCCTTTTTGTTGTGTAAAAAGTTAAATTGTCATCTTACCAATTCACATTTTTAAAAGCTCTTTAAGATGTTTTACAGTATTTTTCTGTAAAAGATGAGGCTAGCACAAAATTGTTAATGCGTTGAAAAACATATCTTACATTGCATTTTAGATTGAGCTTATGTGTGACTTTGTCATTCATTAATAAAAGTATTATCCCTAAAGAATGGTAAAGTCAGAAGTGAGATATGAGATCAAAGATTACACTAAACAAATTCTGTTAACATTTCTCTACTGTAACTTACTACAGCCATGTAATTTATGGGCCATTTCAGTAATAGTGTCCAACAGTAGAACAGTCTGCTTCATAACATGATAAACTGCTTTTTTACTGTCTCTTCTTTCTGAAGTACACTAATTCCAGGAAAAGTTCTAACATTACAAATCTTGTCTTTCCTCCATTAATAAATTATGTTAGTTACCTCAAATGCATGCTAAATAAAACTGTTATGCCATGCCTCTGTACTCAGAATGTTTGACTATACTTCAGCAAATCAAATCCAATCTTCATCGGGAATGTGCGTTATAAATTATACTTTCTATTTGCCCAGTATTCATCTGTGGTAGCAGATTTTTTGATCTGAGAACATTTAAGAGAAAGAAAAGATATGATGCACTGATCAAAACTACAAAAATTGCAAGTCTTTGTACCTTAACCAGATATATATCCATAAAGTAGCTCTTTTATGATGTCAGTGAAAAGGTAGAGGCTTGTGTTAGCAGGTTCCTTTCACTGCATATTTCATATCTAAAGCTCTGGCATAGATTTTGTCATGTCATGATACTGATGTGGGACTTCCGGAGCTGTGCATGTGCATGCACTCCCTCAAAGCTGCTGTTCGTGTGTTTGTTATATTGTTTGGATCATTTATTATTTAGTAAGTTTTATTCTCCAGTGAACATGTACAGAAGGCAAATATATAGGCTTGTATGGTGACTGGAATTAGCATCCAGTCTTATTATTTTCTTTAAACAGACTTCTTGATAGTATATTAGTGGGTTTTGTAACTAACTGGTTGAGTAAAGATAATTAAATGTAAATGCTGTCAGTGGCAAAGTAGCTAGACTGCATTTGGACAAGCCAAACCAATTTTGGGGAGGCAGAGAGCATGCCCGTGCCTCTCTGACCCTCTGGGCCCCTCCTCCCTCTCAGCGGTTTGTTCACTGTGCAAGAGACTGGAGATAGGCTCTGTGATGGACCCTGCTTCAAGCTCTGTATGCTTATGATTTATGTCAAAAGCAAGTTATACAAACTGAGTGTTTATTTAATTTTTTCAGTATATATTGTTAATGTGACCAAAAATAATGAAAAATAGAAAGGATTTTAGAGCCAGATTTTGCTGGTTTCTCAGGAAATACAACTGAACATGAAATAAAGGAACTACATAATTATTCACACTGTTAAATGAGAACTATGATTTTAAATTATGGAAAGGCTGTGTGTGACCAAGTACACACAGACTCCAAGTCTGACCCCGTGCCAGAGACATGAAGGCCCACTTCTTAATAAGCATGTTTCAAAAGTAGCTCAAATGCTTCAGTGTCCCCTACTGAAATTCACGGGATGGCTTCTGCACACTTTTGGGGGGTTTATCAAATAGAATAATTTGCTTACTTCTAGAAAAGTACAGTGATTAGAAATGCCAAAATATATACATTCGTGAAAAATATTACCAAAAAATAAAGAAGTTTAGAGGTGGTTCTGTCATTATTTCTTTTTCCCTAAAATTTTCTAAATTCGTACTGCCTCTTCTTATTCACATCACCTAGCACTCATCAGTTGCTGAATTTTAGCTTATCTCACTTTTAAAATTAAAAAATCTCAGTCATTTTTTGTACTGCTGTGCCTTTGATACCAATGCATCATATCTTAAGTAAATGTTGAAAAACAGCATGCTTACATATAGATGTTGATGGCATGGAACAGCTGCTTCAGAAAATCAGCTTATGTGGTTCATATATCTTATGTTATTTATTATTAATTGGGGTTCTAAGTATTTGATTAAGTCTACTTAGTGATATACTCTGATATTTTTAGAAAGTGAGAGTGATTATTGCTTGGACTATAGAAAGAATCAAGTATGAAGAGAAGAACGGAGGGTGACAGGGAAGTTTTTTGGTACATTGCGATCAGTGGCTGGAGGCACCAGATTCTCAATGAAGAGTCTGAGAACACCATGTAAACATCTATGTCAGTTTTGCCGTGACTACAGTAGCTTGTTCTGTTTTCTGCTGATGACTGAAGTTTGTCTGAAAAAACATGGCAGGGGAGTGCTGATATTCAGTTTTCCTATGCTTTGTACAAATGCCCTATCCAGGTTTTTTTCCTGTGATTTCATTTTAAATACTGCCTTAAATAATTGGGAGTTGCTAGGCAGGATCAGATCTAGGCCAAGTCTATGGATTGGCAATATCAGATTTGAGAGGAAGGTTCACAGAATATTTTAATGTTTAACCATGGAATAATGTGTTAGGAGAAGTTTCTTCATAGTCTTTGCCAAGAGTTAGCAGTTCTTGTTATGTCTAAGTAGTGTTATAACTTAAAAAAGTTCACTATCATCCTGCCTAATGCAACTGTGACTGTTCTTGTCATCTACAGTTATATGAAAACATGTTAGCCAGAGGAGAAATTGTATCTCATCTAGATTTTTCTTCCATCTGATACTTTCTATGGAAACGTCTAAAGCTCACCATGCATTTGCTTTAGACACATCCTGTGCTAAACATTGTTGTTATCCAGCTGTGTTTTCTCAGACAAGTTTTCTAGATCAGCAGAAAATGGTTCCCTAAATAAGGTGAATTGTTCTTTCTTGTGGAAAAAAAAAATGTTGGAACATTGAAAAAATGTTCAAACTACAGTATATTGTCGGACCCTTTAGTGTAGCTTTATGCACTGCACTGTCAGTATTTCTACCAGAAGTGGAGTTCCTTAACAGTTTAAAGAGTGAAAATTCTCAGGGCAGAAGCTCAATCCTGCTCTGATTCCGTAGGTCACTTGAATGGTGCAAAAGAAGTTGAAGCTCTTGCCACATTAGGTCACTTCTGGAGAAACCTTTGATTTGAGGCACTAGAAATTTTAGGTTTGCCTGCAGTCTGGAGTGTAAGAAATTGCACTGACAGAGAGTCATAAAGCAGAGCAGCTGGCAGCTGATGTGCTCTGGCAGTCCCCTGATGGATGCAGGGCCAAAGGACGAATAACCAGTTGGCATACTTCGAAGTGGCCTTAGGGCTTCTCTGCATGTGCCCATCATAGGCCCCTTTGGTGCATACACAAGCCGAGATGTCTCTGGTGGTTTTATGCTCTTGTTCTCAAAAACGAAAAATTGATCCTCAGAAAGAAACAACGAGCAGACTTTTATGGTTTTGTTTAATATTGAGAAAGTTGTTGTCATTTAGACTTCATAAAGAACCTTTTATTGATGCTGTCTACAAACATGCCAACTGAGAGAGATTGACCTCAAGTCAATATGAAAACAGTTCTCTGCTGCAAACCCTTCCTTACCAAAAGCTCCCCAACAATCTTTGGGCATAGAAAATCAAAGCCAAGACAAAGGAACTGTGTTCTGTGCATATTTTCTGTAGCAGAACCTTTAGGTCATCTCAGAAGTCACAGTCAGTGTATCAAACACCTTCCTTCTCCTTGGTCTCCCAAACCAGCTTGCTTTTCTGCATCTTGAGGGTTTTTTCTGAGATGCCTTCCCCTGCCTGGACATATCCTTTTATGTTCCTCTTATATTTAAGTAACAAATTGTTGTTTTTATTAGGACTGTGGTCTGAAGATAGTCAAGATTTAAATTATTTGCATTTAGGATGAGTCAATCTATTTTAAAAAGTAAAGTGTCATACTTCCACAACTAATGTATTTATGAAACCATATTTCTTTTGCCCCCAAATCCATCTCTTCATTATTTTCTGTAATAATCAGAAATATTCTGTGATTTTTTTAACAGTTTCTGAAACAGTTATTTTCTTTTTGTTATTCCTTTTCCCCTGTCTGTTCTGTGCCCTAGCTCTCTTTTATTTTCTCTCCCGTTCTTCACTTTTATATTGAAAGTTATTCTTCCTCCCTTTTGGCCCCGCACCTTCATTCCAAACCCAAATTTTATGTATGTTCCAGTCAATGTTTAAGGAGTGTAAGTCACTTACCTCTATACACAGGAGCTAGCATCTCAACCTATACCTTATTAGGTACATTTTTTGTGCTTGTAGTAGAATCAATAAGGGGTTTTTTAGACTGGTTTTTCAGGTTTCCTCGGTTTTTTGGCACTGTTCTTCATGCGCTGTGATTTTATTGTATTGTGATCAGAGAATAGACTGAAAAGAATCACACTTCATATTGAGTATCTTGGTAAATTGGTTAATACAAAATTGTGAAGTATCAAAATAGCCTTTAAAAATATCTTAATCACCTGTATGAATGGATTGACTAAGTTTAAGCATACAACTCGGTGATTAATTAGCTTGAAGATCCAAATGCATGCTTAAGTAGATGACCATGCCCCCAGGCTCATCCACTTGTTTCTACTCCCTCAGTTAAGCACTCAATATTATCTGTAATACAGAATAGTCCCATTTAAGGGCTCATACAAGATTTGCCACACCGCCCAGTAATTATACAGTATTTACCTTAGTGTTTCATACAAGTACAACATTTTGAACAAGTAGCTACTGTCCTATAATACTAGCATTAGTAAGTATCAGATAGAGTAATTGATCAGGGGAGGCCAGTTTGAAATTGTCCTGAATCAAAGGGTTTTTTCATATTTTTTCCGTGGTTGCTACAGTGTTTTAATACAATTCCTTTTCCCAAAAATTCTGACATAATTTTTAATTTTTGAGATGTAGCTGCTACGAGTGTTAGTCAAACACAATGATGTAGCTGGTGTCAGCTCCTGCGGGGAATTATTCTGCAGCAGCAGTTTTTGAAATGGGAACTGCAAGTGCCCAGCACCACTCATATCTGAACCTTTCACTTATTCATATGCTAATGATAATCTGTGAAAGCTGATACTCAAACCGTGTCTTTTTGTGAAGTTGTATTTCATTCTGTCTGATATTTACAGATCACGTGAACATAGACATCAAGCTGTCTGATTGTGTCAGCATCGCAACTGGGCATCCAGGTGATG
This sequence comes from Tyto alba, assembly GCF_018691265.1. Lineage (NCBI taxonomy): Eukaryota > Metazoa > Chordata > Aves > Strigiformes > Tytonidae > Tyto > Tyto alba. The sequence goes on from NW_024881297.1 coordinate 9,864,739, forward strand.
GCACTGTGCATTCAACTCATTGCTGATATAGAATTGAACCTGAAAGATGGAGGATGAGTATGCTGTACAGTAGTCTTGCTCAGCTCATGTTGTGCACCCAAGGAATTTGAAGAATAGGACCTCCAGATCATGCCCCAGTAGCTGGTGTCAAGGAAAATGAGAATGATATAGCTGGTAGCAACCAGGAGGGGTGGAGGAATGCATCCTGCATAGTGTTGGTAGTTCTGGGCCATCCATTGACTTCTTATCCTGCGTGCAGCACTTGCAGCCCTCTGTTTGCCTTACACTTTTGTTCTTCTGGTGGAAAATGTCATTTCAGGGTGTATGGAGCCCAGTTCTTTGACTCCACAACCTTTCAATCTGCTGAACAGCATCCTGAGATTTGTAATTCCCCAAGAGTGTGCTTATTGTCACTGGTACCTTTACCTCAGTTTTGAGAATAATATTACAGCAAATTATATTTTATTTTGTTGGTATTCATACAAGCATGCACACTTATGCTTCAGTAAGAAGAGAATTGAGATGAAACATTGACAATTTTAAGCATTAGGAAATCAACTGATATATTGGAGGATAACTGGGTTTGTTCTTGTCATCTCTTGAAATGGCTCACTGCTTACATAGAGGAAAGCAATATTTCAGTTTCTGTATTAAAACTGTTAGTAATGACTGCAACAAGTTAGTTGTGATTACCAGAAAAAGATTGTCCAGGCTAATGACTTAGAAATTTGATTTAGATAAATTTAATTTGGTTTTAGTTCAAAACAAAGTATTTCTCCCACATACTTTAATAAGTTTCTAATGATTGTACTGCAATTATATTAGCTGTTTGGAAGGTGGATGTGCATGTGAAGTATATGTACATACAGAGAGAGAAACTGTATGGCAAGGAGAGGAAAATGTTGCAAATATACTAAAAATTGTGGACCAAATACTAGTTTTTGTTATGCCCATAAAATCTTGTTGATTTGAGGGGGGTTGCACAAGTGCAACTATGAGCAGAATTTGTCCCTTTTATTTGAGATGCATTATCAAAAACTTACAGGTAATCAGAGGTTCAAACAGTTGGGGGAATTGCTAGGTATGATATTCATGCTGGGGAACATAACCTAGAAAAGAGGGAGGTTCCAGTTGAAGGTATTGTAATAAATATATTTTAATATATTTTGTATTTCTAAAGAGTATTGGTTGGGCATTTGTGTTGAGAAGCACTGGAAAATATAATCATAGTTGTAGTATGTTTAAGGAATAATCATGAAACTAAAATCCAGAAGAAGGAGGAAGAGTTCTAATACATCCATAGGAAAATACGGGGTTAAAGTGGACTATATTTTAAGCAGTGTTCAGTTGACTTGCTGTGTGGGGAGAGACTGAGCAGTCCTGGCTAATGACTTGTAGGTACTGAATCCTCAGGTCTCTCAGGTGGTTTCACTCGACCAGTTTCAGCAGAATGATGAAAAGGTTGAGATAAAATAAACTGACAGTTGCTACTCATCGCAGGCAGCAAGCTGTACCCTGGCAGATGAGACCCTGGGAGCCCTCTTTTTTAAACAAAGGCTTTCACTGCAGTGAGCAATGAACTCCACACAAAAAGGGAAAAGGAGAGAGAGATTGGCAGCTGGTGACCGACAGGAGGAGGGAAGGGAGGGAAACTGAGAAACACAGCAATTGTTGGCTAATTAGAAGCCATTCCCACCTACTTAATACCAACCCATTAAGCAGAAAACACTTTTCATCTTACTCTCGCTGCTACACATGACATTATACTCCAATCAATACCCTCCCACTGGCTGCCCCACTGCCCACAAATGAATACATTGCAGTTCAAGAATGCAGTAATTGAGTTGGGGCAGTGAAACTGCAGCTCCCAGTCAAGATCTTTCTCTGAAGATACTAATGTAGTGTTTGTGATGCTTGGATAAAGAAATCAAATCCCTGTATTGACAGCTGTCAACAATTGGTAAATGGACGAAGTCAGCAATGAATCCATTTTAACCTTTGATTGAAGAGAAAACAAGTGTTTGTTTTCAGAGGATTTTTTTCCCATATGAGTGAGATCTAGGGGTTCTGCACCCAGACGTTTAGATTTTCCCAGGCATTTTGAACTCTGATCCTTGGTTATTCTTGCAGAATATATATATGCACATGCAACAATACATCTCTGTGTCAATACATCTCACATGCTTTCCAGTTTTCTAAAAGGTTTAGAGGTAGCCCTAACCTTTTAAAAGCGTTTACAGCTGTTTGCTTTAGTTTGTTTGTTTGTTTACAGGCTATATATACTCGGGCTGGTTTTTTATTTCGTTTTAAGTCCTGCTATGATTTTTAGGGTTTGCCTTAAAATCTACAGTTTGTTCCACAATAGTACATTGTGCAGCAGATCCAAAATCTTGCATTTTGATCATTTGGAGCTTACATTTAAGTTCTACATTTAGATTCTTGCAACATTTTTTTTTTTCCCCAAATTAAATCCCTTGTTCCCTGAGCCATCTGGAGTTGGTAATACTATGCACAATCTGCAGCATAAAGTAATACTGTGCAGACTGCAGTATAAATCCTTCTTCATGCCAGTTTTGTCACCTCAGAATCAAAACAGCAGGACACTGTTACTCTCCCTCCTTGGTTAGACTGAAGAAGACATCAGTGTAAGTCTTTGGGCAGTGCTGGAAGGAGGTTCTAGTGGAACACATGACATCTCTCCATCCCTTTCAGTTCCAAAGTGAATTGAGTATCGATTCAGGATCTTAGATTCCTTACAGTGCAAGTTTGAAACCATGTTTTTGATGCAGATAAATTGTGTACTGTGACATCTGATATTTGCAGAAAGAGACTACCATCGTGTGTGCTATTTGTTGTCATAATATTGTGGCATTTGCAGTAGGGCATTTCTTCAGATGCTGTCTGCTAAAGTGCTCACATACATAATTGTATAACATGCTGTTAACTTGCCTAGCTGAGCCCTGAACCCTTGAATTAGGCATTATGTGTGTGTAGTAAGTCAGCCTACTACTTGGGGTTCTCACCATTTAACAGTATAGCTATATCTGAGTAAGAACAGTTAAAGCTGAGTATAGTCAGTAAGGCTGACACAGTAGCAAATGGTTTGCATCTTTTGAAATTGTAAGCCAAATAACAACAAACTGCTACTTTATTGCCTCTTTCCAGTTGTATTATAATATTTTAACCTTATTGGTATAATTATCATTAATTTTCACTGAATTAATTTGTTTCCCAATTTGTAAAGCACCTTTCAGCCACCCTCTTTGTGTATGCTCCCTGGGTTTCTTTTGATACATGTTAATGACAATCTTAGACAAATATTTGTCCTCAATGCAGTCTGTAAAGAGGAAAGAATCATCTTCTGATGGGGAAAGCTGGAATCTTCACCACTTGTGAAGATGCAAGTAACCAGGACATAGGAGTTGCATATGATAAGACATGGAGACAGAAGTTTTATTTACTTAGAGATAATTGGATAGGATAATCAAAGCTACCTTCAGATTTCACATAGGTACAATCTGCCTTTTAAGATAATCTGGTTCTAACATTTGTTGCTGTAAACTATGAGGCTTTGATTCATTTAAACACAGAGGTGTACAAGTTCAGTCTTACTTTGACTAGTTGCCAGTTAGAAGGATCGGAGGCAGGCTAGGGAAAATGTGAAGAGCAGTTGGCAGTCTTTCTGTTTCTCAGTGCCAAAGCCTGTGAGGTTAATTTGAAGATATCCAAATCACCTTGGCAGCATCATCTCAAGTCTTTTCCAGAACTGTGGAATTTAATGAGCCAGGACAATAAACATAGGATCATAGAAAAAAATAATGGAAGGGACTTTAAGATGTCATCTTTTCCAGCTCCAATGTAAGAGCAACTGTATTTATGCAATTTTAAAGAGAAGTTTTTCTTGCCTGTTCTTAAAAAATATCTGGCAATTAACCTTCCACAGCATCCATGGACAATCTGTTTTAAAGTGTAAAGTGATGGAGTAAAAGGAAAAAAATAGGAAGTTTTTCCTTTCTGTCTAAAGTTGTCTGTAATTCAAACTCTGTATCTACTCTATCAAATGAGGACTTCAAATTCATTCCTTCCATCTTTGCAGTAACCTTAGAGAAAGGAATTATTTGAGACATGCTGGGGTTTATAATAATTTTTTTTTTTAATCCTTTTTCTGAAAAGGATGGTTATAAGGATGACTGAGTATTAATTAGATTTGATGGAATGTATTTCCTTCTTATGATCAGGACTGATGGAAGGAGGTAGAAAGAAGATGCAAGGATCCTGTTTCCTTTTTATTTATTTTCCAGTTATATTGTTCAGTAGGACTAGTCCATATTACTCTGCTGAGCACAGGAAATCAGTATCTGCTCCAAAAGGACAGGAAGAAAAAGGGCTTCACTAGCAGAAAATAAACCAATGCAGAGGGAAGGGTTGTTGTTTATTCTTAAATGTTCTCTCTAAGTGCTGGGAAGCTTCGTTATTCGAAGTTTCACATAATTCAGGACTCTTCTCCTTACATGTGTTTCTAAAGCAGGAAAGCAGCTACGTTTCTGAATTCATCTTATTGAGTTAATCCACTCATATTTCAACTCTTACTAGAGATGCAACTGAACTAAAATGAAATGCTTTAGATCCTTATTTATGATTGAGGATGTTTCTTCTAGGAACCCAGATGTGAGATCTGAACAGTCACTTTATCCATTCTAGAATGTATATTTTGATACTTAAGAAATCAGACTCTGATTTTTCTCCAGGTTCAGAGTTCAGTAATTTAATCCATATTCTCAAATAAATAAAATTACAGTACTGCTGTGTACTTTCACAACTCTCAAGTCTCATAAAGCTGTACAGAGTCCCGATTTGCCACTTTTGTAAAAAAGAAATCAAAATATTTACAAGCCAAACGACTATTCTTTTGAACCCTTGTCAAATGCTTTTATTCCCTTTTCATCAATTCTTTTTTTTTTTTCCTCCCATGGCAACTCAATTAAGGTGCTTTTTTTTTCTGATCTTGGATCCTCTTCTAGCAGTCTTATCATCAATAGTTCCCTTGCTCCAGGTTCTCAAGTCAAATTCTTTTCTAAATGTCACTCCTCTTCCTATCCTAACTAAGATTTAACCATAGCTACCTCCGTTAGTAAGAGCTTCCTACAGAAAAGCTTCTACCTAAGTTAGAAGCTGACAGGGCTGTTGTTTGCATAGGACTCATTCATGAAAAAAATATCTGAGGCTATATTTGTCTTCTGCAGAAGTTATAACTAAGGGAAGAGAGTACAAAAAGCATCAGTCTTCAAATAGATCAAATGATCGATAAAACCCACTCAAATTGCATCCAGCAAGCATTCTGCTCAAGGAGACACTGCTTCAGGAAAGTGGCTTCATCGCAGTTGAACAGAAAGAGTATCCTATGGAAGCAGTTACAGCCAGGCAGTTAGTTGGTCTTCCATATATTCTTTCACTCCATGTGAAATAGGAGGTGTGTTTGATTTTCTTCTACCAATTTCAGTCATCTCACTCTGCTGTGAATGCTCCAGATTGATAGATGGAGCCTCTCTGGAGAAAAGGGATGTTTCTTTCCCCTACTTACATGTACACCAAGCATTGCAGAGACACATATGGTTTGGTTTTTATATTGTGAGATGCCACTGTGTTTGAGGGTATTTGAGAGGAGTGTTCCTAATGGAAAGAAAGAAGAAAATTGTCTGTGATCATGGCCTATCGTCAGACTTAAAGTGAGATATGTTGTCCATTATTGATTTCCTTAAACTTGAGCTTTGTGTTCAAGTTCTCATAATCATTGAGTCTTCAATGTCTCTCTCTCTAGCTGTAAACATTTTCAAGTATTTGTCTCTAAGGATTCCTGTGTGTCACCTGCTGATGTCCAACATAGACAGCCATACTTAGTAAAGGGAAAAACATTTTTTTCCTGACCTTGTAATTTCTGTGTACACAGAACTTTGTTGTCTAAATATTAAGGAGGCTGTTGCATTTTATTTAGACTAGACAGAAGTTTCCAGTGTTCCTGAGAATCTCAGTCTTAATGGATAAAACAAGGGCTTAAGATCTTCTGACCTAATCATTACTTAGAAGTCTGAGCGATTCTGCTCTACAGCTTCCTGGAAACAGATGGGAAAAGTTTCCCTCCATCAGTGTTGTTTTAATTGTGATTCTGAGGTGTTAGTGGTTGATACATGTTTGGTTGCTACAAGAGTTAGCTGAAACTTTATTTTTTATTTAATATTTTAAATGATAGTTTTAACTTTTAAATAGATTATTCATTTCTGCCCTCCCTCCATTAAATTAAACTCACTTTTTTGATTAATCTTAACTCTTCGTAGTTCTTTTCTTATTCTGAAATTGTCTCCATTGGCTGATTTTGGTGCAGTTCTCCAGGCTATACCTCCAAACTGTACAAAAAAAAAAAATTATATATATAAGTGTATATGTGTGTATATATATGTTTGGCACTTGTCTATGTGGTAATCTTCCTGTCTTTCATACCTACCTGAGACCCATCAGGTTCTTTCATGTTTGCTTTGCTATACACAATTTTATTTCTCTGGTTTGAGATTTTAGCCAACTTTTTATATGCTAAAAGTAAGATTAACAAACCATTATTAGCAATTATAATCGCCTAAAATAAAATGGCCTTTAGAGCAATCTCAGATTAAGCTACAGTGGTTCAGTCTCAGTAGCTGCCTCGAAGGGTTGGGTTTAGCTTGCTGACGGTGCATGTCTCTGCGTGGTGTACCTCCGATGGCGTACTTCTCTGTATTGGCACAGTATGAGATAGAAGTGAGCAACACTCCCCTGTTGCAAAGTCACTCTTTCTTCCTTGTTTTCCTAGAGGTACTCTGTTTTTCCTTGTCGTACTAGAGGTACTGTAAGCAGAAATACTTGAAACTACAAAGTGTGGGTTTTTTAAATCAGTTTTAACTGAAACTGCAGCCACTAATGGTAATTTTTTTATGTATCGCATGTCACTACAAGGAAACCGAGAATGTTTCTGAACCTTCAACAGCAATCTTTCTGTAAATTTGAGATTCTTTTAAATTTAACCTTAAAGTAATTCCGAATTTCCTGACTTTATTATGCTCACTGGGGGGGATAATTGTTATCATTTAACTGTTTTCACACACAGGTTCCTGATATGAACTCAGCCTTGATTACATCAAATGCAGTTTTGTACATGAATGGTTGCAAACTTGTACCTGAAAATTTGGTCTATCTTGATAACCAGAGAAAACTATGGAACAGTTTAAGACATTACATATGTTTATGAACAATCCATGGTATCCTCTTGAAAATCACCATTTTTATTAATTATTATGAAAAATAAGATCTTTAATAGAAAATTTTTTCTTAATGAACAGAGTACTCTCTTGGAGAGCAAAGTGTAAGAGATTTAACACGTGATTATTGTTAAGAGGAGAATTTGGGTAGTTTTAGGTAAACTCTTTATGTAATTTACATAGGAAAAATAGCTTAATTCTGGTTTTGCCCCTAATTAACTGAAATTGGTATTCTTTCACACAGGTGCTTTATTTAGCAGCAGTGAGGTATAGCAGGATGTGAAATATGAGAAAAGAAGAAACAGTTTCATTGTAAGCTGAGGGACAAGACCCACAAGCATGAGCCTTTATAAGGAGCCTTGTCTTACCTAAACGACAGGAGAGGCTCTGCTTCATTTCACTGGAAATATTTTCTATTAAGAAATTGTCCTTGAGTAAAAACAATAAGTTATTGGATTAGTGTCTACACCTCTTTTCCTCAAAACTGGGGAAGCATGCCCTTTGACTGCACTTTGCTTCTCCTATGTTTCTGGAGTCCAGTGTGAGCAAGATGTGGCCCTTATTGCAGGCAGGGGTAAGAAAATCTTATTCTTCATGTTGTTTGCACACTCATGCTATCCTGGACAGCAGTGCAATGCAGGATGCACTTGCAAAAGAACAATTCTTTCTAGAATTTTACATCCAGGCACCAGTGCAAAACTGGTATTTTTACTACACTTCTCATGACTGCCTACAGTCAGTTTGTTTGCAAGAGGTGGTCTAGGGCCCGAAACGACCCCAGGGTGGGGGGCCGAGGGGAGAGGGTGGCTTGCAATCATGCCAGGCATTTGGTTTAGCCTCTAGAGGGTGCGCTTTGATCCCTCTTGATATCACAACAATTTGCTGTGGCAAAAGCAAGTGAGCGGGTGAGTATAGCTGCTTCTGCGTGAACGGCAATATCACACACCAGCAGACGCTGTTGAGGCAGGGCTCTCATCTTATGCAATAAACCATTTCAGCTTATGTGTGCTCTTCAGAGATGGAACCTGCCTCTTTTTTTTTTTTTTTCCCCACTGAATTGGGTGTTAGGTATTCAGTCAGCATTCAGATTTATGCTTTAGATGCTCATGAAAGAGGATGCCTTCCTTCATGTGTCTGTCAGTGGTGAAGCTTGCATGCAGTTTTATTTTGGGAGTTATTTTCTTAAAATGTTAACACAAACACATAGACACTAGCACATAGTTAACTGGCACACGATAACTGCCACATAGACAAATCTGCGGAAATACTGAAATCTGAGGAGTTAAGAGACTTGCAATATAGGGTTTTATTTTGCCCTTTGACTTCCTTATAAATCTTTTTTTTTTTTTCTTTAATGTGAAAGGTGTCTTTAGGAGCATAGCTTATCATTTTCCTGTGATATATGTGTGCTTTAAAATGTAGTCTAAATTTGCTCAGAGAAAATCGCATTCAGGATCTAGTGATATAGTTGCATTCAAGACAGAATAAAAGGCTTATATTACTACATCTGATTCAAAACAATGGTTTAATTGGCCAGGAAAATGTAGTTATGAGATGATAAAGATATGAAGTCAAGGGCAAGATATGCCTGAAAACAAGCATTTTCCTGCCTAAAATTAGGCAAAGTTAATAGGTTAAATTTTGTTTATTGAATAAGAGAACCCAAAGTTGATTGATATAGTAATTTCAGTGTTTGCTATGGCAAATATTTAGCTCATTATCAGTTTTAATAGCATTTTGCAGAACAAGCCTTTTCTTGACATGCAGAAAATACTATTAAATTTCCCTGCATAGATACATTGTTATGACATGCAATAACTACTTGAATATAAAGGGGATTAATAATTTAAAAGGTGTTAACAAATTAGGGCCATCATTAAAAATAGACTTTGAACCATTTTGTAGAAAAATCAGATTGAGGTAATGCTCTGCTCTTATGATAAAGAATTACAGCATTAATTCTGCAAAGTGAACTTATTGCTCCTATTCGTCTCCAAAACCCTGGAGCATTAAAAGACAGGAAGAATGAAATGATCACTGCGTTTTTTCAGGCACAACAGCTCTAATATTTCCATCACAGTTTCACAGCTCAGCTTGCATGGTTGTGCTAGAGGAAAATGCCCATAAACGTCATGCTTCCCTTTGTTTTGTTTTTGCTGGTCTTATGAAATCGGGTCCAATTTTTTTTCAGACAGTTTATATTAATATACTGAGAATTTTGCTTGTACAGCATCTGTGCAGAGTATAAAGCAAACATTTCTTCTGTATAGAAGCTGTTCTTTTCTTGATTTTGAAATGTAATCCTCAGTTTTCTTTTGCATTTTATGTTTCCTTTCGTGCAACAATTGATGACCAGAGGCATTTTAAGGTTGAGATCTTGTTGGTTTGCAAATTATTAATTTGTTTTCTTCCCAACTTGAGATAAACAGAAACAAGATCACTTTTGAAGCCTTTCCTTTATTGTTTCATATTGCATCCATGAAACATGCAGAAAAATGGATCCAATTTTTTTTGGCATAACTGTATTAGGAAATACATCTGTGATTATCACTCATGTGAGTAATCCCTGCCCATATGAATAGTTTCACTGCAGCAAGGGTCAGGAGTGGACCCTTATTCTAGAAATAGTTCAGCTGAAAGATTTAAACAAGCTTTAATAGGCTATGCTTTTATTTTTGCTTCATTCCTCTTACTGTTTTCTTTCAGACGTATTTTGGAGAAGATAAAAATAATTTATGGGATTTAAGTAATAAATTTCACATTTGAAGGACAGAGATACCAGGCGCTCTTTCAGGCCCCGAAGGTAGCAAAATATTTGTCTTCTCCTTCTCTCTTATTCTCACTTGCCATGACAGTCATCTGCCTTCATAACATTTCCCTCTCATCCCCCTTCCTGAGTTTTCCCTCCCCTTCTCCTTGCACTTTCTGAGACCAGAGAACCCAGATGGTGCCCTCACTTGTGCCAGGCCCTGGGGGAACTGTTTCTGTTATACTCACCTCTCAATAGCTGTACTGAGAAACATGCCAAAAGTCCACTGCTGAGATATGTTTAATGTTGATATTATTTTCTTTCCAGTTAAATTGTTTCCCAGCACCAATTTTTACCCCTAAACTCAAGTCTCCAATATTGGCAATGGTGCAACATCAAGTTCAAATAAAACAATGAGTTTCCAGTCATCTAGTTGTGATTTTAGCAGAGTCAGATGTTGTTAAAGCACCAATCAATAAATGATTAAAGCATTGTTTATATAGTACCTCTATTCCTGCTAATACTGAAAAATTCATAGCACCATGACATTTTTCAGGCAGAAGTGCATATGTTGGTGCAGACAAAAAGAGCATCTCCTTTTATGTTTGATTTTTTTAATTGCACAGGATGAAGTGTGATGGAGAAAGTAGAACATGTAGCAGAGGAGCAAAGATTCATGTTCTGATAAAGTATAAAATAAGAGTAGATGTGATAGAGATACGGTTAGCAAGGGACATCAAGGATAACAAACTATTACTATGTTATTAGCCAGAGGAAGATCAAGGGGAGTATTAGTCTGCTACACAACAGAGGGGAGAAACTCTTAATAGATGACCTAGGGGAGGCCAATGTGCTTTAATGCTTTTTTTGCTTTAATCTTCACTGAAAAGGTCAGCTGGGATCATGTGGCAAATAGACTTTATATCTGCCATGAAAAAGCAAGATCCAAGGCTAGAACAGGAGAAAGTAGGCTAGAGAGTACTTAGAGGAGTTAGATCTTCAAATCAGATGGGCCTCAGAAACTTCATCCTACAACACTTAAAAAAACTGGCTGGAACAATCCTGAGGTCATTAGCCATTTTTGAAAACTCATGGAGGTCAAGTCAGGTTCCAGAGTAGTGGAAAAAGACAAACCTGATGCCTGTTTTTAGAAAGGGAGAGAGGAGGAGCCACCAAGGAATTTCAGATAGATCACCTTAAGATCCTATTGTGGAAAAATACTAGAAAATAAAATCAGATGTTTAATAGATACCTAGGAGAAAACAAGGAAGTGTGTGACAGCCAAAATGGATTTGCCAAAAATAATGGTGTCAAGCCAAAATTAACAGGGCAACAGGACTTGTGGGTAAAGAAGTTAAAATAAGGAGACTATATATGATATAGTCTGTCTGAAGCTTCTGACATAGTATTGTATGCAACATTTATAAGCAAGTAAGGAACCATGGACTCCATGATCCTACTAGCAAGTGGGCTTTTTTATAATCATTATAAAAAAACCTGACTATTAAAAGCTATCAGTGGCTGTTATTAGCAATGGAGGGCTGTTTAGCATGTGCTTCTGCAGGGATCTGAGCCTGTACTATCTTGTATTTTTGTTTCTTATCTGGAGTCTGGAATAGAGAGTACTCTTTTTAAACTTGCAGATAGCACAAACTGGGGAAGGAGTATAAGCATTCTGGTTCATAATATTGCAGTTCAAAAGGATCTTGACAAATTAAGAAATGCATGTTGTAATGTTCTTGGCCTTAGTGTGTGTGTTTGTGAGTGAGTACATATGACCAAGAATAATCAAGTGCATAGTTATAAAAAGGGATCAAGTACCAGTTCTGTAGAGAGGAAAAAAAAAATCTAGACTTGCAGTAAATCATAAGCTGAACCTGAATCAACAGTGTTAAGCTGTTGTAAGAACTGCAAGCATCTAAGTGGTGACTCGTGGGGTAATCCTGCTCTACTCAACATTGATAAGGTCTCAACTTAGTATTGTAGCAGTTCTGAATATCAGGCTTTATGAAGTACAGAGACAAGCTGGAGAAAGTTCAGAAAGGTTGAAAAAGAGCTAAAAGTCATAACCAAAAGAAAATATTAATTTAAGGGTAGATTTTGAGCTCCTGTGTCTACAGAAGAGACACAGGGAAGACACAGTAGCAGATTTGAAATATATAGAATTTGAACAGGGGAAGAAAATAAATAATTCTCTTTTCTCTTTGTCTATGATAGGTTGAACTGAAAGTAGTGGGCCGGAAAAATGCAATTACTGGAAGGATGCTTCTGATTAGCCACTGGGAAAAACCTTGTAACATTTTGAGGAATGGTCTATGTGATGTCCATTGTAGCCACGTGTTTCAATGGTTTATGAGTTGCTGTTATGATGAGGATGATTTATATATATATTTGTTCATTCATGTCAGAGAATGCAGACAGCAGCATTCTCAACATGCTGTAATTCTGTAGATAAGGCTGTGAAATGCCAGTGACAGGATCTTGTGGCCTAGCAGAGAGAAAAAGAAATTATTTTCTGAGAATAAAGAAACTTGCATTTTATTTGAAAATAAACATGCATCTGCTAAGAAGGGTTGGGTAAATAGTTTAATTTCTTTGTGCCTCAGTTTGCTTATCTGTGATATCAGCTTTAAGATGTCGATATTTTTTATAAAATAGCTTTCCAAAATACTTCTTGACTTAAGGATAGAAAGAGAGAGATATTCCCTGCCTACCTCAATTCATCTCCTTATCCTTTCCTCCCTGGAAGCTCTCCAGTTCTTTCTTCTCTTCTTATCTTTGCTCTTCTCCTCTGCAGAAACCATTATAAGGATACCAAAATACTGAATTTTGTCATCCCATAGATTCTCAGGGCAACAATATTCAGTTTTGTCTATTGTTGAAAAACCTGAAATCAGCTTCATATTTGGGTTTAACATGAGGGAAGGCTATGAAGACTGAGAGTGAAATCCACTTTTGTCTCTTGGGAGCAAAGTTCACAGCTGCAGTTTATACTCTTCCCTCCTTCCACTGCCCATTTCTCCTCTCTCTGGCTAAAATAACAAACCAGCCTTTTCATCCTGCTTGAACAGGCATTACCGTGTATCGCTGGTCCACTTTCCAGCCCAGGACCATTTTGTTTCTTCCCCTGGCAGGCTCTGGGCTGCTAGAACTGCAAGCAGTAAATGCAGTCTTTTGCATTTTCAGCTTTTGTCTCAATGTTTCCTTCCAGAGCATCATCTCTTGGGGCCTAAGCCATGTACATGACCTCATATTAAGTTGCTATTAATGGCACTTTCATGAATGTGCTGATTACACAGTACAAGTTTTTTGTTGGTTTTGTGTGGTCTTTATCCTTGGGTACAGACATTTTCAAATGCAAATATTCACGTGAAGAGAACATACGTATTTTAAATTCGCAGCCTCTCCTTCTGCTATTCCCCAGGGCCGTGTGCCCAAAAACGGATGAGCCTGTGTTAGGGAACAGCAGCACACAGTGCCTTCAGTGTGCTTTCTGCATAGTACCTAAGGGCTCAAGTTGGCAGCTTTGGCTAGAAAGGGTGGGAGGCTAGAGTGTCTAGCAGCAATTCGGTATATTCCTGAGGGTTTTTTCACATGAATGTTTGATTGTAAACAAAATGGGAGCTATAGGTACTCACATGTATGTGTGCTTACATTGGTGAACATGGTTTTTTCTGCAAATGCTGAAAAACTTCCACCATATGAGAAAGAGGTGCAACTACTAAATGCCTTCTAAGACACCTTTGTACTCAGCCCTAGTATTATGAGGTATACTGAAGCTCTTAACCCTTGTGTAGAAGTTATTTATGAAAACCTGAATATAGCATCCCAGTATAGTTGGGACATATGTCAGGGAGGAGCTCCAGCACAAATCATTCTGGAGAGTGGTGAACAGATCCTTTTTAAAAGGTATTGAGAGCAGCTTTCAAGTGGTAGTGTTATGATCAAGAGTAGCTTGCAAGAATTTGGAGTGGAGATTATTTCCTACTTTCTTGTTCTTACTCCATTTTATGAAACTTCTCTGCTTCTCCAAGGGCAAGTCAATCTTGCCTTGATATGTTTTCCAGATAATGCACTATGTAATTACTGTTTCAAAGATATTTCAAGGTAAAATGTTCTCTTATATGCATTTTTGAGTCCTAGAACCTCTGGTAATTGGCATCCAAAGATCACCACATGTTGTAGCTGAAATGCTTGTTTCCACTGGCTGATATCAACCAAGAGATATATTTTCTCATTCAACATTTTATATGCACTCACAAGATGGTTTCTCTTGCTGCCAAGTCTTTTGATAGAGTATGATTTCCGTTTAAATTTATTTTTCAATTTAAAAATGTGTGCATTCAACTTTAAGCATAGGTAACTGACAAGTAAGATGAATTTGACAGAAATTCTATTGAGCCTGCAATGTTTTCTCCCTCTACTCAACATTAAGAATCTATAACCCAAGAAATTAAGCCTTTTGAAGGTAAACTAAGCAAATAGAAAATCGGGGCAGGGGGGGTGTATGTTGTAAAATATTAGATATTTGAGCATTTGTCCGTGTCTTTTGGCCTCTAGAAATTACAAATATTTATAGATTTGAAATTCAGATTATTATTTGAAAAAATGAATCAAGTACAATACTTTATGGTTAAACTGTGTCTATAATTTCACCAGTTTCCTAGAAATGTTTAAACTACTTGATTGCTTTCACTTTGGAAGAAGAAGAGAAAGAGAAAAGGGCTACAGAATGATGGAAGTTGGTTCAGAATCTGACTTAATGTGACGATCAAATATGAGGATTTTTGGAAACAGAGATAAGCGATGCTAGCCCGAAGGCTGAACTTAATGTCAAAGAGGGTGTTCATGCAAAGTAAAACAGTGTATCTAGTAAACTAGAGAAATATCTTTGGAGAAAAAAATCTCTAAAGATTTTATGCCACTTTTAACAGACAACAACAAAAAAGCCCTAGCTGTACCTCAGGATATGATCAGTCTTTTTGAACTGAATTTGTTCAGCGCTTTTTTGTTCTTCAGTGCTGTCTGCGAGCATTCCCCGTCTCAGTCATAAGGTTCAGAGTTTGGCAGTTTTATTTCTTTGTTATATTTTCATCATGTGAGATAAAAAGTCACGGATGAGTGATATAATGGAAACAAATGTTACCTGTGTCTGAGCAGGAGGAAAAAAGCCCTCAGTTGCACTGAATCCGTGCTCTTATTCTTTCATAAAATTGTTTGAAATTTTGTGAAAATGATAGGTGATTTTTTTTTTTCTTCTCTGCTCAGCTGAACTGCCTCTCTACCAGAAGTGGAGTTTAGTAGCCACCTTAGGAATAACATTTCTCACGATAGCTGAGGTTGAGAGTGTTGTAGGAGGGAGGGGATGAAGGCTGCATCAGTCTCGAGTAGCCCCTGGAGGTTAGCAGAGCAGCAGTACAGCTTTGGAGGAAGCTGTCAGCCCTCTGAGCTACAGGAATGCGCTGGTTTTAATAAGTACATTGCACGAGGCAGCACCTATGAGTTAAAGTGTACTATTATATCACAAGAAAATATTTTTTAAAATAATGATTAATAAGTCCAAAGCTGCACAGTTAATTTCTGAAGAATACAGCATGTTCAAAATACCAAACAGTCCTAGATGTTTTTAATGTGACTAGAGCCTAAATACAGCTCATCCGTTGCTCAGAGATTTCAATTTGCGCTCGATTTGTTTTTATCAGTTGTGAAGGAGTTAGAGAGATGAAGACCATTTCAGTCCATTCAACAGTGGCTCTTCAGCTAAATAATATTTAATTTGATTAGTCAGCACATTCATTTTTGTGGAAGAGGAATTGAGAGGAGGATAAAAATAAGAGGGACTATCAATAAGTATGCATTTTCTAGATATCACAATGCCATATATATCTCAATAAATTGCTTTTCAGAATGTGAAGTGCAGCAGGTTTTGAGGCTATTGTATATAACTTGTACTTTCATTTCTTGTTTTAGTATTTGAGATATATGAAGTGTTTGCCATCACTATGTTTTTTCAAGTTTAGCTACTTATGCTCTTCATCAATTAGTTAGTGAAAGCTCAGGACTTTTTTATTGGACACGTAGTAAGTAAACACATCAAAAAGTTAATCAAAGATTAAAACTGAGCTTTATGTTATCAACATATTAAGCAAAACTCACATGTTCACAACCAGCAATTAAGTGATCTAAATCAGACAATACTTTAAATATGACATAACAAGACTCCCTTGAATTTTCTTTTACATATTTTTCATTATTATAAAATCTTGTAAATCTGGTGTTCATAGGCATGATTCACTGACCTGTTCATTGAATTTGGGCAGTGTTGTGGTTTAAACCCGGCCAGCAGCCAAACACTACACAGCCGCTCACTCACCCTCCCCCACCCAATGGAATGGGGGAGAGAATTGGAGGAGTAAGGGTAAGGAGATTCATAGATTGAGATAAAAACAATTTTATAACTGAAAGAAAAGAAAATAAAAATAATAATGATGACAGTAATAATAGAAAATGCCAACAACTAATGCATAATGTGATTTCTCACCACCCACTGACCAATGCCCAGCCCATTCCCAGGTAGCAAAGCCAGAGAAGAGAGAATCCTGAAAACACAATCTCAGAAGCAAGAGAGAGCTTCCTGATCAACCCTCATCTATATACTAAGCATGATGGTATATGATACGGAATATTCCATAGGCCAGTTTGGGTCCATTGCTTTGGATATGCTCCCTCCCAGCTTCTTGTGTACCTGTGCATGGACAGGACATGGAAAGTTGAAAAGTCCTTCATTTCTCAGCAACAACTAAAAACATCAGTACATTATCAACATTCTTCTAATATCAACTCCCATACTGAATCCAAAACACAGCACTATTCTAGCTACTAAGAAGGGGGGGAAGAAAATAGCTTTATCCCAGCTGAAACCAGGACAGGCAGTGATAATCAAAAAGTCCTGCAGAACATCATTGACAAACTGGTCTAAAATGAAACTGCAAGATTGCCTAGGTTTTTATTTCCAAAGAAATGCATGTCTGTCAGAAATGAAGGATGAGGTTCTAGTTGTCCTAAAGTTATTACAAGTGAGAGATTATACAGACATATAGATATATATAGATATATATAGATATATGGTAGTGACGAACAGAGATCAGAGAGACCAGAACATCAAGGGGAAGGAGAAAGGGGAATTAAGAGATCGAAGATTGTAGAGAAACTGAAAGGAGAGTTGGCTTTGTCTTCTCTGTCAAGAAAGGTATGTTTTTATAGGGAAAAACCTAACAGTAGCATTAGTTATTTTGCTGTAGAAGACAACAAAAGCTCTGTAGCTTTTACTGTGATGTAGCTGAACAAGTTCAACTGCAAAAGTGCACTGTAACATCTCTGTCCCTTGTCTCCCTTTTTACTTAACAGCAAGATAATTTTAAATGAATGAACAGTGAAAAAAAATACTGTGAATGTCTCTGTTTTATTTGTTTGAACACTGTTCAGAGAGGAAAATCCTAACAGTAAAGAGCAGCCTAACTTGGACAAAAATTATAGAATCTGTTTTTCATACTAAGCAACATTTGACACCACATGAAGGACACTAACTATGAGAAAAGCACATAGAGAACAATACCTGGAGAGGATAAGGCACTGAGGTTATTTCCCTCTTTGCCACCAGTTTGCTTTGTAAATATTGAAAACTCACTTTTCCTCTCTGATATGTTTTTTTCTTGTTTCTTAAATAATCACAGAAAAGTGATTTGTTAACTCTTCTCTTAATCTTCCATTATTCAAGAAAATAACTTACTTAAATGTAAGGTCAGATCTCTTAAATATTGGCTATTTATAATTAGTCAGTGAAAGCCCTATCTAAATATTTAAAACAGCTTGAGATGTTGATTACCCATAACTCCCAATGGAAATATACACTTTATTTATAAGAAGCCTAGGGAGAGTGAAATCTGTGTATTTCTGGAGGTCCTGAAAGAGTATGTTAAAAAAGTGTCTGTTGAAAATGGCTCAGGTCCAGTTGATTCTGATCAAAATTATTATTCCAGGACCATTTTTTTATTATCTTGCACTTCTTGGATTTAAGTCAAAGATGTGATATTAAATGACTAAATGTAGTACTCCAGTTTTAAAGACACTTTCTACAAATTATAGCTTTTGTATACTTTCTCATATAAAATTAGCTGAGATTTTGAGGGAACTTATCTACACTTTCCCTCATCTCATCAGTAGTAGACAAGGCTTTGTCAGAAAGCTTTCTATAAAGAAGGATCTGTGAGGACACACTTGCGCTGAGTCATATCCCAAGTTTCCTTTATCACACAGTTTCTGTAGAAGGAATTTGCACAACATGAGTATTCGTGTGATAGTAGATCCAGAAAAAGTCCAAATTAGTAGAATTCCTCAAGCTTGAGTTACATTGGAAACAATTGATTCATTTTGGTGATTTATTTTAGTTCTGTTAAATTTTCATCTACAAATGTGTACTGGAAACCAATGTATCTACCACCAGGTTCTCATTACTTGCTAGAGAATGTAGTATATAATTCTTATTTTTAGTAACTGAAAACGGTTACGAAGAAAACTTCCTCACCCCCAAAGTTTAAAAAGCAATATTAATACAGAAAAATTGTAATAACTTTATTTTCTGGTCTTCAGTATAGACCTTGTAGTAGCATCCTCTTAAATTCACAGCAAAAGAATAATTTTTTTAATAGTCTAAATCTTCCTCTAGGATTATGTGTTTAACAGATGTCTTCTGTATACCTTATCTAGGGAGCTGATTCTTTGTTTAGTATAAGTAGCGTTGGGATCACAGTAAAAGAGAAGGCTAGCCTTCTTTGCTGTCTGCAGACTAGATTGCCTTAAGAGACATTGAGACCAGTAGAGAAAAAAGAAATTACACTGATCCAATAGATATACTGCTGAGAGGTTTCTATTATATTCTTACCTCAGACGTTGTACCACCATTAAATTCACACTTTCAGGCCCTGGGAATCAGGTCAGCATGACAGAGAAGTTTGGCTAAAATGAATCTGCTATATTAGTTTTTGTGAAAATGATTAAGCTCTGCAGGTTCAAGACCAGTACTATTTTTCAAGCAGTCATTGTTTCAAAGCTAGGTAAATAAACCCTAATATAAAAGAGAAAATGATAGGGAGCCAGACACAAAGATGAAATTGAGTAGCAAAGTAAACAAACTACCTGAATACATGATCTCAAGTAGAAAACAACACAAAAACATTTATTTGGCACTGTTAAAAATCAGCTGGCAGGCAAATTCTTTTTTTTAAGTATTTTAAGTAGACTGCCCATCAAATAAGCATAATTATGATCAAAATTCTTACAACGTTCTCAAAATTCCTAAAGGCAATCAGCTCCACTCAAATTAGTAACTTGGATAAATCACCATTAATTAGCTAATATAAGCCAGCAGGTGGTTTTGAGCCCAGAGAGATTCCCTGGTTATTTAAATTATGTATACTATACTACACCAAAGACAGAGTAAGTGAAAGAACAACAACAGGCACAAGTCTGTTTAAAAAAAAAAATAACACCCAAAACTGTTTAGGGATGATGCTCAGCTAAAGTCTTCTCCAGCTCCCACATCCTACCCAAAGGAATACAAGGTGACTTTGACCCCCAGCTCAGATAATATAATCCAGGAATGTTCTGCATAGTTCCTATTTCAGCATTGAGATATATGCAGGAAACAAAATCTGCATTGGAAGCTTGCTCAAATGGGTTTGTTCTAAAGATATCGTGATTACTAGAGGATGGACATAGCAGTGACTATGTTTTATAAAAATGCATCACTGAAGTCACAAGGATAGCCCTGTCAGCATACATGTTAATCACAAAAACAGGGGGCAATTCTTTTTTGTGAGCTTGTGGTAGGCTCTTCCCATGAATAAATAAAATAAAAATTACGTCATTTTAAGAGATTAATATCCAACCTTCTGTGGCCAATGCTGTCATGCTCAGTTGTGGACAATAACTGTTAGGAACCAAACTGAATACTTTTACATCGGTATAGCAGAAGAAAAACAGAATTTTTTGAAATAATGGTGCTGATAACTTCATGAGATTCAGAGATTCTTTGAAAAACCTGACCCAAATCTGCATGCAAATCTGTTAGCTTGCAATAATTTCTATTTGCATAGTGTGTTACCCTAAAAATCTCAGAGATTACCATAAAATTTTGTCAGAAATTACTGCCACCCATAAGATTTACATTTGGTGGTCATGCAAAATCAAGGCTCAACTATATTTTACAGTCTTTGATTGAAGCTAATGACGTTGTGTGGGAGGAAACAGCAAAATCAATACAGATATTTGTATTTGTCCCAGTGATGACATCTCTGAAAGTCCGGACTGTGATGTAACAGTAATTTAAAGGATTAAAATCCTGCCAGGTTTTACTGAATGATATGCAGGTCTGGTAGTAATATTTAATCCCAGTGAGCACTTTTGGATCATCCATGCTTTTCACATGAATCAGCTCAGTGTAATACTCTGTTTACAAATAACTAAGATTGCATATCGCATTGTATTACTGCATCTGTGTCTGGCAGACTCATTGCTGGCATATACTTTGTGATGGGTGATGTATTTTGATGAACTTGTTTTCATACATTTATGCAGGTTTCTAGTCTATCACTTCTTTTTTTCAATGTAAATGATACATGTATTACAAACATATTATCCAAGAATTCTTTAGCATTTCCTTCAAACACAGGTTTCTATAAATTAAGTCTGCTCAATAATAGAAAGAATAACATAGAAAGAAGGCGTTTTCATTGCCATATTATAACCCAAATCCTGAAGTTCTTATAATTTTACTTAGAGAAAACACGAAGCCAGTATCTACCTAAATTCTCCCCACTTCCTCAAAGAGCACCTAGGAATTGGGCTTATCCCACAGAAATGGGGAGTCAAGGTGGTTCCTGAGTTGTCTGTAGAGCGTAGCATTGTCAAGCCTCGAGACGTGTTGCAAACTACTGTGCAGTCTTCGTAACAACATTTCAACTAAAACCACTATTCTGTAGCCTATCTCCCATGGCCTCATACACCAATGCTTAGTGGATCAAAGTCCTCACAGAAGAGGACAACAGATATGTAATAATTGAAAGCATGAAGATAGGCGCACATTGTCAACTTTCCAGCTGTTGACAGAGACTCTGTTCAAAGGTGATACAGAATAGAGCTTTATTCATTTTCCTGTGGACTTTTTTACCCACCATCAGTCTCCATGGCCCTGCCACAATTGCTTTAGGTCACTCTGACAGTGTTTGTGTGTGAAAACCTGGACAGCGTTGGGACTTCACTAAATTTGAGAGTGATTTTGCCTCTTTTTTTTTAATTTTTTCTCAGCCTTTACCCTAGCCTTTTCCTCTTCCACTGAAAAAAAGAGTTAGGGCGTAAGCAGTCATTTCAGAATGTATTCTCAGTCAAAAGCAAAATATGTAATAATGGTAACAACCATAACTAATTCAGTAGGTAAAATTAATTCCATGTATACACAAAAGTAATATCACTGTTTTTTAAAAAAAAAGTGTCCTACATTGTATTTTAAGCTCCCTTAAAATTCTTCTTTCTGGGCATGGTATAGAAGTGTATAACTGTTCAGGGAAAAAAAATGCAGACTTGTTGCTCAACACATGCAACAGCACCCTTTGATATCTTTTTTTGGACTTTGTAATAATGCTGTGGCTACCACTTTTCACAAATATTTATGGAAACTATCCTCCCACAGGGCTGCTGCAGATGATCTGCAAGCAGAAGACTAGCCTATAAACTCCACTCACTCTAGAAGACGGTGCTTCTGTTTTTAAATATCAGTGCTTGGGTTGGGATTTTAAGTAACTAGTAGTGTGCTCCCAATTTCAGTATATAGAGCAAGGGATCTAGCTCATGGGTAAAGTGTTGAGATAACGGTTTAATGTCCAGTCTTTCTATGACAATGCTGTTGTGGTTTATTGTTGATAAAAACTGTAGAAAGACAGTCTGAATGCCTTTACATTAGCATAACAGGTTGAATTAATGTTACTTTTGCAAGTAAAAATAATAATTCCGTACTTGGAAAGATCAGCGCTCACAAACCATCATTTGTTAGTAGCTTTGGAATGGAAACCAAATAGGCATTAATGCTCAGAAAATGTCACGTTTAAGAGAATGTGTTTTAGTGGACAAAATATGAAATTTTGAGAGTGATGAAAACCCTGGGGTAGTGTTTAGCAGAGGTAAGTTAAGTCTGATTTAATACAGGGAACAATTGGAAGAAAAACCTATGTAGGTTTTTTATGTTAACCCTTCTCTAATCTCTGTGATTAGAGATCATGCTTTTCTAATAGTAACATGATATACTGAAAAAATTACTGTAGTAAGGCAGATCAAAGCCTTATCTAGTCTGGTATCTGTCTAATAGTGGCTAGTATTTTGGGAAAAAATAGAAGAACAAGAAATTTGGAAGCAATACTTCTGTCTGGTATTCTCTCCACATCTTCAGCAGCCTGCAATTTAGGGACTTTCTGAAGAAGTTGAATGTAGATCCCACTACATTTAGTAGGTTTTCCTGTACTTGTCCATGAACTTGTCCAGTGTTTTTGTAACTGTTGCGTAACTTTGGCAGCCAAGACACCTCAGTGAATTTCACAGCTGAAATATAACTTCCTTGAATCTGTCCTTAGCCTGTTGTTTTGCAGTTTCAGTTCCTGCCCCTCAACTTTTGCTCCATGAGAAATAGTGAGTTATCATTTCTCACTCCTTTTCTTCATGGCGCTCATGAAAATAAATGCATCTCTTTATATCTCACTATCAGTCATCTTTCTATCAAGCTGAAGCCTGCAATCTCCCCGTGCACAAAATGCTACTTTCCACATGTGCATTAATTTGCATTTATCAACACTGAATTTCATCTGATACCTTATTGTCCAGTCACAAAACCTTCTTGAAGTTCTTTAAAGTTTTGATTTTGACTACCCTGTGTAATTTTATATCAGCAGTAGATTCTGTCACTTTGTTGTTCATTAACGTTTTGTGTTCTTTTTTTTTAAAAAAAATGTTTAACTGTACGAATTCTGCCTTAGATCCCTGTTGAATTCACTACTGATCTGTCTTCATAGCAAAAATCAATCCATCTATTTTTACCTTTATTTCCTACCTTTATCTAGTTATTTGTCCAGAGAAATTATCTGAAGCATTCTGGGAATCTAATCAACCAGGTAATATTCATCCAGATCCTCATGCATTCCTCAAAAGAACAATAATCTCACGAGACCTCTACAAAAGTTATCTTGATTTCTTTCCCTCATTATAACATTTTAATTCACTTATCTGTTGTTATATCCTTTATTAGAGGTGCAGCTAATTTGCCTAGTATGGAAGTCAGATTTTTACTGGTCTCCTCCCATGGAACATTCTTGGTTTTAATTAATGTCTTGTTTAGCACTTCATATCATTCTGGTATCGAGACTGATTTAAATAATAACTATATACATGTCCTTTAAACATCTTGAGAAAATACCACTTTCTTGCCTGCTTCATTTATCACTTTGTTCTAATCCTCCTCCAATGGTGTTTCAATTCAGGACTGTTCCTTTCACTCTTACCTAGAAAATAGAGATGCTGATGTAGATATCTGCTGGAGGTCTTCCTTAGTGACTACCATCCCAAGAATACATTTCACCTTTCTGTTATCTTTTATTGCTTGAGATGTCTTTTAACGATTTTCCTTTTTTTTTTTTTTTCAGGGGGGGGTGTGGAGGGGAGAGGGGAGAGGGGTTCTGGAAAAAAAAAATAAAAAGAATCATGCAATTATGGGTTTTTCCCACCATTTTACTATAAGGACAGAAATAGAAATAGGAAAACAATGCAATCTGTGGAGATGTGGTACCTGAAGTCTGTGCTATGTTATCTTTGTGTGGTCCTCATAAAACAAAGCAATGGACTAAGTTATATTTTTACACCCATACCCTGAAATCTTTCAGCTTTTGTATTTTAGAAAATTGTCTCCAATATCTTGGTATCGTAAAAGTTAACATTAGAGTTCAGTTTAAAAACAGGTAGTCATCAGCTATTTGTACGTGCAGTGAGGGTGTCAAGTTGATGGTTTTGGGTTGTATCAGTGAGCAGGTTTCTGTGTCAGTGGCAAATGAGCAGGATACAGAGTGACTGCAAAACAGCTACGTTCTGCTGTGCTATCCAAGGGAATTTCTGACAGGCGTGTCAAACTACAGAGGCCCTGATTCAGCTTTTAATTAAGAGCTCTAAGTTAGAGACATCTGTACCTTCTCCTTCTTGTATGTTGAAAAGTCCAGGGGAAGCTTCCACAGTAATCAGCATCAGAATACAGCCTTATGTGGTAACTAAACTTTTAGTGACTTACTGTTTCTTCACTGTATTCTCTTATTCATTAGTCGTTTGAAAAAAAATCACTGTATAGTTCATGAGCATTTCCACTCTTTCTTCCTTCATCCTTCTTTTCACATTTCTGCTGTCTTCAGGGTTTTCTTCCATCTTTTCCCTGCATTTCTTTCTTCACAGGGACTTCACTCCTAGTTCTTTTCTCACAGCAGTGGTTAAACAATCAGAGATGAAGTTTGGCTTGATAGCAAAGTGTCATTATTTGAATTTAGAGATAATATCCTAATCAAATCGGGAGTGAAAGAAGCAGCTTACTCCTCAAGGGACATGTTTTAAGTTGTCTGCTGACTTAGGCAAATGCCACCACATTAGATATTGATTAGTCAATGGAGGAAAAATTTGAACATCCTTGGGAAAAGAAACAGGGGGAATAGTTCAGTGAAGCTATCCTAGAAGTCTTCAGGTACTTGAGAGAACAGGAGAAAGAATTTGGAATGCATAAATGTAGTAAAACAGTGGAAAGCATCAGCACTCAAAGAAGGAAAGATTTATATCTTCTAAAAGTTTTGCCTGGTCACCCAATAAGTGAGGGCAGGGATTTGAAAGAAATAAAAAGTTCAGTTTGTGATCCTTTGTGGCTCTTTTTTTGTCTGTTCTTTTGTTTGTAAAAGAGTCCTGAAAAGAACTAGGCTTGCTAACTTGTTTTGGAAATTTCAGAAAATGTGCTCTGTGGTACGTTGTGTGAGCTTTTCAAAGTTATCTTTAAATCAAGCACATTACATTTTTGCCAGATTACATTTTCTCAGAAGTGTATAATGTATGCTTGAATTAAGATGTCATGATTTGTTTAATGTTTGAAAAAAAATGAAAGAACTAAAAATGATGAAAAATTCATGTCCTTTTTTCAATAACTTAACTTTTAATCTTTTACTTTACAGTATCCTAGGCTTGTTTTTCCTATTTACTTTCTTTACATAGTCAAGACCTACATTTAAAAGAACAATGCATAAAAGTATGTAGGTAAAAATGTAACCTTAGATTGATATTATATAACCTTTTCGTATTAAGGCCTTGTCTGCAGATGTAAGGCCTCTTTGCTGTCAAGTTAGTTAAGTAGCATCATAATGCAATATTAAAAAAAAAAATCAGACAGATATCCTTCTAAGCTCATTGGTGTAAGTTCTGCATGTGATGAAATATTTAGTGCATGTTCCACATCCCACTATAGTTAGCAGAGCGCATAAACATATACACAGATGAATAAATACCAAGTTAAAAGACTTTTTAAATTAAAGGAAAATGTTGACACAAGAACAGACTTTTTTTTTTTTTTTTAATTAACTGGCTCATTGGTAGGTTTAGGTCAGGAAATAAAAGTAGTGAAGTTTTGAAGAAACCCTAAAAATAAAG
Organism: Tyto alba; assembly: GCF_018691265.1. Lineage (NCBI taxonomy): Eukaryota > Metazoa > Chordata > Aves > Strigiformes > Tytonidae > Tyto > Tyto alba. The sequence goes on from NW_024881297.1 coordinate 9,890,539, forward strand.
CATTAGAGACTCCTGTTAAGGTAGGACTTAATACCTCAAAGAATAAAATTCTATTATGCGACTGCTACAGTTGGACTGTGATCCTAAAAATTCAGATTCAAGTTTGTAAACTGAAAAACTGAAAAATCAAGATTCTCAGGCACTCCTTGATGATCCTTGATTCAGTGATTCGTTTTTGGTAGAGTAGCTTATGATTCCCTTCATAGCTCCCTTACATTGAAGATAGTTCTTTATGACTATTGAGGATCTAGTTAGTGTGTTTTTAATTTCTCCTTCCCTTTCTTTTTCTTTATATAACAGCTTTAGAGGTGAGGTTCAACCATAATCTTAGTATAGATAGGGAGAGATGGAATACAAATATAGTTTTAAAATTTTTAATTCCCTTGGTGACTTAAATGCAAGGTAAAGACCTTGACCTAGCATTTTACAGAAAGTATCTAGTTGTAAAAAAAAAAAAATAAAATTCCATTAGAATCACCAGGTTTCAGTTGTCATTATTGAAAGAATTCCATTCGGATTATTAAAATTACAGCCACTTACTACCAATTTCCCCCGTGGTTAATGAAGAGACTTGTGAAGTTTCAAAGTTAGGATTCAGTCCAGACCTGAACCACTAATTTGGCAGTGACACAGCTCACATTAAGTTGTTCGTTCACCCTTGCTTTCGGTGAATAGATATTTCCCTAGCAAATGTATTATATACAAAATAGTTAATTAACATGGTCTTAATAAATTTATTTGTCCATAAACAGATTCAGAACTCTTCAAAATAAATCTCTCACATTTCATAGTTGTAGCTTCTCTACTGAAACTACTTTTAAACTGCCGGTAGTTGTAGTCTTTATTTATTTGTAAATCCTTTGTGTGTGTGTAATTAAACTTCAGAGTAAGTTATAATAAAATACTCTGTTTTGTTACACCATTACTTAAAAGCTCCCAGGGAGCTGAGTTGTAAATATTGCTCTCTGTGACATGTTTTTCCTATAAAATAGGAAAACTGATTTCATCCTAAGCTTGCCTTTTCATATAATTATTAATTGTGAAGCTTTTTTGCCATTACAAACAATAATGTGAATGTAAATATATAAAAAATATGTGTATTTGAGAAGTCTATACTTTTAATATAGGTGAATTTACTTAGTGATCTCTAAACTGACAATATCTTAAAAGACCACAGAATGATTTCTCTTTCTGAATTTCACTTAGACACCTAGAATAATGAATAGTAAGAAAGGCTGGCCAAAATTCATAAGTGATTTAGCTAACATGCAGATGTGCCTCCATGGATGTAGTCGTTCTGGTCTGAATCAGGTAACATAACATAGTATCATATATCATATCATATATAACAACATATCAATAACATATCAAAATGAGACATTCAGTTGTGCTTCAAATCAAAGTCTCTTGGTCCGTGCAAGTCACTTGCATGTTGCTGGAATTTGGTACTGTTTGTCTAATCTGATCTTTCCCCTTCATGGCTGTACCCAGGTGTTGCAAAGAACTAAATTTAGGCTTAATCCTGGTAGAACTTACCAAATAAGAGGGCTGGTGCTGTCATGGTGTTACTCCAGAAGTATCTACTTTTGGGAAAGATTCAAACTGTTAAAAGTCTCACTGTTAACTTACTGTGGACTCCACCCATCTTGTTGAGGTGAGACAGCAATTTTCAGTAGTGTCAAATCGTGATGAACTTCTCTGTCTGTCCTCTATGTATTGATAAAGGAAAGCTGACCTCACTGCCTCACCAGCCATTTTGGTTCCGTGTCTTGGCTTGAATTTGTACTGTACCAAATCTCTGAGAGTATCTTCTAATTAGAAATTCCTTGTAGTAAGTCTTTGAATATGACATCTCATGCCAACTTAAGGTTTTGGGCAGAATAGTACTTGACTACAAATGATGTATGCAGGATGAAGATCTTTAGTGTCAGTACAAAATAGAAGAGAATATTCCTTTTTTGAAGTGGTATTGCTTATCTGCACTCAGGAAGAAGTAAAACCATACAGAATTAAATACTGATAATAATAGTATGATTGGTGTACATATCAATAAGGTGCACGATTGGTACTTAGATTTAGATTAGTATTAGAAAACTAATAATTGTGGAAGTTATTTTATTTGCATATTAAACAATTAGTGAAGAATACTACTGTTAAAACAAACATGTAAAGTCCTTACCCAGAAGTAGAACACACAAAAACTAGCACTGACTTTGTTTTGTACTCCTGCAAATAAACAAACTCGCAGATAGGTTCAAAATATTTAATTTAATTACTATTAAAATTTAAGTCAGTGACTAGAAAGGGCATCTACTGGAAACGTGCATTGCAGCTTACCCTAAAGGAAGAAATATTGGGCCGATGAAAGCAACCTATAGAGAATGTGAAATAACAGCCAAGTGCTGGCATTTTAGGAATGTCTGTTCATAGATGTGCAAGTTTTATTTCACATTGTCCTCACCCTTCTCAATAAGAATGACTGATAGCTTCACTTTGTGATTTCCCAGCTTTTAAGAGTCTATTTTTATTTATTTTTTATGACCAACCTTACACTTGTTAAATGTAATTTTTGCTTTATGTAACATAAAAAAGAGCACATCTGCAGTATGCTGTCCCATGAATTAACAAGAATGACTGGACATAAGACAAGAAATCCTTTAAAATCATATGTTCACATTAAATATCTGGGCTATCTCAGTAAAGGAGGTCTTATGGGGTCATTTTTGATGCAGTACAAGTAAACCATTTCTGCTCTTCTGAAATAGTTTCTTTCAGGTTTATATTGAGCTTGTATAAAGGCACATTAGATAAATAAGGGCTTAGTTTGTACGTTAGTCTTTTACATCTTGGATTCTTACTAAATCCTTGTTTTTACCAACTTGACGCTTAAGAGATATTGATTTCTGCTACACGTCTATGGTGTTTATTTTGATATGTCTGGGATTAAAAACAAAATTAACACACATAATCAATTTTCTTAGAATTAAAAAGGGCACTTTGGTACCTTTGGTTACAATCTTCTGAAGAAAAAGGAGAGTAAAAGAGATGTGATAATAAAGGGATCAATTTATTCAATCACTGGGTATAAAAACATTAGCCCTGGGAAAGGGCCTTCCTCTAAGAGCTTTAGCTGCCCAGTCTCACTTGTGTGGCACAAAATAATTTGCATTTTTAGAGAAATTTCATGTCTTCTGTGAGCTCTAGTGAAACATGAATAAATTGCTTTCTTTTCCTCTTTTTCTGATTTTATAAAGCTGAATCCATTAGGGGCTGAGTCAAACTATAATGAAAGGCAGGCAACAACTGAGATGATGGAAACCCTGGATTAGATTTCTTAGTAGTCCAAGCCCAGCTGTCATGGCCTACGTGTCAAGTTAGTGCTCTTTGGGGAGGCCCGCCAGTACATGTGAATATTTTTTTAACTGCTGTGTTACAACAGGTCTCTAAAGCAGCTAGGAATTAAACAGAGAAGGAAAGATTAAGAATTAAATAGAGCCACAGCAAGCAGTTCACCAGAGAGATTTGCAGTCAGGCAAGTAAACCTTTCCAAGCCTTTTAGCCCGGTGCCATCTGCCTGACAGGCTTGCATGTGACCCACCGTGCTCCCTTTGTGCCCGCTGAGTTTAGGCGATTGCTGAAGATGCACGTAAAGGATACGGTTGTTCGTCTTACTGAGTGCACTGGCCTGGCGCTGCTCTAGCACAGTCTATCGAGTTCGCCACAAACCGACGCTCGGCTCAAATAAAAAGCCTCTGTGAAAGGTTGGCATTTTCATTCTTTCCTGTTACAAATATTCTTCTTAGCTGGTTCATTATACAAAAGGTACAATCTAAACAGAACCCAGAAGCAGCTAAACTACAGTTTCTAGTTTTATGCCTGATAAATCAATTTGCACTCTAGGATCAAAGTAGGGCTGTGCTGTCGGAAGAAGGGCAGTCTTCAAGATTTGTGCCTGTGAAATATTCTTTCTGATGGGACAAGGCTTTGCCTGAAGACTCTTAAACCTTGAAGCAGAGGTTTCTTCTTATCGTTTGTAGCAAGAAATTTTGTCTGTTATACCTTGTAAGCTTTGTGATGAGGTTGGAACATGATTTGATCAGAACATACAGATTCTAGCATGGATTTTAAGGGGAAAGCTGCGTATCTATTGTTTTTTATTGGGAAGACTTGCTTTCCTGTCAAAGCACCAAACATTCATCTGAGTACAGTTTGGTGTTAAATTACCAAATTACTGTCACCCACAGTCTTCTATCTGATGTTTGGAATTTATCCAGCTTCCAAAGAGACTCTAACTTTCTACTATGAACAGAACGATAACACAGTCAAGGGGTCCCCAGGCCTGTATCAGATTCAGATAGCTAAAACCATCTTAAATTCCACATTCACTTTGTGTATTTGGGGAAATTGTGAGATTTTTAAAGCCTATGTTAATTTCAAAACAGATTTCCTGTATTGTAAGAACAGTTAAAAAAAAAAAAAAAAAATCTGCCAGAATCCCTCTCAGACTTGTACCCCAGGGAAAAATTTTTTCCTTAGTTCTCAGCTGGTGTCTCTGCATGATTACCACACCTTAGGAAGGCATTTCAAACTAGCAGCAGTTGTAACTGAAATGGTGTCTGCCTCCACTTCCACTGATGCCTTTGTGAGGGACAGAACTGAGAGCCATATCTTCCCTTAACAGTCTAACCTATGGCAGCAGCACAGAAATAATGCCATTGCCTTTTCTCCCTTTGCATGGTGGTTGGGGGAAAGGCCCAGAAGAAAACAGATCCCCCATCACTGCTCTCCTTCCCACAGGCCTAGAAGTCCATGCCTCCCTTCAGCTTTGTGAAGTCTCTGCCACACTGGGAGCAGCTGGTGGTGGTTCTCATCTCAGCCTTGTCACCACAGTCGAGGAGTGAAGTGGCAGGGTGACATCTTTTACTTCATAAAGACATTTGTTTGCCTGGTGGATGTTTCTAAGCTCTACTATTCCTTGAGCAAAACAATGTGATTGGTGTGGCATAATTCAAAGTGAATTTAAAATTTAAAAGTCAAATATTTTCTAAAAATACCTGTTTTGAAGCAGTCTGGCAAAGCTGACATAACCACGCTGACTTCAGTGAACCTGCATTGGTTGCATCACTTGAGGACTGGGCACAGACCAGCCAGAGCATTTATTTTTAAATTCTAGCTTCTACTGGCATGTTCTTAAAAGTCTCTGTAGTTCTATAACTTTCTAAAGTAGCTCACAAGTCTTATGCTGGCTGCTAATAAAACAGAAAATCCATTTCCAATTTTCAGTGTAATCTTTTTTTCATGTGAATCTATTTCTCATCAAAAGAAGCGGATGACTGGCCTGAAAGCTGGAGTTCTCTGCTTATCTGTAAAGACAGAAGAAGAGAAGTACTGGCCTTTCACGTTGTCCCATGTTGTCTGGAAGAACATGGCCATAAACCCAAAAACTAAGAGGGAGAAGTCCAACACTTGGTGTTGCTCTGACCAACAAATGTGTTGTTCCCAATGCCTGGTGAAGAGAAGTATGTCTGACCTCACTCTGTTGGTCAAATCGGCAAGGAAAGTTGAGAGAAAGAAGCTTCTGCAAAGTGTCTGTGAGAGAGGTATCTCACATAGCATTGTATCCATGTCACCACTTGTGAACACAAGGGCCCTGCATAAACCATGACCTTAATTTCCAGCAGCTGTTTTTTGTTGGGTTTTCTTTAAGAGAGAAGTAGGAGCACTTTGCATCAATCTTAGAGGAGGACTTTAGCTCCTACAGAGAATGATACTCTCCCCAAAAAACCTCAGTCACAAGAAAACTGATACTTCCATAAGGGATTCTGTATCTTCTTTTTAAAGAACATAATCTTCCAGATCCTTCCCCTGCCTCTCCTTAGCCAGAGAGGATGCACTCATGCCTAAGATGCATTAGAAGTTGTAAAGCTAAAGTCAGATAAGGAGAAAAAAATCTCCCTGGCATCCTTTTTTTTGTAGCAGATGCATTGCTGGATTTTCTCTGCTTCACTGGCTTCAGTTTCTGTACCCAGAAGATACCTTTGGCTGAGTTCTTAGAAGACAGTTTCCCAAGCAAAAAAGCTGCATTATAGAGGCCTCAGATGATAAACAGTTTGTGAGCCACCAGGCAGAGTAGTCACTGGAGATGCTGAAATAAAGAATTCTCAACCATGAATTACTCTTACATATAATCATAGAAGAGTAGGTAAGCCTTTGGAGGCAGAAAAGTCAAACCAGAACATAAATAATGAGATCTACAGAACAAGAAGCTCTCAACAAAATTACATAGAGCACTCATGTCAAAATACAGAGATAAAAACAAAAAGAACTAAAATCAGAGGTACTTCTTATCAAGCAGTCTGATCCTATATTTGAACCTCAGTATGCTAATGACATATAATTAAGCAAGAGGAAGTGTTTAAGTAATCTGAGCTTTCCAGATTTCCCTCCTTTTGGGACATCTTTGAGGGACCTGAATTTCAGAGAAAGAGGTGCTAAGCACTCTCTGATAGCCAGATCCTTTGAAGACACACCAGGCTGCATATTCAGAAATAAGTATCACACACTACCAGTGATATAAATACTGAGCTCCTCTGTTCAGTGACATATTTTGCTCAATGGGTAGAAGATGGTGTTTACAAAACGCAGCTATGAACTGTTCTGCTATCCTGTCTTGCAGGTTTTAATTGTGCCTTTATAACAAGGACTTAACAGACTTAATGCAGTATGTCCATATGAGTAAAGGATAAGGTATGAGGTGTTATGTGTAGCCATGAAAGAAGGTTGCATAGTAAGTGCATAAAGTAGGCTCTCAAGCAGAGTATTTAAAAGTTTTACGGTACAAGGACTGTAGCGATTTGGGGGAAGACAGCAAGAATTTTTAATTGTACTGATTTGGGCATGAATTGGTCTTAGAATCATCGCTATGTCTGAAATCTGTGTTTTCAGATCTACTGTACTGTAATTATTTGCTGAGCATCTGATATACCTTGCTTTGCTTTAAATTGAATGTAGTAATGATAATTCTGCACACAAATTGGGAACAAACGTGCTGCTTCCCTTATGATCTTTATGTTGTCTGAAACATCAGTCTACTTGCTGCTTCTTTGCCCTTTGCAATGAGATTAGATTTAATATGTAACTCTAAAGATGTGTGTTTAAAACTTTGGTACATATATCATTAAGATGTACACATTTTTGTAAAAGCCTGTAGGAATATCTTTTAAAATGTTGGCAAAAGTTCTCCAGGACTATAAAATACCAGTTTGGTGAGCAAGATAAGGATTTCCTTTCATAAGGATTTATAAGTAGCTTTTGGGCTCAGTCTTTAGTGATGGCTCATGGTTCTCAGCAGAAATAAAGGCAGTGGAAGTGCTTTTATACTACTTGTATGTTCCCTCCTCACCAACTCTTCAGAGTAGTGAAGGATGAGTTTGGTTTCTACCACAAGAGCAGGCAGCACCCCTTTGCTCAGAGCTTCGCTTCCTTGGGAAGTTCCCCCGGGACTTGTTCTGTCTTTAGGAGAGAGCAAGTAGGTTCCAGTTGTGATCTTTATTCTGCATCTGAGTGGAGGGTGAAGGAAAAGAAACCCTTCTCTGGGCTTTCTGGGAATTCTCCTTCACACTGTGGAAACCTTGATTAACCAGCTGGGCAGATACTCAGCCTGCTTTGTGTTGCTGGAAAACTTTGCCTTTTGACTGAGAAAGTTTCAAGATACTGAATCAGAAACATTGCTTCCTTAATTTCTCCCTACCTTGGGTAAGAATAGAGCCAGAGATGAGATGCTATATTGAAACTTTAAACTAATAGTTTGGATTTAATGTAAAATTTGTTGACAGTAAAGGTAAAACTAGAGTCTAAAAACTGGCTGCTGTTTTGTTTAAGTTTCTTCATGTTTGAAGTGATCTTCTTGATGACTGTTTTTCAAAGCTGATTTTTCTGTCACCAAAATCTGTATAGAATTTTCTTGATCTCTAACTTCCAGATACACAAAAGATGCAGTGTCATATTTTGCCCTCGAGAAAAATCCATTTTTTTTACCTACAGTCAACAATCCTACCTGATAGAGCTGTTATTTAAAGTTGATATTCAACAAATGGTTTGTGCAAAAGATGTTGCTATACTATATTGGCACAGACGAGTGTATTTTCACAATGAACAAAACTAAAAAATGTAAAATCAAGAGAGATTTCTATTGTTGTACAAATGTGTGCCCAAACTATGTGAGAGGAAGATTAACTTGGCTGAGGATTGTTGAATATGAATAAGTAAACAATGGAAGCTATTAGGCAGGGAAAAATTCATATTCCCATTAGGTTTTCTCATCCAAACCAGAGAAACCTGGCACTTCCCTTGTAGTGCCATAGTCTGAGTAGGCTCTTTAAAAGCATATAAAATAAATTCTGCTTCTCATTCATAAACTCACCCATCTGTGAAGCCTTTATTCAGAAAAACCTACCTGCTCAAATGTTTGCTGTAGTTCATTAAAGGCTCTCATTTGTACTCATAAAGACTCATTCATTGCCCTGAATAATATATACAGTATACTGAAAGAGAACCAACTCTCACTTTTACAATCTAAATTAAACAACTTTGTCTAATAAAAGAAGTGTCTCACTTCTAACTAGACCATAAGCCCTAAGGGTCTTGTATTTGTGCATTTATTTATTTATTTTTGCCCAATTGTCCTACAAGGATCTGAAAGCTATGTGAACCAAGCTGACTAAGTTGTTTCCTTTTCTGCCTGCATAGAAAGACTGAAGCAAGCGTGGGCACAACTGTACTGAAACAAACACTCATCCGTAAACTTATTCTAAAATGCAATCTGATGATCTCCCATCCTTTCCTCGGTCCCACCTTCTAACCTTGCTAATCTTGAAAGTTCATCTCTATTATATGTGGCTCTTACAAATGCCCATGATTAATAACTACTGTGATTCATTAGCCTGTGTTGTTGGTATTGTTTCCCCAGTGGGAGCATTTGCTATCTAGGGATAGTCAATGATTACTCTGCCTTGTGGAACAGTAAGATGCTTTCAATCTAATGCGCTGTCCATGTTTTAGCATAAAATAATATTAAGGCATCCACATAATGGAACCATCTGAAGATCCATTTTATTAAGCACTGAAAGAAAATGTGTGTGTGCTTGTATGTGCAAGGGAAACATAATCAGCAAATCTTGTTCACCAGAAACATAATTTCAGTAAGCGTTTCCTGTAAAGACACAGCTATTTTGAGGTACAGTTCTTTGGATTTGAGGTTGAAAAAATACTCTATAGCGAGTGTCTTACCTGGTACAATTAACTTACTCAAATTATATTCAGCCTATCTGAAGTAGGAAAAATAGGAAAGAGAGGTAGGTTTATTGTATTTATTCCATTTTGTGGGTATTTATTTTAAATGCAATCTACCTTCAAGTACAAAGCTGTAGTGCTCTTAAAAGATTACTGTTTCAAGTTACTTCACCTACCTTAACAGAGCATGTAACCTTTTTACATTATATGATCAACTTTTTGACAGTGCAGGGCCAGCACAGCTAATGGAATAATAGCCTGCAGGGTCCAGCTAAATGATATACGAATATAATCAACCTTTGTGATGACTATTCAAAAGTAATCCCTTTAGCTTTCAACTGCAACATATATTTCAACCAGGCAAATCCATATGAAGAAAATCTCTGCAGACTCCACTGATACAATATGGCCTTCATATCCCCACAGTGTGTTTGCTGCTCACAGTGAGTTTTAAATTTAAGGTAATGGCTACTGTATATTCATGTGAGCATAGAACAATACCTTTGATTTGTTGGAGAAATGTTACATTAGCTACCAAGGGCCCTATTCAGTAAACTTTGACACAACCCTTATATATGGTTTACTGCTTATTCTAAATGGAATATGCCTGATAAAAATGCTTTGCATGCCCAAATTGTACAAATTCATTAATCTTTATATTCATAAAACCTCGAAGAACAACTGCCTCCATTCCAAGTGGACCTAGTCAGAATGCATGGCTAAACATTCAGGCCCAATCTGCTTTTAAAAAAGCCTTGCATCCATTTTCATTTATCAAGACAGAAAAAAAGTATGAAGATCTTCTACAAGTGTGGGACATGCATGTTGTTGGCTGTATCTTTATTCCTACTCCATTACATCATTCTACAGATTATATAACTGAAAACAGCTGCATGACCTTTAAAAATGCAAGTGATTTTTAAATTACAATAATGGGTTATATCTCATCAGCTACATTACACCAACATGATAATCTAGCATGCCCTGCCAAATCGTGGGGAGAGTATAAAGAATATGGTGAGATAGTCTTGCTTTCTCTCTCTCCCTTTTGTGACAAAAATACCGTATTGGCTAATAATGAGTCTGAATATGTGAAATTAATTGTATTAAAGGAAAACAGATGTAATGAAAACACTGCATTGCCTTATATTACTACTTTTGTATGTACAGTATAGTAAGAGTTCACTCACATTAACAGCAGTTGCAAATATGGTCTTGTTTGCATATGTGTACCTAAGTAGATGTAAAAACATAACGGCACTGATGCTGTCTTTTGTTTGAGGTGTTCTACTACAGGATTTTATGCCACTTAAGCAAGTTAGCTATAGTAGAATAGTAGGAGAGGATACAGACTTTCTCCTATGTGTTTGCCCTGTCTCTTGAGTGCACAGAAAATTAGGGCGCCCTCAGCATCCTGCAGCAGGGAGTTCCAAGGATCAGTTGGCAATGCACAAAGAACCCCTTCCTTTGTTTCCAAGCGCACTACCTCCCACCATCAGTACATCCCACCTCATTCTTTTATTGGAAGAGACAGTGAAAAATGGTTTCTGTGTCACCTTCTACATGCTACTCTCATTCTTACTTTTGTCATCTCAAAATATTGCCTTTCTTTTTTTTTTTAAGGCAGTTTCAGCTCCCCCAAACAATAGTCCTCTTATGATTCTTCATCAGTTCATGGAGCTTTTGAGTGGAGTTCTTGTTTAATAAATTCCAACAGTCTGGATAATGCAAAACTTGAATTTGAACACTTTCCCATAATATCAGCATATAGTCTCAGGAACACGGGTGTTGCCTGTTTTATTTTTTTTTATAATCTTTTGAAAGAATGGTGCCTGAAATTCCTGTCCTCTCTGGAGTTAGTGATCATTTTGGTTTCAGTCTTTGTAACTGTGGCTTTCATTCTTTTGTATGACTTTCCACTAATTATATTGTGTAAAGGGTGAGCAGCTCTGCTTAGCTTTCTCCCCAGAACATAGTGAAATAATGAGATTTTTGGAAGTGTGACGATCTTTAGATAGACACATGTAAACAGCAAGAGAGATGTCAATTCTAGCTGCACTGAAAATTCAACCAGACAATTTTAATTATATTTTATCAACAGCAGTGATAATATGTCAGGAACATCCTATTATGATTAATTATATTTACATACTATTAATACATATTAATGTTTATCTCTACATTTTGCACAACACAATAAGATAGAAGGAGAATGCTTGATGGTGTGATCTGTGGTGGTATATATGTATTATCATTATGAATATGAGATGCTTTTATTGTTCCCAAATAGCACAGGCCAAACAAATGCCAAGAAAACATTTATGGCTCAGTGTTCCATCAGTTATCCTTGATATGCTTCATATTTGCTGGGAGGGTAGAACTGTTAATCAGACAATAATAGCTTGGTGTCCAAGTGTGAAGGCAAAAGGCCAAAAGGTGCATGAAAAAAGCAATTTATGCTCTAATTCCCCATCTGTCATGTACACATCCCCACCATTTTTTGCATGCCTCAGTGTATGTAAGATACGTTGCTGTCAGAGACACGCTTTTATGTGTATTTCCTTGCAAATACATATGTTACTATACATACCTAGGCACATTTTGGGCTTGAGTCACCCACCTGTCTTGCACCACTTTTTCGACAGTGGGCTTCCTCTGGAAAGAGCGATAACACTACACTGGTGTAAAGCTGACGTGGGGCAACGTAGTTCCAACCCTCTGTTAGCACTTCTGGACTGCGTGAGGCTCCCAGCTGCTTCACAGTGTTCAAGCTCCTAAGCCAAACTGAGAAGTTACAGACTCTGCAGCCATGAGAAGAGCCCCTTGTATTCAATTAGGTTTTATTAGATTTTTTTTTTTTTTAGACATGGTCTGCTAGTAAAGGAATTTCCATTGATGTAGTTTAGGCCTCATTTCAGAAAATATTGCCTGCAATAACTACATTGTTGAAACTGTTAATGTACATTTGCCCTCATACAAAATAAGACTTCATCTGGTAAGGTATGCTAACTCTCAGATATTCTTCATAGGTTTACTTATCCTATGCTTACTTGCATACAACTGTGGATGAAGTCCTAGTTAGCAATTATACTTAATAAAAGCCTATGATAAGATGAAACAGAAAATTTATTGAGTCTCGAGTGGTCCAGTAGTTTGCACCTGTTCCAGACATTGCACCAGCAGAGACACTGCTTTGAACATTATTTTTCATCTCCACCAGAACGGGATTAATGTCTTTATTTCAGACGCTAATTCAATTCAGACACCATATAAGCACCATTGGTATGGCTGTGACTTAAAGACAGAGTCCAGTTTTAGGCATCACAGTGCAAAGAGGTAGTGACAAATGGAGGAGGATCCAGCCACGGCTTATACAGAGGTCAGAAAACATGAGCTCCTTTCAAATATTGAAGAAACTGCATTTGCTTAGCCTCAAAAAGAGCAGACTAGGGGAAGGAAAATAGCCTCCCAAGCTGTAAGGAGTTATTATAAAAGAGGACGGTGTTCCTTTGCTCTTCATGTCTGGCAAAGGTAGAACAAGAGAAAACTCAGTTTAATTTGCAATAAATATTTATCTTAAGTATTAGGGAAGAAACTGAGCTATAAGATTGTGAAGCACTGGAACAGAGAGATTAGGGATGTTGTGAAATGGCCTTTATCAGAAGCCTTTGAGAATAGATTTGACAAATAGATGTCAGGGATGGACTAGATATATGTGCACTTTCTTCATTTGAGGAGGTGAACCAGATGAGTAGTTCCCAAAATAGGAAACAATCCCCCAGGGATGGCGTGGTTGTAACTAGGCAGAGGGAGGTGTGTTGCCGGAGAGTCACTGGGAACGGAGCAGAAAGTGCAGCTGGGAGGTGGGAGTTCGGTGCAGAAATGGAGCAAGGAAGGAAGAAGGCTGGGCGTCACAGGTCGCGGGAGCAAGGGGAGCGTGCAGCCGCCGAAAGCCACGGAGTTAAGCCCTTGCCTCCCAGCCACCTGCTCTTTGGATCACGTCCCGTTAGGAGGACCCCGCTGAGAGGTGGCAGCTTTACTGATCCAACCTCCTCACCCTGCTCTTGCTCTCTGCACCGCTCACTCCTTCCCCTGGACAGTCGTCTTACTGCCTGCCATCCTTCAGAACTGTCTTTGCCATCACCTTCTCCCACATGCCTCTTCCTTGTTGGGTCCCCAGCCGGTCCCACCCGGACCTATCCTGCAAAACTGGCCCATTTGAGAAGTGCTGCACAGGCATGCAAGAAATAAGAACAGAAATCCCTGTGGGTTCTGTATTTCTAGGATTACATCTTATGTGGCTCACCTCTGTGTTGTCTCAGATTTCCTTCTCTTGTGACTTTATATTGTACCATGTGTTTTTCAAATAAACCTTCTAGGCTTTTCCACTATTAAGAATGTTGTAAGTCTAAAGCACTAATGCACTTTTTTTTTTTTTTTTTTTAATAACAGAACTTGATATAGGAGCAAGTGCTTCAAAGCCCCTGTGAGCCTCTTCCAAAGACACCAATTCTAGCTCCTTCCTGGTACAGTATTTGCTCTTAATCCATAGTCTTTATATCAATATGCTGATTTTTTCAAATTGTCATTGGTATCAAAATTTAACCTGATTGACAGGCAATTGCCCATCATCTGTGTTTTACTTTATCCAGCTAACAATATATTTCCTGCTCATAAATGAACAAACTCACACTTCCTTCAAATTTTTTATTTTCCCAGTTTTAGAACTTAATTGCCTTTGATCATGTAATTGATTTTAATTTACAGAAATAAGCCTTTGAGATAGAAACAAATCTATTAACAAGATGCTGAACCCAAATAAAAACCATGTAGATACCAAAGTGTATATGTAAACTTACAACATTTACTATTTTTTTCTTTGCTGTTTTTCATTATAGAGAATGCCTGCTTAGCTACAGAGAAGCTGATAATGAGCTATAATGAATACAGGAAGATCCTTGAGGAATAATGCAAGAAAGTAGGAATTTCAGTAGGAATTTTGTCATTTAAATGGGAGCACGGTGTTGCAGTATAAGCTGCAATAGTCTTAATTATCCAATTATTGCAATAATCTGAGAGCTCTAAGTTCTTTTATAACTGAAGTGTGGCTTCAATGTGTACTGCATGTTTTTATCAAAAATAGCTGGTGTCATTGAAATAAATATAAAAGAAAATGAGTAATATGGAATAGAAAGTTTGCACTTGGTGCCCCTGATACTTATGCTTGCTGTCTTCCAAAGTGTCAAGATCCTCCTGTTAAGATATTAAACATCCTTTATGCCTACTGAATGGGAGTTCAAGACGCATGATACCTTGTAAGATCAGGTTCTAAATGTGTCTGGAGAGTTTTCGTTAAATCCCAAATTATTATCCCTTTCAGAAGAAATAAGCTGCAAGCTTGACGCATTGTTCAATAGGGCTATCAGTGGTTTTAGCATCTACGCTTAACAGTTGGGGTTCAACTGTAACTTGAATAGAATAGATCCAGCCTGGGTGGCACACCATGGTGCAATTTTGATCTAATCTATAACCCAGGTTGGACCCAAAACACAGCTAAGTTTGTTTAAAATCTGATTGAGCACACTCATGAAACTGTTGAAAGCCTGTACAATCAAAGCATTTGAAATGTCATTGACTGTCTCAAGTGCAACATCAATCTATAGGGACAGCTGAAACAACTATATTTAACAGTGAAAGTGCATCTGGTAGAATACCTGTATGTCACATTTTCAAAACTGAACCCAGAATTCCCCTTTTAGCAAAGCCTGGGTTCATTCACACAATCAGGCAAAATAAAATTCTGCCTGGATTCTTTCTGATAAATAATCTGAAGCACTGATTTTGGTCGTGTGCGTGGAGAATTGTCTCCCCTTTTTGAGCTGATGAAATTCTTGACAGTGGTTTCCCCACATGACCCCACATCAGACTCCTGTGGTATTCATAGCCCTCAGAGGGTATTTTCCAGCTACCATCACTGTTAGCCTGAAGAGGAGATAGAGGACAGCAGATGGCAGTTGTCACTTCACAAAATATATGTAAAAGCAGGATTTGGAACCTCTGAATTTTATTTAGGAAAATTGATGAGCTTTCATAATCTCATGTATTAGAAACCTGTTCTTTCAAACTGCTTAAACAAAGCTTCATGAATCCCAACAGTCACCCATTCCTTTCTTTACATGGAGGTTTCCAGATTCAGAGTTTGAAGCAAGGTCCATTAGACCTGTAATCAGTTTTTATGACAGTCTTTGAGCAAGCAATAGCTTTTGCCACAGTAATAACTCAATTCACTGGTTTTCATCAGGACTGCAATTTGAGTAACTGGTTGACATGTGACAATAGGATTTCTCACTGATAAGGTATGGTAAAAATGTATCATTAGCTAACTCTTATTAGACCATTTTTGATCACGATGCTGCGTACATGCAATATAAATACAAATAACTCAGTAATGTTATTCTTTTACTTAGAGGTCTTTATTGTCTGAACACCAAGATTATTACAGCAATGTTCATTTAGAATGTTTTCACAAGGCTGAAAAGTTCTGTAGGAAAGTTCCTACATGCAATCGTGCACACACATAAGCATACAAATCTCTTTACTGAGTGTTAAAAAGAGGTAAACTTTTTATGAAAACCAGGAAGAGAAACAGGTTCATCAATTAAATATAAACAATAACAGGGTCTAGTTTACACCTTATATTTTAATGCTATTGGTATGAAATACAAAAGACATTATAAAAACAGCACAATTCTGCAAATATTATCTGAAAACCACATTAAGCTGCAAACTCTTCTAATCTTGGTAAGTAAAGCAGGACAGCTTGTAAGAGGTTGCTATTTTTAGATAGTTGGGATTTCTTTTCTCAGAATATTGTCAAAATAAATGGCGTATTTGAATTTATCCTCATAGTAAAAAAAAAAAAAAAATAGATAAAATAACATAAACCAAGCGGACATTCTAGAAAGATGATTATCAATTTTTCAAGGGCAAGTTTCTAAATTCTTAAGGGTCTTGAACCTCATGTACATTTCTGCAGTAACTGAACATTCTGTGTATGTGTCCCAAAAGTTATGATGCAGTTATATTAAGTAGCATCCATGATCATCACTTTTTTGCCAATCTACACCCGTTACTAAGTGTAACTTTTGTATGCTTGTGAAAAAATGGTCACAAATTAATCCTCTAGAGCATTAGCTCTCCCATACTTTTTGATGACACTTTTTAGTCATAAAGCTTTTGATAAAAACAAGAGGACTTCTATCATCCTATAATAATGTAAATGCAAACTGTGTTCTTCAGAATCAGGAAACTTCGGGGGTAAATTAAGTTTATTGAGCTAAATGTACCTGCCTCCCATCCCAGTAACGATTTGTCTGACAAGTAACTATCTGTCTGGCAGAATGCAGGCGTTGTTCTGCTCCTTGCAGACTTCTGCAGTGGGAAAAGGAAAGCTCTGCTTTCCCCTTCAAATTCATGGGTTAGGTAGAACGTTTGTCCATATCTTATACTTCAGACAGGATCCTGGAATAAACCTCTCAGCTGTTAGAAGCAGTCAGAGCTCCGCGGGTCACGGGCAGGCCTGGGCGTAATGCCTCGCGTGATCCAGCTGAAAGCGCGGTGCTCGCTGGTACTCACCTGCAGAATCAACTCAGCGCTCCTTTAGAAGAAAAATCACCACTTACTGAATTACCAATGCTTCTTCCAACATCACTTTTCTTTAGTGATCTTTTGCCAGCAGACATAGTCCTGCACCTCAGATATCTGCTGAGATCAGAGCTCAAATTAGTATAATGGAACTTGTGTACTTCGTCGCTTTACGTGAGAGATGCTCTAATTTCTTTAAGGAGCTCCTCATATGGAACAGAATTATTCTCCGCTCTGCCTGATTCATTATCACTGAAATCCTTCCTCCAGGTTTTTCCAGAAAGCCTCTGATCCCCTGGCCCTTAAGACTTTGCAATCGGAAAGGAGGACTCACGAGAGAATATGAATTGCAGTTGCAGGTTTTTCTGTGTTCTGAGAAATTATAGGCATAGTTGACTTTAATGAAGTCAGGAAAGCAGGTAAATCAATTTAGCCTATAATGCCAGTTGGCTGTTTCAAAACAAAGACTTGTCAAACATATTATAGCAGATGAATATCTGAATAGTTCTGAAGTGTAATATTGATGTCTCTAAAATCCACATCTTGTGGGTGCCTAAGGTATGCAAGACTGGCAATTAAGACTGTTGTTTTAATAGGATTTTAGAAGTTTTCACTGTGGATGTATCAGATGGTATTGACTGACAGTCCATAGCAGAGGGGAAGGTTGTACCTCAGAAAGGATTCTGTTTATAATTACGAAAAGCATGTTTTCTGACCATTAATACGGTATATCTTGTTAATTATGATGATATATAAGGTATTTCACCTGTGAAGCCATTTAGAAAATTAATGTTTGAGCCACAGAAAGGTCATTGCCATTCTGGAAGGAATCCATTCATCTCTAAATAGGCCATCTGAATATAGACTAAGAAATACACTATATATAATTACATAGAAATAGATGGAATAAATAAGATTGATGATAGATATTACTAAAGCCACATTTTAGTTTCCTGCTAGGAAAAAGTAGAATGTAACTGGAAGAAACAATAATATACATGTAAAAATGCAAGAAATAGATTAAAGTCTGAAGTAGTTCTGTGAAATTCAGCTGTCACACATGAGGTGAGAACTCATCAGCCTTCAGAAGTGGTGTGTATCAAGGACTTCGTTCTGAGATTCAGTCGAGTATTTCTGAAGACAGCTCCTACAAAAAAGAGAACAAGAGTATTTTTTTTTCAAAACTGTGTCTTGTTTGACTATATAACTTCATAGTTACTCTATAATAGCCACACTTATGCCTACAAGTAGATAGAATGTATGTGCTGTCTTTGAAGATAAACAAATAAACATGTTAATGAATATTTCCCTGTGTGAGTCTTCTTTTGACACAGGCATATCACTGAAGAGTGATGCTGAGCATGAAGGAGCCCAGCAGCCATGATGGTAAAGCACATTGCTAGGAGTTTAACCTTAGGAGGTAAACTTCTCTTTCTAAACATTTAAGGTGTAGTTTTTAAAACTGCAGAATAGAAGTCCAGAATGGCTGTTGGCCAAGTGAGCTCTCAAGCACATTTAGCAGAGGAGGAGAAGGGGAAAAAGGTGAGAGTGTGCCTTTATTTGAAAGCCTGCTGTTTAATCTTCGCTCATCTGTGGAGTGGACAAAGTGAGTCCCAGATTTGTACCCGCTTGCTGCAATGCTGACTTGGAGGAGTTAATCTCAGTAGGTGAGAAAGCAATTCAGTGACTAAAACCCCCTGTCCCAGTCCCTGCTGAATGATTCAGTTTGTTTCACTTAGGTTAACAACGAGGTTACCCATTTGTTTCATTGACATGTGAAAGGCAGACAACTTTACAACGAGAGCAGCTTTCAAGCCCAGCTCAGCTGGGTGAGATCAGGAGTGCTGGCGATGGCCCCACCTGAAGTCTCTGGCAGGTGAGGCTGTGCAGCCCCCAAAGATTTGCTCAGCTCTTTGGAGGATCACAGAGCAGTTACCCCTTCTCCAGCACAGTCCTGCAGCTTGGCCATCTGCAGTACGGGTAGAGAGAAAACCAGTGGACAGCAGATTTTCTGTAGCACACGGAAGACCCAGAGGCTGGGGACTTGAGCATCCTAGGAGGAGAGTCTGGGAGTGGCAGTAGCTCCTGGCTCCCACTTGGCTCCGAACCCAGCTAGAACCGAGATCTCCTGACCCAGACTGATGAGAGGCAAGCCTTGTCTCTGGGAGGCAGCTTCCTTCAACACCAGATTTTGGCCCATTTAGCCCCCAATTTAGGCAAGACATATCCATATGCAGAAGTGTATCACCTCTGAAAGGTTGCCGCCTCCAACACAGAGCTATTTAATCCCTGGCAACATTGCTGCCTGGGCTTCCTGGACTGTTTCACAAAACGATGCCCCATCTGGCCACAGGTTCACCATTTGTAGTACAAGTGGCTTGAATCTGGACTTAACCACAGCAGTGCCTCTAAAAACGTCTTCAGAGAGCCCTCCCTGAAGCATACTGGTCACTGTTATTTTCTCATGGTTTTTTTTTTTTTTTTTTTTTTCATAAGAGTTGTCTGCCTCCCGGCTCCTCAGCATCAGTTGGCTGAGAAAATTAGACACTCTCGCTTTCCACGTGAGTACCAGGAAATCAGTATCCCTGGCATTGCTGTCTGCTTTCTGGGCAGACTACACTCATGCCAGGCTCACAGTACAGATTAAAACAAAATTTATTTATGATAAGGGAAGTTCAGGATTACCTGGCTTCTGTCTCCAGGCCCTACTCTCTCACAGCAGCCCCTTTAACTTTTATATTCTGAATTGCAATGAGCTTTCACGTCTTCGGAGCCCTGATACTCTCAGAGGAGCTCTGCGATATTAGAATATTTTGATGAATTAGAGCTTTTGCTTTTACTTCGCCTCTACAAACCTCTGTTCTGGGAGAGCAATATCACGGATGCATTCACATTTTGCAATGCGTTTGGCGGAAATGGCTCAACAACTGCTTGAGATGGGGACAGTTAAGCAGAAAGGGGCAAAGATTTATGGCACTTTGAATTCTTCCTGTCACGCTGAAATCCAGCACTAGCATACCCTGTTCGCGCGGGGGGCAGGGAGGGGTGCATCTGGCTTTGCCAGCAACGACGGAGTAGATCATGTGCACAGAGCCAGCGGTGAGCGGGCACCCGCGCAGGCTTGTAAAATGTAACTGCTCCTGCGCTGGTTGTATGGAGGCTCTCATGGCAGCCAGCAGCTCCCTTACGTGAAAAATGCCAGGTTTTTTGAAAATGAAGGCTGTAGGTCAGCCAAGGGGCTGTGTACCTCTCGTGCTGTTGGAGCCTGGGGCTCTACAAAAGCAACGCAATCGCTGTTGCCACTGCGCAGTCTGTATAACTAGGGGGGAACACCACGAACAAGACTTACTGATGTGCCTGTAGGGGAAATTTAGCCAGACAGTTGATAACCCTTGTGTGAAACCAGCCTGGACCAAGCCAGCTCAATCCCCTGAAACACAAACTTGTGGGGCAGCAAAGGTCACTCTGGCAGGGGCAGGAAAGATGTCCAGGATCGGTGTGAATATCTGAACTGCAGTAGGAGCCAGTAAGACATTGGGACTAGGAACCATCTTTGAGATAACTTGTGCATACCAGGCTTGGCACAGTGGTCAGGGAGCAGGAGTGCTGTGCTGGTCCAAGATGTGTGCATGCACACATGCCAAACTGCCTCAGAGCAGGCAGTGTTCAATCAGTGTTGCTGGTTGGGGTCATTCATCTCAGTCATGTTCTAGGTTTTTTTCCTTCTTTTCCTGGGATCAAGTGCAACCTCAGCAAGTTTGCCAACCACACCGAGCTGTGTAATGCGATCAGCATGCTGGAGGGAAGGAATACCTGGGCAGGCTGGCGAGGTGGGCCTGTGCAAACTTCATGGAGTTCAACAAGGCCAAGTGCAAGGTCCTGCCTGTGGGTCGGGGCAATTCCAAGCACAAATCCAGGCTGAGTGATGAGAGGATTGAGAACAGCCCTGCAGAGGACTTGGGGGTATCAGTGGATGGAAAACTGCCTGTGAGCCAGCAAAGTACGCTCACAGCCCAGAAAGCCAACCCTGCCCTGGGCTGCATCAAGAGAAGTGGGGCCAGCAGGTCAAGGGAGGGGATTCTCCCCCTCTACTCTGCACTCGTGATACCCCACCTGCAGTACTACATCTGGCCCTGGGGCATCCAGCATCAGAAGGACATGGATCTGCTCAAGCTGGGTCCAGAGGAGGCCACAAAGATGCTCAGGGTGCTGGAGCAGCTCCCCTGTGAGGCCAGGCTGAGAGAGTTGGGGGGGTTCAGCCTGGAGAAGAGGCGGCTCCGGGGAGACCTTAGAGCAGCCTCCCAGGGCTTAAAGGGGGGACAGGAAAGGTGGGGAGGGACTCTTTGTCAGGGGGTGTGGGGATAGGACAAGGGGTTTAAACTGAAAGAGGGCAGACTTAGATGAGATATAAGGGAGAAATTCTTCCCTACAAGGGTGGCCCAGGGTGCCCAGAGCAGCTGTGGCTGCCCCCTCCCTGGAAGGGTTCAAGGCCAGGTTGGACGGGGCTGGGAGCAACCTGGGCTGGGGGAAGGGGGCCCTGCCATGGCAGGGGGGTTGGAGCCAGCTGATCTTTAAGATCCCTTCCAACCCAAACCATTCCATGACTCTATGATTCTTCCTGATTAGAAAATTACAGGATAGTGGAACCTGCCTAGCAAGTTACTTTCTGAGACCATCTCTGCCAGAAAACTTGGTAGTTTATACAAAGTAAATAAAAAACAGGCTGTGAAGGTGAGCAAAAATAAAAGAATAAAAAACATAAACTAATGTATTTGCAAAAAGTATGCTTGCCTTAGTCACCCCCTCTTTCTCTCCCAGATCCCACGTCCCACTGTAGGGAGCTGTGGCATTTCCATCAGTGAGACAATGCATTTTCCCTTGAAAGCTGCTGGGTTTAATCTCACCATCAGATGGTGTGATTCATTTCTGCAGTCCCTGTTGTACATTTCTTAATATCAGACATGAGTGAAATATCTTCAGGACTGTGAGTGAGAGTGGAGTTAACTATTTTTTCAAAGGAAAAAGATGCTGGGAATATATAGTGGTCTTCATGAGCTGAAAGAGCGATGTGAAACCAAGGCCAGACTCCTGGGCTTCACATGATGAGCCTGTCGTTGGTATTGACTGAGTGAGCCAGAAAGAGGCTTTCACACCTCTAAAACAGAGCCAGTTTGGTTCAGCCAAACCCCAGGTGTAGCTCGGAGCACTGGGCCCAGCACGCAGCTGCCCAGAGGTGGCCACATCTGGTGAGTAACAGCTACAGCCCGGCAGAGGAGAGGGGCTGCAAAGCTGTGCTGCGTGCTGCATGGCTTTGTCCTCCACAAGATAGCAAAGCTTTCCTCCGCCTTTTGAAGTGCTACAGTGACTCCACAGAGCTGTGTGAATGAACGAAAAGTTTCAGGTAATAGTTTAGGTTTTCTCTCTTCTTCTGTGAGACCAACACATGCACAAAGTCTGTTTTAAATACGGTCATCGGATGCATTGTCTCAGATCACTGGATGGGTAAAGAAGTCCTCCTGAGAGCTGTGTTCAATGAAGACAAGCTGAAGTCCTTTTACTTTTTCCTCTGGTTTCTGAGCTTTTGAATTTTTTTCAGGGTGTATGCTGAAGCTCTTTCCTGCAACAGCTTTCCTGTAATGGAAGTTGCAGTTCTCAAGTCGTCTCCTGACTTTTGAAGCAAAGGCTTCAAAGCCTCCCCAAATATTGCAAGAGGAAGTAAA
Organism: Tyto alba; assembly: GCF_018691265.1. Taxonomy (NCBI): domain Eukaryota; kingdom Metazoa; phylum Chordata; class Aves; order Strigiformes; family Tytonidae; genus Tyto; species Tyto alba. Next base: position 9,913,194 of record NW_024881297.1, read on the forward strand.
AATCCGCATGCGGTAGCCCTGAATTTCGTCTTCAGACCTTCGCTGCCTGGTGGTTGTACTCAAGTCTTATGAATTTCTACCTGTAAATCACCCTCAACACCTTTAAAACACAAGTGTTCGTAATGGTGCTATGACCTGGAAAAATTTATTTTCTAGTTTAAAGTGGTCCTGCCAACTTCAGCTGTTCTTTTACATCCCAGCATACTGATCACACATTTGGGAAGAAAGTACTTTCCATGATTTTGCCTGGTCTACCATGAGTAGTTCCTTGGTTAGGAGCTTGATCCTTTTTTCTCACCCTTTTCCACATCCAGCACTGCATCATTAAAAAGAAATAATCTGTTGATCAGGTAGATGGATATTCATACCAGAACTAAGTCAGAATCTCACTCCCTAGCAGAAGGGCTTTGGGTCAAGACTCAAATACAAATTACAGTAAAACTGAGATTTTGAGCCTGCTGTATTCATTTTCCATTTGCACTTTCTTCCCCACTTTTCCTTGTACTCATTTGTTTCCTTCTTCCCCTTCATTCAAAGACTCCCTTTTATCTTCACAATTTTAACATTGGGCACTGCAGAAGCTCATTCATCCAGCCCTCACATCACCTCCCAAAAATCTGGGTGTGCAGTTTCTTCTCTACAAGGAACCACTGTGTCTTTTCTCTGATTGTCTGAAACTGCTTACTAACCAAAGGTAAGTCATGTCTCCAAAATGATCGTGCAGTTGCTTACATTCCTAGAAGAAATTAAACTGTTCTGTACTGCTGAAAAGTGAGTAAACTCATTGGCTTTGTGAATATGAAAAGTGGCTAAGTTCTGTTTATCTGTGTTTATTCTTGACTTTGTAACTGTATTCCCTAGTTTTCTGGTGTCAGTAACCTTTGAGATAGCAGGATTTGCTCCGCATTACTGTAGCCTGGGATTTTGGTTTGTCTACTTTGCTTTGTAGCCTTCCCTCATTGTTAACCTTGTATGCCTGCTGAATGAAGACTTGATACAGGTGAGAAGTAAAGATGATGAGCTATTTCTAATTAAACTTTGCTGCAAACAGCTGATTTGTAAAAGTTACGTTATGCCCTCAAGCAAAACGAAGGTATTTAAGCCTAGAATATCACTGGTCTCTGTACATCAGCCTGCTGCAAATGCCTTCCAAACTCTGCCCTTCAGAAACCCGGATCTTCACCTTCAGGCCTGGCTGTGGGGTACACCAGCAGATCTGTATATCAGAGCAACCCGATCAGTTGTAAACTGGCAGTGCTTTTATCCAGTATCATCCACAACTGCCTCCCCATTAATTCTCCCAGCCTGGAAGCACCCTGATGTCTCCTTAATAAGGGTTAGCATTATTTATAGCAATTTACAGGTGTGCTGCTAAAAGACGGAACTGTAAATCACCTCAAATGTTGTTCCATGATGAAGTGCCTCTACATTATTTAACAAATTGTCCCAACACGACTGAACGATACACAATGGAAAATCTTGACACACAAGTGTAATATTGAAAAGGCCACAATACTGCGTATTTAGTTTAGATTTGTAATTGCGATTGATATTCTCTTGCAGTTTTTACTCCAGGAGTATTTTCAGCTTCAGAGAAGCAGAGTGCTTCTAACCTGGGGGTGTCAGCGGGGCAATAGGATGACTAATATATGTGACACTGTTACACAGCTGGCGTTGCAGAAGTATTTGGCACAAAAAAGATCAGGCTGCATGTACGCATTTTAGTTACAGCTTACTGCCTAGAGTGTAAGGTAGCAATGTTGTTTTACAGTGTATGAGAGTGATTCTGCCTCAGTTGAAAGAAGATTGAGGTGTGATGAAATGCCAGCCAGAAGTGCCTACAGATACCTCAAAATAAAGAACTACACATGTTCTGAGATGTTGGTCTATTGTATTTGGCCTTCATCTGAGCACAGTGCTTTCCCATATCGAGGAAAGGCTTGTAATTTTGAAATGAGAGGAAAGGTGGAGCAGTATCTTCTTCCCAGAAAGAAAATGAACCGCATTCATTGTTATACTGGGCCTTTCTCTCGTAATTGCAGGAGGGTTTCCTCCTTCAGATGTGCAGGGTACCATTGGTAAATGGCTTCTGTTTTTTCTTTACTTGACCGAGGGCAGTTTAAAGATTGTCATGCCTAAAACATACACCTGGTTGAGATCTCACTGGGTGAGATCTGGCACAAAACCTAACGGAGCAGCCTGGCACCAGCAGCCAGGTCAGCTGCTGATTCCCCCTGGGCAAGAAAACTTGCTCACAAACACCCATAGGCATATTTGGCAGGGCAAAGGAGGGAAGAAGGGATCTGGAGGGGTGAAGGGAGGGTTGGTGTCAGAGCTTCCTTCCCAGGGATTCAGGGTTTGGAGGTGTATGAATCAAAGAGTCTTTTCTAAAGATGAGAACTGAATATCCCTGGCAATGTCTCTGTTGCTTTTTAAAAAAAGCAACTTTTTTTTTTTTTTTTCAACTTAACCTTCTGAGTTTTCTCAGTTGAATCTGAACATCGGTCAGAGCTTTCTTAATGTGAAGTCCAAGGCCTTATAAATCTATCGGTGAGGACGTTTAAAATGTTGGTACAGAACGAAGTGTCCGTTTCCAGGTGGATAACGGGGCTGTTTGTGCTCACGCGTGTCCGTGTGCAGGAGGACCCCCCCTTAAATAAAGCCGGGCTCAGGCAGCAGAGCTGGGCTCAGGCGGCTGCTGAGCTGGGATGATGAGGGCATTTGCAACAGAAGCAATTTGGGGAGACAGGAAAGGGCGGAGGAGGTACGCTGGGTGTTGAAATGTTCCCCTGAGCAGCATCTCTTCTTCAGGCAGCTCAGTCACGGGTGGGAGCCTGGGGGACCACGCTCCACATGGCTGTCCCTGGCTGTTTGTACCTCTGTCTGTGCCTCCATCGGCCTCAGACTGGTTTCAAAAGTGTCTTAAGCCCACTTCAAACCAATGGAACAGGTAGAGGAAGGGCCTGACTGTGAACATATCCCCACGGATTATGTGCAGTGAAGCAGCTGAGAGGGGACAGACCCCATGTGTGTCCCACATGAGGGAAAAGGCAGAAAAATCACACATGTACCAGAAAGCCTGCCCCAGGCAAGAGGTTTTATTAATGCTCCATCCTCGAGAAAAGCATCAGTCAGAGTTTGTGCCTTATTTGACGCCAGAGAACCCAGCCAAAAGACTCGAATCTGAGGGAAGTCAGCTTCTGCTGATCCACTGCTGCTCTGCCTCCCCACTGCGGTACCCCTGAGGCCGAGCTTTGAAAATGACTGCTGTGGTGCTGCTGGGGAAATAAATCGCTTCTTGCTGAAGTTTGAGGTGAATGGCTGTTTTGTTGGGCACGTCATACTCCCAGTGTCCTGGGAGTAAGATACTCAAAAATGTTACCGGTTCAGCTTTTGAGAGGTGCTGCCAGGTGGGGCAGAGTGGGTCCCCTGGTCTGAGCACTCTCCTAGGACTTGGAAGACTTCTTTACAGTTCCTCATCCATCCCAAACTTCTCTTGTTTTCCTCTGCTGTAAGGTGGGGTAGCAGCATGTGCCTGCCTCCTGGGGATGTTTTGGGGATCAGTATGCTAAATACCGTGAGGCACTCTGATACTACCAGAGGGGCAAGAGCACTGAACGGCCATAAAGATCCAGAGAGAGTTGTAAAACTCTAGGGGAAAAAAAAAAAAAAAAAAAAAAAAAAAAAAAAAAAAAAACCCAAACAAACAAACAAAGATCAAAAAAACACCAGTCTATTGGGACACAGTGTTAAATACACCGTCACTCACCCCCAGCGTGGTTTTCCCTTTTCTGCATGCTCTCTTCCATGCATTGCCACTGCTTTTGCAATTCGAGCCTCCAACGTGTACCAAGCGGGACTAACTGCAGCACACGCAAACGTTGCAGTTTGGATCAGGTGTTTTCCTTCCCAGAGCACCGCTGCCTTGGCACTAGAAACCGTGTAAGCGATGTGTTTTGCAAAAATAAATAGATAAAGGGGCAAATGAAAATGTCGTATACATAAATATGCCACAATAAGTTTAGTCTTTGGATCAAAGTGCTCAAAATGACACAGCTTTGAAACAAAAAAGTAGGAATCAAAATTACACAACCCTGTGTATCAGCTCGGATGCCAGCTGTTTAACTGAGGCGTACGTACCGTGGCTGATTAAATGAAAACGTTTTAACAGCTGTCTAAAAAAGGAAAACCCTCTCCTCATCTTCCCCAGGGCTGCCTGGTACCCCAGCCCTGTGGGGTGCCCACGGGAGCGGCCGCTTGGCTCCAGCCCACGTGTGGGGGGGTCACCGGGCACACAGGGCTGCTCTGGGCTCAGCCAAAGGACAAGCAATAAGATCCTTGACGACGTCCAGACCTCACCAGCTCTGGGTGCCATTGATTTGCAAACCTTGTGCTTGGTTTGCTTTTTTACCCGTTGGCTGGCTGGCTCTAACCCAGACTCCTAAACGAGTTAAAAGTAGTGCTGGGTAATTCAGGGGGACAAAGCGGCTCAGCAGGTTGAGGGGAGAGGTGCTGATTTTCATACCCGAGCCAAACGCAACCCGACCTCCCCAGCGGGGAAGAGGCTTTATGGAAGAGATAAAGCTTTAGGTGTGTGGTGGGTGGTCTCTGGTGGCTGCGCCTCTGCCAGTCTGCAGAACCAGCTGGGAACTGTCCTCCAGCCCTGGGGCCAAGCGGCACTGCGTGACTGCTAATCCCCTCCTCTCTTCCCCTCCCTCCCCAAAACTGCGTGGGCACAACCAAACTGCCTGTTTGGAGCAGATACAGTCAGTCCCCAGCCCACGGCCAAGCAATGCTTGGGAGGGTGTTTGTCTGCTCCAGCCAGCATGGCAGAGGCAGAGGCAGAGCCGCCCGTGGCTGGGCTGGTGTCCCCATCCTGCTGCATTTGCTGGTGCGGGCACAGCCAGGAGGTGCTGAGCTGTGACACTAGCCCGAGCGCTGGGGGGGGGGGGGGGGGGGGGCCTGCACAAGGTGGCCTCTCAGGATCCCATCCCCTCAGCTATACTGGGAGGACGGTGATACTCTTTCTTGTAGCTCAGGTGTTGCCACAAGCCCCAGCACTGGTTTTTAGCAGCCTGGGCCACATCGGCCATCATCCCCCCCTCCAAAGACAACCTCCCTGGCTGTGGGAGGTGAGTGCTTGCAACAGATGCTATGCAAAAAAAAAAAAAAAAAAAAAAAAGCAAAGGATGTCACCTTTTGAAATTGTAATGCCTTCCTAACCTGGGCAGAGAGACAAGGGCCGGACACGTCACCCCTCCACTGCCCCCAGCCCGCTGCTGACATCCACCTTGTGCCTGCCGATGGATGGAAGCTGAAACGAAAAGTGGTTTAAATTGCAGCCAGGCGGGAAGGTAACAGGGAGCAGGCAGCCACCCCAGCTGTCACACAAGATCATGGGTCAGTTAGGAAGGGGATGACCCTGCTGGGCCTCCCCCCGCGGCGATGTCCCTTCTCCATGAGGAAGGAAAGGTTTGCAGGCATCTTCGCATAAGGTATTTAAGTAAAAGAAACTTGAGAGAGTGATGTATGAAGGCACCAGGCAAGTCCATTCACAGCCATTTTTAAAGATGCTGCATTTTAAGAATGTACGCTTAAAGAATCTGTATTTCTAAAATGAAGAGCAACCAGGAAAGAAATCTTACAACACAGGATGTAAAAACAATTCCAAAATGTGACACCTTCTGCTTTTCTGGGGGTTTGGGGGTTTGTTTTGTTTTGTTTTTTCCTTAGTGTCTGTTGTGTGTAACTGTGTGTGTGTTTGTGTGCACCTGTGGGATGGAGGCTGTTATTACACTAAGGTTTGTACAAGCCCTCCTCATCCCATTCTTCTTTGGCCCATGGGGCTTCACGTGGCTGCCCGGCGGGCGCTGACAAGCATGTGGCTGCCAGAAGCCCCCTGACAAGAGTTGTAGCCATCACCAGGGTGGGAATGGGACCTGGACACAGCTCACTCACCGCTGCACTTCCACCAGTTCTGCTCACAAAATAAGGCAAATAAACTGAACTGAGTTTCACTTGCTTAAGAGCTGTAACCACTGCTGCCATAAAATGTTGCCATTGTCGTAACATGAGACTTTTTCCGTGGCTTTCCCTCCCCATCTGGCACGGGCTGGCTTGCCCAGCTATGTTTGACACAGTGGTGAATGGCTTTGTTAAATACAAAGCTACCTCCCTGTAAAATGCACCACCCCCCCCCAAAAAAAAAAAATGCATGTTCTCCGTGTTAAGTTTATCCCACCTACTTCCATAGCTTTCCCTCCAAAGTGTTGTGGTGCCGCAGGCAAAAGAAAAGCTGTGGAGGTTTCGAGTGAGCAGGTGGGTAAGAAAGGGCTTTCCACCGTGCAATGAGCCCCCCTCAGACCCAGCAAGCCACGCACGTGTGCCCACACGCAGCCTGAGAGGACTCGATCCCCAAATGCCACCCACGAGGGGACAAGGGGAGCCCGTGCCAGCCGCTGCGCGACATCTCCTGTGTGTGCCCGGTGGCAAAAACTAGGGGCAGTTCTGCAAGTACGACCCAACCTCGGGCCTTCTGGTGGCTCTTTGTGCCTCGTGGTTTTGCCGACCGGGGGCGATGCTTTGGCTCGTCGTCCTGAACGAACTTTTCCGTTGCCCAGAGGCCATCTGGGGCCAGCACAGCGGTGGTGTCTCTAGGGAGGGGGGCTCACGTTGCTGGCCATGACCCTGCGATCTGCAGAAGAGGTGTCCAGCTCTTCGAGACGGGGGGGGGGGGGGGTGGGGGGGTGATTTGTGTCCGGGGTTTGGAGGCTGCAGCGGGGTTCCACGGGCTGCTGATACCTGCACCCGCTCCCCCCGCCCCGGTAGCCCCCTCTGCCCTGGCCCCTGACCCGTTCGCTCGGGGGGAGCAAAGGGGCCTTCCCGGTGCGTGGTGAGAGTCCCCTCGTGCAGGGGGGGGAATTGCCGCCCCCCACCCCCAAAAAAAAAAACGCGGCCCGAGTGCCGCCGGGGCAGCGCGGCCGCCCCTCTCCGTGGCCTCGGGGCGGGCGCTGCGGGGCTCCGCGTCCCTTCGCCGGGGGGGTGGGGGGTGGGGGTGCCGGCCCCGCCGCACGGCTGTCACCGCCGCCTCCTCCCCGTTATTTACATCCGTCTTTAGCAGTCTAATTACCCGCTTTATTGCTTTCGCCCGGGGGAAGCCCGGGGACGGCGGCGCAGGGGAGGACCCTCCCCGTAAGCCCCCGCTGCGCTCCGCACCGCCCGGGGGGACGAGGGACACACACACACACACACACACACACACACACACAGCTCAGCCGGGGGTCCCCCCTCTCCGCCCGATTTTCAGCCGGATTTCGGGCGGGGAGGGGCGGAGCAGGTCGCCTCCGGAGGCGGCCGGGACATCCCCCTATCCCCCCCCGCTCCATCCTCGGGGGTGGGGGGACCGAGGAAGCCCCCCCGGCATTCCCGCGCTGGGGAGGGAGACTTCATGGTGTTGCCCCAACGCGACCTGCACCAACGGAGGGGAAAAATAAAAAAAAAAATAAAAAAAAAAAAACAACAACCACGACAGAATAGATGGATTTTCAGATAAGCAGCGGAGGTAATTTATTGGCCTTTATGCTCTTCCGATGGAGTGGGGGAGAGGCGGCGAGATCGTGTCTGTACCATCATTAAGCGGGTTTACTCCGCCTCAGCCAAAAGGGGCTCCCCCCCGGCCCCGGGATACCCCCGGCCGAGCACGGAGCCGAGCCCCGGGGCCGCCCCCGGCCTGGGCCCGACGCCACGGTGAGGGGCCTCCGCCCCGGGGTGGGGGGGAGGGGAGCCCCAGCCTCTCTCCCCGCTCATCCAGGTTGTCCGCGGCGCATTCGCTCTTCCAAACTCATCTAAATTACATCAATAACAGAGCGCACTCTTTAATGAGCTCTCAACTTTAAAGACTTGAAGGATATTAACAAGCCGCTTGACAAATGGTGCTTAGAAGCACATTAAAGACGCTGCTAATGGAGCGCATAATGACGGCTAATTTTCGATCAGATATAAATTAGAGCCCCAACAGTTATTTGCCTTAAGGACTTTATGTAAATGATCCTGTTCTGTATAAACGGGGAGGCGAGGCGAGGCGAGCCCCGCCGCGCTGATGCTGAGCGGCGCCGGACGGGGCGCGCAGCCCCCAGCCCCGCCCGCCGCGCAAACCCCGCGGAGCTGCGCGGGGCACCGCGCTTGCTCATGCAGCCCCCCCCACACACATACACACCCCCCCTCCCTTTCCTCCGCGCCGAGCAGAGAAGCACCACCCCACCCCCCACACACACACCCTCCCCCAAAAACGCCGCGCCCCACGGGCGCTCGGCGGCCAAGTGGCTTTGCTGGGGGAGGAGGAGCAGGAGGAGGCCGAAGGCTCCGGGAGTGCCCGCCGGGGAGGTCGGTGTCAAACACCCGCGGGGGCCGGGGCCGGGGCAGCAGCGTCCGGGCCGCGCAGCGCTGCTCTGCGCTCCGCGGGCGCGGAGGACCGGGGCCCACGCTGCCGGGGCTGGCAAGCGCCTTTTTTCTTCCTCCCTTGTTTTAGTTTGGGGGTTGTGTTGAGTTTTGGGGCAGGGTTTTGGGTTGTTTTTTTTTTGTTTTTTTTTTTTTTCTTTTTTTTTTTCTTTTTTTTTTTTTTTTTTTTTGGCAACAAGTGCCAGCTGGCGGGCCGGCCCCGGGAAGGCGTAACCCACCCCCAGCCTCAGGGATGCCTCCGGCACGGAGCAGCCGTGGGAGCAGGTCAGCAACGCCCCCGCCGCGGGAAGGGGGTCCCGCGTGCCTGTGGGAACCCGCAGAGTTTTCCTGGGGAACTTTTTTTTTTTTTTGGTGGCTGGTGGGTTGGGTTTCTTTTTCTTTTCTCCCCGCCCTGCTCTCTTGCGGGGTGTCCTCTTCCCTCCCCAAACTACACTTACCTTTGTGGTGCAGGTCCCCCCCCCGCCTCCCGCGCCGCCGGGCTCCGGGCTCGCTCTTGCGGGAGGGCTCTCACCTGCCAAAATATCAAGAACAATAAAGGGAGGAGGGGAGCGTTTTGTGTGTCCCCCCCCGTCCCCCCGACCTCCCCGGACAAGCACATCCCCCCACACCCTCCTCCGAGAGAGAAGTTTTGGAGAAAAAACGGCCACCCCCATCCTTCCCCGCGCCTCCCCCTGCAGCGACCCGCGGGCCGGGGCGCGCTGCCGCCCACCGGGGCGGGGAGGGGCGCGGGAGTTGCGCGGGCGCGGAGGGCCCCGACGGCGACCGTACTCACCCGGGCGGCCCCGGGGCTGCGCCTCCTGCTCCGCGCTCGCCGCCCCGATCCATCGATTTGTTCCTGGAAAAACGCGGCGCGTTCTTATAGCAGCTACCAGCAATTAATATTGCATTAACCCTATAAAAAAAAAAAAAAGGGGGGGGGGGAAGGGAAAAATCCGCGCCCTCTCAAAGCCATCTATTATTAACGCGAGGGTAATTGGAGACTCGAGACGTGGGGCGTGTGCGTGTCGTGGGGCAAGGCAGGCAAACACAGGCGTGACAGTGTGGCGGGAAGGAAGAGGAGCCGAGGGTGGCTAATATTTAATTTCAGGTCTGTGGTTTTCTAATTCGAGATTAAAAGCAGTCACGTCTTTGAAGCCAGACACTTGGTGTAAATGTACAGTTAAAATATTCTATTCCACAGTCCCCAGACAGAGCTCTGCTACTCCCAGGCTTCATTAAATTTTAATTATCATCCCAGACTGGAGCAAGGGAAGAGGGGGGAAGACTGTCCACCTAATTGCAACTGATAAAGGCAAAGAAGCCCAGATCTTTTGCCTCGCCGTGCACGCACAGCAGTTGTTGTTGTTGTTGTTTTAGTGCGGGCAAAGCCCGGCGAGGGCAGCGTGAGCATCTCCACCTATAGATCTGCTGTTTACAAAAGATGCACGTGAAGGAAAGCCGGGAAGTGATGTTATAGCTGGGTATGCGGGGGGGGGGGGGGGAGGGGGGGGGGGGGGAGGGAACGGGACATTAGCTCTTGCAGAGATCTGGCGAAAGATCAGCGGAAGAGACAGGAACCCTCATTAGGGCTCGGCAGCTTTATTGTCTCCCAAAACAAAGCGCGCCCATACCCCGGCCCGGCCCGGCTCTCCCGGAGCCCAGGCGCCTCCACACACACTCACACACACACACACGGGTGTTTCGTGCCCTTTCGTTTGTTCGTAATCTGCGTGCGTGGGACAGGCGGGTACCGGGAGATGCAGCCTAATTGCCGCAGGTTTTTAATTTGGGAAACCAGAGAGCGGTCTATCTCCAGGCAGTAAAAGGTAAAAACTAAAACCCGCCGCGTTTGCTTTCTGAGCAGCTTCCTATTATCACATCGCCACTTAATTTTATTTCCATTCTCTCCAAGTTAAATAGAAAGCCGAGCTCACAGGGGAGCTGCCATGTGCCTACAGAGTGGGGATGTCAAGCAGAGAGACTCACTGTGCAAAGTTAATTTCAATTCCCGAGGAGGATTTCACATTCTCACTCGCTCTGACCCACAGTAATTAGCTGAGATAACTAATGATTACTTACTTATTCCTTGTAATTATCTGGATTTAATAATTCGCTGTGTAATTTATTAATTCGCCCGTAATAGCCTTTAAGTGAATGGCTCATTTAAGAGGGCGAAGCGGCAGTTCGGGGGCTGTTCGCCGGCTGGTGCCTGAGCCTGCTGAGGGTTTGGGGGGGCTCTCTTGCTGCTTCCAGGGCTCCGGGCTGGCCCCTGTCCCCTCGCCCCGACCCGCCGCTTTCCGCCCCTTTTCTGCCCCACCTCGCCTCTCATAACGACCCCCGCACCCGCGGAGGTTGCGCGGCCGCCGAGGAGGGAGGCATTTCCCTGCCTTGGGGGGGGGGGGGGGGGGGGGGTGGGTCTCGGCGGGCGTCCTCAGCCCTGGGGTCACCCGGTCGGCGGGGCGCGCAGGGGCGCGCAGGCTCCGCGCAAGGGCAAGCGCCACCCCTGCCCCAAAAAGCCGCCCTGCCCCTGCAGCCCCGGCAGCGGCTGAGGGAGAAGACCGGCCGCGCTGCGCGCCCGCGGGAGCCCCTGCGCGCCCGCGGGAGCCGCGGACAGGACCGCTGCGGCGGCAATGACGGTAACGGCAGGCGCTGCCGGGGCCGGGGGGGTGACGAGGCGCTGAATACGCGCCCTTCCGCGCCCGCGGGGCCACCGCCCCGGCCGTGCCAGCAGGCCGGCACCCTCGGAGCGCCCGGGCGGCTTTGAAGATGCAGCTGGAGCCGGGCGGAAAAATATGAATATTTAATAGCGGTTCGTGTATGATCTCCCCGACCCGCTCCCCGCCCGCCGCCGTCGGGTTTCCCCGGCTTTTGTGAGCGCCACGCGGGGAATTCACTTATTTCTTTTTTGTTGTTGTTGGTTTGGTTTGGTTTCTTTTTTGTTGTTGTTGTTGTTTGTTTGCGCGTGTGCGTGCGTGGCACTGCCGCGCCGGGAGGCAGAGCGGCTCGGGTAGCGGGGGGCTCGGCGGAGACACCCCCCCCCACACACACACACACCCCACGCACCATCACAGCCACGCACACCATCACCCGCGACCGCCGCGGGGCGGGGCGCAGAACTGGCCGCGGTGCTGCCGCCGGCCGCGCCTGGGGGGGCCGCCCCCCCCACCCCAAACCCCGGAGGGGCCCTCAGCCGGGCGCCTCCACACACACACACCGTGTTGCCGCGGGAGGCGTTGAGGGGGGGGGGACAGGACCCACGCCTCGCCGTGGAGTGTGAGCGAATCCCACGCCCCGGAGGCGGCGTTGAGCTCGGGCAGGGGCTGGCGGTGGAAAACAAGGAGCAGCCAACGCGCTTTGCCAAGAAAACGTTAAAATCCTTTTTTCTTTCTTTTTTAATGAAAGACGATCGAACAACATTTAAAAATAACTTAGTACATTACTGGAATAAATAAACCTCTTATTAACAACGACAAAACAAAAACAAAAACAAAAAAAACAAACACCAAAACAAAACAAAACCCACCAAACCCAAAAACAAAAAAAAAAAAACAAAAAACCCAAACCAAAACAAAAAGAACAAAAACAACGAAATCGGGTCATATACAGAACTTAAGACTTCAAACAGTCTCGGGTAGAACAGCGGTACAGCGGAATCTGTAAGAATATATCTATATGTGCGTCAACGCCAATGAAATATTTACAATACATACAGGTACCCAACCGAGCACCCGCGTTTTATTGTTGTTGTTCCAAACGAAAATGTACCAAACGGTTTGTGAATTTACAAGCAGTGCAGCCTCAGTCGCTCACTCCCTTCCTTTCCTACAAATTTCAATTTGGCTTTTCTACAAACAGACCTCCAAAAGGGACTTTCCTACGTGGAAAAGTATTGCAATTAAAGGTAATAAATAACCGCCCGGCCGACCGAAATAAATAAATAAATAAATAAATAAATAATAAAATAAATAAGCAATCGGATAGACAGATAAATAACCGAGCCGGTCCGAATACCGTCGCGATACAGCTTTGAAATAGAGAAAGATGGATATCGTGCTGGCAAGAAACCCGAAGCGACAACCCACCCCCCCCACCCCCCCCCACGCTGTCACCCACGCGGCCACGTCCTTTCTCGCTTCGGGAGCAGCGTGTGGTGGGGACAATATGGGAATCCCCATTAAATATGTAACGCGGTAAACAAATACCTCGGACAGTGAATCAGGCTACACAAATAATGTAGGACATCTACTATAGGGTGCCGACGCCGTACGAATAAGAATACTCGCCAGAGAAATACCTTGGGTTCAGGTGACAATTTACAGATGGCCAAAAGGGACGTTGAGAAGAAGAAGAGAAAAGCTCACGTTCATAAATCCTACCAACACAAAATATTTGATTCTCACTACCCTTTTTTTTTTTTTTTTTTACTTTTATCAAGACTTAAAGAGGTGTAATTAATTAGAATGAGCACGAAATGAAGTTGCTAGAGAGATAAATTAATAATTTACAAGGGGTTGTTTGGCAGTAATCTAATAATAGCTTTTGAAGACCAGTGAACACAGCAGGATCAGCTCTTTCCCTAAGCGTTATAACTTCAGAGAAGGAAAAGGATAATAACCACAGTAAAAATATATATATATTTATATATTTATAATACGCAGTGTAAATGCAGAAAACCCTGCCATCTGTTTGTTTTTTTTTTTTTTCTTTTTTTAAATCATCATTATTATTATTATTAATCATTATTTAAATCAAAATACTTTTGAGACGTCTCTCGCGGCGCAAGCCTCAACTCTAGATTCAAGTTTGGGTCCCGAGAACACCGTGGCACCGCGGCCACGCGCTGCGAAGGGGGGGGGGGGGGGGGGGGGCACCTTCCGCGCTTGCACCCAGGCGAGAGGTCTGTTAAGAAATAAAAACCAGCGGTACTTGCCGGGGCGGGTCCGGGCGGCGGCTCCGCGGGGCGGTTCCCCCCGAAAGTTGGGTGCGGGGCGGGCTGGGGTGGGGGTGGGTTGGTAGTTGGGTTTTTGTTGTTTGTTTTGTTTTGTTTTGGTTATTGTTTTGTGTTTTTCCCTCGTTTCCTTTTGCCGTTGTTTCATTTGAATTTTTGTTGTTGGTTTTTTTTTTGGTTTTGGTTTTTTTTTTTTTTTTTTGGCGGGGGGGGGCGGGAGCGGGGAGGGGGGGTAACGGCGGCGATGCTGTGGGCTCTCCTCGGCTCAGATGCCGGCCGAGTACTTCATGCGCTTCTGCTTCTGGCGCTGGTTGCAGAACCAGACGCGGACCACGTTCTTCTTGAGGTCCAGCTTCTCGGCGATGGCGGCGATCTTCTCGGAGGAGGGCCGGGGCTGGAGGGCGAAGTAGGCCTCCAGCGAGCGCTTCTCGGGGGCGGCGATGGAGGTCCTCTTGCGCTTCTTCTCCGCACCGCTGAAGAGCTCGGGCTTGGCCAGCTTCTCGCGGTGGGACTTCTCGGCCTCCTCCAGCCAGGCCTGCAGGATGGGCTTGAGGGCGATCATGTTGTTGTGGGAGAGGGTGAGGGACTCGAAGCGGCAGATGGTGCTCTGGCTGAGGGAGCCCACCCCGGGGATCTTCAGGTTGGCCAGCGCCGAGCCCACGTCGGCCTGGGTCACCCCCAGCTTGATGCGGCGCTGCTTGAAGCGCTCGGCGAAGGCCTCCAAGTCGCGGGGGTCGGCGTCCACGTCGCTCATGCAGCCCATGTGGGCCGGCAGCCCGTGGGCGTGGGCCATGCCCAGCGCCGCCGGGTGCATGGGGTTCATGCCGGCCATGTGGGGAGCGTGGCCCGGCGTGGAGACCACGGCGCCGTCGGGGGCGGCCATGGCCCCCAGCGCCAGCCCCGGCGTCAGGTGCTCCAAGAGTTCCCCCTCCAGCGCCTGGTGGGGCTGGTGGTGGTGGTGGTGGTGGTGGTGGTGGTGGTGGTGGTGGGTGCCCGACAGGGCGGACGGGTGGGAGATGGGCACCGAGGAGGAGGAGGCGGCCGAGGTGCAGGGGATGGTGTTCATGGTGTGGTAAGTGGCGTCCGGCTTGAAGGGGCTGTGGTGCGGCGGGTGGTGGTGGTGGCTCTTGCTCGGGGAGACGATGTCCACGGCTGCCAGGGCTTCGGCGCGGGCCAGCAGGCTCTCGTCCAGACCGCCGAATATATTGCTCTGCAATTGCAAATAGAAGGCACACATAACGCTCAGCAGGGAATTCGCCTCCCCGCGCACTCCGCCGTGCCACTAAAACCTTCCCAGCATGTTAAAAGAAAAATCCGGGAGAAGGGGGGGGGGGGTTGGGGGGGGGGGTTCGGGGGGGGTGTGCGGAGTGTGGGGGGGCGGTTTGGGGCGGAGGGAGAGGAGAAGAGGGAGCTGAGCGGGGCGAGAGAGCGGGCGCGGCGCGCAGCCGCTGGCACAGAGGCAGCCAGCGGCGGGCGGACGGGCGGACGGACGGACGGACACACGCACCAGCCGCACGCCGCATTCCCAGGTCATAAAAATTAATACGGGCGGGCGAGAGCAGCCGCCGCATGCATAAGTTGGGCGAGCGCCCGGCGGCGCCGGGTGATTTGCTGCGCGGCCATGAAAAAATCATCAGGCGGATCCGGGGGGCTGCCGAGGGGCTCCCCTTAAAGCGGGGCGGCGGGGCGGCGGGCACCTACCGGGGGGGCAGGCAGGCAGGCCCGCCGCATCGCCTCCGCGCCGCCGCCGCCGGAGCCGCCGGGGCCGGAGCCGGAGCCGGAGCCGCCGCCGCCGGGGCCGGAGCCGGAGCCGGGGCCGGAGCCGGAGCCGGAGCCGCGCCCGGCGGAGCCGCCGGTGCCGGTGCTGCTGGGGGAGCTGGCGGCGGGGGCGGCGGCGGAGGGGCAGGGCGAGGCGGTGTGCAGGGCCGAGTACTTGGTTTCGTGGAGGCTGCCGCCGCCGCCGCCGCCGCCGCCGCCGTGGGGGAGGCCGAAGGGCTGCTTGCTGCTCAGGGACATCATCATCGTGCTCGTCGCCGCCGCCGCCGCCTCCCGGCCCGCCGGTAAGGCGGCCGCCGGAGGAGGGCAGGGGCACGGGGCCGGGGGGCCGGACCCCCCCCCCCCCCCCCGGAAAAACCACAGGAGCCCCGGCCCTCCGCCCTCGAAAAATTAAAAAAAAAAAAAATGTATAAAAAAAAAAAAAAAATCAAAAATCCCACTCGCCCCCCAGCCGGCTGCCCGAGAGGCGGCTGCGGTGAGCCGGGGATGCGCGGAGGGATGCGCGGAGGGATGCGCGGAGGGATGCGCGGAGGGATGCGCGGGCTGCCTCCCGCCCGCCCGCCCGGCCGCCGCCTCCGCTCCAGCGCCGGCCCTCGCCTCTCGCGAAGTGCCCTCCCCGCCGCCGCGCCGGTGGGTTTTACTCTCTCCCCTCCCTCCCCTCCCCTCTCGCCTGTCACTACAGCCCAACTCCTCGGGAAGGGCCCCTCCGCGCCTGCCTCCTCGGCCCCGGCCCCCCTCCTCCGCCGCTCCCTGCCCGCCCCCCGCGCCCACGCCCACGCGTGCTCCCACACTCACCGCCGCGCCGCGCCGCGCCCCGCCGCCTCCCGGAAAGGGGAGGGAAAATGCCAAAAAAGAAAAAAAAAAAAAAAAGGAGGGGGGGGACGACGCCCCCCGCCGCCCTAAAACTACCCTCCATTAAAAAAAAAATATATATATATAAAAAGAAAAAAAAAAAAAAGGAAACAAAAGTCCTGTCCGGGCTCACAACGAGCCCACAGCCGGAGTGTCCCGGGCGCTGCCCTGGCACGACTCGCCGGTCCGGAGGGGGCTGCGTGGGGCGGCGGGGGCTGCGCGGGGGAGCGCGGAGGGAAAGGCAGGGAGCGGCGGCCGGGGTGTGTGTGTGTGGGTGGGTGTGTGGGTGTGTGTGTGTGTGTGTGTCCCCTCCCGGTGTCCCTCATCGGTGGGGGGGAGCCGGGGGCGATCCTCTTGCAAAAGCGCATCGCTGTCCCGCCAACTTCCCCCTGCCCCTGTCGTCGAAAAAGAAGAAAAGGCAGAAAAAGAAATAAATAAAAAAAATTAAAAAAAAAAAAAAAGAGAGAAAAGAAATCGGGGAAAGTCGGTTTTACTGAAGGTGGCCGGGTTTATTTCCATGAATTTCACATTGCGGAAGGAAGGTTAAAATAAGTGCTTAGGTGTTTAATTTCTCACCTAAACAGCAGACTTGGTAATTTTAAGGGAAATAAAAAAAATTACATTGTATCAGCTCTCACTGTCGCCAGCTCGGAGAAATGAAATAAATCAAAGTTAAAAGCTTGAGTATCATTTAATTATGGTGCGAATAGCGCTTGGAAAGAAGTAGAACAACATCTCTAAACAAATTATGGCCGGGCCAGGAAGGAATTATTAGATTGAAATTTCATTTAGGCTCGGGAGACACAGCGCTTCAATATGTAATCTGTTATGCCTCATCTGATTTGTATGCTTAATTCAGCTTGACGAATTTATTAGTTTTCATAATAGTAAAAAAATTGAGCAGCACTATGGGCTAATGCATTGTGTGTACTATAAATTGTATGTCACCGTTGAAAGGCTGAAGTCTATAGAAATCTTTTATTAATGACAACATAGGAAAGAGGATTTTCTTGCAAGCCTTTAAGGAGTTCATGCCAAACCTCCGCGCTTCGTGTCTCAGTAGGCTATTAACATATCGTCATACTAATTAGGCTACTTCATGAGTGATATAATTTCAAACTTTAAATTATGTTCTAATTAACAAGGGTTGTCCAATTTGCTTAATCTTCAAAAGGCTTTTGGCTTGTCTAATTAGTCCAAAGCATCGAGCATCTCCAACGCCCAAGAAAAAGCCATCAATAACATTTTTGCCTCTTTTCAGTAAATCCCGGGCAGAGCCCACGCGGGGCGCGGCCCGCCCGTGGCCGGCGGGGAGGCGGCGAGGTCCCTGCAGCGCGCTCTGCGCGCCCTTCCGCAGCCCTCCGCGCTTCAGCACGGGCGGGCCAGGCGGCGTGCGGGCAAAGGAGAAAAATCTCCCACTTTCTGAAAAGAACAACAACAACAACAAAAAAAAAAGAACAAGAAAAAAAAAAAAAAAAGGCAGAAAATACCTCGTTGGCGCTGCGGCGTCCGAGGGCAGGCAGCCTTCCGCGTCCGCGGAGCCGAGGAAGGGGCTCTGCCCGCCCGGCTCTCCGGCTGAACTTTGGGAGAGAGAAGGGCGAGGAGGCAACCTCCCCGCGCTATACGTTTAACCCCTCCCGCACTGAGTTTAATTACTCGCAATAGTTGTTCTAATGTATGCTGTCACACGGGAGAATTGAGAATGCATATCGTTAATATGAATTAATCTTGATTTTAATAGCAACTGACAACCGATCTCCAAAACGCGGAGCGCTTTATCGCCGGCTCCGCCGCGGCCGCCGCGGGGGTGCAGCGGGGTGCGGAGCAGCCCCGCGGGAAACCGGCGCAAACTTTCCTCGCTGCCGGGCCCGGGGCGGGGCTGACCCCCGCCAGCCCCGGGGGTCCCCGCGGAGGGGGCGCCGGCCGTGGGCTCCCCCCGCTCCGGCCGCTGGCCGCCGGCGCCCCTCCCCGCCCCCCCCCCCGCCGAACACCGCGTTCCCCCTTTTTGTGCTGTTTTGGGTTTAGTTTTTGGTTTTTTGTTTTGGTGTTTTTGATTTTTTTTTTTTTTTTGTGTAGTTTGGGTTTTTAAGGCCGCGATGCCCAGCTGCCCCCAACGGCCCCCCTCCCCACCCCCCCCACCCCCCCCCCGTGCCGTCAGGGCACGCGCGGAGCCCTCGCCGGCCCTGCCACCGGCTCCGCGCACCGGTGGGCCGCCTAAATAAAAAAGTAGAGCCCTCCCCCCTTACCCCTCCCTTACCCACGCCCTGACCCACGCAGACATCTGGGGAGAAATCACTGTCGCCTCTCATGTATCCATGTTCTGATTTACGATTAAAATTTAAAGACGCGCATTCATATTTTACCGAACCTAATGCGCCCTATGAATTTTTAATCCATTAAGATGCGGGCTACACTCGGAGCAAACTCTACCTTTTATTTGGAGCGCAGGGCAGCGCCGGCCCCGGTGCCCCGCACCGCCCCCGGCCCCCACCGCCTCCGGGCTGCTCCCCCCGGGACTCCGGGGGTGACCTGCCGCCCCCCCCCCGGCATCGCTGCCTGCCCCGGCTCCTGCTTCTCCTCTCCCCATCTGGTTTCGGGGCCGGTGCGCGGTGCTGGCAGGCCCCGGGGAGGGGGGGTGGGTGCACACTTGGAGGGCCCCCCCCCCCCCCCCCCCCCAGCTCCCCCGAGGCGGGACGGCCCCGCCGAGGCCGCGCCGCCGCCGCAAGCCAAGTCAAGTCACGAAGTCAAACTTAAAGCCCGGAACGATCAATGCAAGACTTTGGCCGTCCGTGGCGCCTCGTGCTTCCTGGCACTAAAATAAATGCAAGAAATCGAAACTTAATTACTTGAAAGAAATCCAGAAATCCCTCTGCATAATTTATCCCAGCGTTTTGCGTGGCGTTTGTGGGGGACGCACGTGTTTACCTCCGCACGCTCCTCTCCCCCCCACTACCTCGGTGGGAGCGGGGCCACGGGTGGGCAAGAGGCGGCCGGTTCGTCCCAGGAGAGGGGGGGGGCCCTCTGGGTAAGACCCCGCTTTTGCCTCGGGGTGGTCCAGCGCTGAGCCGCCCACCCCCCTCCACGCACCCCCGGAAGCATCCCGTGGGGCGGGGATGCAGGCAGGGCGGCGTGGGGTCCCCTTCCCTCCCCACCCGCGGGGGCTGAGCCCTGAGCGAGGCACTGGCACTCGGCGGATATTTTCCGATCAGTAGCGTCTGGCGTAACAACCCGAGTCTCCTAAGCGTAACAGAAAGTGCCAATAAAGTAACTCGGTTATTCTGATAAACTCCCCCCTCTTGTCACTGACGATCCCCCCGTGGGCTCCCAGGCCTGGTCACACGCAGGATGTGACACCTCCGAGCTGGGGGTGGCATCTTAAGTCTCAGGGCAGCCGTGGGCTCCCCATTTGCCATCCAGCCCAGCTGATGAGAGCCCGCTCTGCCAGCCTTTCGCTGAATTCATTAGGACTGGGAGTCTGCCGGCTCGGGAGCAAACTTTATCATCGACACCTCATCGAGAAGTTGAAGTAATGTTATGAAAGAATGAAAAATACATTTGGGAGCTGCCTGGAAACTGAAGTACATTTTGATTTAACTTACATTAACAGAAACCTAATGTAAAAGTGAAGGGATCTAACAAAACCATTAATAATTTAAAAATAATTACAGATAGTCTATCCTTACTATTCATAACCACTCAACATTTTAGACAAAGAAAGCTGAATATTCTTCGTGGGAGAAAGATGTGAGCAGACTGCTAAGCAGGAGCCGTCCGGCTCGCGCTGCCTCTCCCTCTGCTCGCGTATGTCGCACGTTTCCCTCAGTGCCCAGGGCAGCATCCAAAAAAGGACTTTTCCAGGAGGGAGGGCAAAAGCTGGCTGGGTGTGGAGGGCAGTTCTTGCCTTTGCCCTGGGCTTTTTGGCAGGCGTGCGGCACGGACTTCAACCCCTCCTTCTTGCTGGAGTTGCTGTCTGAGGTGGGCCCAGGCTGGCAGGGGAGACCAAGGATGCTCTCATGAGGCTCTGCCAGCCTTGGAGGCCTCGGGAAAGGCTGCCTTGGCTAGCATCAGTGGCAACGGTGACTCTCTTGTCCCGTGCTGTGCCGTGCTAGTTAACGACTGTGGATATCAGCACCATACATCATCTGTTTGGCTTGCCATGGCTCCGTACAAAAGTTATTTTTAACGCATCCATTTTAATTCAAGTTTCCGTTGTATGCTTTATAGCTCAGGGGTCTTGAGAGTCCTGCAAGGCCATGATTTTGGCTGTGTTTCTGTTCGTTTAGGGCTTTTTTTTCTGAGCTACACCTGCTGTCCAAACACCGTGTAAAATCAAAGCAGCTGGATATGAAACAAAATCCACTGATTTTCCTTACAGATGAAGATAAAATTGTAAAGAGGGAAATTCACAAACATAAAGTGGCTTCTATTTTCCACTTCATAAAGTGGAAAATAAATATTGGACAATACAAAGCAGATAAGAAATTCAGATTTAACTCTAGCAGGAACCTAGCTTACAAATAGCCTCACAGGTGGAATCCCATACTAACCGCTTCCCCAACCTCTCCTTGCACAGACAACATTAAGATCTCATGGATCATTTAAAAAAGAAATCCTATAAATCACACTGTGGATGTCCTTGGGACTCTGCTCTTGCTGATTTAGACAAAACCCTGGTATCTTAGATTACCCTTCATTAATTATTTTCATTAATTTCCCTTGTTATAGATGTATTATCACAAATCATATTCCAAACGCATCCCCTAATTAAGCACGAAATTCCCCCCTACTTCCGTATGCCATTTAAATGGAGTGACGAGAACGCACGTCCAGCCCGGTGCGGGAGGCTGGGGGCAGGCAGTTGGTGCGACAAAAGACGGTGCTTGCATGTCAGCTCTCTTTTGGGACTTGCTTTAACTCAGAGAAAATATTTTGATTTTCCATTTGGTCATTAACATGGGCATGTTCTTAGCTCAGAGCTCTTAACCCTTGCAAATTTTCAGTGCCCTCTGCTGCCTTCTGCAGTGTTTTCAAGGTAAATCTGAGTTCCTTTCTTTCCCCTTCCACCATGCAAGGTGTTGGCTGAGCTCTTTATACGTCCCCAGGATTCAGCAGGCACCACAGAGCAGCCTTCCCTTTTCAGCCACAAAGAAAAACTATGACAGGTGAGAAGCATTGAAAGGGCTGACCAAAACCTCATGGTTCTGAGAAGGCTGTCACCAACAGATAGATGCAATTTTAAAAAATGGTTTAACAGTTGTGCCACTGAATCAATGTGTATACCTCGGAGCCATTAAATAGTGTACTAAAATGCTTATTTAGGTAGACAGGGTCTTGTGGCCCCACATGAGAGCTGTAATGTATCTATGTGGTGTGCCATAGCATCTTCTGTGCTTCCCATGGTCTCCATAGTTTTGGTGTGGTCTTGCATGGACTCATCCTGCTTTGTGAATGGGTAGTGGCAAAAGTCTGTGAATTATTCTGTTTTCTCCACACAATCACAGCATGATGGGACTCGTCATCCTGACTGGTGAGGAAGGCCCGCCAGGACCAGCATCTGCATAGGTCCCTGCAGGACCAGGCACGCTGTGCTGAGACCTAGTCTACAGGCTCATCCGCCTTGAAAACCAGGCTTTAATTTTCAAAAGATGTATCTGTGCGTAAGAGCAATGATAATGTGTGTGTGTGGGGGGCGGTCCTGCCTTATATGTGGACATAGACACTTGCCTACATTTTATTCAAAGCTAATCACAAATACTCAACTTTTCCCCCCACACTTTTTTTTTTGTTGTTGTTGTTAAAATTCAGGAGAAATGCATTCCACCTTTCCTACAACCTCTGGGCACACATCAAAGCCCTTCCCTTCACACACAGATCATGAGCAGGTATCTGCCTGTGTTCTCCTATCCTAATAAATTAAATATTGTATGTTCTGAAACTGTTAATATAATGAAATGAAATTGTGAAATGCCTCTGCAGTTCATATCAACATTTCCTATTAGAAACAGCCTGTTAGGACTATGTTATCATGTATCTCTCTCAGCCCTGAGACAGCAATCAAATGTCAGTGAAACCTCTTACCAAAGGCAATCAAGTCAATCAATGGGAGTTTTGCCAGTAACATCAAACTTTATGAAATGGTTCTGTGTTAAGAACTGCAAATACACACATGGAAAAGAGGACACATCAGAAAATGGGACTATGAAGTTAAAGAAAAAATGCAGAAAGAAATGAAACCCAGAAAAAAAACTGCATGAGGTTAGTAATCAACCGACACACATAGCCAAACCAATAGATTTGAAAGTGCAAACATCTCAGTTTATAGCCTGTAACACAAACTTCTGTAGAGGCATTTACTCAGAATTCTCATCCACACAGCCCATTTCAAATATTTTACTGAATGGGGATGAACTAAGCTTGTGCTTAACTGCTTAATTGTTTGTTTTGACAAGGGAGACCTGGAACAACCCAAAGAGGCTGTCATTTTAAAACTTTCAAATATCATCATCAAGCTGCATATGTCTGTATATGTGTCTATTGTTAGGTATATCGAGTAAATATGGCATCAAATTATATTTTTACCTGTTAACCCCTGAACAGTTATGTTGCCTGGTAGGTACCCTGATATAGTGAACGTATTTGAGTAAAATGCATTTTGGTTTTCTTGTGTAGGTCAGCACATTTCCTTGGAGTAAGTTAAATTGTTGCTGCGCATGCATGAAATGGGGGCAACACTTTCTAACAGGTGCCAGTATCCCTGTCTTTCCCAGCGCCTTGGGGTCCCAGTGTGCTTGCCTGCCTCTGAAATTATCCCTGCTGGGTCCAGGCACTCTAGCCCAAAGTGGGCCAAAATAGTGAGGGGGGTTTTTTGGCATTTTTGTTGTTGTTTGAGGTTTTTTTGTTTGTTTGTTTGTTTGTGTTTTTTTTTTTTTGGAGAGGGGGATTTTTGTGCTTTGTTTTTATGTTTTTTTAGCTTGATACAGTTTTTAATAATGTTCTTGGGTATTTTTGAATGAGGGGGATGGATCGGACAAAGCTTTTACAACCATTAAAACTTGTCTGCTTTAAGTGCTGACAGCTGTGGAATGGCTTTTAGTGAAGAGGGATGCACTGGGGAGCGCCCTGCCTGTGGTCCGTCCGTGACGGTGACCGGTGGGGTGGCAGCATGGGTTGGGGGTGGCCCATGAACGTACCCACCACAGCGTGGGGAGGGGTGCAGGTGGCTGAATTACTGCTGCGTGAATACAGCCGGGGCACCCTGGAGGCACACAAGAGGAAATCAAGGGAAGCTTGTGGCTGCGAGGGTTGCTCCTCTGTTTTTTTCCCAGGAGGCCAGTGCAGCCCAGATGCCGGGGAGATGGGATCAGGACCGGGATCCTCTTCCCCGCTTCCCCAGCTCTGGGGTGCAGCAGCCCTGGGTGATGCTTTAGGGCAGCAGGGGCTGGTGGCAGCCAGAACTCTTTCTGTGTTTCTGTGGGTAAAACCAGGGTCAGGCTCTGGGGACCTGGCGAAAGCTTGCTCCTGGAGGGATGACGCCGGGGGGGGTGAGGGGAAAGGTGCCCCAAGGCTGGGCAGGGGTGCCCCGCGGCATCTGCCCAGCTCAGGACCCCGCTGCCAGTTTCCAGGGAATAGGGAAAACTCCTCTCCTCAACCAGAACCAAAAGCACAGCAAAATGCCCCAAAGGCAGGAGATGGGTCAATCTAGAAAGAAGATGGTTTGATCTGTACTCATTAATTGTTCAGAATACTTAAAAATGAACTAAAAGACCAGAAAAGCTCAGGAAGCTGACAAGTAAGGGTCACGTGCTTGTTGGCCAAAGCAGCTGAAGTTCATCAGTTATCAAGGTCCAGCTGCTTTAGATACTAAAAGGTGTGGGGGCGAAATGATACAGAACCAATGTAGGTGGGTAGAAAGAGTGTCTTTTTTGCAGGCAAGTGAGGGGAAGAGGGTGATGAAAATAATTTTGTTTTATTTGATTCAATATTGTGCTCTAACTGTGGGTGGCAGCTTATACTCTGTGGGCTGAGTGAACTCCAGCTTGGGAAGGGAAAGAGGCAGGGCTGGTTTGCAATCCTGCTATTTTGGGTCTTGCTGCAAAAGTCAGAAGACTTGTGTATGGCTTGATGTTCAATATTCATTTGGTCGTGTTTTAGCAGGGGTGAGCTCTCTACATGTGGTTGTCATTTTCACAATCTTGTAGATAAGCTGTGTCAGCACAGCCTTTATAAATCCCATTTTTACCAAAGATTTATGATATAACTGTAAATGTGTGTTCTGGACTAGTATCTTCCGTAGAGGGTTTTATTGAAGGATCTTATTTTTAAAGGGTTGGTGTATTTATTTTCTATGCCTAAGATACATGATGAAAAGTGTAATTTATAATGTGGCATAATAAAAATGGATGATCTTTGAGAGGATAGCAGATTTGCTTCTGTACCTACGCAATATCTTTTTTGGTAACATTTTGATAATGATTTTACATGTGCATTATAGTGGTGTGAGAGGTGGTGACACTGCATCAGGCAATGGTAGGGGCTGCTGTGTCAATTCTGACCTTATCAAGACCAATATGCATGCACGAAGCAGTTAAGTTGGACAAAGAGGGGGGGTAAGAAACTCATTCAGCAAAGCTACACGGCTAGATTTTGCTTTTATTTATTCCACTTTAGGTCAGAAATAACAGAGTGAATTGGAAGCATCTTTGCTGAATTAATACATGTGTGAATGCTCCAAACATTTCAATGTTCTTAAAAAATTCAACCAGACCTGGGAATAGCTGGGTAGCTTGCTTCTGAGATCTGAGCTGCATCGCCTCCTGCTCTGCTGTTTGGCAAGGCTGACTGTTTTAAAGAGGCAGTCTGATGTTACAACTGGTTTTAAGACAGGCTGCATTCACTATTTGGTTCTGCGTGGTGCTGCCATACCTGTTTATTTCATTGTAATCATGATAACTTTTTTGCACAAATCAAGCTGTTATGCATAAAGTGGTGGAAAGCAACAGATCTCTGTTTCTGTTTGAACAGTGCCTGGTTTTCCTCTTACTCAGGGACTTCGTGCACTTAAGGTACTACAGGCACCTGCAAAGCAAAAGCCAAGGAGGTGACAAACAAAAGCTGGGCTGGTGCATTCTTAATTATGGCAAAGCTCTGGCCAAGTCAAGACCAGCCATCAAATGAGAGTTTCATCTGAATTTAGAGGAGAGACTTAGGCTGTACTAGTACTACTAAAATTAAGAAACTGTTAAGTGAAATTTGCAATCTTGTTTTGGTGGGGTTTTTTGTTTGGTGTTTTTGGGTTTGAGGTTTTTTTTTTAGTTAAAAAAATAACTGACAAACCAGAGACTAAAAAACGTAGTTTCTTAGTGTATACACACAGTTACCTTTTGAAATCATCATCCCTTTTTATATTATGTGAGCAGAAATGCCTGCGTATGTTAGTGCTTCTCTAGTTTTTTAGCTATTGGACATTAAATGCTATGCTGGCACATATCAGAATATTAACATATCAGGTTATAGCAATAGTTCAGTTCAGGGCTATAACATGAATTCTTGAACCACTTCCAGTAGTAAAAAAAGACAACTCCAACTATAAGTCAACAAATAAATTATTTTAGATTTTGTGGTGTTCTTGCCAACTCATCTGGTGTAAAAACTGCAGGTTTGATTGCTTCACTTGTTTAGCAGGTCAATTAAGTAGAAGCAAGGAAGAGGGAACATCACCTTTTGGATAAAACAACCCCCACAGTTTTGGAGAGGACAAAAATTAGAAATTTAGTCTTTATCTGCTCATGGGTTTTATATCATGTTTCCTAAACTCATGCTAGTATGAATTCTGTGATTAGCTGAAAGAGAAGCAACTTTGGTCTGAGTTGTATGTCTACTTCAGATTGCTAAAATTGTGCTGTTCAGAACTTGCTTGAAGTCTACTGGTACTTTATGCTTATGTGCAAACAATGTGCAGGTTGTTTGTTTTTGTTTTTGTTTTTTTTTTTTATCTGCCCCTAATTCCTATGATCTGTCATTAAGAGAGGAGTGGGAACAGCATTTTAAAGCAGGCAGAGGATGGTGGGATCGCAGGTGATAGCAGGGTGGATAGGAGCAGGAAGCACATGCCCTCTGAGGATGACTTTTGTTATTTATTGAGGTCTATGTTTCAGAGGAAAAGCAGTAGAGGAGAGCAAGAACCTGGTGCTGGAGAGGAAAAAGTGGACCAGTACACCAGTATGTCTTCAGGATGAAGGCTTTTTTTTTTTTTCTCCTCTGGCGTGGTGAAAGTTAGTGCTGTAGGGGATTGGGGTTTTAAACTTGTTTTTTACTAATCCTTGCCTCTACAAAATGAAAATCTTTCTTCTGGGCTGGTCTAAGGTGTAGAACAAGCACACCCAAGAACTGGGTACTGATGCTTACTACCTTCTACCTCAGGTTCCAGGCACTTAACCTGACTTGCTGGTACAAAGATGTCTGTGTGTGTGTTTAGCTGAAGGATCTGATCTCATACCCACTGCTGAAATAGAACAAAATAGGAGAAGGCTATAGAAACATGAAAATCTAGGAGGAAGAAAAAAATATAGAGAGTGATTGGGATGAGGTTAAGGGATCACAGTAACCCCTCTGTAATCGTTGCTTGCAATGCTTAGTGTGTCCCCTGTAGTGGCACTTGGATGCTCCAGAGCTGAGCACCAGTATGATGAGCAGGGAGAAAGGAGAGGCTGTGGATAGGGGTAGGGGATGGGGGGTGCATGTTGCACCTGTGTGCTGCCAGGACCTCGCGAGAAGGGCGAACTGTCAAGCAGGAGGATGATCTTCCTCTGGCTTAACATGATGGCTTTGTTTTCATAAACTCAGCTGATAACAGAGGAGGTCTGGAGCAAGCATGGGCTTTCATAACCATAAGGAAGAATCCCGAGAAGGTGTTAGGTGTTCAGGCTCGGTCTGTTAGCCACAGTGACTGGGGGCAGTCTAGGTTTGGAATTTTCAGAAACTATTAACACAGGAAAACAAAACACTGACTTATGTGGTGTGGCAAATACTGTGCAGTTTAGTACTTACCCAAAGTTATTTTTCATCCCTGTACTTAGCTAACTCAGTCCAGGAATTTCCTTTTTCTCTCCATCAGAGTTGAATTAAATCAAAAATTGTAATTTATTTCAAGATAACACTCTAGAAAACTCTAAACAAAAATAGCAACTGATAAACAATGTGTTTGGGGTTTAGAAAGCAGCCACTGAAAGCTGTTTTCTGCTTGAAGTTTCTTGCTGGCTCCAGGTTTTGGGAAGTTCAGACTGCATAGGCTCTGCTGCCATCCAGTCCGGCAACTGCCACAGACACACATTTCCCTTTGTTACTTTACGTTCAGGGACAGTTTGATTGCAAACAACTGAAATTGGATACTAATCCCCTGTATAGAGTACGCTGGAGACTTATGTCTTGTTTGTCTTGGAGTCAACTGAACATAGTAGGTTTGGCAGTAGGTGGACTTGATCTTTTTGATTTTCAGAAGAAGCTGAACAACTGATGTTGGCGGAGGATAATTCCTTGTAATTACTTTAAATCATCAAGCAGCTTGTTTAGGAAGTGGGAGGACACATGAGCACGAGGCTGCCCACTCTTCTTTAGGCAGGGCTGGGTCCTGGCAGAGGACGCTGTCTCTGGGCATTGCTGGGGCTTGCTGGTGGGATGGTGCTCAGTTGTTGGCTCTTTGGAGCGACTGCTGCCTCCTGATAGGCATTTATGTGCTGAAAAACACAGCGGTGCTTGCTTCTGGCTGGGGTCTTCAGAGGCTGCTACGACACCAATAAGTAAAAGTTAATTGCAAATTTATTTCCACGTAGCAATAAGGGAAAAACACTTGGGGCCAGTTTCCTTTAAAGAAAAGGGGGGAAAAGCCTGTTCTACACTCATCTGATTAACCCGTGCTGTTAATCACTGCCAGGTTTATGAACCTCTATTATAAACTTGTTACTCTAAGGAGTTTCAGTTCAGTGATTGAAAAACAGCTTTAGGGCCTGGGTAGGTAAGAGTAGCGAGAAGTACAAGTAGAAGCACTGAGCCTTTGAAGAGGTGTATAAATAATTAGCAACATATTTCATGTGGACTCTTTCGTCAAGATACATTGTCAGACCTGGGATTTTATCAGAACATGATGAAAATGTAGAAAGAGCTCTATACTTATTCCAGCATAACAGTGCTGTAATCTAAAATAGTTCAGTATATTAGAAGCTATTTTAGGTCACAGGTAACAGCTCTGCACTGCTGAACTGCTCTTGTATCTGCTGTGGTTTCTTCAGAAAGCAGAGAGTGTCTGAAAGGTTCTTTACACTCTTGTGTCTTTTGAATCTTAGATCCATATTTCATGCTTGCAAAACATACTACACAGGTGAAAACCTGAACTTCAGCTTAGTAAAGCGAAGTGGTGAATAAATAGTAGCCCATGCAACTTCAGAAGGTGGAGGGAGATAGAGCAAGGAAAGCAGGAAATAAAGGTGGGAACTTCTCAAAACACTCTAGGGGAAAAAAAACACCAAACCTCTAGGGCATACCTATGTATTTCATGCAAAAGAAAGTGGCAAAACATGTGTTCTTACTAATAAACAACAAACACAAATCCTTCCAACAAAATCTAGGTATCTGGAAGCTAATGACATTGCAAGTGTCTTAGATACTAAGTATAACACTGCTTTAATCATGGTTTGGTTTAGTATCGTTCCAGTTGGTTCGGGATGGGGTTTTTTTTGCTGTTTATGTGGTAAAACTGTTTGATTTTCAGGGAAAGACTTCTGCTCTCCCATTTTCAAGCACTAATCCCGATCTCTGGGGAGAAGTCCCAACTTCACCTGTTGTAGATGGCTTTACTCATTCCCACCTGGAGTAGGAGCTCCGTGGATGCCAGCATGAGTTTTGTCCAGCTAAAAATTTATTTCAGCCTCAACGCAACCCAGCGTTGGCCAGTGGTTGTGGGACCTCTGAGAAACCCATGCACTCAAGTACAGGATTATTTTAGCAGAAGTACATTGCTACTTTCAAAAATGCTAATGGGACTTGAGTGAGGTCAGGATTTCACAGGGGCTTTCTCTATTAACCTGGACAGAATCAAGATTTCACTCTTCAACCTCTCTTGCCAAGGATTTCTGCCCAGCTTTGAAGTCTGGAAGAGTAAATCAAATTCAAAGAGTGAACTTCATTTTGCCTCCAGTTTGAATGTTTGGGCTGAGTAGTGGTAATGTTAGGGCAAGACCACAGGCCAGTGAATTTTTAAGTCATGGGCACAAGGCATTTTCTGCCACTTCTACTTGCATTAGGAATTACATAGACCTGTTTAAATAATGATTACGGTTATTTTTTTTAATAGCTTTCATGCTTGTGTGCATTTGTATTTTAAGAGGCTAGTACTTAGCTAGCTTTAAGTTGTATTTGTTTATTGTGCTTGTCAAATGATTTTAAAGGAATATGCTGCGTTATTAAAGAACGGTGTTCTCTATTTACGTGTTATGTGATGTGAAATGCAATGGTATCTCTACAGAATATAATACACAGTGAAATGAGAATTTACAGCTGATACGTGGAAGGAGAGAGCATCACTCCTAATCCTCCCAAGCTTAGCTTGGCAGCACATGGGTTCCTAAATAAATACCACGAGGCAAAAAGACCCAATGGGTGCCTGCAGGCACTGCCCGTGACTCTGGCCCTGTGGTCGGTGTACAACCGCTCTCTCCTGCCAGAGGCACCAGTGTGAGCAGGCTGGTGTTTGCCCACACAAACAACTCTGTAGGACTCACAGACAGCTTGTCATAAACCCAGTGAACTCGGTGGCAAAGTCCTAGCTGCAATTCTGCACTGGCACAGGTGTTACTCTTCTACAAAGTGCTATTCAAGTTAGCCTTTCTTACTATTTACATTTTCGTTTCCGCTCCTGTGTACCACTCTCTCATTTTAACATTTTTGTCTCTAAACTTGCCTTAGCTATCAGATGGGAAGCTGTGTGCTAGAGACTAATGCTTAGGCACCAGACAAAATACCCAGATGGATACAAAGCCAGCCCCTCCTCAACAAAGCTGGTTCTTCCCACCCTGGTTTTAAACTGGAATAAATGCTATAGAAGTCCACAGGCTTCAGCAAGGTAAGCGATGGAAAAAGAAGGTCCATATTTTCTTGTTACCTTCAGTCTCCTCTGGTGTCCACTGGAAGCTGACACTAGCCTGGCTATTTCATGCCCCACAGAGTCAGACTGACTTATTTGGTAGCCATCTCTATGGTGAGTTTGGTTTTTATTTTCACAGTAGCCCCTAGGGCAGGTATTACACTTGACAAGTGAGTGGAAACCATGCCACTCAGCTATTACTTCCTAATCTGCTATGCAGGAAAGTGAGCCTTTTAAGTGCCTGGCTTGCAGGAGGTCATCATTAGCCTGCCAAGGTATTTCTTTATTGCTTAACTTACACAAATGTATTTGATATGGCAACTCCTAGTTATGTTGTTTTGAACAAACAAGATGTACTGTTTATGAAAACAGACTTCTTAAAAGCAAGCTGTGGTGGTGGGTAAAGGAGAGAGGTTGTTTACAGTATTTTAAGCCAAACTGTTCCTTTGGCAGGAGGTTTTCTGTAACAAGTAAGAACAACAAGAATTAGCGCGCTCAGCACTTCAACGAGCAGAGATTTTTGTCTGTAATGAGAAGAATGAAACTTGTTTGACATAAACTACAAAACAACACAGGAAAGATGAAGAAGGAGGGCAGAAATACATTCCTGGAGGTGAGGAGAAACAAGTTCATCGCTCTACTGTGAATTCAAGATTCTTGCTCATTATAGTGTATAATTGTAGCTGGCATCATTCCAGAGGAGGGGTTGAAAGAAGATAGGTCTTACCAACCGTGCTAAATCCTGTTGAGGAACTGACCACAACAGCATCCTACCAGAGTTCATCTAATCCAAATCATTCCCACTTTATTCTTCTGTACTGGGTCCTTTTTTATGCAGAAATGCAAATTCTCTTTGGACTCCTGAGATCTGAAAACTGATTAGAATTTTTATGTTCCTCCGTTAAGGGTAAAAATAGGTCATTCCAAGATAGACAGCCCCCCAAATTATATACTGATCTGAGAAAGTGGGAATAGCTTACTTTTGTCATTAAATGAATAACTGCTTTCAGCGACCACTGCCAATGACATGGTTGCACCTCTTCTGAATTTTGTAGCAGTTTAGTGATAAGCTTACTAATACCAGATTCTATTTACTTGAAGCACGATATTCATCCATGTATCATTTAAAAGCAAATCTTTGGTTTGCTTTCTAAATCTAGTATGTGACTGAGAGCAGCAGAGAGATGACTTATGTGGCTATCTTCATTTCCTCTGCAGCTCTCCCAAGGAGCAGAGCTTGAACTCAGTGAGGAGACTGGGCTGAAGTTTGGCCGTCTGAATGTGTCTGGGTAGATATGTGATGTGCAGCCTCTAGGGCATGGCTTCTGTTTTTAAAAACAGTTACAGACCAGGATATTACAGGACAAACTGATTACTGGATTCAAGCTCAGGTAGCTCAGGTTGCTTGTTGGTGACCAGATACTTGCTGCATAATGAAATTGAAAGGCTCCTGCTCTTCCTTTATATTTTTTTTTTCCTCTTTTCTTTATGCCTTTGAGAGCAATAGCAAGGCTAGGTTATACTGCTGGAGACCTGCTCCTTTCCCACCAGTAAAAGATGTCATCTAAGCAGCGGTGACTGCACACAGATGACTCTGGACCTTGGTTTCCTGGCTCTGAAATAGCTGTCCATTTGGTGGTGTGGGGACAATGATTGCTTTTCTTCTGGTCTGGCTTCCAAAGGCTCTTCACATCTTGCATATCCTAGTTACATTGACATTGTTCTTCTCTTTCCAAGGTCTTCTGGCAGCCTCAGAACTGGAGCTAGCCATAAAATGTCCGCTTTGTCACTTTTTCTCTCCCACTCTTGTTAGCGTTTCACAGTGGTTGTCTTGGCTTCAGGCCCCTCCTCAACCTGCAGTGTGTCGTGTGTACGTGCGCTTCATTTTGTGGAAAGCCTGGGATAGGAGACTGGTGAAGTGGTCTGGTTGGAGGGGGAGTAGTAGAGAGGGAGAAGCTAAGGCTCTGTATAATAATGGAACAAGTCTTACCTATGCAGCTTTCCTTCTGTTTGGACACCACTGTGTGCTGCTTATTAATATTTCATTTGGATTGCACATGCACACTGCTATGAATGGTGCTTATCTAGGCATAAAAAAGCTATTAATAACTGATCCTATATGTACCTATGAGTTTCCAGAATCTTATTAGAGAAGTGATTCTTTTTGCCCACTTCCACTCCAGTGCTAGAAGCTCCACTTGCTTCTGCTTGCTTTATCTCCACGTAAGCTCATGACTTATTGATTATATAATGAGAATAGCTAAGAAAAACAAGATGTCTAAGAATCTTAAAGGAGCTAAATAATTATTACAAAAGAGTTTAAGAAGAATTATTTGAGCAATTTATTCCTTTTATTTCCTGTTGGCAGTGCTATTTTATTTACTAGAGCTGTTTGGGGGAAGCAAAAATGTGTTAAAGCCAAAGGGGTGTGTATTCCACTGTATTTTACCTGCAGTTTTTGGTTTAGACCCTGATCGGTTACACAGCCACAAAACAAGGTTAATGTGGTTGTAATAATAGACACAAAAATCAGGGTTAGGTCTGATAAGCATAAAATGAGCATTGAAGGAAGGATTTATGGGGCTACTCCTAGTTATAACAGGCAAGGAGAAAACCATGGATGTCTTGTGTAAGCACACGGATATATGCAAAAAAAAAAGTTATGAGGTTATATATAATCTACTGAAGCTTATTATTTTACATCAATGTCATAAAAGATTTATTAAAATCAGCAAGAGGAAAATGAGACATGTTTTGTTGCTATGAGAGAGTTCTTATAATTTCAAGTCCATGGTGTCAGTTTGGAAAACAGGGTACTTTTTCTGTTTGTTGTGTGGTGTGGGTTTTTTTTTTTGTTTGTTTTTGTTTTTTTTTTTTTTCCTTAACACTGGTATGAACTATAATTAAACCAGGTACCCACAAGTTTACAAAGACAAACGGTCTGTTTATTTCAGCAGCTGTTTAGCAAGCTACCAGCACAATCAATTAAATTAATCCCAGGAAATAAAACTTGAAATAAAGATGATATCTGAAATCATTTTTATTCATGGTTAGAGACCATGCAGATTCTTTTGACAAGTCGAAAAATCTTATGGGTGATGTTGAAAACTTCAATGTACAAGTGCTAATTCGATTTGAGGGCAAAAAAAAAACTGACTTGGTAGAATGGTTTCTGTAGAGATATTACTAGAATACTAAACCCCCAAGCAATACAAAGGCAGCCAGAGTATTGTATGCTCATTACCTGAATTTTCAAACACTTAACAACTGTGAGAAGTATGAATATGCAAAGCTTCCAGACTCTGACCAATATTTTTCTTATTCTTTTCTATTCCTGGAATGAAAAAGCCTGTGTTCTATGTCATTGCATACATATAACTGTTATTAACTCATTTTAAAGTTGCATATGATATAAGGTCATAGGTCAGACCTATGCACTCAGCAGAGCGTTTAAGTAAATCAGCCTCTTCACCAGCTGCAGCACTTTAAATATGTGTGCAAGTGCTCTGTTGAACTGGGGCTAACGTTTCAGCACTTGTATCTGCACAGCTGTTATGCAGGGGAGATGAAAAGTGGACCTTGCATAGACAGTGCAGTGTTAAAAAAATGTTAAATCACAACTATGGAAATTAAAATATTAAAATGGGAACAAACTCTTGCCTTTAATGGTGAAGCTCCTAAACAGTCATCCTCATGTCTAGAAGAAAAAATAATAGAAAAGAGAGCCTTATAATGAATGTCGTATGTGAGGGAATGGTTTGAATAAGAATTCCCCTCCCACGTGGAAGACCCCTTGACCTCCATGAGGGTTTTGGGAACTTACTGCCACATCAGGTCTGAAGGCTCCAAAGGCAGTGTTAATTTGCCTAATTTTAACTTCTGGGCCATATTCTGCAAGCTCTTGTTTGCATATATAGTCCATTATGCCTGAGTATTTTGTGGTGGAATTTTATGACAGATAACAAATCAGCCCTGATGTTTTAACTGGAAATGTGGAATATCACAAAGTGCACACCAGTTACACTGACATTATTGCCTGACCCTTACCTTTTGCTTTTTCTCACACAAGCAGTGCCACTGATTTAGGATAGACAAAAACAACCTGAGATATTTGTGTGAGACAGGATCTTGTGCTTACTGCTGAATGCTCAAAGCTTTGACATCTAATCTTAAACAAGACAGTAAAAACTAGAAGAGTCTGGGGTTTTTTAAAAGCTAAAATCATGTTGCTATAAATAAAGGAGGACTCCAGTCTCCGCAGGTTAAGGCTACACAGGGCAGTAGCAAATCTGTTTACATTAGACTGTCTCTTAAATAGAAGAAAAACGTGTTGTAAAAATAAAATGCTGAACTGTGTGTAACACTGCAGAATGGTGCAAAAAAAGCTGTTGATGTACCATGAACACTCTTTATCTTTTACAAGCCAAA
This sequence comes from Tyto alba, assembly GCF_018691265.1. Lineage (NCBI taxonomy): Eukaryota > Metazoa > Chordata > Aves > Strigiformes > Tytonidae > Tyto > Tyto alba. Next base: position 9,947,768 of record NW_024881297.1, read on the forward strand.
TTTTTACTCTGTACAGGCATTAAAGGATTTATTCTGGGAGCTTTTCTTCCGAGATACCTGTAGTCTTTCTCTTCCTTGCTAACTCTTGCTGGTGCTGTTTGCAAGAGACTCCTCAGCTGCCTGAGTCCCTTGATGGTGGCAAGTAGGCAAATATTCTAGGTTATGACAAAAGTACTGAGGCCCTGAACAAAGAGCTGGCAACATCTGTATTTGCTCTAGGCTCCCACAGTCCCAGTGCTCTGATCGCTTCGATGGGACCTGTTGGAGTAGGTTTGCCTGCCTCCTCTTCAGCCTGAATGCTCCTGTTCCCTTTCGGTGGAACCCAAGTGGTACAGTGTCTGGTCGAGCACTGTTGGGTCGTGTCTCAATGTGGAGAGAGGTGGTGACGTGCCCTGGGAGTTGGAAAGTGCTTCAGGGTCCTTAGCGTGTGCTAAATTACAGTGGAGTAGCAGAGGGGGAACATCGCTGCAGTCTGCAAATGTGGCTGGGATCTGAAATGAGACTTGCTAAAAGCAGAGCTCCTCGCTTGTTTGTCAGCATCTCCACAGCGAATTTCTTCCATGGACAAATTTTCTACTGATTTTTTTCATGTCTCCATTACTTAACCTGAAATGTGAAAATCAGTCCAAGTTTCTGCTTAAATGTCAAAAAATGTGGCCACTTACTTGCCCTCTGTAAATGCATAGTACTATATGTACTAGCTGACGTGTTTTATATGCGTTTTACTGAGCTCAAGGAATTATTTTATGATAAAAGAAGAAACCTGCTGCTCTTTAAAGCACTAAATCATTTGTAAAATAAGCATCTCGTGCAAATGAAGAAGTACAGAGAAGGAATGGTGGCACTTCTACCTGCCCAATGTTTAGAGCACAACTCAGTCTTAACTATAGAGGGCACTGCCAACTACTGACTGGAATTAAAGGTCTTAGCTGCCATGTGGCTTCCTATCTAAGAAGTGGCAAGTAATTTGAGTAGTAATCAATATGCTGCTGCTTCCTGGAATTGTACACATTTTCTAATAATCAATCCAAATTTTTGTTTGGCTGTCATTGTTAAAGATGACCAGAAAAGAAGGGGTTTCTGAATATAAATGAAGTATTCAATTGCTCTAGGCCATGCTATGTCTAACTTGTGCAAAATGATGTTACTTGTTGTTAACACCATAGGTTTATTTTTGCATAAGAAGGCTGGATCTGTATTTTGGAATGCTGAATAGAAAATTAAAAATGCAGGCCAGTCTTCAGGAACATTTTACTTACTGTTTTAATAAACTTTTGTTTATGCCTAGAGGTGCCATTAAATTACCAGCCAGACATTAATATACAGTACACAAGGGATCATGTATATAAGCAATGATTATTACTGCGTGACTCAGATGAAGCTTGCTATAGATGCAGATAGCTGCTGGACAGGAGATGAAAAGTGAATACCTGTGTGGGTAAAGAGCGGTGGCACTTAGGCAGTGGATGCACCATTTGGTTGGCTATGTTTAGAAGTAAGCTATTTTTTCAGAGCAGAAGCATGACTCAAGGGGACAGTGGTCTGTCATGGTAGAAACACCCCTGCTTTCTTTCATAAAGTAATGGAAGGCAAACACAGGGTGTGGATGATTCTGGAGCATAAGGTACTAAGCATTTCCAAGTGAAGTATTGTTCTGGACCCCCTTAAACAGGGAGGTTTTTTTACCCCACCAAAGCATCGGCTTCAGTTGCTGACTCTGAATGTGCAGGCATGCTGGAAATGGTTAATTCCAAACACAGCTTGCTTCCTGTGTTACTGTGTCCGCAGTGAGAACATCATTGAAGGAAGTGAAGACTGCGAGAACAAGCTGGAGTAAGCGTGAGCCATGGGCACCACACTGGAAAGCATCTGTCTGAGTAACAGGGCGGAGAGGTAAAATTGGAAAGGTGTGTTTTGCTGCAGGCCTTGTGCTTGCACGTTTGTACAGACAGGTGCAACTTCAAATGTGGGATTGCAGGAGTGTTGTAAGTTCATCTAGAAGGAAGAAATTCAAAATCCCTCCAGCTCCTGAAAAAATGTATGCCAATTAATTCTGAATTGGGATTTTCCTTTACATTTGATCTACTTAAGAATGCACCACAAGGAAAGCTTCCTATGAGGAATGTTTAGAAATGCTCTCAGGGAAAAGGCACCATCGTAACTCTCCCACTTCCTAAAGGGATCAGGGTAGAGCTCTGCTTAATGCACATCTAAAGGAAATATCAGGCCCTACTTAATACAGCCTCCTTAGATTCTGCTGAAAAAAAAAAAAAAAAACAAAACAAAATAACCCAAATGATCCTTCCCTAGCTCTGCTCTTCTTGCTTCTAGCTTCCCTGCTGCTCTTTCTAACTGACTTGAACCTAAAAAAGATGAGTTCCTCCTCTTGCTTACTACAGCACAAGGGTCTGGCATTAAAGCCACTTACATGGAATGAAATGGGGGAGATTGGATGAGACCTGTGAAATGAACAATACAAAATCAACCTAATACGACTTGTGTGGTATAAACTGGACAGATGACAGGCAGAGGACAGTGCTGCTTGGAAATCTTTGTGAAACCTGATTATGTTGTAGGAACATTTCAAGTTCACAAAAGAATAACTCTTCTTTTCCTTGGGAAGAGGAAGGAGAGGGCACAGTGTCCCAGGGGTAGAGCTCATCAGCAGTGTCCCAGTAAAGTCGTGGGGCCGATACTGAGCATGAGAGAAGGGAGACACGAGAGGGTTTAGCAACTGTGTTGGCTGTGCCAAAGAAACAAGTGGTGGGTGTTGGAGCACTGGATGTGTCAGAGGTGCAAAAGTCTTGCCTCCTGGTTAGTGAGGCGGTAGTAAAGGAAACAAAATCACAGTGGAAGAAGAGTGGTGTGACAGTAGGCTTGGAGAGAAAAGTCTTTCCCTTCAGGCTATGTCCTTCCTGGTGCTGTTTACCTTGGGCTGGTATGTACCCCAAACCTCTTACCTAAGCATCAGTTTAATCCTTGGTTCCCATGTCATCTCCCTCTCTTTGTTTAAATGAGCAGTTTGGGCTGGACACTTCTGGAATAATGACTGCATCCAAAACTTTCATCAGTCAGTGCTGACTTCATGATTTGCATCTGATTACTGCTAGAAAAATTAGGCAGTCGTGTTTTTCTTTTATTTGGTGGTTGGAGGGGCTGTATTTGTTTCCATGTTTTTGTTTTTCATTTATGTCATTATTTGCCAGCAACATAGAATCATGTCCTTTGTTTTAGTTCAGCTTTATTCCCTTGTCCTCGTGTGATATTGTTTTAGGCACAAAGCGTCCCAGTTTTTTTAATACTTCATCACTTTTTAATGCTGCAGATCGTGGGATGAAGAGTTGTCAGCATCCTCATTTTTTCTCTATTGATAGATATAATAGCTGATTTGTTATTAAATAGCTTTTAAAGGATCTCTTCCTCTCTGGTTATTTTTTTTTTTTTTTTTTTCCTAATTATTTAGTGTATTTCCCACTAGTTTATCTCCCTTCCTGACTCTGCTTTTTTTTTTTTTTTTTTTTGGGGGGGGCTGTCTGCCTTCACACTTGAGTTAAGTTTTCAACTTAACTCTGAAACTTTGAAGGGCGAGGCAGAAGAGAACCTGATCAACATCAGACATGTTAGACAGACCTCATCAATTAATATGCCCTCATGGCTCTCTAGGAGAGGGCTTGTGTGGATGTCTGCAGAAGGTGGAGGAGGAATTGGAGTTTTGACTCAGTTCAGAATCCCCACTGCCAGTGGGGATCTCCTGACAGCTTTGGCCTGGTGGTCTTCATTCGTACCAAATCATAGAACAGGTTGGGTTGAAAGGGACCTTGAAATATCACCTAGTCCAAGGCCCCCTACAATCAGCAGAGACTATATCAGGTTGTTCAGAGCCCCATCCAACTTGACCCTGAATATTTCCAGGGATGGGGCACCAATGGTATTAATCACTGCAGGTGGTACTAATGAGGGCTACATTTAAAGTGAGGCCTGTTATGTGTATATGCACTACAGTTACTTGATTGTAGTGTAAGTGTGCCTGGGTTTATGCTTGCACAATACCTGGCGCAAAGAAGCATTGCAGTCTGATCTCTTCATTCTGCCCTGGTATAGACAACCACTTAGGAAAAAAATAAAAAAAAAAGAAAAATGGCTTGATTCCAGCACTGCAAAGTGGCCTAGTGCCACACGGATGGGTGGGAACATGCACCTTCCTCTCAGGACTGACATATGCAGCACATGGAAACATTTATGTTCCAGTGGGGGCACTTCCTAGTCCATTTTAAATAAACAGGCCAGCTAAGGCTGGGATGGAATACCTTGATTTGCAAATAATGTGGAGTTTACTTCAATGCAGGTAAATGACAGCACTGTCAAGCTGTATGACTGTAAGCTCCCCTATTTCCCAGCACTTGGAAAGGCGTGGTTTATTAAGGGGAGGGCAGGCAAAACTTTCCTTTGTAAATCTGTACCCTAGTATGTGTAACTAGCTGCTTGGTTTCCATCCTGCAGGGAAAAATCATGATGGCTGGTGAGGACTGAATGGTCAGGATGTGAGTTATGAACACGGTTTGAAGTTCAAAAAGGCCAATGGAAGTCAGCATGCCAAGCTAAGCACAAGGGATGTGTCTAGACTTTCATCTTTCTGTTGCACACCACATTGACCCTGAGACTGTAGTCCTAAATGACCAAATTGGCCATGGTCAGAGTTCATCTTAGCTCTGTCTGGGGAATGCACTTGGCTTTTCTCCAGACTGATGGAGAGCTGGGACCTGGCCTGTGGTGAAGACAGGACACGGTAATGACATCCAAAGATCCAAGAGGTATGAAGCATCAGGTGCTGCAGTATGATGGAGTCAAACTGACAAAAAAAAGACCACTTCTCTGGCATTCTCCCTCAGGTAAGTTAGTGAATTTGCCCCATTTCTCTGAACCTTTTAACCCTTTGGTAATGTTTAAATCAAAAGGGACAGGCAGAAAAGAAATCAGGTCCCACCTTCCATCCAGCTGAGTGAATACAAAGTTTGGAGCATGGTCGGTCCTTCCTCTTGAACAAACCCTGCTGTTCCTTCTTCTAGGAGATAAAGCATAAGCTTCTGAAAGCCAGCTTTCAGCAACCCCAAGACAAACCCTTCTTCTAGCAACTGCCTCTTTCTCAAGCCTATATGCACTCATGTATTTCCGATTTCTCCAATGGTTGCTCCTTCCAAACTTGACCTTTGTGACGGGTATCACAGTTGGGATGACTGCTCTCCTCTCTGCTTTCTGTGATCTGCATGCTTTTCCCATTGCAAGGGGTTGATTACTCTGAAACTGTTGTAAAACGTTTGCATCTGCACACGTGTGCATACACACCCAAGAATAAATCTGCTGTTTCTCCCCTGTAAAATACAGCAGGGGTTTTAATACTGAAATTGCTCGTGTTTTGATTATTGTAGTATTACAAGGTTATTTTTGTAAGTGTAAGGAGAAAAAATGTAAAAGTATCGCCATGTTATCTCTGAAGTGTCTTATTTAACAGGTTAAATCCTGTTGTTGTTCACTGTGAAATCATTCAGAGAAGCTATTTCATATTCTTGCTTTCATTTTTCAGGTTTAAATATGTACAGATTTTCATGGGTTTTAATAAAAATATTTTTTTCTTATGTTTTTAAACTGCAGTTAAAGAAGCCCATAATTTGTTTCAAGCACAGCTTTATTATGCCAATTGCTTTTTGGTTTTCTTTTTTTTTTAATCCAGCCTTCTGAATGCATTATAGCCTTGCTGTCTACTGGGAAACCATATTTCTGTGAAAAAGTGCAAAATATGAAAATTTCTCTAATCTTATATGATCTAGGTCTAAGAGAAAAAGGCAAGAGAATACAATGGCTGGAGCAGCACTAAGCCAGGTTCTGTTTCTGTGTAAGAACAAGCAGGTTCTAGGCAAGGGATCAGCAAAGCCCCGTTTGCTGCCTTTTCTTCCTAATGCCTAATATTAGTGCATGAAAATTTCACGCTGGGTTCTTAAGTAAAAGAAAAATTGCTTATTTGTTGGATACCTAAATATGTAAGAGGATTCTTTATGACAAGTTAAAAAAAAAAAAAAAAAAGCATTATGCATTTAAAGTCTCTGGGGGAAAAAAAATCATACCATTATAGAAATAAAGCCAAAGATTCACAAAACCTTTTATCATCTTATAGATTCTATTTAGAAAAGCATACCTATATATGTGTTTATGTCCCATTAAATGCTATTCTAAATTGAACTTGTACATAATTCCTACTACTGCATTATGCTAATGGTAGTAAGTCCTGCAGCTGGCAATACCTAAGTGCTCATGGGCATTTAATAATATCAGGTAGCAACAACCAAGAGATCCCTTGCAGATGCCTAAAACAGTATAAGCACCTAGGCCAGGACAGAATAAGAGCATGAGCTCCATTTTCATAAGGAAAACCAGCTAATGGGATCAGTATAGCAATCTCTTCAAGCACCTGAGAAAATCTGAGATCATGCCACTAAGTGCTTGTGAGAAATATAAATGTGTTGTAAACTGTCTCCCATATATTTCCACTTTTTCTCCTCAACTTTCCTATTTATAATTAACACCTCTCTTTATCTTGTTCATTCTGAATATCTTTGTTCTTTTCAAGTTAAATTATTTAATACTATCTCTTCCTTTCGTTTAAGCTCCCTTTATCTCGTGATCCCCTTTCTTTTATATTGAAATCTCTCCTGTCTAAATGCATAATCAGATGACATCTGCTACTATGGAACTTCAAAATCCCAGCACATTCCCTAAAATAACTTAACTGTGTAGTTATTAGACAGCAAGGTACGTTGTGCAGATAAGAGCCTGGATACACAAAAGAAATAGGCTCCACATGGCACAAAGGGGAGCTGACGTCTCGGCATCAGTTACAAACCACCTAAGACTGATTGTTCATAGCGTGAAGCCCTGAAACGTCCAGTCGGCTTCTGCATCTTTGCAGACATGAAAACTGGCCGCTGCTCACATAAACAGTCCTGTTGATTTCAACAGATTACCTGTGAACAACAAAGATTTGGTGTCACGTAGCTACGCATGTCATGAAGCTTTTGTATTATGCAGAAGGAAGCACCAGGGTCTTTAGAGGCAGGAAAGCATCTGGAAGCCCTGAGGTATGTTTGCAGTTGAACAAAAATGGAAATTTGGTCATGTGAAATCAGAGAGAAGCTAAATTCTTGTTCCTGTACTGTGTCTAAGGCACAGCTGAATACATCCCAGAATGGTTTTCTATGATGTGAAATACATGTACATGTGGGCCAGACCATTCTGGGATCTGGTCGAGTCCCAGTGGTTAATTAGGATATGTATATTATCTGGACGGGAACCTGATGAGGAAAGTGAAATGTTGCAGGATATAGTTTTGGATGACAGACGCTGAATTATCCATCTCTAATACTGACCAAATGCCTCAATATGGATGACAAATTGCCTTATAGCAAGAGTGGTGCTGTCTTGCAAACAGATTTAGGACGTGTGAGAGTCCTGCCAAAACACGTAGCGATTTCTTCCTTCTTGTTCTGTGCTGGTGGGGCAGGGAAGAGCTTACAGAATGCTCTCTTATTTAAAAGAAGGAACAATCTAAACTATATGCTTATCATGACAATCAGAGAACAGCTTTTAAACAAAACCAGCTAAAATATCTTTGACCAAGCCTTTCGATACACAGCTTAGGATACCCGTATATGATTTTAAAGGTTACGGAAGAGCCACATGAATCCATGTATTTTGTAACTGTTGGAAAAGATGCTTATTACAAACTTCAGATCTCTTGGAAATAAATTTCCAGACAAAGCATTCACTTAAAGCAACAGAGTGTTATTAAGTTTATCTTTTTTTTTTTTTTTAGTGAGACAAAAGTCAAACTTTTTTGATGATATCTGATAACCATTGCCAAACCATGGTTTTTTTTTTTTTTTTTTATTTCTTAACTGTTCTATATCTAACATACAGGGAGATAGCTTATCCTTCTCTAGAGAAGGAGAGACAGGCTTGGGACAATGCACAAGGAGTGACCATTTAGAGGGAAACATGAGGAGAATCTTCCAGATCCTAGGCCCTAACCTGGGGCTTCTAACTTTTGCCAATTAGAGCCGCAAACTTCTGAAACTTGTTGGCAAAATGAACCTAGAATTAACTTGGGCAGTGGACAAGATTAGAAATTAATAATTAGTATCCACCTGCAAAGAATGAGGGGTGCGATTAGTACCATGTAAAAAACTATGGTGCAAAAGCAGAGAGAGATTAGTGTCTTTACTGCAGGACTGAATTTTACCTCCAGTACCAAGAGTCCTCCATACCTGCCCCTTTACCTCCATCTACAGCTTCCGCAGCAATTGATGCTGCAGCAACTTCATTCTCCGTGAAATTTGGCTGCTTCTAACTTCTGAGTGCTTACCTTTTGGCCTCAATGGATTCTTTGTTCCTTTGCTTTTCCTTGGTAGCAATGCTTCCCCGAAACGTGCTGAAGCTGTGTGTGCCTCCTGGCCCCACTGGTGCAGAGTGAGGCCTCCCCAGTGTGCGGGGAACCTGCCAGGCTGGAACCACAAAGCCTCCTGCCCACCGTGGTTAGAGCTCGCAGGGCTGTGGACACATTCGCAATGAAATGGCCTGGGAAACACAGGACATCTGCCTGGTGTCCTGCTGCATTCAGCTTGGAGGGCCTATGCTCCTGCTAGTGTGCCTTCAGAGCCACGTAGGAAAAGATCTAAGCACTCTGATCTATGAACGGTGCAGATTAAAAGCCATGTGATAGAACTAGGGCCACCTCACCTGTGAATGAGTATCCACAGCAAGATTTAATGTAATTTATATGCTAAACATTAACTTTACATCTTTAGCTGATTCATCTTATCCTTCCTGCGCAGTAATCAAATCCTCCAAGTAATCAAATCCTATGCTCGTTATAATCACAGCTTGCTCTAGAAGAACAGCTGTTATGCATTTATTTTCTCCCCAAACAGCCAACCTGTAGCAGTTGCACAGGCAAAGGCAGGGAGGTTTTGCCATTTGGCACTTGTATCTGAGAACAGAACAAGGGCCAACGTGTCACTCAGTAAACCTTAGGAAACGACTGAGATGTGTAATCGCTTTAAACTGCACGTTTCAGATCTCCTTGTGGGTGCGAGAAGGTACATTCCCTAAATATTCAAAAAATTCAGCTATGATGTATACATGTTTGCACAAGCGAACCTCACAGGACATACAGCAACGTACGCCTCCTCGAGTAGCTGAGATCACAGCTGAGCTTTGAGCTATAAGCATTTATTTACTTGGTAGGAGAAAGCATATGGCAGGGCCCACGTGTAGCCACGGAGCCTGTGAAGCATAAACTTCCCCAAATATTTAGAAACCGTGCAGCAGAACCGTTGTGCGTGTGCAACGTGGAGGGAGAAGGCAGCGTGGCAGCAGCTGTGCTGGTGACCGAGCGTTTGGTGGTTTACCGTTTCCTTTTGAATGGGCGAGCGGGTCGTGGCCGAGCTGATGAACCCCTCGTGGAAGTGGCAGCGGGAGGGGAGTGGCGAATGGGAAGCGCGGGTCGAGCACCAGGAGTAGGTTTTGAGGACAGTCTGTTGGAAGGGAAATGTACTTAGTACTGAAATGACCCCCCCGCCGGGCCTGCGCAGGGCATTGCCTCCGGTTTGGATACCGGCTCGGCCGGCGGGCGCGCCCGTGTCGGCAGGTCGCGGCGCCCGTGGGTGTGCCGAGACCGGTGCCCGCCGCCTTCCTCCGGCAGCGGGGTGGCACCGGTACAACGCCGAGGGGGCGATGAGCAAACCGGCCGCCCAGCCCGCGGGAACGGCGCGGGGCGCGCGTGTCCGTGGCCGTACAGCGGCGGTTACGTGCGTGGGACACGGCCGCCTGCCCGGGGCTCCTCGCTTTCCGCGACACGGCTTGCCGGATTTTAACCGCCAGCATTTTCACGGCGAAACGGCCGCCACGGAAAGGTTGTGCGTCCGTGGAGCTTCCGCAGCCGCCAGTTCCCGCTTGACGCGGGTGGAAGCGCGGGGGGGGAGGCGGGGCGGGGCGGGGCGCGCGCCCGCCCTCCCACGCGTCAAACGCCGGGCGTCACGCAGCCGCCGTAATCTACCAAAACAGCGCGCGCTCCCGCCGCCTCACCGTTCCCACCGGGTACTACGCCCGCCGGGACCGGCTCCGGGGGCCGCGCTCCCCGCCCCGCAACAGCAGCGGCGTTGTCCCGCCCCCTCAGCACGCCACCCGCGGGGCCCCCTCACCCCCCCGCCTTACCCCGTGGGGGTACTGCTCGGAGCAGGGGGGGCAGTCGGCGCAGCGCGGCCTCTGCGCGGCTCTTCGGAGGTGCGTGGTAGCGATGGCGGCGGTGGGTGAGACTTTTTCTGTCAGCGGATCCGGCTGGTCCCGCCGGCGGGCGGGGAGTGGGGGGGGGGGGCCGCGGGGCGGGGGGGGGGGGGCGGCTGCACCCCGCCCCGGCGGTGCGGCCGGGCCGGGCGGCGGGGGTGAGACATGGGGCTGCTGGAGCGGCTGCGGAAGGAGTGGTTCATCCTGGGGATCGTGCTGGTCATCGCGGCGGCGCGGCTGGAGCCCGCCGTCGGCGTCAAAGGGGGTGAGTCCGGCCGCTACCGCACACCCCCCCACACACCCCCCCCCCCAATTTTCCCAGGCCGCTCGGCGCAGAGCCGTGAGGGGAGAACCGGCGGGGACACTCCCCCCACCCCGCGCCCCGTAGCCGCGGTGCGGAGGCGGGGGGGAGGCTGGTGGGCCTTTCCGCGGGTCCCCCGGCGCGGGGGGGGGGTGCGTGTGGGAGGTGTGTGCCGGGCGTTTTGCTGCTGGGGTGTCCCTCGGGGCGTCCTTTCGGAAAGTTTGGGACTCGAGTGGCCCAGGGGTGCAGGCTGCGGGCTGGGGGGCACAGCCGAAGCCGCCGGGCCCTCCTGTGGGTCGCCAGCAGCTCCCCGTCTCTGGCTGGTAACCAGCCGCTGGTCGGCAGGTACCCTCGGAGCATTTCAGGGTGTATTCCTGCGTGTATCTTTGCTGGGCGCTGGACCAGTTGCCGGGATAATGCCCTGCTCTTTGTCGGATTAGTAGCAACGAAAAACTGGGTAGCAACTTACTTTGAATGTACTCCCGCTAAACTCAGTAATAACTTCAAGAACTCCGAGGTGGACATAAAGCCATTGCCGTTCGGTGGATGAATGTGTGCCATCTATGAGCTTCCCGAGAGGTGAAGCTTAATATATATTGTGTTAAATCTCAGGTGTGCTGTATTTTCAGCCAGGTTGATTTTTCTCTTTTTTTTTTTTTTTTTTTTTGGTGCCCTCTTCATAATGAAAGATGAGGGAAAACAGGATCATTTTCACTGTGCAAAATGGTGTCAAGTGCTCACAGTAAATAAATCGGAAGAAAAATCTGTCCTTTTCTGAGTAGTGAGGTCTTGCATGTTTCTTGTAACAGCTATCCCCTGTTGTTTGACAATAAACAGTGGTGTAGCTTTAAGTATGAATACTGGCAGCATCTTCTGGTTAGTTTCTGTTGTAACTTCAGTTCCAGATGTTAGCAATTTTCAAGAACAAATTAAATGTGGGTTTGTTTTTTTTTTGTTTTTTTTTTTTTTTCTAATTGATCTCTGAAGATTTAAGAAAAGGCATGTAGAACACTTGAACAGAATTCCTTTAGCAATTCCATGTTACGGGAGGGGAGGAAGGATCTAGCTGTGCTTTTATACACATAGATTTTTTTTTTTTTTTTTTTTTTTCCCTAACAGAGCTGAAGTTTGAGGATAGCTTCTCACTGAGGAGCCAACCTTTCCCCCCCCCGCACTTAGGTTCTGAGAAAAAAGAGATTTAAAAAAATATGGCTCTGAACACTTGCTGTGGCAACTAAGGCTCCGGTCCTTCATGATGTTCAGGGTAGGCAAATTCCTGCTGTGCAAGGATCCCCTCTAACATTTGTGTTCTGCTTTGCGTAGGTGAATAGGACCCACATGGAGCTTCTTGCAGGATCCATGCTGTGTCTTCAGCAGACCTTAAAGACAACTTTAAATTGATAGTATCAGGTGGTTTGTCCCTTTCTGGTTTGATTGTCATGCTAATTGTTAGCAGCAATGTGGGAGACCCTTTTAACTAGAACAAGAGATAATTTTTCCTCAGCCTACTTCCTGCATGGAAGCACTGTGATGGAGCACTTTGTTTAATTACCCTACTGCAAAGAGATGTCAGGCTTTGACATGGTATTGTTCCTGGGACAACTTGCTTGAAAAATCTTGGAAGGATTGATTGAAACTCATAAGCACGTGTTCCCCAAAGTGGTATCCCTCCTCTGAAGCTGTGTGATCTCAGTGCTCATTTTAAAAACAGGAGGGGGGGGAAAAAAAAAAAGAGATATGGGGTAGGAAATACCAGCATATGAAAAAAAACCCCTTAGTTTGTCATCTTCCAGCTGACAAAACCATTCGCTGTAATTTGCAGGGCCTTACTGAATGGTATGGATGGTCCAGCGTCCATACCAGTGGAACATTGTGCCACAAATAACAAAGATTTATGCTGTTGCCACCTTCAGGGCATAAGCCAAGCCCTTTTTCTGTGTTTTCCTATTTGATGAATGAGCCTATTTAGTTCCTTTGTGAAAACAGCTTTCTTGACCAGTCTTTTGCACAAGACTTGAAGGGGGTCTGTTATGACCAGAGTTCCCTGTGCTCCATGAACCTGCTTTTGCTCTGGTGGTAGAGATTTCTCCTGTGTAAAGGAGATCAGGTAGCCCAGTGAAAAACCCTAAACCAGAAAAACTGAGTCCTGGAAGAACGCCTATTTTAGCCGGATTAACTAACTCACTGCCTGTTCCTGTCTGTCCAGTGTGTGTGTGCATGTACATGTATGTTCTAATCTTCTAGAAGATTAGAAAAGTTATGTAATTCTATATCTATAAAATACAGTTTTTGTGTGACTATATATATTTTTATAATTTTTCTGTTTCCCCCCTGACTATTCAGTTAACATGCCATAATTTTGCAACTAGCCATGTGCTTTGTTGCAACTTTAACTCTTACATTTCCTGACTTATTTTTACCTTATGCTTCATACAGGTTTTTTGGTTTGTGTTTTGTATTTAACACACACAGTTTTAGTGTCTCATCAACAGAGTCCTCTGAGAGTAGGATTTGGGTTTAAACGACTTGAGATGAAAATTTGATTAGACTTGGTGTACAATCAAGTCCCTCTAATTTAAGGATCGTTGACCTTGCTCCAGTGTGACCATCAATGTATCATTCATCCGAGAGAGCAGAAAGGATCCTCTCTTCTGGAGTGTCAAGTAAAGGCTTGCTTGTTTGCTGCTGCAGTTTTGCTCATGACAACTTACTGTCACTTGCAGAGTTAGGATATTACTTTGGTCCTAAGTAGACTGCTAATATTTTCTTTCCGATATAATAACTGGTTGAATGCTTGTGAAAAAAATGAGTATATACATTTTGTGCTTGGTGCTTTGCTCCGAAGGCAAAGTGTATTAAGAGAATTCATCATTTTTATAGGAGTGTAAAAAGTATTTTCTTGTAATCTCCCTGAAAAAGAAAGTATATAAATACATACAAATGTAAGCTTTTAATACAGTGGAACCCTTGGAGGTGCAGTCATCTGCCCTTGCTGATCTCACTGCAGCAGTGTGTCTGAAATGTTACTGTAGGGCTGGAATGAACCATTTTGCCACAGCCCTGTTGTGGGGGAATAATGCAGAATTGCCCCAAGGAAATCATTGCAAGGTACGATTTGGTTTCCTCTGTGCAGGCAGCCAGGCAGGTGTGTTTGCGCTGTGGGGGAAGAAGTGAGAGGTGACTATGTAAATGATATTGATGACCCTGTGGAGGAAGCAGCTAATATTTTTATTGGAGTGTAGGGTTTGAGTTTGCTGACGCTATAGGGACACTCTCATGGCAGAACTGTGAAAAACTCCCTGTTTTCACACTTCCAGAATTTACTCGTTAGTTCCCAGTGGCCTGTAATCATGGAACCCAAATTTGTATGTCATACCTCACTCTCTGCTCACTGGTTTGCTTTTGTTTATTTAATACTTATATTGATTTAATAATGCTTATAACTTGATAGAAACCCCATTCTTTTTATTAGGGACTTTAATCGTTAGATTTTTCTCCAGGTATTTTTCCAGATATTCTCATTTACTTTGATTGTGATGTACGCATATCATTATTTCTTTGACTGTAGTTCACTTTGTTCTTTATGTCTGTATTTTTTAGGACCCCTGAAACCAGAAATTACCATAACTTACATTGCTGTTTCAGCTATATTCTTTAACAGTGGACTCTCCTTAAAAACTGAGGTACTGTAATTTCTCATTGCTTTGCTCTTGTTTTGCTTAAAAAAAGTTTTGTGTTGCTTTTGATCAGGTTTGAATGTAATTGAAATATTTAATTATTATGCTATGTTGCTATTATGCTGGGAGAATGACTAACAAGAACAGATAAGACATTTATGGAATAACCCCTCCTTGATTTCAGAAAATTCATTGCAAAGTAATGAACGTGATGAGAAGGAAAGTGTGAATAAATTTCACCCATCTATAGAGGGTGGATTGCTTGACTTTGCAGGGCTTTGACTAAATGGAAGTGCTGAGCACAATTTTGAGACTGGATCTACGCCCTGGATGTGTCCCAAACCCAAATTGGGGTGAGACCCAGGAGCACACTGGCACCTGCCTTCTGCCACCCCTTCTGTACTTTGGCTTCCCCACTGCTCAGCTGAGATACAGGCCAGAAAACTGTGTGAATCGTAGGGAACTAGTCAGAGAGGGGCTATGTGGAGTCTCCATTCCTCTGTAGGACGTGAAGAGAAGGTGTCAGTTCTCTGTGCCTCTCTCCATCTTATCTGCTGGTGTGTTCTCTAATTAAAACTCTTTAGGCTAGTCACCACAGGATTAATGCAAGCAAAGATCTGGTTAAGTTACTGCATTTGGTAGGCACGGGACAGCAGCTAATACCAACACAAAAGGGTTCATCTGCAGATGCAAGGCCAATATACAGGTACAAAGTCTTGGCATTCTTTTCCTGTAGGATTTAGTTGTGGACAGGTGGACTTAAAGTGCATATGTTCTACTTCATATCACAGGCGCTGAGACTTTTTTCAAATTTTGTCACACATTTTTCAAAGAGGAGCAATCTGGGAGTAAGAAGAGATGAAGGAAAGAACCTTAGTGATGTGTAAAGGAGGCATGGAGAAAGGAAATTATGGCTATGTGCCAAGAAGAGAAGGAGCAGCCAGAGTTGAAGTGAAAAACTGCATGTCTCTTAGTCTAGTTTCTTGATTTCTTTTATGCTGTTGGCTGTGCTAACAGGTGATGTCATTCATATGTTGCATGATACTAATGCCTAAAAGAATCATCATGATGTTGTCCAGTTACTTTCTGGACAAACTGGGATTTGGATGAACAGCGTGCAGTCAACAAAAAAAAAATTCTATACATGCGTTGTGGTTATAGTGTTCAAGTTTCAAATGGTGATGGGGTTTGAATTGATGGCAGCCCACTCCTGTGTCTGCTGGCAGTTCTGGCACTAGGGCCTCTAGTTCTGCCGGGACACAGTAGAAGGGAAGTGAATAACTTTAGTCATTTCTATAGCAGCTGTTTAGAGCCTTGTGGTCTTATGGGGAAGCAGGAAGAACCGTGTTACCTGTTTACCAGGGACAGTAATTAATCCTAATGGCAGTAGGTTGCAGAGAAGTGCTTTCTTCCACAGAGAAGAGGACCCGAAACACAAAGCCTGAGTAGTGCTAACGGAATGGAGTTTTCTGATTTCAGGATTAGGAATCTTTGCATGCAGAGGAAAAAATGTAAAACTTCTTTCCGTTTCAGTAGTTTCTATCCTTCAAGCTTTATGTTTGTAAAGCAGCTGCAAGCGAGAGTAAAATCAGGGGCATTATCAAAGTCTTGATTAGATTCTCAATGATAGTGGACATCTAACTCTTTCCAGTTAAGGTGACATGACTGACAGGTTCCTGGGCAATGTGTCATGTCCTACTTTGAACTTGCATAACTTTTTTTCATCTGTGGTTTTAAAAGCAATATATTGGCGTAAATGAAGCTTTTACAGGAGCTGGTGTTTATGTCTAGGTAGCTGATCTCAGATTGTTTTGGAAGCATCAGTTAGGACTGGTGCTGTACATCCAGCTTTGTTATATTAAGAAGCTAAGCCTTTTCGGAATTTCTGTCACGGGGTAGAAGTTAAAAATGAAGAAAACCATTTCACTCGTATCCTGTGCTATTACTTTCTAAAATGTATGCTAAAAACAATCCCTAAATGTGTTAGGAGGCCAGGTCATGTTTTTATTAAAATACTTTGGAGCATGTTTTAATTGTTTAAGGTATAACCTAAAGTTGATAGTATTAGTCAGTTAATGTATCTTTTTATTGGATTGCAAAGTAAATAAGTTCTGCTTTTGTCCTTATTAGTTCTTGACCTGTGTGTCGGTTGTTCTACCTTGGATAATATATTAGATAGAAACTAGTGTTTGGTATGATTTATGAAATGATAGAAAGTTGTGTAAGAGTTAACGGAGGCCTTCTGATAAATCTGACAAAATTAGAAAGAGCTGCTGCTATTTTAGAGTTACACTTCTGGTTTTATCTGCTGAGAAGGTGCACGCTCAAAAAAATTTGCTAACATGCATTCAGAAGGCATTTTACAAAGTAAGGCAGCGTTTGGGGAGAGCCTATCTGTGCATGGCCTTGTCATGTTTTCAAATCTAGAGGTGACTGAGGTCCTCTTACATTTGTAGAAAGGTTCCAGTAATGACAAGAACATTTGATTCCACCTTAATATAATGCTCTTTCAGTTTTCAGTGACTGGATAGCTTGCTCTATGAAAGCAAATGCCTCCTGTAGGGCTCCAGAAGTTAAATCGCATTACTTGAGTTATCCATTTCAATGAGGAATTTGGCAAGCCACTGAAAACACTGTATGCACTGTGTAGGTATTTCCCCAGAGGAGTCCAGCCGTGACCATCTAAATGTGGCTGGATGGCAACAGGGACCCACACTGACCAGTGAGAGACTAGGATAAACTCTAACAGGTCTGAAATACTGGGAAAGACAAGGTAACCTGTTCTACCTGGTGTGCAGAAGCAGTTATAACTTGCAGCTTCCAGTAACTTTTCTGAGACTTCTGTTTTGAGGACTACAGTGATGGATATATTTTGAGACAAGCCTTTGTAGATTGCTTAAGCGGGTGAAGGCTGTTTGCCTTAAGTGTTTGTTCTATGATGATAACAGTCTAAGGAATAACTATTCTAAAAGACAGTCACTGGAGGTGTTTTAAAGACTGGTAATTCAGATCTGGAAAGACCTGTTGCATTCTTTCGTGCACTAGGTTGGATATGTTGTAATTGCCTTCCTTGTTCCCTGGAATATCTAACCAGCCTTTCTCAACTTTCTGTCTTGGATTTTGTTTTTGAAAGTATTATACAGTTTTCTTAAAATCATCTGGTTTTAAGGCATTTTCCAGTTGTAAAAATATTAAATTATAAGGGCACTTGTGTATGTGTGATGGTGCCTAGATTGGGGGTGCCTTTATAGCTTGGTCCACTAGGAAATCTGGGGCTGGAGGTGACTCGGCAGGAAAGAAGAAGGAATTACCAGCTTTGTTGAAATAAGTCAATTGCTTTGTTTTTTCTCAATTATATTATTTACTTTTAAAACGTACACTTTTATAGAAATATTTCCAGGTAACTTTTCTTCCCGCACAGGATGCATTTCTACTACTAGACATTTTATTTTTGCTTTCTTTTTGAGACAAGATGAAATAGTACTACAGTGAAGCAATTCGTAACACTGTAGGTACTGCAACAGGTTATGTGTGAAGAAGGCTTATTTTTTCATCCAGAGTGATGCTAGCATGCATAAGAGTTTTCTTTATTTAAAAAGCCCATTTCATTCAGTTAACCAAACACTGAATATAATGATGCTTCTTGGTAAAACTGAATCAAAATGTATGTTTCATAGTCCTTGTTTTGTATAACTTTAAGACTGGGATATGAATGGATGTGTATTTTTTTTGTGGAAGGTTTTTTCCCCTTAACCCTGATTTGGGAGGTAGTTTTTATTAAGGTGAAAAAGGTAGCAAGGACATGGTGCTGAATTGCTATTACTTCCAAATGTATAATTACATCAGCGTGCATTTGGTTGGTTGAAAATGCAGTATTTTATTGTGCTTCATAAAAGTGCAACTGTTTTGAAGCTGAGGGTGGCATTTGAAGATTGACTGCTGCATTACTATACATAGAAATACATTTTTTTTTTTTTTTTGCTTTTTTTTTTTTTTAATGTTCCTGGGGTATCACTTAGCTGGAGAATCCTGGCAAATTAGGTTTTGAATAAAAGTGCCATCAGGTCTTTTCCCATTGCATTGTTTACTTGAAAAGAGCGCGAGGTATTTTGAGAGAAAGGAAAAAGAATTTGTCTTATCAGTTTCTGAGAGTTGTAATGAGCTGAAGTGTACAAGGTTTTTTCCTTGTACTCAGAAGCTGTGTAGAAGCTCCTTGGGGTGCCCAGGAACATAGAAACAGAGAGACACAGAAAAATTTATTGTCTAAGGATACTTGATCACCTCTCAGGAGTGCTATTACACTATTTAAAATTAATCTATTTTTTTTCTCAGTCTCCAGCAGTGTTTTACAATTTATTTCTCTGAATTTTATGTCTTAGCTGTTGTTAGCTTGTTATGTTCTTGGTATTCTTTCTTGGTTATTCTTCATCAGTGTAATTTTTTTCTGTAAATTTCCTATCTGTTGATACAATAAGTGATCAAAACCTGCTACAAATTGCTTTTTATGTTTGTTAGTCTTTCCTTAAAAAAAAAGGCCACCACAAATGATGACTGTAATGAAACAACCCTTTTTCATGGTATAAATGCGAATCACAGTTTGTGGCTCTCTTTAGACTAGAGAAGCCTGAAATCATGTGGACACTACAAATTTCCCTTCCTCTTGATACTGGCAGTCAGTAAAGTAAACAGGCCGTCAGCATAGTTAACACAGGGTTTGAAGCAGTGACAAAGTGCTAAGGCTGCCTGCTGAAAAGCTCCCGTTATGAGAGCCTATGCTATTCTTGAAGTGGTGGACAATTCTTTTGGAAAAATGCCCAGGAGCAGACAGAGCTTTTATGTTGTCTGGATGTACTTCATTATTAAAGAGGAGATCAGATGATCCCTAAAGGTGCCTTTTTGACATGTACTCTCTTTGTATTCTATAGATGATCCTAGTTTTAAAAGCACAAACGTGATCTTACTTCAGCTGTTATGACTGCAACTTCCTCTCTTCTTTTTCTTTTGCAGGAGCTGACAAGTGCTTTGATGCATGTGAAACTACACCTTTTTGTCCAGATTTTTACACTTGTGTTCTTCCCAACAGCAATATGGCTCTTTCTTCAGCTATTATCAATCACACCTATAAATGAATGGCTTTTAAAAGGGTATGTTTAAGCATAATGGAGTGAAATATATTTGTAGCTGTCTTCTTAAAGGGCTGCTTATCCTGTGTCGGGTGTTTTAAGGCTTGTATTGTGAATGGATTTTGCTGGTTGTTTTTGTGCTTCAGCACTTTGCTGTCGAAAACACAGTACACGTGCAAGATTATTCTTTCAGGAACCTGGTCTCATTTTTAGAAAGTCTGGTCAGTTAGTTTCACATGTAGGGAGCTTGCAACAGGTTAGTTTTTTTTCACAAGGGTCTCGAGGAGGATGAGGAGGAAAGAAAAGGAATGCTGAAGGAAACACATAGGTCAGTGAACACATACTGTGTATGCCATGTACTGGTATCCTGTTCTGTTTTTAAACAGTCTGTATTGAGCATCTCTTGCATGTGTCCAGATTGGAGTTCAGTATCTGCTCTTAGCTAATTTACAGAGAAAAATAAAAAAAGAGTAAAGTTTTGTAGGAGGAGAACTTTGAGATGAGCAGAAGCTAAGTTACCATGTCAACAATGTATTTTAAATCTTCAGTGTACTCTGCCAATGTGTGTTTCCAAAGCTGCATTGATGGTTCAGTAGTGATAGATGTTATGAAAAATCAAAAAAATAAAAAACTTTTTTTCAGAATCAAAGGTCAATATCTAGTGCCATGCAGCTATACTGGAACATTTGAATGCAAAAATCAATTATTTTAGAAAACTACTTAAGAAATCCCCATTGTTTCTTACTGCTTGGTGAAACATTGCTTCGGGAGAGTTCCCTGTCTTAAAAGTTTAATGATAAAACTGCTCATGTTTGTTTTTATAAGGCTTAAACCTGAAAGAGCATTTTGTCTTTTAAGATGCTTTTCCAGGCCAAGAGTGAAGTGGTCCAAATGATACTGAGAAGCTGAAATTGAGATGACATCATTTAAAAGTTAGCAATGTTTAGCTTAACAGTATTAGTACATCAAGGAGATAACAAGGTTGCTATACAATGTCCAGGTGCATTTGGCTGTTCATAGTCAATGTTATTCTTTAAAGTAAACTCATTGTGAAGTTTTTTCTCAGCTGGAACAGAGACATAATTTTCCACAGTGAGCCAAAGCTCCCTCCTAATCAGTCCATGGAAGTCTCAGTAACGTACAAGAGATTTTTGTGGTTTTTGTTCCTTGCAGCACTTCTCAACCCTTCATTGCTATGACTCTTATGCCACTTTGGTTCCTAGTACTTAAGGAACACAATCTGTTACATGCACAAGTATATGTCTGTGTAGATACATACACACCTGTGAAACTGTGTGTAAAACTACATATGTTTGTTTTGTTTTGTTTTTTTTTTTTTTAAAGAAACACTTGTATGTGTATCTCCTTAAATGTGGAGTCTAAACCACCCTCATTTTTCATGAAGCTGTGTCTGCGTTTTACTAGTGAGCTAGTGTACTTCTATATGTTTCAAGTTGCCTTGCAGGCACTTGTTCCTTGAGTACTATTTCTGTTTTGTCTGTGTTTTATCTTTTAGTACATTAACTCTGTGTTGAGACTTCATTCAAAGACTGTCCAGGTTGAGGAGTTTAATGAAGATGGGGTTTTTCTTTTTGTTTGTTTTGTTTTGTTTGTCCCAGGAGTGCTTTCTTGATAAGTACTGCTGTTCAGGACATGCTCAGAGCAGCAGCCATGGTGTAGCTCTGAAGGCACCCACTGCAAAGGGAGCCTGATGGGAGCTGTAACTTCAGTGGTATGCAGCTGCAGAAGATACTGAGCTCTGTTCTAACTCTAGGATAACACATTTTTAAAGCAGGTGCTCTCATGTCCCTGTATGGGTATGTGAAAGGAGAGTGAGGAGCTGATGTGAGGACTGCCCGTGCCTTGGCCGCTCTGTGTAACCAGTTCATCCCAGTGCCCCACAGCTGCAATTTTTATTCCCTAGAAACATTGAAGCACTCTAATGAAAACAGCGGGGAACAAGACAGGCTTTGGCAAAGTTACTTCCTCATCATGCACGTTTAGTGCAGTTTGTAGTGGGAGCTAGTTGACAGTCCTCACAAAGTCCTGGAAAATAGGCATATGCTCCCAAGGGCATGCAGCACCTTGGCAGGGTGGCTCCCCTGGGCTCTAGTTCTCCACTACCCTCCTCACATGATTGTTCCTAAAGGGCACAGTCAGGCCTGCAGTTAATTTCCTGTCTTGCTTCAGAATGAATGGTATATTTTCCCATCCTCTATAACAGTCTATTTTGCTCTAAATGTTATTTGAGAGGCAGATTCAGATGGTACCAGCTTTTCATCTGTGTTTTTACAGTTGTTTTTTTGATTCTTCCTCTCTGTCTGGGGTGATATTGGGAAGTTTGTTGCTGTGCAATTTTTTTGAAATATATAAAATAGAGGAGAAACAGACATCATCCCAAGAATCTTTTTATTTAATTTTTTGTGAGCTTACTAGGTTTTGCATTGACGGCATCTCTTTGAAAAGGAGTGTGAAGCAGGATATTAATGTTTACACAGATTCACCTCTTCTGCCACTCTTAGCATATAGCATTTATGGCACGGGTGGTAAGGCATGAGATGTAAAAATCTGGTACCAGATATGGCTTTGGTAGTTCCATATCTAAAATATGGGACTTTGAACCCTACTACTCAGTTGCCTGCAATGTATCAGCAGAACAGGTATTATTTATCACTCTTCAGCAATTCTTTGGACCCCTGATGTTAGTGCTTATAACATGGCCTGAACCAGTGGAACATTTCAGTTTGTTGATTTTTATCTGTAGTAATCTATAGTCCATTAGAGCAATTTATTTGTCTGTTGATAGTATTGTAGTTGATACAAAGCAAGAAAAAAGTTCACAGATGCATGTTTCAATACACCTGATTAAAAGTATTTCCATTTAGTGTGTACCAGTTTTTTGGTAGATAAATATTTGCATATGAAGTATATTTAAAACCATAGCTTGATAGTGATTTTAAATTTCTGTAATTTCAAATGTATTATTTTTAAATTGAGAGAGTTAACAGATATTGTATTATTAAACCTTTCCCTTATAGTGTGGAAAATCCCTGCCAGCTGAGATGAATGCCCTTGCACGCATTTCATAACTCTCTGGATAACTTTGAGCTTAATCCACCCCTTACTAGTGCAGGTGAGAAGTTCAAGGAGCTGGCTGCCAAGGGACCACATAGAAGAGAGATAACAGTGTCACAACCTATGCAGGGGATGGACATCAGACTCACCACGTGTTTGTCTGCTGTGTATTTTCGTATATATTTCCAAACTTTCCACACCATTTCTTTTTCCTGTATTTCTTTTCTTTTCAGTATGAGTTTATCCAGATAAGTGCTGACAACTTTGTGCTTCCATAGCTTATTCCTCTATAAGCTAAAGGTGCTATCTGCTTCCACGGTGGTGCTTTGTGATTGGATTTATATAAAGTTTACTTTGCTTGCCTCTTTCCTTTTCCACAGTGTCTGTAGCTGACAAACTGAATACCATCAGTCATCTACCTGTTTCTTCTATTTAAGCTTTTTGTCTATTTGCAGCATATCAGTTGGACTGTAATATGTTCCCTATTGTTTGGATGTAATACTACTGTTTGCTACAGCTTTTTGACACTGCTTTTCTTGAGGATGGACTAATACAGTTATAAGTGCAAAGTAGTTCACCACTAGTAATTGATTGTTCTGAACTAGAGTACTGTCTCAAACTCCAGTACTTGAAGACATGTTCATTCTGTGCTTTTGGGGGTTTTGCAGACTGTTTTATTCCATGCCTTACTGTTCCTTCTAAATCAACACAGTTTTTCTTCGGAAGCACTGTTTTACTTGGCCCCAGATTTAATTGTAATCTACTGTGGTATGTTGTTCTTGTTTCTAAATACACATTTGATACAACTAATTTTTGTAATATCCAGTTTAATGGACTGTCTTTGAAAACAAAGGAAAGCTTACCACTTTTTTTTCTTACTTGGCAACAGCATTTACTATATACATTGATGATTATGCTGCACAAACAGTGGAAAAAATGACAGATAATAGTGCATTTTAGACTTCAAAAATGCAGGAGAAAGCTTTTTACATTTTGATTAGTGGAAGTCAGGTGATCTTACCAAGAAGTGAAAACATGCAAAAAAATGAAACATTCGATGGCCTTTTAATGTTCAGGAAATAAAAAGCTCGATTGTGATTTTTTTTTTTTTTTTTTTTAGGGGTTGATGAAAAACAAAGTGTAGTGGGTACCTGAAGTACTGAGAATGGTGGTTCTTACTCTTCCACTTAGCAGTAAATGTTTTTATCACTGAACAGCTTTTTCAAGAAAATAGGAGTTTATTCTTATTTTCTTTTTTCCAAAATAGGTACAGGTATCTCAAAACACACTACAAACTTTACTACATCAGGACATGTAATGTAGTTATCTTTGTGATAGATGTGTAGATATCTTTGTGGATGGTAGATACAGTACTACAGATGGGGAAATGGGGTCCCAGAAAGGTTAAGTGTTTGGGTTTTTAAATGGTGCCATGACTCTTCACTGTGGTGGTTGGTAAGAGGTGGCATAGAAACCCTGCCAGCTGGTGCAGGGCTGTAACTGTAACGCAAACTGATTGGGTGGCTCAGGTGATAAGATGATTGCTTCTACTCAGCTTTGTGGTATTTTAAGGTTTTAAGTTGCATGCTGTTTGCATCATGTGAGGAATGTAACATATCTCTTTGTTGTTTTCAGCTTGCAGACAGTAGGCTGCATGCCACCTCCTGTGTCTTCTGCAGTAATTTTAACCAAAGCTGTTGGTGGAAATGAGGTGAGTTTTCATTTTGTTTTTGAATGCTTTTTTTAAACAGAAGTTCAAACAAATACTTATTTATGATAAACTTGTGTGACGAAACACTATGCTGTGATGCTATTGTGGTTTGTAAAAAATTCTAGAATTAAAGCTTGAGGACCGTGTTTGTGTCAAACAAGGGAAGTAGTGATATGTTATCTGCTGGCATTGGTCAAACTGAAAGAAGCTGAGTTTTCTCAGGTGATAGAAAGGTTTCTGATAGAAAATGGTGTTAGGACATGTCTGCTTGTTGCTGCACTGCAATTCCTAACTGTATAATGTCCGTATGCTGCGTACTGGTTCTCTCACAGACCATTAGCTTTGTGGTGAAGGCCTGCCCTTGTAGTGATTGTTTGGATGGTGTTTAGTATCAAGAGCCCTTATAGTAGGAATTCAAGCCTGAAGCTGCAAACGTAGTAAGTGAGATGATGGAAACACAAACATTAATTTAAATCTTACATTATTATTTTAAACTGCATGAAATGAAAATTCCAGGAATGTGAAATTCTCTGACAGTGATGCAATGTGAATTTCTCAACAGATAGGAAATGCTATAATTGAAGTTATTTGTTCAGACCTCAGTTTGGTCACATTTATCTTTCTGCCTTACAATCACATATGCTGATGTCTTTTCAGTCTCTTTTTTTTTTTATCCTTAAAACACTTGCTATTTTCAGGAAGACAGTGTTTTGGAAATTAATCCAGATGTGCTAATTAATGAGATTGTTTCCTTTAGATCTACTTCCTTGTAACTGCTGAAGGTGGATGAGACCTGTTAGGTGAGGAAGGGAGAGAATAGCACTAAAAGAGATTGGTTTTAAAGCTAGAGCTGTTGGGATGCTGGTCTGGAGGGTTAAGACCAAAGCTTAATTCAGCCATAGAGCTCCTGCATAAGGTTGGGTGAGTCACTTCAACCACTTTTTTTAAATATGGCCATTAGTTGTGTACTTCTCATTTTCTGAGTTCCGACTCTTGGGACTGATTAATGTCAGCTTTGAAAACACGATAGCACTGAAATAGATTGAAGTTGTACTTTGTACTGACAAAGTGCTGTTTAATTGCTCTATCCTCTGAAGAGAGACCCAAAGCATCTCAAGTCAAGCATCTCCAATTACGAGCAATCCAGATGCACATCACTGTCTCCCAGTTTGCTACCTGAAAACAAGAACCGTAAAACTGATGGAGGTGCTGTGGAGTAATTGGTATAAGGAAATAATTCAGGTACATAATAGTGATCAACAGGGAAATAAGAAGTTTTCTATTTAAGAGTCTGAAAGTAGGTGCTGTAAATTATACAAAGATGCAACATGGTGAGCAGTGAGACTGAAATCAAGTATTGAATGAGTGCTCATTCAGTGTTAGCATTCTGTCCTATTGTTAGAACAAGGAGAAGATCCTCTGGAAAAAAATAAGGTGCGATTGGTTAGTTGAAGGCAATATCATACAGCACTTGTGTGCAGGAATGGGAGAGGTACTTTAGTTTCTTGACCACTAGAGTTATTTTTTTTTTTTTATGGTAGTTTTTTTCTGGAGTGGTGGGGGTATGTGCATCTTATAGCAACTGAAAAATGAAAACTTTCTATTATGTGAAGCTTGACTAAGTAAGTGTATAAATCACTGAAAAGTAAGCTTAAACCTCTAATTCTGTACCAAACCAGTGTTGGAGGAATGTAAAAATGCATACATTGTTAGTGATTTTTACAGATAGTTGCTGACGGCAGAGACAGAGTGAATCAAGAATTTGGTCTTGGAAATTGAGAGTTCTCAGTCAGGCTTTGGGAAGGTATGCAGAAGAGAAACACCCTTTAAACAGCACAGCGTAGACAAAGCGTGTGGCAAATTTATTGCCAAACTTGAGCAAGTTTCCAACGTGAACCTATTTTTGGAATTTGATGCTTCCCTGTCATTTAGACTACTGTTATTTTTTCTTCTGAAGAACAGCAAATTGCATTCCTCATGCTAGGGGAGAAGACCCTCTCACATGTCATCTTGCCAAATTTCACTTAAGCTGTTATCGATATAGTTCTTTTTCTGACAGGAACAGAACAATGCATTTTTTTTCCCCATTTTAATTTATATCCGTTCTGAAATAGGTAGAATTTAAACATGAGAGTCAAGTGGAAATACAAGTGATTGCACTGTGAGAGCATTTGTTCGTAATAATGTCTTTTAAACTGCTTTTGCCTCCTCAAACGTGTATCCCTTATCTGGAGAAATTCGTTTGTTTGAGGGTGTGTCTACACTGCATAATGTAATATGAAGATAAATGAGCTTGCTCAGAAGCAATATAGTGAGGAAGCTCCCCATGAATTAATTAGTCTGAGAAGTGTCCTGCTGCTGTAGAGTACAGGCACACCCTCAATAAATGCTCTGAAGACCTCTTTGGATTTCTTGAAACACAGCACATGAGAACTGTGGTAGTTGACTGTGTTATGACAGTGTAGAGGGGTTTAGGTTTTCTTTATCTAAGTAGAAGTGACTGTTGAATGTCAGTTTGGACTTGAGTTATTCTCAAAGAAATGTCAGGCACTATGGCATAGTAAGTAGTAGTACTCACCTGGGACTGAGGAAATACAGATTCTATTTTTAGCTCTGTCATTAACCTGTTGGGTAAAACGGCATGGGATATTGTGTCTCTGGGGTTAGCAGTAATGGATAATAGCAACTTTGTGAAGTGTTTGAAGATCAGTGCTGAAAACTGTTATGTAAGAGCTGTATTTTTTTGTTCTGGGACAGGGTGATTAAGCATTTGGTCAAGTGCTTAGAAAGAGAGTCTACATCATTAGAAGCTGCTTGGATGAGGGATTTTGCTGCATATCAATTGGAAAATTTGGTTGTGAGATAAGACATTTTTGTTTATCTTACAAAGATCTGGTTTTTTAGTTGGTACATGCCTGAGGGCACAAAATAAAATGTTCTGCTTTTTTTTTGGCTGAGAAAGGTGTGATCACCAAGGCTGATACTAAGAATTCTGATTAAACTGTGTTCATCATTGAAAAAGTTAATGTTCTGAGATTGTATTTACAAACCCAAGTAAGCTGAAAATCTTTCTTATTTAACTGTCAGTGTTTAACAACTATACAATCTACCAGTGTTTGTTTTCCTGATGGTTCAAACACATGGTATATCAAAAAAGTGTATCTAAGCTTTAAGTCCTCTTGATCTGTGTATGTGAATATAACAGCTGAGCAGTTACTCAAGAGTACAAATGTAAAATTGTCCAAAGCAAAAAATAAATCTTCCTTCTTCCTATACATTGTTTGATCCACCAACCCTGTGATCTATACTGCTTTCAAATGTCTAGTCTTAGCAGCTGTTAGGTGTGCCTTCCAAACTCTACCATGGTAGCCGTTCATATTATTTTGCAGTATGCCTAGTAGATGAGCAGGTGGGGGCTGGTTTTGGTGGTTCAGGCATTCCAGAGGAAATAAATCTTTATCAAAAGCCCTTTGTTAGCAGTAGCCTTCCATTAATAAGGGAAGATAATCAAGCCAGTTAGCAACTTTTGCTTGCTTTAGCTGTGGCATTATGGTGGGGAGAAAGCATGAAAGCCAAAAGGCTTACAACTCTTTTGGTGTTTAAGAGTGAAAATTAACATCTTCACTTAGCTCTGATGCATCAGCAGTTTGGTGGCTTGTTTTAGGGGACTTGAAAGAGCCTTCTTCACAAGTCATAGGTGTTGCAGGGGGAAAAAAAAAAAATCTCTGTAGCTTTATAAGAAAGAAATGGAAGGACAGCAAAGAGACTATCAGACTGAAAACCAGTAGCAGATTTTATAGCTGTATTGGATTTTTTTTTTTTTTTGCCATAATCAATAGAGGAGAAATCCAGTGCTGGTATTAGCAGAGTAGCAGAACAAAAGATTCTAGTTGCAAGAAAATAATGGAGTGACTAGTTCACTCTCAGTACTGCTTGTTACATGAGACTTAAGACAAACTTTTCAATCTCATTTCCTTACATATTGCCATTGGTGGCAGTGACAGCAGCAGAGGTGTTTACCTGTTCAAGACAGTGTTTCTGTACTGCTTCAGAATGACGTGTGTACTAGTAGTGATACAGATACCATGTTTTGAAAATGGCTGATATGTGACATTGTGAGATCTTTATCTGTGTTTGTTGGAAGAAACGGTGGAGATTTACGTCCAAAGATCTGCCTATATAAATCAGACTAGCTGGGAGCTAGTATCATTCTATTCAGAGAGGTGCTGGCAAATGAGAGATCTAAGTGGCGGGGAGGAGAACTCCGTGTGCTCTCTGAAGAGCTTGGCTTTTGGAGGAGAGGAATATGATTTATGGGTATTGTATCTTTTGTTTTGGTGGAAGTAGCTGTTCTTGATGTGATGAGCAGAAATGCAACTTGTCTAGTAGGGCTACAGATTCACACCTGTTGACTCTGTGACCCATTCTTAGGTTTCTTCAACTCCTCTCCCTGGTTTCTTTATGTGTAGTTTGTTCCCTCGGCTCTCTTCCAACTCTTGTTTCTTTTCTCTGTTTCTCCCTCTTCACCCTGATTTTTCCATCATTCCTGTTGTGATGTCTTCCTATATGATGTTACTTCCATTAGTCCTGCAAACAACTTTCTAATACAGTCTATTTCTAACTTTTGTCTCAAATATATTTAATTAATTAGCAAAGCCATTTTCAAGTACTGAATTTAATTTGATGCATATGAAGCCCTATATGAACAAAAAAAATGTTCATATGTACACCAGCATATAATAATGATAAGAAGGTATTACCATGAGAAATCAAAATCTGATTTTTAATTTGGTGGTATTTTCTCAATTACTTTGTTGTTTTCTGTTATCAGTAAGACGGATTCTCTTGATTTGTGAGGAGGACATTCTATGTAGTTAAAAAACAGAAGGCCTCACTTTTATTCTTTGCTCTTGTTGAGCAGTGAAGGGTCAGGATTTTAATGACATTATAGTGCCTGACAGCATGGTAAGCTTTTTTGTGTCACTTTTTTTCAAGAAGTCTTGTAGTTTTCCAGTGAAATTATAAACCCTCTTTCTTTAAAGCTCTGCTTCTATCTGTTTCTGCAAGGGAGAGACAAGTAAATGTATCAACGTTTCAAGGTGCTGTAAAGACAAACCTATTAAGAGCTCAGAGATCCTCAGACAGAAATGCTGTAGAGATGCCAGATATTACTACAAAGTGTTCAGACAGCAAATGTCATGCTCTCCTTAAGAATCAAAGTAATGAAGAAGAGATTGAAAATTAGATCTATAAGTCTATTATCAGTTTGGGAGAAAAAACAGTTTGTGATGACTTTTATTGCAGCTTAATGACATATTTTTGAAAATTGTAACATAAGAGGCAAGAGCTGTGATGGAATTGTACAGATAAATCGTGGCAGATGGTTCATTTTATTGAAGAATACTTGTGCATGAAATAGCAAAATAGCCAAACAAAACCATTGAGGTTTTTCTCGTTCAGTTAAGCTGTAGCTTGTACAAAACCTCTTAATCAAGACCCTGCTTCATTTTTTTTGCAAATTTCATGTGGATCTGCTATACCTTTTATAAAAAAAAAAGCTATTGCATATGCAAGACAAAATTTTGAAATATAAAATAGACTATAATGAAGAAAGCTAGCAAGGTATTTATCAAATAGGATATAAAGTAAAGAAAGAGTTCTAGTATTGATTTTTAGATTTATTTTTGAAGCCTCTGTAGAACATAAAACTGAATATGAATTTGCAAGGTCCACAGCTAGCCTTTCAAGAAGAGAACCAAGGGAGAGTGGTAACATTTTGCCAACAAATTATATGCAAGAGTTTCAACTGATATTTTAAAATAAAGAACATATGACTGCTTACTGAGAAATGAACACTGGAAAATTCCTCAGTTTGAGTGGTGTTTGTTTTTTTTTTTTTTTTTAAGTAAAAGCAAAAAAGTGAACCCTAACACTACCGTAAAGTCCCAGGAAAGATATTGATTTCTCTAAAAATATCTGAAGTTCTTTGAACTGTGTATACATGTACATTAACCTTTTAAAAAACAAAATAAAATGAATAAAAAGAAGTAGAAGCTCTAATGGCTCATGATTCATACACCAATGTACCAAGAGTGTTTACCCTTCGAAGGTAAAACATGAATATTATGAAACAAAATTGTTTAAGATCTTCAAATAAACTGTATGAGTCGTGATGTTTAGTTGTCTTGTATAATATAGTTTTTTCTTCTCTGAATATAAATGAATATTTATAGTAGTGCTGTCTAAAATTTGATTTCCAAATTGCACTTAAAAATTAATATTTTTAGATTTTGTTTCTGAAAGGGTAATTTCATTCTATTGTTTTTAAATTTGATACTGTAAAAGGAAAAAACCTAGAATGAAACTGTTTTTATTTCCTAAGTAATAAATTTTGTCTGCCCACACAGATTAAAAAGTTCTAAATGAAAATGTAACTAATTCTATCATTAGTTACTACACTGAAGTCTCTGGGAAGTGTATGTGGATGTCAGAGGACAAATTTAGGGAAGATGTCTGTACTTCACATGTACAAATATAAAGAATTATCTGTGTCAGCATAAGCCTTGTATGTACATAGGAGCCGTTGTGCTGTTAAATTCATCCACTCTATTCTAGTATTACAGTCTAATTTTTTTATGTATCCTAAGAGTTTACTTTTCTTTTATCATTACTGTGCTTTGAGCAGATGGTTTTTATTGAACTATTTATTGACACTTAGGGTTTTTTCCTTCACTGAGTGGTGAGTGCATTTTATATCCATCAATGCATAGGAGTAGCCCAGATTATTACTTACAATATGAATTTCATTGCTATAATGTGTCCCAGTCACACAGCTCCACTAGCTATCTCTGGAGTTCCTCATTGTCTTAAGTTTTTCATAACCCAGAGCAATTGTAGAATCTTCTGGGTTTTTTTCCCATCTCTCACTGTTCTTTCACTTATCACTAGTAGTTCTAATACAGATCCACTGCTAAAATGGTTCAGAATGAAAGGGATTTTCAAAGGTGTTCAGTTCTGCTCGTAATTCAGTGAAAGCAAATTCAGGGTAATAGTGAGGCTTCTGAAATCCCCACAATCAAGCACTTTACCACCAAGGTCCTCAGTTTGAAGTTGCAGATTCTCCCAACACCTTTGAAAAGCAGCTGAGTTACGAACCGAAGGTGTCAGTGGTTGAGTAAGACTTGTGATAAAAGATTTAATTTTGTCCCTGGTAGCCAGTACCTTTACTCAGGTCTCTCTTATGGTTCATAAGATGTCCAGTGGAAAAAGCCCCTCTCCTACACTCCTGGGACCATAAGAAGTGCAAGAAATCTTAACTGCACAACTGTATATAGGATAGTGTGTATGACATGGTACTTCCAGCTTTGTGCATGTTCAGCCCTCCCAAATCCGGGGTGCTTGTGGCAGTCCTGCCATAATCTAGAAAGTTGTAAAATTACGTGTTTAAATTATGCTAACTGCTTGGGCTGTGGCTGGAAAGTACCTGGAGTCGTCATAGCCTTGGATTTTTACAGCTGTGTTTGCCCAACTGTCCTAGATCTAACTTTGTAACAAGAGTGTTTTCAGAGGCTTTGCTGTTGCTATTCTACAGTGCTTGGCTGGGAAGATCCATTTTTTTGTCTGCTATGGGACATTCAGTGATGCTGAAAGCTGTTTGTGGCATACATAAGCCAGGACAGAAGAAAAGCCCTGCTCTCAGGCTTGACAAAAATGGCCTTTTAAAGCAAAGTAGTTTTGTGTTTGTCTTGGTCTGCAGTTTGCTTCAGTGTAAAATTACAGTGTGGAAGAGCTTCCTTTATTTACCAGGGAATGCTGTATGAAATGCACTGCCTATTCAAAGCAAGCATTGTAACTATTTGAACAAAGGAGTAATACTTCTATTAAAATATTTTCAGAGAGTGGGATCTACTGCCCCCCTAAATTTCAGCTTCGGCACTCTGCGGTTTAACCTTTATGGCTGTTTGAAAGAGGCATTGCAGATAATTTACTAGCGAGGCAAGTGTGTTACCCACTTTCCCCACCTCAGTCTTTGAAAAGAAAGGCTGTCTTTTGGAGAGCAGTGAAGACTGGAAATATTATTCTGAAGGTGACAGCTTCAAAAAGTTACAAGTGATTTGTTTACAGTGGAGTGTTTTATGCAGCCTTAATTCCATTGAATGCCTGCATGATGCCAGCGTTCGCTGTAAGGGTCATTTTCTAATGGCTTTCTTTTGGCAGGGCAGTGCAGTAGTTTGCTGGCACTGAAACCCAGCAACACGCTGGATTCTGCTTCTGCTGTCCCTCACCTGTTGGCTTACAGAGCAAATGCTAATTTAACGTTAATTTTAATAGTAAGTCAAGTATTTAATCATTGCATATGTTCAGACTGGTGTTAAATAACTCCTACAGCAGAACAGGAACTATTCAGCTTTGTTGCTTGTAGGTGGATTATGTTCTACCGTGAACAATAAAGACGGTTCCTTTGACATCTGTTCATGTGTTCACCTATCTCTGTGGACCTGGACCCTCTTGCACGAAAGGATACTCCTGCAAATAGTTTACCATGGCTGTTGGTGGCCCCAGCCTTGTGACTGGGAATGAAAACGTGTATTTACAAAGCTAGCAAAAGCTAATATGCAACAGTATTGATTGTCAACAATGGAATTAATTCAGTGTTTCTTTCTAAAAAGAACGTTTGGAATGATAATGTGTAAAGCATTGCTGACAGTTTGAAATCCGAAAAATACCTTTTACATATAACTGTTTGTAGCTTGTTGCAGATAAAATTAAACGTGTCTATTGAGAAGACAAAAATGCCCTTTTGGAATATTTTTAGTGGATTTAGTCAAGGAGAGCATTACTGTTCTTGAAATGTGCAAGTTCTGAACACTGGCTTTTAAAGAGATAATGTTACATTGTTTCTCCTTTCTTAAATTTGCCCTTTGTGTGTTAAAATCAAAGCTTCAGACTTTTTCACTTGGGAAAGTTTTTATTTCTATCCAAGCACATTTCGTCTGGTATGAATATGTTTGCTCAGTGGCTAATAGTAGTATATAGGAAAGAAAGCAATCAGGCTTGCAAATGCAATATTTCTATAGTTTGTGGGGGTTTTAGCTGTCTTTTTGGGTGTGCAATATAAAGTCTTGATTTGTGGAAATCATAGCTGTAAAATGTGAAGTAGGATTTTCAGTTAAAATTACTATTACCTTTAAATGTCATTCTTTTTCAAGGAAATTAAATTGTTTTTATTATCCTTTTTTCATCATTGCGATTATGAAAGAACATCATAAAGGTTTTTGTCTTCAAAATTGTTTGTCAAATGATTACATTCATTACATATTAAGAAAAGGTATCTTACATTTTATGAGGAAAGCTTCATTTGTGTGAAAACACAGGACAAATTTCTAGATTCCTTTATATAAAAAATAAACAAGCCCAACTTTATTTAAAATGTTTTTATAGAACTCTTATGAGAAGATAGGATTTTTAGAAGTGTTTTCAGTTTGTATTTTTCTGTTAAACCGACTTTCTGCTCATTTGTAAGTTTAGAGCATTTGGCAAAAAAATGTGGAGAGCGGTAGAGCAGCAAATTTTCTCTGACTTCAAAGCAGTATTTAGGCTTCAGTTTATGGAAAATATTGTCCCTATTATGAAGTCTGAAAACAGCAAGCTACTGGAAAACTGTTTCTGGGTATGCTGAAGAAAAGCCACATGCCTCCTGGGAACCCTTTTTCAGACATGCAGTCCCCACAGCGGGGTGCTTTCCTGCTCAGCTAGGATTTTTGCAGGTGTTCCCTTGTGCATAGGGCCTTTTCTGTCTGAAACCCACTACTTCTGCTGCTGCTTCTCAGTTAACAAGGATGGAGAGGAAACAAACATCACTCAGAGAAGCTGTAGAAGAGGTTTAAACGTGGTGAGATGGCGCGAGGCGGCAGTGAAGTGGGAGCTGGTGGGGGTCACGGTCACACTCGGGAGGATGTTCTCGTTCATGGAGGTGCGCTTAACGCTGCGAGGCAGTAGCTATGTACTTGTTGACTAGGGCTGCAAGTCAGTGCTTGAATTTAAGGTAAATAATGTTTCTGAAGGAATTTTCGCCAAGATTCAAGGGAACAAAAACCTTGCCTTATATTGAGGTAGATACAGTAGTTCTGATTTCATCTACTTCTTTTTAACAATAAAGAGTTGTTTAGTAAGAAATACATGAGCTAACAAGCCAGTGCACTGTTTATCAGTGAAGAAGTCAGCAGCCATAGGCTAACTAGGTAGTCTAATGCAGCAATTCTGGTAATTATGTGGCATATAAACTCAAGAGAATATTACTGTGCTTGAGCTGAATTGTGTTTGAGCTGATAAGTCCAGAGCAACAGTATATTTCCTGAACTAGTTTGCCAATTTACATATATTCCATGAAATTTTGAAACTCCCTGTTCTAGCAGGTACTGTGGGTTATTGCAGCGAGGTTCACAAAATGTTGAATTTCTGGTGTGTGTAGACTTTGCTTAGCTAGACCTTTTTATTGTTAGAATTTGTAATGATCTAAATTAATTTTGTTTGCTGATAGTGCTGCAAGATATCCATAAGGTACACAGGGGTGTATGCTTTGATACATACTGTGTGAGTGTTTCAGCTCCAACTGCATATCCAAAACCTTTTAAAAGGAAATCTCAATGAGCCCCATGGGGCAAAGTAAATTATTACATGTGGTGAACTCTTAAGTCATAGACCAAGGTCATGGCAGTGAGAGTGTATTTCAAAAAGGTTTTATCTGTGCTTGGAAAGCAAATGAAATCTCTCATCATTAACTTTAGAATTATAGTTATAAGAGGATTTTCAGTAGGGGTGAAAGATCAAGTTCATGGCGGACATAATGGAATCTGAAAAGTTATTTCTCAGACATAATGCTAGGGCATGAAACATTCACTGAGGTTTTCACATTATCGATGGGGAGTTTACAGCCTCTAATCCAGATACTGAAGATCAGAATTATTGTAATTATTGCTATCTATTGTGGCTTTATTTCAACCTTTTTATGTGCAAAAAACCCCCCTTTTTTGGTAATGCTGTAAAGACTTTTAGAGAAATTTCCTAGCTTTTCAGCTGTGTCAGTCTCTGTCATAGCATACAGATAATACTTTCCTTAGTTAATCAAAATAATCCTTCTATGGGAATATAATTTAGTAAACCTGAATGTTCTTCAGTCCCTATTGAGTTAATGAAAGCACATGTGCATGCAGTGATACGGTGTCTCTGTCCATATTTGCTGTTAGCTCATGTAAACAAAAGAACAAACATTGAAAGGAAGCAGAGTTGAAAAGCATAAGTAGAACCAAGGTTTTTAGTGACCCAGACTATTATCCTGTCAGTGGAAATGGGTATTCATTTGTCTGTTTATTCAACAGACTCTTACATTTTGCTAGACTTTGTATGTGTGTGTGCATGCATTTCAGTGTTACCAATGAGCAATAGAAACCTGCTCAATAGTTGAGAGTCTGAACTCTGTGCCTGCATCTTGGGAATGGTTTTGCAAATGTCCCTGCCAATAACAAACAGCACATGCTTGTTCAGAGTTTACAGTGCTCAATCTGTTTGCTTGTAGAAGTGTTGAAATTTGCCAGTGATATGATGCATTTCAAGGTGGAGTATTAAACAACCATTGCCAAAATTAATTCCTTCATATCTGTGCTTTCACTGTCATGAAGGTTATTACATTTACAGGAAAGTTTCAAGTGTTGTGATTTTATTCAGAAGAGTCCCTGTTTTCATGACATTTTGTTTGTAGATAAAATTTAAGGTTTTGGTGTTTTGTTTTCTTAAATCCTTCCATCTACTTTAAGAAGAAGCATTTGTTAAAAGGTGCATTTGTTCCTCAAGTTATAACTGCAGATAACAAGAACATATATATTTTTGGCAAATGATATTTAAATTTCTTTGAAAATAGAAAAAATATAAACTAATTCTACAGTATGAAGACTTTTAACTGGAACTAAAGAAATTCAGCTCTAAGCATGGCTATCAGGTTTGATTCTACTTAAGCAAAGTACTTTGTTTCCAAATGAATGTGTTTTTAAGGAAACACTTCATATATTCAATATATGTGATTTCTTAAAAGTCCTAAGAGAACACAAGGCATAAGCTGGATTGATAGGTTACCTGTAATTCAAGAAATGACAACATTAAAGTTGGACATAAAATCTCAGTTCTGATCTATGAATGTGTTTTATGCTTCCGTTTTAAAATTACATGTGATCATACAATTTAGAAAATAGTTGCTATAGCATTTTTTCTGTAATGTTAATGTCATATGTGTTATGTCAAAAATACTTGCTGTACTTTCATTATCCAAATGGTCCAGAATATCTGTACTGAGTGAGCTTTTCTATATAACTTATGTTCTCTAAGGTGTATATTTTAATAATTTAGTCAATGGCCTCTCTTACACATTTTCTCTTCGACCAGCAGTACAGTTTTTGTACAGTTGTGATGCATTTCTGTTTCTAAGCATAGTCACAAATGTCTGTGACCTATTGATACCAGGACATTTTTGCTATTTGTACCACCCATGTCAATGACTTCTGCATGGCTTGATTCCCTGCAATTTATGATCTGAGAAACTTGGAACAATAGATGTTATTTGTAAGTATGGAATACCCAGAAAAAATATGCAGTACTGTAAAGTGCTGTCCTCAAATCCCTTCTGAAAACGAGTCACTCTGAGGCATCTTTGCTTCATAAGGGGCCTGCTGTCATGACCCCTTGAATAACAAATGCCTATGTTGCTACACTTGATTTTTTTGAACCTTCCTGATATTCCCAGCAGATAAAACTCAGAGTAGTCATCTTCTGCAAATAACAAAATACCTACCTTGTAACCTTGTTTTCTTTCTTTTAGTTGTTTCTTTAGCATTTTCTTTTTCAATTTTCTTTAAATTTAGAGTATTACATTGACATTAGTTCAGTTTTATAGGTAACAATTTTCTTTCTTTTAAGATGTACATAAATACAAAATAGGAGCCTCTGCACTAGTTCTGATTGACTTTCTTTTATGTAAATATGAAATCATAGGATGTAGTGACACTTCATAACCCAGGCACTTTGTGAGTCTGACAGCTGAGCTCTGAGTTGTGAACAGGATTCAGATGTGCATTTTTGTCTTTAGAATGTGTAAAATTTCTTTCTCACTGTCTTGGCAGAATAGTTATGTTTACCACCCTCGCAATTCTTTCCCCCTCTGATATTTTGGCATGATATAGTCACTGTGCCCATTGTGTAAGCATCCTGTCCTGTCTCTAAGTGATCACACCGATTTTAGTTTCCTCCTCTTTCAAATCACCAGCCTGTTCCAGCATGTTGTTTGTCACCTTCCTTACTAACGCAAAACCACACTGAAATCTGCAGCAGTCTTCTGTTTCCCAGACTGCCTGGGCTTAGTAGCAGTCAGTGCTTCTAACTTTGAAAAGATGATTTTACTTGGGCGAATCACTTGTTATGCTAACTTATTGCACAGTTATCTTGTGAGGTAAATGGCTTATTTAGCAACACTTCCAGCAGGCTATGTTCATGGTTTCTTTATCAGCTTTTGTGGGTTTTCTTTTTTGTGAGTGGTGGGAGGCGAGTGTCTTTTCATACTGTCTAATAGTTTTTTGCAGTCTAAAGCAGATCTGCCATACAGTGAGATTTTTAAGGAGATTTACTGTCTTTCAGGCACCTTCTAAATTGTGTGATGCAAGGCAATGGAAAATTTAATTTTGTCAAGTTATTTCCTCATGTAGAGCATATTGTAATATGCTGAGATTTTATTCTGAGCCATCTCTCTTCTTAGATGTTGTTACAGAACCAGAAATAGTTGAATGTGGTCTTCCTGCTAATTAGCACATGCCAGGTGCTACCAGCAAATGAACATGTGTGCTGCTGTTAAGGGTACCTGGAAACTTAGCGACATGATTCTTCTCCTTTATGCTAGGGTAAATCAGATATTCTTCTGTTGAAATCAAATCAGTGGACTGGGTGAGTGTAGGTAAGAGTCACAAATGAAAACTGGGTCTATATGATTTGTAGCAGGTGGATTCCAGAAGAAATAAGTGGTTTTAGCTGGTCTCCTTATGCAAAGGTGTGCAGTTGACATAAAACGCTAAGTAAATACATAAATAAGTACGGTGGTGCATTTTTGTCCACTGTATTCTCATATGTTAATTACTGTCTTTTTGAAAATATCATCTTTGTTTCAAATAAATGAAACTGTGCCTGTAAATTTAAAAGAGAGAAGACAAATGTCGGTATTGTTCATGCTGTAAATGCTTCTAAAGATGGAGCTTTATTTTCGGGTTAAGTGTATGTCATTATTTTGAAGTTAGAGTAATCGTACTTATCTATCTTTAAGATGTGTGTTCATGAGAAAACATCACTAAGCTTTCCCTCTGCTATCTCTGTATGCAGATATTAGTGGAGTATAAAGTTATTTTATTAGTCAACGAGCTGTTTAATTACAAGATAAGAAGCAGAGCTTTGCTCAGTGGAGGAAATGCAGAGTTCTTCCCTCTGCATTCAGAAGCACATTCAGAAGCCTATTTCCTCCAGCCATCATTGTAGATAAAGGCAGCCTCCAAGACCCAGGAGAACTTAATCATAGTAGTTCCTGGATTATTTTTTTTTGTCTCCTAGTTTTTTTTCATAAATATAGAAATATAATATCTAAGTCACGAAGCACTGCCTATTATACATACAGTCATCAGTGAACTATAGAGCTATACTGTTAAATGTCCTAGATGAGGAAAGAAGAAAGAAAATGTAATAGTTTTATATGCAGCCTTTTACATGTGTGTTGAAATCAGGAGTCCTAGCTAGAATTTAGTACTTGGGCAGGATTAATGGTTCTGCATGAGACCAATGCTTGAACTAGATGTCATTTATTGTACATTATCTCTTTTTGATATAGACTGACTAGATTCTTGGAGGAGTTCCAGATGTTGTTCAAAGTGTTGTTACTAATGTCCAAAATGGCTTTTCCTCTCTCTGTTCCACTGTAATGACAGATAAATGGGAGCTACTTCGTTCCATTTCCAAATTAGGAGAAGTGTTAACATGGATTTTGTTTGAAGACCATTTTTCTCTGGAGTTTGTTTTCATATTTGATTTGCCTTTGCATGGATATGTTGGCATTCCACTCATGCTACAGTGCTCGCTTCTTCCAGCTGTTGAGTTTTTTGGAGAATGGCTGTGGGGAGTTTTATTTACTGTGACAAAACCTCACTGAATAGCTGTAATTTTGTAATAGTGCAAGAGGCAGCATTAGCTACTAATGTTTGGATACTCACAGAACATTAATCAATACTTAGAGTAAATGGAGTATTTATGTTCTGAAGCATTTGCTTATTTGCTGTTTGAGTCCTGGTGATGGCATATGGCTTGGAAAATAAGTCTGTAATATGTATGCCCAAGCCCTAACTGTAGTATTTAAGACAATCCCACAAAAATGTGCTTTTAGACACTGTGAGAAATGTTTGTTAGAACCTATATCTGTATCTATTAGAACCTATATCTATAGAACCTGTATCTATATTCTCTGTATTTTTCTATTAGTCTGGAGTTTGTTTGCCTTATTGACTGTTTATTTCACGTGTATTTTGTCAAATAGATATTATATGTTCATATGTGGGGTATTGTTTGTTGTGGATTTAAAAGGTGTAGGGGGAAGGTAAGTGTGTGGGATGCACTGTTCAAATTCTATCTCAGGTGAAGACTGAGGGTATGTAATTAAGCATCTACAGTGCATAAAGTGCCAACATTAAAATTCCACCTAGTCTTTACTTAATTTGTTTGTTACTTGTATTAATGCTATCTCCACCGGTACAATCACATGGTGTTTTTTGAACACAGTAGTTAGACTTGTCCCACCTTACAGTGCTTTTCCTATTACACTGCAGTCTGAATTGTTCTACAGTAGGTGATGTATTAACAAATGCAATATAAGTTTTTAATGTGGTGGTGTGGAATATTTTATAACTTTTTTCTTGCTTGTTTTTATTGTGTAAAGCTGCATAGTTACTTGCAAGCTGCAGCAGACATGGAAGTCATCAGTTAAACTGTAACAGGCTGATATCATAGCAAAGCTTTTAAGAGAAACATTTGTGGAGCACATACTGTATATAGAGAGCATACAAACCAATTTATATTGTCCTGGTACTGATGGTATTTTAAAATTTCATTATTTGGACTAATCCACATTGACTCTAACAACATATCTGCTTACCTGCTTGGTGAGAAAGCGAAGGAGAGTTTGCTTAATTCATGTTCAGAAAAAAATTACATGGCATTTTTCGGAGTATCTCAGAAGCATGCTGACTTGTTCAGGAGGTTTTTTTACTGTTTATATGCTATAACTAAAGCTAGTGAAGCACAGGTTCTTTTTTTTTCTTGATCCAATTGTTACAGGGCACTAGTAAACTGCTAAAATACATTGGAGTAACTTTAGTATCATTTCTCTCACTGAGAGAAGAATGTTGTGGCTGGAAGAAAGCAGGATAGCTGTGGTGTGAGAAATACGAAGAAAAAGAAAGTAGGATGATCTGTAACAGCATGATACTTAGTAAAGTTTAACACATGATTATCAAACTGCTTCTGTCTGTAACACTTAAGTTTTGGCAGGGATTTGTTTTCTTTGGGAGCTGGTGTGATATGACAGATTATTCAGAGGTTTCTCCAAGGCTCTGTTCTGAGCACTTTGAAAATACCCTAAAATGAGACAAAGTTAAATCATACGAGCCTGCCCATAGAAAAGGATTAGAATCTGAATTTATTTAATGTCCATTCTTTTTAATTTGCTCTTGTCAATGGAAGGGTAGAAAAGGTGTGGTGGTTGATCTGGAACAAAAAGGACACCCACACAGAAGTGATTTCTTATTGCTATTGTTATGTGCCACCGCTGGGTTTCAAAAATGATGCTGCTTTTAGAAGTACATGGCTGGGATAATGTTCGTAGTATGGGTGTGCTTACTGCCCTCAGAAAAATACATGTGAGATTTTTATTTCTTCCACGTCTAAGTGCCCTGTTTTTCTCTCTTGCCCAGTGCAGTCAGCAGGTGTGCCCTGGGAACACCTAGGGCCCAGAGCACTGCTGTAGGAAGGACGTGGGCTCATCGGTGTAGGAAAAAGGCCTTTTGCAGGGCTGCCTGCCACAGTTCTTATCCAGCTGCCAGTGTCACATCTGATGTAAGCTATGGTGGTTTGAGGAGGGTGGGAATGTGATGAACCGGAGTTTGTAGCAAAACCCAGGTAGCCTCTGATGGTAGGAGAGCCTGGCCTTAGAATTAAACCTTCTTTTCTCCGTGTTTGCAGCCCATCTCACCCCTGCGGGCTCAGTGCAGTGTCAGCTGCCGTGTTCCTAAGCCCAGAGCAGCCAGTCAGGCACTCAGATGAATCTCTTGCCATTGTCAGAAGGTCATACTTTAGGGATGACCCTGCTGGCAGCTAAAACCTATGAATTAGTCAAAAACGCGTGTTTGGATGTTGGAGTCGTATTTGTAGGCTTTTAAAAACACTGTTTGATCATGCAGCGTGTTGACCTTTCAATAAAATCTTCATAAAATCCACCCGTTCCTTGCAGGTTTTTTACTTCTGTTTGCCTTTGTCACATGTTCTTTCCTGGATTATCATTCATTAGCTTCTCTGAAGAGATTAACAGTTCCTTAAAACAGGATCATGTGCATTCTGGTGTTGTGTGTGAAAGCAGAGCTGGAGAGCAGAGAAGCCACGGGATCCCTATAGAAATGTGAAGACAATTTTGATACTCTAGTCCACTCAAAAATCTGCTGTTACTGTAATGTTTTTTCCCTTGCCAGGACCCTCCTTGCCTGGTGTCATTTCTTGAGCTCTCCTGGGATGAGATTAGTCTAAAACAACAAAGTAGCCAGATGTCTGGTTCTGAGAGAGTCCCAGAGGCCATGGTATGGTAGGCAACAGTAATCGCTTGGGGCTGAAGATCAAAGATACCTGAGAATTACTTATGGGCACATACTATGTGTCATTCCCATTATTAACAGTCTGAGAAAATTTGTATCCCTAATTAACCCTTTTGTTGGTTAAATTTTCTTGCCAGTACAGTCCTGTCTGTAATAACTATTTGTTCTTTTTGGTACTGTTACACAAGTGCATGTTTAACAAAAGAAAAAAATTAAAATACAGTACTCTCATAGTAGCAAATTTCTGTAACCCGTCCAGATCCTTTTTTATCATGGTCATTTGTAAATGGCAGAAATTAGCATGGATTCTTTTTGTTTACTGTGCCATCCTTAGGGCTGGTATTATTCCTATCCAGTACTATGTCAATAAGAATAGATAACTTGTCAGGGTAGTCTTCTTAGTTCGTTGCATCCTAATCTAAACTGAATTAGAATGTAATCCCAGAGTCAGGATGTCTGCACATCACTGCTTTTTCCCATATTGATATTTTTAATTAAATGCTAATTAATATTTTTAGTGATCAACACTTGTTTGTATTTTATACTCTGAAATAACAAAGATTGTAAGTGCTGTCTCTGAATTCTTGTAGTGCTTTTAGAATGAGTGGCTCCTGGAGAGAGAGAAAAACCTGATTGTAGCATTCTGTGCTTTTTTTTATCGACCAGATGAAAATACCAGGGTTGTGAATGGAATGTCTATTTTAGTAAATTATAACATTGTCTACTGTTGTAGAATTGAATCAAAACAACTCTTCCTAGCTTTTGAATAATAATTTGTAGTTATCAGAGGTACCTGTTGTTTGTTATGACTGCTACAATTTCACTTTCTTTAACATGATATAACATTAATGTGTGGTAAATACTGCATGTGAATGTTTGAGTGGGAGGATGTGAGTTTCTGGTCACACTGAATGTGTTTGCAGTTTATTGCCTATATTGCATGTGTTTAACAATTCTAAGAGACACTTTTGAGTGAGTAGTGAGTGAGGAAAAGATCCCTGGAGTGATTTAAAGGACTGAATTGGTTTATCTCATTCAGTCTTGACAGTGT
Source organism: Tyto alba (assembly GCF_018691265.1). Lineage (NCBI taxonomy): Eukaryota > Metazoa > Chordata > Aves > Strigiformes > Tytonidae > Tyto > Tyto alba. The sequence goes on from NW_024881297.1 coordinate 9,990,971, forward strand.
CTCTTCAAAACATGTTATTAGAGCAAGAAACCCCAAAAGCTGACCTGTCTGAAAGCATATTGTGTTTTTACATTTTCACTTTTGACACAGGTATGCCTGCTGTCTGCATCTTCCAACACAGCCATGACTGCTGCTCTATTGTCCCCACTGCTGTTGAGTTGCATACCTCATCAACCTTGTGCTACACCCAAAGGGGTGTTTAAAAAAAAATCAGCATCTAAAAAAATGCAGGGGCAAATTTTTCTGGTCATGCAAGGTTATTTAACCTTTCGGGACCTATGGCTGTCAGCAGTTGTAGCCGACCATCTTACTAATATTATGAACCTCATTAAAATTTTCATAGGATAGAGACAAGTACTGTGCTTCTCAGAGATGCAAGGGAAGGAGGAGCTATGTAAGAGTGGTTCACAGGCAGGAAATAACTGTTTCTATATGGATGTTGGCACTGTGGATTTTGGATCATTTATTGCCATTCTTGTGCCATAATCCAGGCACAGGGACCACATACTGCTAAAAAGCTCCTGGCTGGCTTTCCTAACATAAAGAAATCAGCCCTTCATAACATTTGGATTCTGTTTTGCACAACCCTTGTGGATTGGTTGTTTTTTTTCTTACTTTTCCTTCTCAACTGTTCCTTTGGGAGGCATTGCAGCAGTTTTGGTTGTCTGCATTGCTCTAAAGGTCACAGTCAGAACTGGAATAAGTAAAATCCAGGTGTCCGTGAAGTCGTTTCTGCAGAGGCCAATGTGTCTTTTTATTGTGTTAGATCATTCAGGCAGCATGGTGCTTCCCGTGAAGGTGTTGAATCCATAGTGGATGTTTTGGGAGATGGATTTGCAACATACCTGGTACAGAAATGCCTTTCACTTTATTCTCTTTTGCTATCTGCCTAGAGCCCTTGGAAACTACACCACAGTTACTGCTGAAAAGCACGAATGTGACATAGTCAGCAAATACTAGATTAGGTATAGAAGTAGAAGCACTGCCATCTCCCTCTTTGTTTTCAGGCTGGTAAAAATCATATATGAATTTTGATCAGTACTACCACCTCTTCGGTTTAAATAAAAAAGTGACTGGATCTGAGGTGGTGTGGGAGATTCAAGAGCAGTGCAGGAGCTGAGAAAAGCAGTGCAGAGCTAACCTGGCAGATGCCAGCTATGTTTTTTGTTGAGGGATGAGATTATGGGATATTAGTAGTTATTAAACCAGTAATTGGCATTTGGAACTGGTGAAATTACTGATATCTTCTCCAATTACATTGTCCCCCAGTTTCTTGTTCATGTAGCATCTTTCTTTTCTGTACCACAGAATTTCTTAGGGACCTATAAAAAAACCTCTTTATTTGAACTTGGGTGAAAACAGGCCTAAGAGCAGTTAAGGTGCTTGAGTGGATTTAGAAAAAGATGTAAATTCCTTATACAATTGTTTTGTGTGGCAAGGTTTTGATAGCTTGGGGTCTACAGGAGTGGCTTATGTGAGAAGCTGCTAGGAGCTTCCCCTGTGTCTGATGGAGCCAATGTCAACCAGCTCCAAGATGGACCCGCCGCTGGCCAAGGCTGAGCCCCTCAGCGATGGTGGTAGCGCCTCTGGAATAATGTATTGAAGAAGGGGAAAAAGTGGCAGCAGAACAGCAACAGCAGCTGGAAGGGAGGAGTTGAGGATATGTGAGAGAAACAGCTCTGCTGACACCAAGGTCAGTGAAGGGGAGGAGATGCTCCAGGCACCAGAGCAGAGATGCCCCTGTAGCCCGTGGTGAAGACCTGTGGAGCAGATACCCACCTGCAGCCTGTGGAGGACCCCACGCTGGAGCAGGGGGGATGCCCGAAGGAGGCTGTGACTCCATGCGAAGCCCATGCTGGATCAGGCTCCTGGCAGGACCCGTGGAGAGAGGAGGCCACCGTTGAGCAGGTTTGCTGGCAGGACTTGTGACCCTGTGGGGGACCCACACTGGAGCAGCCTGTTCCTAAAGGATGCACCCTGTGGCGGGGACCCACGCTGGAGCAGTTCGTGAAGAGCTGCAGCCCGTGGGAAGGACCCATGTTGGAGAAGTTCATGGAGGATTGTCTCCTGTGGGAGGGACCCCACTCTGGAGCAGGGGAAGGGTGTGAGGAGTCCTTCCTTTGAGGAGGAAGAAGCAGCAGAGCCAACGGGTGATAAACTGACCACAACCCCCATTCCCTGACCCCCTGTACTGTCAGAGGGAAGGAGGTAGAGAAAATCGGGAGTAAAGTTAAACCCAGGAAGAAGGGGAGAGATGGGGGGAAGATGTGTTTTGATTTTATTTCTCATTACCTTTCTCTGATTTGATTGGTAGTAAATTAATTTAATCTTTTCCCCAAGTCAAGTCTGTTTTGTCCATGATGGTAATTGGTAAATGATCTCTCCCTGTCCTTACCTTGACCCACAAGCTTTTTGTTATATTTTTCTCTCCCCTGTCCAGCTGAGGAAGAGGAGTGATAGAGCAGCTTTGGTGGGACCCTGGCATCCAGTCAAGGTCAACCCACCCCAACAAACTGAATAAATTTGAGTACCTTAAGGTGTTATATTGCATATTAATGAATATTGCTTCATTCTGGGTACTTCCATTACAAGACTCTTTATGAATTTGAAAGAACTTTTGTAAAGGAAAAAACATAAGAACTAAAGGCATTGCCCCCTACAAATCTGTGGGAGCAGTGTTCTCTAGTTGGGGCTGATGGGCATCCAGGGGTTACAGGGTCATATCTGTTCTGCTGGCACAGCTGTGTATGGAGGAACACAGTTATCTGTTGCACTGAGGTGGTACTCTCTGGTATTTAGTAATAAAACCATAGGAACTGTCCTGTCAAAGAGCAAGGGCTGTACAAGTAGTCAGGAAGAGTGAGTCCTGCAACAGAAAAGAAAGTTGAATTGAAGGATAAATTGTGAAGGAAATGAAACTACATCATCAGCATGGACCTAAGAGTTTGTTATTTCAAGGAAATATGGGTGGTTTTTACAGTGATGTTGTCATATGAAATATGTTTTAAGCAACAATTCTATATTTTCCTCCATACTGCAACTTTTATATTTAGTAGTTTCAGGAGCGTTCACTGTTTTAAACAGCCCGTCACAACCAGAGCACATCCTGTATCAGAAGCTTAAGTCACAGATTCCCTTTTACTTATCTGTGCCATTGCAATGTTCTGACCTTGGTCTGTGTAAAATCAAATTTAAAAATCTCCTATTGAGACATGGATCTGATCTAAAGATCATGCTATGAAATAAACAGAAAAATCTGTATTTCCATTCATGTGTTCTATTCACAACATAAGAAGTCATTAAAAAAATGATGAATGTAACTAGCATTGCAGCTTTCTGTTGTTGTCCACTGGCAACACATCTGTAAAGAGAAAGCATTCACCACCAGCAGCAAAAGCTACTTGATGACTTGACTGTACTCAAATTCTTGGTAGAGAATTCTTGCTGTCAAATTTCTGGTTTTCCAGCGTGTCTGCTACAACTTGCTGTTACTTTAGTTTGTGGAGTTTTTGATCTATAATTTGGAGAAGGAAGGACATTAATTAGAACAAACCTATAGAAAACTATGACTGTTGAAGGGATTTTTCTTCTGATGTCTTGTAATGAAAAATGTCAGCTCCTTTTCCTGTTTTATGAGTAACCAAAGTAGTTTATATATAGAGGCGTTGAAGGAGAGAAACTGTAAGCTAATGTTCCAAGTGCTATTCAATTACATGTCACCACTGTGATGGTAATTGGTTTGTGGGGCAAAGAAGATGGTTGGAAGGATCATGAGATAACTGACAGATCTTTTCCTCTCCAAACTGCATGTCCTAAAAGTCTAAATCAAGTCATAGTAGATATATGGGCTTTTGACTATGTAAGAAGACTCTTGACTATATTAAAATATTTTGCAAACCCCTAGGTTATCCTAGTGTTTTATTGGTGACCCTGTGACCTAGAATAAATTCAATGCAAAGGGCCATTTTAACTGTACCCCCCTTCCCAGTTCAGAGGGGCGTGCTGCTAACAAGTTATCATGACTGGTAGCAGAAAAAAATGTCTATGCTTTGGAAATTAATTGCTTGTAAGCAATTTTTTTTTTTTAAACATGTCATGATTTTCATAACATATAGTTTTTGTTACCATTATGTCGTCGAGGAATAGTAATAGGCAGAACTTCCGTAATGGTTGCTTTCTAAAATATTTAAATTATATACCTAACATTATTGCACATGGTCTTTCTCTGACAGACTATTGTGACATGGATTACTGTGCATTACAGTTCTTTGTACTGGTAACATAACAACCAAGCATTTAAAATAAAGTATGGAATTGCTTCTGAATATTTCCTTCTTTGAGAGGGCTAGATAAATGAAAATTAATGAGGTTAGGGAAATTCTTCTTCACAAGTGATCAAGTAAATCTGGCTCTACAGTCTGCAAAACACTATTTTAATAAGACTGTATTACATTTCTGTTGTGCCTTCCATTGTTAAGGGGAATTAGAGAATATGTATTTTTAAATGAAATGAAAAGTTATATTAGAAGCAAAACCTTTTTTTCTAGTAGTTTCTGAGATTGTATTCTGTAATATGAAGAAAACAGTATCTTTCATTATTCTTCTTTCTTATTAAGTACCTGAGCTTATACTCAGTACAAACAGCATATGTACTGTAAATAAAAGGGTTTGTAAGAGAACCGCATTATACACTGCATAATAAATGTAAATGTTGTGTTTTTTTTTTTTTTTTAAAGGGCTCAATAGAGGGGACATGCAAATTAGTATTCTGAGTTGTAATTTGCTACCCAAAGCATTTGAAATATGGGACTACTTCTCAGATACTAAGAAATGTTAGTTGGAAAGAGTAGTATAATTATAAGCCTTCTTTAAATAGGATGGTTTCATGGATCTTGCACTTGAAATCAGTATTACATGATATTTCTTGGAAATTTCTTATATTTATGTTTGTACAGCTGAAACCTTGGCACAGACTGTATTCCTTAATCAGTAGCTGTGTCCTGCATGGTGACAGGCCTTGTACCAAAGGTTGTAAAAATAGCTTTTCTGCTAAAAATCCTCCAGTGTTGCAAACTCCAGAAAGAATAAGCAAGCCAACCCTGAACCAGTTTCCTTGGCTGGCACTGCACAGAAATAACAAAGGCATGTGCCTGCATTTTTTTTTTTTTTTTTCTTTTTCCTGCTATTTCTGTCAGGGAAAAATCCAGAGGGTAGATAGTGCTGAAAGTTGCATTGGGAGAGCAGCGCTTTGTACTTGAAATTTTGTTTCAAGGCCTGGTTCCTGCTGACAGAGCAGTAGGTCCCGCTGAAAACCCTAGACTTTCCAGAAGTTAAAAGGCAGGGAGCAAGTCTGCTGGAAATGGCACGGCAAGGTACATTCAAATGGCAAATAACGCCGTGTGCAGCAGGTACGTTAAGCAGACATGGAAAAATAGGTTGCGTGTCTTTTGCGGGGAGGTAATTGGGCAGGGGGGCTTGGCAGGAGCGGGCGACTGCCACAGGTTGATGGGCAGGTGATCGGGGGCGGCGCAGGAGGCCTACCTAATATGCTGTCTGCCCTAAGGGCCTGGGGGAACACAGTTGGATTATTATGTTAATGCCTGAGCCTGCTGCCCTCTTCCTATCCCAGCTGGGCTCCCTGTTGTTAGGAACTGCTTTGCTCTGACAGTGGAGTAATATACTCCATGATTGAAAGGGCAAAGGGGCTCGCAAGAAAAAAAAAAAAAAGGAGCAGGCCTGCACAGATATGTAAATGAGGGGGGGGGAGGAAAGGCTGTAGGAGGGTTTGTGCGTAGGTGCAGATAGAAAGTTTATTAGGAAACGAGTAATATAAATCTGCTAATTGAATTGTTATTTACAGGTCCCATTTCCTGATTTGTTTCTTTGTGCATTACCCCCCCTAATGCTGATGTACAGTGAATTCGAAGTGCTTACCAAAGCAGGCACTTAGGTTGATTTATTTTAAACCAAGGTGCTATAATACACTGGTACCAGTGTACAATGCTGACAATGGTGTATTTTTCAGGACTTTGATTACTGTTTCATGCTCTGCCACTATATTGCTACACTACAGCTTATAGCGGTGATATGATTCTTTTATATATTGTAGATAAGTATATCACTCTGAATTTTGTTGATACTTCCACAAGAGTAGCAGATAGATACAGATTACAGAAATATATTTGTTATGGTGTTAGAGCAAATTGAACTTTGATTCAACGAGGTGGTGACTATATTGTTATGTTTTTCTGAGGTCTCTTCTGCAATAGAATTGACTAAACAGTGACTTGGTTTTAGAATTAATGTATGTGAGATGAAAATCTGTTTCAGAAACAGATTTTTTTTTTTTTTCCTCTATGATGATATGAACTGGTATATAGTATTTACCTTTTATCAAGCTTCTATCAGTGGCAAAACTTGACTTGAAATACTAGCCAGACGTGATTTCTAACATCCTTATTTGTATATTTTACTCCCAAAGTGCTGATCGCAGACTACTCAAACAGCTGCTAACCTAAATTAAACTTTTTAAAGTGAGAGCTATTATTATGAAATGCAGCTAGTGCATCATTTACAGAGTTCTTTGATAGGTGAGGTGCTTTTCTTGTACATTTAGCTGGTACTTGATGTTTAAGATGTAATTTCTGATTGCTTCTAGTGTATAAGGTCACTTTTTCTACTCTTCACACACTCGTCTGCATTTTCCAATTCTGTTCCTTAGTTTTGTGTTCACATGTATTGCAACTCTGAATTGCTATTAAGAAGGTGTGTCAGCCTTGGCATCCAGACCTCATGCTGTGCAGGAAAGTTGGCAGCTCTCGCACTTTTGACCTGGCAGTTGTGAATGTACTTCTTACTCAGTTTTGTCCACTTATGTATCATAGGGCATCTTATGTTACTGAAGTACTTTAAGGTGGAAAAGAAATGTGGATCTAGATACAAATTTAGGTTGGTTTGACCATGTAGATAGGGGATGTTCTGAGCTTAAATGGCATGACAGAGTACCATTCTGCTTCCATGCCCCTTGCCTCACTGGGTGCCAATGGTGAATAACCATCACAAAACAGGTAGTAGCAGTATCTGTGTTCTGCTGGAGCCGTTGTACTTAACACAAAATTACTGATTTCTTTATCAAGTTCTCCTTGGAGTTCTTGTGGGCAAATAGGAATGTGCTGGACTTGTCTTTACAATTTATCGGTAAGACCAGAAGATTGTTTTAACAACAAAATGCTGTAAAATAGACACATAGTTATGAAAGAAGTGTTTTCCACTTGAAAGATTTTTTTTTTTCCAATAATTTTTCTTTTATATTGTATATGCACATAGTTCTTTAGTAACTACTTTAGAAAACGTGGGCTATAAACCATGTTGAGTTGGGAACTTTTCCATTTGCCACCCACTTCCCCTCCAGTGTATGCAATTTAGACTTTGTAGAAATGTTTCCACTTTCTTTCCGGAAAGTTTGTATGTAAATATTTTGTTTCAGGTCAAGTTAACCTTGGTCAGTTTTGCAGACAAGTTGTTTTGATGTGATCCACGGTTTTTGGTATAACTTAGGTGCTCCATTTCTCTTGATAAAGTGGTCTCCCTGGCAGTATCTTCCCAATGCATCATAAGAATTTTAACAATAGTGCTTCATTGTGGACGAGCTGAAAAGCCATGTGCAGCAACAAACACAGACAGAGGTCATCTTTTACTAGGCATGAGAGGAATTCAGCTGAAAGCAGCAAAATACCAAAATGAAATGGTTAAAAAAGAAAATTTCAATCATTCTATAGACAGGGCGAACTTGGGTTTAAAGCAAATGTTTAAATACTGGAATATCTCGTGCTGGATATTCCAGTTTTCAGTCACCTCTGGATGTAAATGAAAACCATAGAAGCTCAGTGAATGCTGCCACAAAGAGCATGTTCAACACAGACAGCAAATTTGTGACCTTTTGCAGTAAAGCAAGCTTGTGCGTTTCTTAGGCTCACACCCAGCACACCTCTTGGTGAGCCTCTGCTCTCCACTAAATGTGAGTAGAATTCTGTACGTGAAACCCATAGGTTTTAATGTTTTCTCTCCACCTTTTCTTCAGAGAAGTATTCTGTCCCATTAGAGAAAAAAATAGATTACTTCAAGGAAGTAATAAAAATATCTTTAATTTAGTTGAATCTTTATGTATTTTATATATGTTTATGTAATAAATATATATATATCTATATATATGAATGAAAATTTCAAAGAACAGTTTCAGCTTTTTTGTAGTTCATGACTGCTGGCCAAGTAGCTGTGAAATCAAGTCCCTGACCTAGACTTGACTGGCATTTGAGCATTAATCGTTGCACTTTAATGAAGACTAGTACCCTTACCTCACTCCCTTTGGATTAGAGAGTATATCAGGCCTCTTAGAAAACAGGGGCAAGCAGCTGATTAGAATTTAAAGATGTTTTGGGCATGCTTGAAAAGAAGGGTGGTGGTAAATATCAATGTTGTAGTTAATTTGTTCTCAGAGAAAAAAAGCTTGGAGCTTCAGTTGTTACTGATCCACTGTAGAATGCGTTGGGCAAGTTTTGGGGACATGTAATATCTAAAGGTGCACATTTATGCACTTTCTCACTCTGTGTATGTGTAACTTCTAGTTATATGAATTTCTTAATTTACACACCAGAATTATCTGAGCAGCATTTAAAATAATGCAGTTGCATGTGTCAAGATTGTTCCTTTCTTACCTTAAGACAGTGTGACACTATAGTGCTAGTCTCTTCCTTATAGTATGCTACTGTTTCCCTTCTCTTTCTACCTCTGCCACAGTATTGCAGCATGCAGAGCTTTGGCTGGGCTGAAAAAAAGGGAATTTCCAGTACCATACAGTACTAGCTTACAGTAAAGCCTAACCTCTGGGTTAGGTTGGGGAAAAAAAAAAAAAAAAAAAAAAAAAAAAAAGAGTAGTTGTACTTCTTTGAGATATGGACAGACATTTGTTGATGAGATGAAAATCTCCTCATCTTTTAACTGTGACCTGTGACACATTCTGACATGAGCTCCAGAGGCTGGGGTTCATGGCTCTGTGCAGTGGACCACTTTACTTTTTATTTTCCAAAGCTGGTATTTCAGCCAGCCTCCCCATGCTGTGGCGTTCCTTGCACTAGTGTTTTATTTCCCATCTCCTGGCATTGTACAGCTAATAGTGAAGCTGTGCCCAGTGGAAGTGGTGACAGGGATTTTAATAGCAGTGCCATTCTGAGCTGGTTTGGGTGGTGTAGCAGTTAAAATGTCTGGTTCTGCTGCTAACTGCACGGAAAGGAATATGACAGTGGGATATTTATAGAAAAATACTGGTGCAGGAACCAGCCTTACAGTTAATGCAAAGGGCACCTTTTAAAAAGTGGCCTTGTGCTTTCATTTCACTTCAGCAGGGAAGTAATACTCTTTGGAGTTGTGGGATGCATTGTTTAACTAGACCTCTAATGATGTTATGGATGATGTGTCTCCAGGAGAATCAGGGGACAAGACCTTTAAGTGTTTTTATCACAGCTTAAGATCTCAGAAAATGTGAACTTAAATAAAAGTATGTTTGGGAGGTTGTTATTGCTCTGTATCCTTTTGAGGATACCTTCTACAGTAATTTTTTTTTTTTTTTTTAGAGAGTCACTTACAGTTATGAAGTATCTGACCATAAGAGAGGATCAAGTTGGCAGAGTTACTTGTATACCACTGTTCAGCTGAGCCTCCTTTATTAAATCATTGTTCAGCAGTCCATTTGTTCTGGTGTGAGAGCTAGTGTCTGCACTGCTAAGGTAGTAAGCCTTGAGTTGCTAACAAATGAATGATGTGCATAAGGTTTGTGCGTACTTTTCATACTGAAGTGTCAGTGACTGTTTAGATTCTTCCCTTCTTGCCCTCTAATTGTGTAGCATGGTCTCTTTCACAGGTCAAATGTATGGCTGCTAAGGCTTACAATTTGCAAGATGTAGGCAGAAGGGGGAAGCTACCTTCTGTTTCCTTATGTCTAGGCAAATTATGGAAATGGGCTTTACATTTGGGGACAAATACGTACAAAATGTTTGGCTGTATGCCTTCCCAGGAACCCAGAGCTTTCTGGCATGGCAGAGCCATAAGAAGATTGTGGAGGAGTAGGTCGAGTGCTAGAGCATTGGAGTTTGACAGTACTTACCCACATATGTACTCAGTATGAGAAAGTGTATGTTGTTACGGGTCTGTCAGCTTCAAATCACTGCTTGCTTGGATGTTTACACTGGCACTGGGCAGTCATCTTACTATTTGCATTTGCAATTTTTAAGTGGAGGAGAGAAAAAGTGAAACTGCCTCTGTTTATTCATGTTGGTATTCAGAAGTCCACTGTAGATGTTCAGGTTACTGCCCCATTGGGGTGTGTGACGTAGGAACCAACACTGCAAGGCACTGTGTCTTATGAGTGTGATTTTGTGTGCTGTACTGCAGCCGATGGGAGGACAGGAAGGTTAAGCTTACAGCTTCAGGGTACCACTGGGCTTGGGGTATGGCTGGTCAAGGACTGCCCTCCAGAATTCCCTTGAGTTGTGGCAGTTGCTCACAGTAGAGAGAAGTTGCCATTTCTGATGAAAGGAAAGTGGGATAGTTTTCTCTCTCTGTCTCAGTATTGGTGAAACAGAAATCCTTCCATGTAGAGCACTATGTACAGTAAATAAGTGCATCTGAAAAGCCTGCCTTTTGACATCCTTTTGATGGATGGTTTTGTATTTGTAAATATTATTACTAACGGGAGGTGATGGTTATGAGGAACTACAAAAATGGGGGAGTGAAAGACTGATTTTCAGCAGAAAGAACTTGGCTAGTAAGAATTAGGAGGCAATAACTCTCTGCCAGCAGAGCCCCCAGCTTGTTTCCATGTACTGGTTGTGGCAGAATGCTGAGCCTGGCTGAAGCAGCACAAACTTGTACCCAGGTGATGGCAACCTGTGCCAGCCTGGAACAGATCTGCAGTGTTGAGTGGCTTCGGATCCATGGCTCAAAGAGGTGTTTTTTAGAGGACATCATTCTCTGGATGATGTTCCCCTGCTGAAATGCCAGCAAACAGCATATTAGTTATCCTGTTTTCATTTTCTGGTGCCTCTTCAGTGTCATTTCCATAAAACTGATGGTTATTTAACATGGTTGAAATAAAGAAATGTTTTCATATTTTCAGCACAGCTCTAGAGGCAGGTTGGGGATTAGGTGATATCTTTCTCACACTCAACAAATTGTGCTGGACCACAGGGAACATGGCAGTGGCTAAAAACATAATCCCTTCTATATCTTAGTGGTTTTTCACGTTGGTGTTTTGGGGTTTCCTTGGTTGGTGGGTGTAGGGGTTTTTTGTGTGTGGTGTGGGTTTTTTGGGGTGTTTGGTTTTGTTTTTTTTTCAGAGGATAAGGTTATGTGTACAGTTCCATTCCACTAAAAAAAATCAGAATAATTCAGCATTTTTTTAAAGAGAGTTTTCAAACATTGATGCACATTTTCAGACGATTCCTTTGGATACAAAATTTAGTTTTTATCAAAGTCTGTTTTTTGCATTGTTTTTTTTTTTTGCGGGGAGAGGGAGGGAGGGTGTTTGGGGTTTTTCTGTGGTTTTGGTTTGGGGGGTTGTTTTTCTTTTTTGTTTTGTTTGGCTGTTTGTGTGGGGTTTTTTTGTTGTTGTTCTTTTGGGTGTTTTTTTTCTTTTTGTTTTTGTGGGTTTTTTTTGTTGTTGTTTGGTTTGTGTGTTTTTTTTTTTTTTTTTTTTTTTTTTAATGAAATGCCACTGTTGAGGTACCCTATAACATACACAACACATGGGGCCAAATTCATGTGTAAGATGCTTCCTGCAACTTCTGTTGACTTCACTATGAAGTGTATATACATCTCCAGGAGTCAAATCTAGGCTCTATTTGTTTCTCAAAGATGATGCTGGAGTGTTAAAAAGATATGTGCTTTGCCTTTGAGGGAGCAACTGTGCAGCTAGAGATTTTGTTGAGCAGTTAACACTACCTCTTTTATTTTTGCCATGCTGTAGCAGGATTTTTATATGCATTTTAACAGTTATTTAAGAGTCCCCATATGCTTAGAAAAGAATCTGAATATATGTGCCTTTTTTAAAGCTGCATCATAACTAGGTTATTCCATCAATACAGTAGAATGACTGGGAGCTGCAGTTGGAACAATATGTAAAAATACAGCTTGTAAAAGATTTCCTTTATTAACTGTCATCATCCACAGAATATATGTTCAAATAAACGTTGTGTAATAACTAAATTTGAGATTAATAGGCCCCTTAAGAAACAGCGAAGTCATTCAGGATAGTCAGTGAAAAATAGCCTGTAAGACTGTAACATGCACATATTGTCCTGCTTACATGCTCTCTCTGGTGTCATTCCCATTTATCAATGTCGGCAGGCTCTGTTCTCATTAAAACACTCTTGCACAAAAGCAACTTAATTTTCTTAAGAGAAGAGGACACCTGATTCAATTTAGTGCTCAAAACCAGGAACTTGGATATATATATGTATTTTTCCTGTCTGAACTCAGATGAATAGTTATGAACAGCAACACAGATTAAACCTTATTAGGTATATTTATATTCTGTTTGCAGTAACAGTGCTGTGGCAAATAGCTTTCTACAGAGCTGTAACATCTTATTAATGGAAACAGCAGTTAAGACATGAGCTGCGGTAACACTCACATGAGATTTTATTTTTAAATAGGAGATTGAAGGAGTTGTTTAAAGGGACTCTGCCAACTCATGCAAGCTACTTCTGATGTCCTGCCTTCTTCTTCCACCTTCTTGAGCTACACTGATCTCTTTGGATAGATAAAATTTATTTTCCTGTCCTGTTTGGTCAAACCATTTCCATCACCTTCTTTAGTCTTCTCTTTTTTCTTCTCGCTATCAAATAGGAGACATACATCTACTAAATTTTGTATTAATAACATGGACACTGTAAAATGTTGCATTACCGCATTGTGTTCTCTGCCCTCTACTGTATAATCCTGCAGTAGTACTGCTAGAGTCCTTGTCTTTCTCCAGCTCTTTTCCACTCTCCTGGGTTTTTCTCTCTTCTTCGTTGTGCCATGTGTGTTAAATAGGATATATTTAGTCTTATGCCTGGTACTTGAGCTGTATATCCCGCTAGTGCATGTCTGAAAACTAAAAAGTTTTAACTGCAGGTAATTGCAGGCGTACACAGAGCAGCTTTGTATGATGCCCAAGCCACTTCCTTCTGAGATGTTTTGAGGCTGTTTAGCTTCATTACTCTGCTTCTGTGGCCTTGGCCCTGGAAAGTCCTTTCCTCAGCGCGGGCACGACGCGGGCCAGGCAGGTCCTAGTGTGCGCTGCATGTGCTCTCTCAGCTGCGGGGTGCTGGGGGTAAGCGCAGGGTTAAGTACAGTTAGGAAGGTTACCTCCCTAAGGGCTGCCAAATGACACTCAAGAATCAAATGTTACAGTGTTAAAAAAGATATACATACTGGCAAATTTAATAAGGTCCTTGTATAAAGCTATGAGGCACCATTGTTTCCCTGTGACTCTTCAGGAAAGGAAATTGTAGTTCCAGTTGGGCAGTGCATAACGATTTCATTTGAATCTTGCCAATAATGATAAAATGTTGGGTTTTGACCCAGGTGTTCCAAATATTGTCAGTGTATCTTCTCTTCTTCTTTAATGTAGTCTTACTATATTATTATGAGAAGATATCTAGTCCATTAAACTCGAAGATAGTTTAGTTTGATACCAAAATAAAAGGAAATGGAGTGGAGTTCAGAATGTATTCTGTATTTAATGCTCTCAAAACCTTATCGTGCTTGTTTGATTTGCTGCCCAGTCGCATGTGCTTGAATGCTGTGTGACTTGCTGCTGCATTTGGGTACCGACCCGTGGGGAAGTGCTCAGCCCCTTGCTTGTGGCTTTGCCTTTTTCTTCTGTCTATTACTAGCCTTTGTTGCTAAGAGGACTGTCTTGGACCTTGTTGCTGTTTTAAATCTTAGCAGTGTTTTCCACACATATATTCCAGGATAAGGTGGGAGATGAAGGGCTGAAGCTTTTTGCTAGGCTCAGGTATGGGAAGAAGAAAGTTTCTGTCAAGTAGTGTGAGATAAGTTTCCTTCAGAGGTGGGCTGGTTACTTCTCACTTGAAAGTGCTCAGGCCAGCCAGTCCTCCCTGGCAATGCTGACCAGAGAGAGGATTCCCTTGAGCCCAGCGGCATACAGCGTTGTCTGAAATTGTCCCTGCTTATTATTAAATACATTCATTGTTTAGTGGAGCTGGCGTGTACTACTTTAAACTCAAGTGGAGATGTACATGCTCTTCTGTACTAGCCCTGTTGAGAATACTGGCAATGACTTTCTGTCTTGTCCCTGACTTGATGTAAACCTGAATAATTGGTCTAGTTGTTACTACTGCTACTTTTGAATGTGGTCTGACCTTGCATTTCAATACATAGCTATGCATTTACCTTTTGAAAGGATCTTGCCATTGATTTTATAGAGAACTCTCCCCTAATATTAATGGTAAGTGCAATGAGCAGTTTGCAAACACATGCAAATCTGAACTTGGAGTATTATAAGGACATCTAAATGTTTTCATGTTTTACTGTTTCATTTAAGCTGACTGCAGATAGTCTGATATCTGTTGAAGCACAAAAGGAGCAAACACTAAAAAAAGTTATGCAATAATAGTGACTAATAAATGTTTCAAATAGAAAATGAAGAGCCTAGCTGTATCATGTGTCAGCACTAATGTTTATTTGTATCATCCCTCTAAGGATCTCAGAGTGCTTTTTAAGCAATGAATTAATTTTGACAATGCCCTGTGAGGTATGTAGGCAATATTATCCCTCTTGATAGAAGGGAGTTGGAAGCACAAAGTGTTTAAATTCTACAGGGTCATGCTACTAGGTACATCTAATTACAAATTGGAGCAGTTGATTCAGTTTACTACCAGTTTGTTTAAGCTGAAGCAGAGTCACACATTTAAGCCTCAGGTTTGTGGGTATGAGAAAAAATTACTTACAAATGTATTTTGCAGGAGAAATGTTTGTAAAGAAAACTGCAGCTAGAGTAATTGACGTGTAAGTCCTCCCTCACTGAGGCAAATCATCTGAATGATTATAGCTCAATTTGTGGTCTTCCTGATTTATTTTTTTTTCTTCTTTTGCCTGTAATGAGTGTTTAATCATCTGCCATGGACTGTGTCTGACATTTTAGAGAAAAAGGGAATTAAAAATTCCAAAATAGTGTACACCCGGGCCAACTGTGAATTATGACATGATTGGTTTAATACCCGAAGCATACATTTATATAAGATTGTTGTCTTAGTACCTGTTATATGTTTGAGAATATTAAAAAACCAAACCAAACCAACACAACAGAAATCTTCTGGGTGGATCAGGAGGGTAGAAAGAAAAGAAGTTTGTTGATGGCCAAAATCAACAAATCACCATCTAGTATCACTACCATAAAACTGTCTCGTATCTCTCCTTGGCACCTTTCCAGGTACAGAATTTCTCCTGGAAGTGGAATTGCAATATATTTTAAGTGAAAATTTTCATGTCTCTAGATGAACCTTAAATCAGGAGGATTGGTAGCCACTGATGTGGCTAAAACTAGATGCACAGTGTCCTTCTAAGCGTATTGGTTCTTGCCAGCTACTGCTTTGTTCTTTGTGCATTGTTGAAATGACCAGGGAAATGTTTGAGGGCTGTCTAGCACTAAAGTTATTTCTCTTGCATCAGTAGACGTGGTCTGGCGGGCTCACATGCACTGTATGCAGAGTCTGGCCTGAAACCAGCTTCTGGTAGGACCAGATATTTTTGAGACAGGGAGGTAAGTTTAGCATGTTGGGGAGGAAAGATCTACTTTTTACACTCTCTGCTCATTTTATGTGGACTTCACGAGCTTTCCTGAAGAGGGTGATGGATACAGTTCTTTATAGCAGCAGAAATGTAGCTATAGCTCTGCACACAAAATCTGCATGGGGAAGAGGGGACCATTAAGTTTCCTCCCAGCCTTCTGCTGCCGAAGTAGAGCCCAGATGCTTCTGTCTTTCAGATCTTAACAGTTGATTTACACTTATATAGCGAAGACTGTTTTGCAAGGGAGAGATCTTTAAGTGAGCTTAAAAATGCAAGTCTAGGTCCTCCTTCATGGATTCAGAGGCAGGATGTAAAAGGGACCTTTCTGCATCTTTATCAGATTGAAGTGGTCAAATGTAGTCAGTCTGTGTAAAAGATTGGCACATATCCAACAAATACCAAAGAGACTTGATGAACCTGACAGGTTTTTTGATACAATGCTAATAGGGACTTTAAGAGGGATATATTAACAAAAGATATTTGCAAGGTGCATCTCCTGTATTGAAATGGATCCCTTGCAGTAGGTTTATGTGCATGGGTGTAATGTTTGTCTCTTTTGCCACATGAAAGTATTGGCTGCACAGCTTCAAATACAAGTAGAAAATCCTCATTTAATTCACACTTGTTGAAGAATTGTTTTAAGTAGGACTCACTCTTACTTTCAGCTGTGATCTCTGGCAAGAGGAGCTGTTTGGACTTGTGCCTCTTTTTTATGTTCAAAAAAGGAATGCTGATGAGGAAGAGGTGTTAAAATATGTTACTGTAGTTTACAACTGTCAACTATAATGTTTTATTTAGCTGTATCTATTCAGATGCTCCCTTTGCAACATGGAGTGCCATATGCCATTGTCCCTGTTAGTAAGCAAGTCAGCAAAGGTTTCCCAGTCTGCATTTGTTTTTGTATTTGGGCCACTGAGGAGCTGCGGTCCAGTGCCATCTTTTATTGATAGGGCCAGCAGAGGAGGAATCTAATGAAATTATCAAAGCTTTGAATTAATTATGAACTTGAATAAGAAAGCTAAGCTCTCTAGAGCCAAGGATCTCATTACCCATTCATTTTCATTGCATCCTCTTATGGAGCAGAAGGCAGGTTCAGCTACAGCTCCTACCCTGATTTTGGACTTTATTCAAACTTGCTAAACTCACTAGCATCCACTTGTTATTAATCTGCGGCTGGAAGTGTCCAGGGTGATTAATTTGACTCTGCTCTAAATCTTCATGTAAATGGTAGATTTCCCTCCTCCCTTTCCTCTTACCTTTGCTGTGTGGCTTTTCATCATCAGACTGGCTGCCATACAAGAGTTTCTGTTCTTTTTTGGTAATTGGGGGAAGCTATTCAAGACTCCAGTTTTAACTTCCTGGAATTTAATGAGTTAATATTAAGAAATAATACTGCTACCTTATAATTCCTGGATTTTTAGGTAAGCACAAACACTTCTAAAGTCATTATCAAAATGATTTATTATTTTAAAAGACTATGCAGTAAAAAGTAATGATTAGACATTTTGGCCTCAGAAGTGTGGGGTTGTGGGGGTTTTTTGTTGTTTTTTTGTTGTTACTATTTTAAATTAGTTGGTCAAACTATAGAAACTCCTGATTTGTCAACACTTTATTATGATGAACAAATTAGTTTGCTTGCCTGAATAATATTCCATTAAAAATTGTTAAATTTCTATGAAAATAGTGTTTTAGTTAAATCAGATTATTTTAATTAATAGGTCAATATGTAAAAATGTTCCTGGCAAATTAGAGCAAAAGCTGCGAGACCAAGCTTCTGTGTAATATTGTTAGTTCTTGTGGATATTCCTCTTAAGTCTACCGGCAAGGATTTTCTCCTCCTGCTTTTGTCCATTTCAGCACATTATTTATGAATGCATAAACTAGAACCTATCAGTCTTCATAAGTTACAGGCCACTGGCAATTTTTTAAGCAGTGGCTAACTGCATAATGGTCTCTGTGTATGTGTGTATTTGGAGAATCTAATAGCTTGTTGGGCAGGGGAATAACATTTTGTTCTTGTACTATAGCTATTTTACCATTGGTGATATTTATCTTTTTCTCTCTTCAGGCAGCTGCTATATTTAATTCCGCTTTCGGAAGTTTTTTGGTAAGTAATGCAGTATTTATAGCAAGTGCTTTGATAGTCTTATTTTTAACAGTATCATTGGTGTGTTTGTATTTTTCACATTAGTGTTGGTGGAATTGTGCTGTTTAGCTGGCAAAAATTTGAATCATCTTTCAATTTATGTCACCTTGCCATTAAATACAGATATTACAATTCCTTGTCTTTTTGTTAAACTCTTTAGAAAAGTAATGAATAAATTGTCTCTGCTGATGGTAAATTAATAATGTGTAAGCACATCTTAATTTTCTCCTGAATGGGTTAACAGAATCTATTATTATGCAGATGTTTCAGACATGGGCATCAATATATTGATTTTTCTAATAAGGCCCATCAAATACTCATTATTTTCTATCAAGAGGCCATGGATTTTGAAAAGAAAACATGACCCAGCTGATCAGAGAGTAGATGCTAATTTACTCAGTGACTTGTCATTTGTTTAGCATATTTCACTGTCAGTGAAGCCACTCAGTGTCTCTGAGGACCACACTAAAATAGCTGGATATGGGAAAGCAATCAATCCATCTGGAAATATAACTGTTTCTGTAAAAAGCAAAACCAGTATTTGTGGCCTGATAGTCTACAAAGATTCAGAAAGAAACTGTAAAGAACACTAAACAAATATATTTATGAAGAAAGGAACAATAGGCTTCTTTTCTTGATATGTTGTTTAGAGGGACATTAATGAATATGAAATACAAATTGTTTTATATGTAGGCAAGCTACTGTGATTGTTTTATTTATTTAGGCAGCTAATAATTGAATTTGGTTTTCGTCACTACCATTTGTGCATGTTTATAAGTGTGCGTTTGTGATTCCAATCTTGTGTTCCCAAAAAGAGGACTATGATGTATAAAATGAATGAATGACAAAAGAATTCAAATTAGGAAATTAAAACTGCAAGTACAAAATAACTCACTTTATGCATATTTGTTTTATGAAAAGCTGTAATTTCAGAGTTTGAGTATGTAAAGCTGTACTTCCAAGAGAGAAAGTTGTGTGGAATTTTGAAGTTATACATTGTGCTGCTGCTTTTTTGAGGGACTAGGTTAAAGTCAGGAGGGTGGATATAAGTTTTGTGAGAATAAATAACTATGAACATTTAAAAAATACCAATTCCCAAGTACTTGTTCCTTTTTGTCATGGAGTACGTCCTCCTCCAGTGAGAAGGTACTTTCTGCCTCAAACTGTGGAATCCCAGTGTTAGAGCATCCCTTAAGGCTGTGTATGTGTGGGGCATTTTCTTTTGTTGCTTGGCATGAGCTCCAGTTTCTCTGCTGTCCCTAGCTTTCAGTTCAGGAGGTTTCCTTGAATACCCAAAGGCCTCAGTTCAGCTGTCATTAGGAGAATGTCTTTTGACTTCAAATAAGAATTTAGGCCCCAGAGCATCTGACTACAATGCTGGCTCCTTGTAAAGCAACATAAACATATTTTAATTTCTAGAACCTGTTTGTAGCTCTTTGAAGAAATCTCAGTTAAAGAAACTGAGCTAGTTTGTGTGTTCATGTAATACTCCCGATTTTGATTTTTATCTTAGCTCCATGAACTGATAATTGGAAAGTTCCATTTACATATAATTACCTCATTTCACTATTTATTCACTTCAGAGTTTTTTTGCATCTTAGAGCAGCATTGCAGTAAACATTCTTGTTTAAAAAATTCTCAGGAAAGACTTTTCAAAAATATTAAAAAGCAGCTAGAATCACACCACACACCAGCTGTTTTTTCCTAATTACAAATTTTTAAAAAATAAAATTATAAAGGAAGTAGCCACTGTTAAGTTACAAATATATACACACACTTAGATACTTATTGTGGTATTCTAGTTTGAAATCATTATTATGTAGGGAGTATGTATGTGCTACAGAAAAGAAATCATAAATACGTTTACTGAAAGCTTTGCTCTTACCAACTTTTCCAGTTATGAAGTTGATAGGATGAACTGTATGGCTGAAAATGCAATGGGGTGATAGTAGGCCAGGGACTGTAGTAAGTAGCCTGAGTTTACCAGCTTCACAGCACTGTAGGTCTACATGGCCTTTAATTGAGTAGCTCCTGAATGTCACTGGCATATGGTCACTTACTCTGTAAGTTTTCCGTGAACAACTGGTGAAGCATTGAAAACATATGTATAGTTGTTTGAAGTCAGAACTGTTCTATAAAATATGAAAATAATTGGTCCTGGCGGTGTTCTTGGAAGTTTATATTGGTGCCTAACTTACGGGCTTGGCTATAGGTAGAGATCCTATTTCCTTTATCTTTAATTCATGATGATTCTAAATCACATCTGCATTTTTCTTATTAGTGTCTAATGATACGCTGTTTGTGGATAGGCTTAGATGTAGTTATATACCTTTGTGACCATAACTATATCTAGGTCCTGGAGATAATTTGGAAGGATCTGACCATTGGCAAGGCTCCAGTTTTCCTTGTGTTCCTCATCTTACAATGTGTAGCACATGGGTGGGTTGCTGCACTCGCATGTAACCCTGACAAAGCTAGGAGGACAGTATGTTGTCTGTTCTCAGACTATGCCCTGTGGGCCAGTGCTTGTGTATGATAGTGTGAAGCAAGCTGATTTAAAAGGGCTGAAAGATGTGCTGCGCTTTTAACTCTTCTTTTTTTTTTTTTTTTTTTTTTTTTTTTTTTTTTTTTTTTAAGATTAGGATATAGTCCTTGAGAAGTGAAATTAAAATAACAGTGTAACAAAATCTCTGCAGGGAAAGGCTCATCATAATGTTAGAATGATATTAAGATGATCTTATTCAAATGAAAATGAACACATTGTGATAGGCAAAATGTAGAAATGCCCAGAAATGCACTTAGATTAAGCATCTGGATCTGTTTTTACTGGTAAGGAGATGTACAAAAACTACCAACCAACCACAAAGTAATTCCTTTTAAACTCCACCAAAGCCCATATTCGTATAAATATGCAGGCAAAACAATGCATGGAATGATCCTGTACATATTTACACTTAGTTTAATGATGTCCCAGGTCTAATTAAAACACAGTGTTTTAAAGAACTAACTGTTACAGAAAAGTGTTTTTATGTAGCTAGATTAGTAATAACTAACAATAGATGAATTCAATTTACATAAATTTCAGCCAAGAGAATATTTGGAATCATACCACAGAGGATTGCTTTGAGTTGGGTAGTTAATATCATTATCTCCTCCTCTCATTTAAACAGTTTGGTTTATAATAATTGTGAAACATAATAAGTGATTTCAGTTTTTTCCTTCTAATGGGGTTTTAATAAAATCTGATAGCGTTTTACTAATACTGGGTGGTTGGTTATTAGCAAGGTTGATATTGTAAAGCATGCAAATGCATGCTAAGGTCTGCTGAGATAGAAAACACTGAGGTAGCAGCTTCTGTTTGTCAGAGAAGATACTTTTGCACCTAAAGGCTGAAGAAGTTGTCTGGGATGCTAAGTATGGGTCTGCTGAGATTCTTAACATGGCATGCATTACCGTGCTTCCTAAGCAAATCTATTCTGCTTCTAAAAGTTGTGCTGCAACAGAACAATAATGCTTGTTAATGTCCAAAGCGCAGAGCAATAGGCTGGATACTGCGAAACATGCTGTGCTGATGGTTGTTCCATGGTGTTTGCCTGTGTGGCTCAGCTCCTTTAAGATCAGCAAAGCATAGCCTGTCATTGAGGCTGTTCTTGGACTGAAGTGGTGACACGTGCTCGGTTGAGAGGTAAACTCAGTTTACAGTAGCAATATAATGCCATGTGCATGGAAGAAGGAGAGGGCTTAAAGTCTAGAAGGGGATGTCCTCACAAAATGCTCTGCACTACTAGACTAGAAACAGTCATGTCTAATCTCTTTCTACCTCTCATTAATCTCCTTTCTGCTTGAGACAGTGGGCTTGGAAACCCATGAGAGTATCCAGCTTGTGATGTGAGTCAATGCTCTTTGGTGCCTTGGGGTTATGAACTGTAAGTGTGAAAGGAACAGCCATCAGCTTCACCTAAACAAAGAACTGTAAGCAAGATCTGAAGGTCCGTGGTGACAGGAAATCAAGAGGAAAAGAGAGGATTCAGAGGACTCTCCTCTAGTGACCATTGCATTCCTGAGAGAACAGAGCAAAGGGCAGGCAGCCAAAAAATTAAAGTGTTGGTTGAGACTTCTCCTGATGCTGGTTTGGATTAGCTCTGTTGAAACCTATGGGATGAAATAAAGCATGTATCCAGGCTACGTAAGTCAGTCTGAAGGAAGGAGCCTATTCCAGGAGCCCATCACTTCATGAATCTCCTTTGTCCAAATTAAGTATATATGATTTTGTTTTGTTTGATCACCTTTCAAAGGGGACAGAGCTGGTTCATATTGTTCAAAAACTCAAATAATTTTTGGAGCAACCACTTGGCTAATCAAATCAAGGCTAGTGTTTTTATTTACATTGTCTTCCGACTTAAAGCTAAAGCTAGCAGGGAACATGAAAGTTAGCTTCTCACATATACACAAAGCCTAGTTGGTTAATGAAAATGTATGGAATTCTTATCTACTCTGCTTTAGCAGGCATAATGATTTACACAGCCTGACAGCACTAGTGCAGCAAGTAAATGCATTAGTCACAGTGTCCATTTTTCTTGCAAATTTGTGACACAGATTTAATTATGGGAATGACCAGCAACTTACAAATCTAATTTTGGTAGGCTGAGCCAACTTTTTTATTTTAATAACAATGGATTTTTTTTAGCAATGATTTCATTACTATTTAAAGAAATCCACCCGTATGGAAATAACCAATTGGCTGAATTTATTTACTTCATTTTACCTTAATGGATGTTGAATGGTTGAAGTTTATTTATTTTATTTTTTTTTTATTATCACTTTATTTTAGTTGTTTCTAGGATAAATATCCTTATCTGGCTTAATTATGTCTAGCACAAACATTGTAAATATTTTTCTAAAATCAAGCAAATGTTTGTATACCCCTTTGTTCCCTCTTAATTGTGTCTTTGCAGTACAAAAAAGGGCAGAAGAGTCATCTGGGATTCCCTTTTTACTGTGCTATCTGTTTACAAGAAAATCTTGCCAAGAAGTGTGTTCACAACAGGTGCTGAATTCTAGATTCAGTCTTGTTTAATTTCAAAGCGGAGCTGCTTTATGGTGCGGCACCGCATTCTTAGAAGTGGTCTCCTCTTCCTCTGTGAAGCAGTACAGTGGGGCTGCTGGGCTGTGCTCCGAATTTGATTTGTGTAGTTCTCAAAATCCTGATGAAGTTCTCCCTGTTAATCAGCCACCTGGGAAGCCACCTCAGACTTGAAGGATGGGTTTTTGCATGAGTGGAAGGGGATGGTGTATCTCAGCAGCAGTGAGTTTTTGGACCAGATATTATGTGCCTGGCAGGAAGAGTTCAGATTCTGTGGAATTTAAATAATCTTGGGAGCCAGTTATGTTGCCTTACTGTAACTTTCTCTTATTTTGTGGCTGCTGCTTGGTTTTCTCATTGTTATTTACAATCCTCATTTTGATTTCTGCTAGCTTGATTTGAAATCTCAGTGTCAGTTTGGGCATCATCAGGTGCTTCCAGATCTGCCAAGTAACATATTGTACTGTGTAGGCCTTCACTCTTGTTGCGCATTTATGCTTCCAGTGTGTATCATGCTCAGTTTAATACCGAAGTTTGAGTTAGCTTGTAGTTTTTTAGTACAAGCAAGGCAGAATAACAAAGCTCACTGTGACAGAGACCTGTTATCATGGGGTGAGGAAAAGAGCTCTTGGTACAGATGATTATTTTGAGGGATGGCTAGGCATGTGCACCCATCCAGTATACTCTTTTTCTCCCTCTCCTTCCCTCCCTCCTTCCCTTCCCCAGCCAACCTGACAGAGTGGGTGTCAGCTAGTTGCAGAATTTTTTACAAAAAAAACCTGAGCACCTGCTTGTCTATGAGTAATGCTGAGGTCCTTTAAAATAAAAGAGTAAGTACAAAGGTATGATAGTCAGAAAGTTAAAAATGAGATCTTGCTCCCAAGGGACTGAGAGAAATCAGGTAGGGGGGATAACAGAGTATAATAGCACCTACTGTGTGGTCTGTCTGATGACACAGTTGATTTGAAAAGACCAGTGAAGTCAGTAGGGATTTACCTGACTGGCCAGCACAGACTCTGAGAACTAGTTAACAAGTAACAGCCCTACTGCTGGTTATCTTTGAAACATTAAGGAGAAGGAGGGTAGGTAACAGTAACGAAGACGAAAGAAAAAGTGCTATTAAATTCTCAGAGTATTTTGTAGAAGGCCAGCCTTCAGTACCTGTATTTTTTTTTTTGCCAGTGGTTAAGAGGACAATGTATTGAAATCTACATAATAACAAAAAATGAAACTCTTAGCTGTTAAATGTTTATAAATTATGTGGGCTGTAGCTGATCTCAGTGCTTTCTTAGTTTTCCCGTTAGCTTTTGCTACTGAGCATTTAATTAATCTCCCTTGGTCTTATGGGACTCAAGCAGACGGTTCTTCCAAAAAAGTTTATTTGAAGGTAGCAATAAGTAGACAAGTAAATGAATCTCTTTGTATTCTTTTTGCAGCCCCAAGATAATTAACTGCTATCTTTTTAAAGATAAATATATTTGGGTATTCTGCTTTTTCTACTTCCTCATATGACAGCCAACAGTAGGTGGGATTTTTTCTTGCACCTACTTTTTTGGTCAGCAACCCCATCTAGTGCTCTTGCTTGGTGTGGTACTTGATGACTGATTTTGAGACAGTTCATTGAATCCCCCCCCCCCCCCCCCCTTTGTCATCATTACTGTTTTTATGGATTAACAGGCTCTCAGGGAAAGAAATAGCTGAGGATATATGTGCAGTAGCATTTTTTGAGTTAGTAAAACAAGCAGTGAAAGCTGAAGTTGCTGGAGAAAATTCAGAGGCAGAATTCAGGGTGTTTGTTGCAAACTGGAAAGATAGTGTGAGTTCAAGCAGCTTTATTCTTCTAGTCCAATTGTTATGATCTGGCATGTTTCTTCTGATCACATCGTGTGGGGAAACTGGAAATGAAAGTGCCTTTGACTATGGTACAGTCATCTCTCTTGTTAATGGAAATTGAATACCAAAAATTCGTAAAGAGCTTGATTTCATATTAAATTAATACCAATGAATAACAGAGTCAAAGGAGTATGTATCTTTGGTAACTATCATTTGGAGAACATCTAGAGGAGGAAATGTATGAGTCTTAATATTATATAATCAGACAATTTGTTGGATTAGTGTGTAAATCACATCTGTGCTGATACACAGATTTAGTGTGAAATCTGTTGTCTAAGATTACTTTTGCCATAATTTGTAAAATCTATCATCACCCTCTTTACTGTGAAAATACAGTATTTTTGTCAAAAGAATATACTTGTTTGGGGATATTTTTTCTGATTCTGCTTACTTTTTGTTAACAGTCAGGGCTTGAAAAAAACAATTGCACTAGAGTGGAACTTGTATGCAGATCATAATGTTGACAAGCTCGTGGTACTAGTTTGTGACGTTTTCTTGTCTTTGGTTTTGCAATGGTTTTCTGTCTTTTTACTCCAAGACAAAGAAAGTAAAATTAACAGGAAAAAATATCACTAGTTCTGTTAGAAAGTAAGATCAAGACATCCGACTTCTAGTTAAGTTGCGGAAGTTTGTATCATGGGATGATGTCATATCACTTACTTCCTATAAGTTGTAAAAATGGTTGCATTGAAAAGCTGCTCTATTTGTTTCTGACATACTTGGAGAAATATTTGCATGCTTTGTTTAAAAGTGAAAATTTACACTACAAAACTTTGAACAATTTATTTGTAAACCAAGAGATTTAAAATTCTTGCAAGTAATTAGTTGTTTCTGGGGAACCAAATGTCTGAATTTATTGGTTCTTTATGCTTGGTGGGTTGGTGCATGAAAGAGAAATTGAGAAGAGAGGCACTGTGAAAGACAATTTGGTTTATATTTTGCCCTCTCTGTAGTATCTTTTAATAGTAGACGAAGCAAAACTGCATTCCTCTAGGGCTGTGGTTGTACACAAACATGTAGTCATTTGGCCTGATTTAAGGGTAAATGTTCCCTGCAGAAAGATTTGGAAATGCACAAAATAGATAATTTTCTCCCTCCCTTTTAAAAAATTCATCAAAAGGAAATGAAAATGTTTTTAGAATCTGTTAATGTTCTCCCCCAAAGTTTTAGCTTCTGACTGAAATGGAACAGTAATCTTTCCTCTGTGCTTCAGCTTTTAGCCACCTGCATGAGAAAAGTATGTGTTGGGGTGATGGCAAATGGTGAGAGAGAAATCATCCCCTTATTTGGAACAGGGGTATTTAAACACCTGTCTCCCGCTTCATTAGTACTTTGAACTAGGGCTGCTGCAAGGAGTCATTTCACCTGGCATCTGTGTTTGTCATAAAATACAGTTTGGTATGCTGAGGAGTCACCTACATGGATGCATTAATCCATAATGGATCATGGCGCTCTTTCTGTGTTGACCAAATGTGGGTTCAACAGCTGGCAAGAGTTGAATTTTAGGAAACAGTATGTATGTTTTGTGGCATACCTTTACAAAAGGCAATACCACTGCTGTATCATTCTATGCAAACCTTCTTTTACCTTAAGTTGGCTGTATGGGGGACGAAAAGTATCCAAAACATATTAATTTATTACGCTTCTTGATTTTTGGCCTAGAATGGGTTAAAGCTCTTCTTGCATTTGGATGGTTTTTTTCTGTGGTTCTTCTCTATCAGACCTAGCAGTGCTTGTTCAAAAGCCAGCAGTCTGCAAATAGGCAGTCCTCAGTTTCCCGGGGTAAAAACAAGAGGGGCATCATTATTACTGTAAGTTGAGTGGCTGGAAGCCATTCCACTTGCTGTCAGGGTGACAAATACTGTCTTAATGGAAGTGCCAGAGGTTAGGTCAAAAGCTTTCGCAAAGTCTTTAACTCAACTAGCAAGGAAGGCATGGTTATCATAAAACTGGAGCTTCCTGTGGAAATTTGTACTTGTTTATTATTTATTGTTGGCCCTTTAAAAGGCAGTTTCGGGAAACCATCCTGACCCTTCAGTATGAGACAGCAGTAGTTCATGAATTTTTTTTGAATGGCTGTACTTGTGTTGTTGCTGAGGCTCCCTTCATTATTATTTTTCATTAGCTTCTTTCAAAGTATCAAAACAACCCTCAGCTTTCATCCTGAATGCCACATATTTGGAAATACCAGTTATTGTGAAGGAGGAGGAGAAGTATTTTAATTAATGGTCTCTCATTACCTGGCTTCTTTTAGCTGTTCTGACAATGGAATAGATATTTCATTTTGACTTTATGTAAAAACAACAACAAAACCAAACCAAACTAACCGAACAAAAAAAAAATAACAAAAAAACCCCAAAGCCCCAAAAAACTACTCTCAACAAAACCCAGACCATTTTGGAGATAATTCCTTTGCCTGCCTCAAGGCTCAGGCTTGCTTATACAGTTTATCACTTTCCTGGCATGACGCGTGAGCAAATGCACCTCCCAGCATTTTCTTTAGTCCTCTTTCATTCCAATTCTCCATCTACCTACCCCTCGTTACTCTCCTGTAATGATAAGTAAATTATTTATTTGAGGCTTCTACTTTTTAAAAAATATTATATCACAAAATTGCTTTTCTAAAGTATTTTCTGAATATAACTCTGGTGTAAGGGCTTGTTGCAAGAATGGTTACATGATGTCCTTTCTTGTTTGGTTGGTGGAAGATCAGATTAGATGATCATCTGACTTTATCTGTGAAAAACTCAGCATGCTGTACTAAGTGGGGTCACACCCTGTAAAGACTGTATGTGAGCTCTGTCAGAGTGAAACATTTGAAAATTTGCTGTTTGTTACTTCCCAATAAAAATAATTCTTTTGATTTGTATATAAATGTGGTGACAATGTCAAATAGAAAATCTTGTATGTTAATATATGAAGATGGCTGTTTCTATTTTTTTATACACCGTGCTTTATATTATCTTTTGGTTTTCAACCAAAATCTTGAAAGCTCAGTATTGGACGCTTTCACTGGATGCCTTTATTCTCCTAGTGTTGAACTTGACAGAGACCATGCATGACTGGGAACAGCTTTTTTTGCCTGCCATAAACCCACTGGATGAAAGCTGCGTGTGGTTTCACCAACTCTGCATACTCTTTATATATGACTTTGTACTGCGGTATGATACAGGTGCTAGCGTTGATGCCCACCTGAGTGGAACAGTCCCTCTAGCTTCTTCCTCCTCGTGCATTTGAGGCATATGCAAATAGCCTGAAAATGCACACCTTGTCGTGCCTCATTGCTTAATTGTGTTCTAGTTTCTTTCTCGCATTTTTACTACTGTATGGAAAGTGAACGTTAACTATTTGAAGAAGTATATTACTTAGGATTAGATAACATTATTAATGTGAAAGCTAGGGTTTTTAAAAAACTCAAACCTTTTAATAAAATGGAATGTCAAATATATGAGCGTGTATTTCAAGAAATGATCAAAAAACATGTAAAAAGTTTCATATCCTTTATAAAGTCAAATAATTATCCACCATCATATAATTTTTTGTTAGATGGACAGTACAAAGATGAAAGAAAATTTTATAGATAACATTGCACTTCACAGCTGACTGAAGCAGGTGTTAGAAATGCAGATTAAGTATACTGACTAAAGACTATATAAATTTGAAGTGAAAATGCCATTGGACTACTTTCAGTGCTCTGAACATGTGAAGTTCCAGATAGTTAAATTATTGATTTTATTGTGTGAGATATTGCAGCAGTTAGGGTGAAGGTCCTTGTGCATTTATGATGTTTTTTTTTTTCTTCACCATAATGTTTTTAATGGTACATGATGAGCAGCTAACAGAATTTGCTTCATTATGTAAGTTTTGCTGTGGAAAGAGAGTGCATAATGTGTCTATATATATATAACTCCATAATATAAGTTTATTTGCCAGTGAAGTGTTTTACAGGAACATGCAGTGCAAACACACAAACCTGGGTAAATACAATTTCTATAAATGAAGGAGACTGAATGTTAGTAGTGTTGCTGTACAGAGCCACAGACACTGTGGAATTTGTGGTTGATCCTTCATCACACTCCTGTGGAAGTGCTGTAAAGGTGTTAATTTACAGTTCATTCTTTTCTGGACTTCATAGGCTTTGTGTGGCCATTATGCTTCATGATACACAGATGCCTGACTGGTGTGGATGGTGTGAAACTTGTTAGGGTTTTGGTAGGAAGACATTGGGAGAGGGGTGAGGGTGTTGTGTTTTCTTCCAGCAACTCAGTAACCTACTAATAAACTGTACTAGCCTGTGAATTTAATTTTGTCATGACTTATCAGGTGCCTGGAGCTAGTAATCAATCTGTAGGAGGTCTAATTCTCAGATAAATTAGAATTGGAAGTGGATTGGGAGATAGAATCTCTTAAAGAAAGTGAGGAGCAGTACTAAGGCCCTTGCTCAGCATGAGGGACAGTCAGTTTTCTTCTCACTCTGGACTGTTGTGAGAAGAGGGTGGTAGGATCCCCGCAGTAGCCTAACGTCTGGCTAACAGGGGAGACAATAATAGGGATGTGGTGTTGTCCTCCATCACCTAGAATGCCTGCAAGGGAAGGAGAGATTTTGCAGGATTTTTTCTTAGTAAGTAATCCCTGGATCTGCTAGTTCTAAATGTATGTTGTCATGAAAGAACTGCTTATTTTAAAAATAAACAATATTGCTTTGTCCATCAGCTAATGGGGTGTGGTATTTGCCTTGGCAGCAGTTCTGCTCTGGCCAGAGGAACTAGTCCATAGTATGTAAATATAAATATCTTGTATATATATGGTTGAGAAAGCTTGGTTGTAATGAGTGGGACAGATATTCAAGTATCTGTCCAGTGCTTCCTGGGTGATAAGCAGCATGCAGCTGGCAAACTGGTCATTAGAAATTTGAAAAGGCTAGAAGTGGTTGTGTTTTGCATGTATTTTTTTTTTCCTTGAGAAGAACAAATAAATCCCAGATGTTTCACCTTTTTCCATGCACATATACTTAGATCTGTTTCTCTCTTGTAACCACCCATAGGCACCTAAACTTAGCTCTGTTTCTCTCTCATTTCTGATAACTGGTGCTTAGAGACATGTATTTTTGTTCCTTAAGTGATGGTCATTGTATCTTTCCCTGTGCTACAGAATTGAGTTCCATGTAGTGGGTGCAAAATCATATGAAGTCCTATAAAGTCTCCAGAAAGACCACCTGGTGCATTCATAATACAGATAATGCACTATAATGAAGTAGTTAGCAAAATAACAGTGTAAATTTTACTCTAATCTTAACTCATATATGGCATTTCAGTACGATTTTTCTGGTCATTGAGTAACAGTTTCTATCTATCTTCCTTATTTCACAGGCCAATTAAAACAGAGCAAAAGACTACAGATAGTTCATTTTATAGACTGTGTGGTGACCCCAACAAAGAACTGTTACATGAATTCATGTGTAAAATGTATTTATTACTGTTGCTTTTCATATTTTTAGTAGGTAGTTAAAACACAAGCTAAGAGCATCACTGTAACGTAAACAGCTTGCAAAATAATAAAATCTAGATGAAGCCTAATATTTATAGAGTACTGCCTTATTGCTTAGTGTAGTCACTCAGTAAAAGTACAAGTATGGTTTTGCTGTACATTTTTTGTTTTTTCTTCTTTTGTCCCCTCCTAATTACAGTGTGGGCTTCCCAGCAAAGCTGGCCTGTCTGCCATTTTGTCTTCCAGTTCCAAAATCTGATCAATATGTATACATTTTGAAGTTGGAAAACTAAAACAGAATTTCATCATTTTTGTCTCAGTTTGCTTACCCTGAAGCAGAGTTAGTGGGGGGCTGATCCTCCCCTCATTCATAAAGGTCTATCAAAATGGGATAAGTCACTCCAAAGACATTTGGAAAAATATATTATCAGAGTCCTACTACATCAAACTATGGCAGAATTATTGTACCATAAATGCTTTCAAAGCATTATGCTGGCTCCTTTTTTATTTTTCGATCTGATTTCTCTTAACTCTTGGGATTAAAATTGTTATGCTAATTCAGACAACAGCACAGTCCAGTGCCAGTTGAACTTGTGTTGAGAACATCTCGAGCCAATGTTAACAAATAATATACAGGAAATTTTATCATCTATAATATATGGAAGAAGGTATAATTTGTTTTATTTGCTGTTGGAATTATTTTAAAAGCTTTTAAAAACAGCCTCTTCCAGATAATTATTGTGCTTTCTTTTAGGGGGAGAGAAGGCCATCAGTGATAGGAAAAAAAAAAAAAAAAATCTTACCAATCACTTTTATAAAGCTGTTCAAGCACCCTAGGTTAGTGTGATAGAGATTAAGACTTCTAGGAACATGTTTTGCTGCAGTGGTAGTCACTGTCTCTAGGCTGTCCAGATGATAAATTTTTGGTTTATATATAAATTACATATTATATAATATATAAGAAATACACAATAGTTATATAGATGAATATATAAATAATATATATAAATAAATATATATAAATTATATATACTTGGTGCATGGATTTCTTAAAACCTTGTCAGAGTAAGGAGGAGTTTCTTCCTCTTTGGAGATCTAGCAAGAGGGAGATCCATCAGTCGTCAGAGTTCAGTCAAGCACTGACATGTCCAAGCAGATTGAAAAGAGGTTTGTGATGGAGAAGGGTTTTGGGACTGGAGAGTGAGAGGTCTAAATTAAGATGATATATTGAAGAAGCATAAACGAGAGAGGATTGGCAGACCTCAGTGGAGTGCTTGGATTGTGCTGGCTTTGGTGCAGAAGGAAGATCAGCAAGTTCTGGGTCAGGCTGGGCTGGGGTTACCCTGAGGTAGCCCCTTCCTGGCACCTCCTGTTTCATGAGGAGGATGCACACACCGCAACTGTCCTGCGCATTCCCCCTGCATGATTGCCACACATCCTCTGCCTATCTGGTGTCCTCGCTCCCGTGGTTTCTTCTTGTCATCAGAAATATGGGGAGCCTTGTCCAAGTAATCATTTGAGAGCCAACACTAATGTGATGTGTTTAAGCTAAGATGGGAACATAGCTCTTCAGGGTGTTAACATTAAGTAAAAGCTGCTATAGTGATAAACTTCAGAATTAGATTTTCCAGACTGATTCTGTTACAAATATCCCAAAAGAAAAGTAATTGTTTTATGACATTATATGATAAAGTTCTTGAGCTGAACTCATAGGGAGTTCAGTTTTCTTGGATAATCAGGCAGTAATCTTGTAGAGCCCTTGGACACTCTCCTCCAGGTTTTACAGGGAATATCTTAAGTCATGGTGAAAAGCTATGAGATGCTGAGGCGTGCTTTGTGCCATTAAAATTCTTTCTGATCACCTATGCATTCATGGACTGAAATATTATTTCAGTGGGGAGTTAGCAAGTTAAAGAAATATTTTGAGGTACTTTCCTGGGTTTATAAGTACTGCGTTAACGTCCCTAGTGCCCGAGCTTTGTAATGGAGCGTTGGTCCTTCTACTACTCGGGAACTGTGGTGAACATGAAGTTGTGCATGCCTGGCATAGTGAAGGTGCAATGTGGGTGTATTAAAAGCATGCAGACAGAACTGTTTTTGAAGTTTTTTCTGAAAATTATATTTTAAGAATTAGTGCTTGGTTATAAAAGGAAGGTTTTTCTTGCCTGATTGTTTTGAACTCCATTTGAGCTTACTTCCATTCCAGAATGGAAGTGTGGAAAATTGCTATGCTAAATTAGAACACAAATACACTTGTTACAGTGTAAATGTGTCTGTACCTTAGTTACCGTAGATTAGCAATTGCACAAATGCCTGAATTTAGTTTATATGATACAAATACCATAAGAGTTTCAAATGGATGTGTTCTTTCTGTGCTTACCATTGGCATGTGCAAAAGGGGATTTTTGCACAGTGATCTAGTAGTTGTGCACATAACTGACTTTTACATACAGAGCTATTAGATTTGCACTTAAGAGTATAAATAACTGAGTCAAACATACAGTTTTATCTGCTTAGGCCATAATCTCATACAGTGTCAGTGCTTACAGTAGCATCTTGTGTGGATAAAACTACTATTAGGAGCTGGATTGCTGATATCCATCCCATTTTACAGTGTGTTGTACACCACTGTACATGCCTGAGTAATAGAAACGGGGAGAGAAGAAACCTTTTCAGTACAAATCTTATGACAGTATCTTTTTAGATTCTGGGAATTTTTTACTAGAAATACTCAGAGTTTTTATTGTGTAAATTACAGAAGAAACATTCCTGAAGACTGTAAGAAAGAACCCTTCTTTTCCTCTGCATCATGATAAATGTAGCAATTGTGTGTGTATACTAGAATAGATCATATTGAACATCCCCTGAGCTCCGTTTGCAGACAAGTCCTATCTCCACCATGACAAAATTCCCATAAGAGATTAAATTATTAATGCCCAGGAATCTGCGGGGTTCAGCAGATATGTTCAACATTATTGATGGCAAACTTTATCCCTTTATTCCTAAGACACATAATGAAATAGGGAGTCCCTCAAATAACTGCATTTCGTGTTTAGGCTAATTTTGTAGAGGCCGGTGGGCTTTGCTTTAATGTGTGTAAATACAATTTTTCTCTTTTACAGCAGATTGTGTGGTAGATGGGAATGAGACTGATTTGGCACTAATTTATGAATCCTTCTAGCATTCTCTGTGTGCTGCACCCTGTGCAGGCAAGATGCTCTAATTACACTTGCTCTATATAATGGGAGCTTTTAATGACAATTACTGATTGTAGTTACGGATGTTTAGGGACCATTTTTTCTAGCTTAAGATGATGTATTGACTTCTACAAGAGAAGACTTTTATTTTCACTTTATGCAATATCTTTCCTTCCTGCCCCCAGCCTTCACAACTGATAGGCTGACTGGTGAAGCTGTTAAAGTGTAGCCACAGAGAATTAGTGTTCAGTTAACTTAAGGAAATATTTTCACTGTCTTTTATTTCTGAACTCAAATCTACACATTCACATGTTCTTTTTAGTAGCAATTTAGTATTTGGAGTGATGTTATACAAGTTGCATTTGTTTCATATAGCAAGATAAAACTGTACTTCACACTGAATATGTCACTGCCATGTTAAACAAAAACACAAAAGCCTAATTTTCTCTTATTGTACTTGTATAAATGACAGTTTAATATGAGGCTGTTGATTTTAAATAGGAGTAGGTTTAATCTTTGTTCCAGTTCTCAATTAATTATAGTGGAAAACAGTGAGTCCACTCACAGTCCCAGATTGCAGAGTTGCTTTGCATAGGGCCTGCTCACTTTGAAGTAAGACTGTGAGTGTAGTTCTCCTTGACTGTTGTCTTTAAATATAAATACAGATTTGGGCACCTTCTAGTTTAGCGTTCACTTGAGAAAGCGAGCTATCAATGACTGAAAGATCAGTTTAACACTTGTGAGACAGTTTAAAAGATTTATTTTTATCCCCCTTTCACGTTCATTTACTAGTTTTGGGGGGGGTTAGGGGTATCTGTCTTTTTTTTGGTTCCTGCTGCTTGCAGTCTTGTATTGATACGAGAAGCTAAGCCACCTTGTAATTCCAGGGAAGCAAAAGAGAACAGCACTTATACCTGTTCTTTCCCACCCATCCCCTGCAGCTTGCCATGCCTTCTGTTGTCCTAACGCAACTAGCAGTGGGATGGGGCTGTAAGACAGACTTGGTTTGAGTATTAAAATAACCCTTTCTATGTCTGTTGTGGCTTTATTTTGCTTTGTCCTGTTTTAAATCCTGACCATGGCAGTAGTCTGGTTTACCGTACAGCTGCCTTAAGTGAGAAGGTGGTATTCTAGGAGGTGGGAGCGGAAGTAAAAGGTTGAGTGGAGGAGAAAAGGGAATGGCATTTACAGCTGAATGGCAGGTTCTGGAACTCATTTATAGCTAAAGACAACACTTAGGTAATCAGGCCATAAGAAAGATTGTCTATATACTACTTTGTGGTCTACAAACCCTGAGACCTTAAGTCTGATTTCAATATTTTACTAATAATATTTATATATACTTCACATTTATTTGCTGATTCTGCTAATGTGGTAACAAAAGGCTTTCATCAAGTCAGTTCAGGTCTTCAGTAGGAGCCAGCACTTCCACTGTGTGGCACAGTTTTCAGGAGTCTGAAATTAGAGGCTTAATTTGTCATTCTGTTAGCACAATGCGTCATTGCCTTCTCAAAGTATTGGGTGTATGCAGATGCTTTATGACTGAAGCATTGCAGAGTCTGATGTCATATTTGGGTTCATACTTTTGGACCTACTTGGACAACCAAAAGTGCACAGATAGTAGCTGATATAGTCTGGTTAAACATAAAACAGCAATCGTCTCCTAGGACTAGTAATAGAAAGAGAAAGTCCTACTTCCCCATGTTCTGGCATTGGTTTATAAATAGTTGTGTGACTGGCACACAGCATGTGTTGTGTTTTGCTGTTTAGGCTGATTGACCTGTGCCTAAGACAAAAATGGAGCAGGTCTGGATTGCAGTCAGCACGAGCAGACACCAGCCTGCTGTGACTGCATCCAGTCTCTGAATCCCACAGGCTTACATACCCCTGGGTATAGACTGTGATTAGTTTTGCTTCCTAGTAGAGGACCTTTGAGTTACACCTTAGGTTATGCTTGCTCTTCTTCTTGAGTAGAGGAAACCTGGCCCCAGGCATGGCACTGGGATCTTAGTCCAGAGATCAACAATACACAACATGAGTGCCAAAGAAGAATGTGAGTAGCACACACAAGGTCAAGTGCTGTGAGGCACAGCATCTTAAGAGCTGTCTGGGAAAAGTGACAGCTCCCAGTTTCTGTTTCCCAGTTAAACTCACAATTACTAGAAATTGCAAGAGCCTCACACAAAAACAGGATTATCAGCATCTTGCTCTTGAAAAGGAATGGATCTGGACTGCGGAGTTTCTGAATAGACTTGCATCTCTGTGAGCAGGCTTAGCCTCTGATTTTGAAAGTCAAAATGCAGCCTTAAAGAACGCCATACAAGGATTTTGGGCCGGGCTTAGCCAACTTGTTCTCTATGCTGATAGTTGTTAGTCTATCTCACATGTTCTCTGCCCTTATCTAGTGAGGAGGCTTTTAATTTTCTAATTACTCTTAGCAGGAACCACTTGTCAGGAAAGCAAAGAATCATGGACTTCAGAAAATTATTTTCTTATTCATAAATCTTATGCAAGGAGAGAGTTACCCCTGGGTAACGACAGACTCTCATTCCTTTGTTCTTCTGTCACTGCTTCTGGGAGTCTTGCATTTGTGCCAACCAGTTTTTCCAGCCTTCTTGGCTCAGCGGGCATATTTTTTGACATTGTTCAACTTCTCTTGATTACAATAGAACCAGCCCTTTCAAAACTGGCTGGTTCCCAAGTCCCTCTGTGTGCTGCAAACTGGGTGATGATTTCAGCTCCCAGCCCATGTCTTCATTTCCAGTATTCTCTTCCCAAACCTTCCAGCTCTGTGTAATTCAAAGTCCATGCCACAATTAG
Source organism: Tyto alba (assembly GCF_018691265.1). Taxonomy (NCBI): domain Eukaryota; kingdom Metazoa; phylum Chordata; class Aves; order Strigiformes; family Tytonidae; genus Tyto; species Tyto alba. The sequence goes on from NW_024881297.1 coordinate 10,027,449, forward strand.
TGGAAAATATGCTGTTGTACTGGAGAGGAGTCCTTCTGCACTGGTGTGTCCTGTTCGCTCTGTGGCCACACCGTCCCCTTGGTGTGAGGCCTCTGTAGCACGGGGAGGCTTCTGGTTGTGTTGGCAGAAGGTGGTGGTGGTCAGCGTAATGGTGGTAGCACTGTGGATTGTTAGTTGAAGCTCTCCTCAACGATCATCCCTAATGCACAGGCAAAAAAAGTGTATCCCAAGAACTGCAGAATCACTGGGAGAGTTATTGTGTATGACATCGTATTTGGAAGAAAATTTATTTTTGAAGCTTATAGCCTTATTTTTTTTTTACATTGGTTAATGACAGTTTTTCCTCTTAAGGAGGACCAAAAAATATGTCTGAAAAGATGAAACTGAGTGTGAGAGGCATGCAGGGATTTACTATGATAAGAGAAAAACACTTCCAAGTAAGTCACAAGTGAAGGTAGTAAACTTACCAAACATCTTGGATGTTTCATCTCTTCTCTATGGATCTGTCAAACCTTTCATTATAACTGGGGAGTGATTAAAAGTTGTTTCTGTCTAAAAAGATATGGTAGCCTTTTCAGGGAATTAGTTGGTGAGCAGGTTTCAGGTTATATCCTTTGCTTGTCAGTGTAACTATAGACTGTTAGGTCAGGGGCTGTTGGTTTTTACAGTGCCTGCTACAGTAAGATCTTTCTGTGGGGTCCTGCAGGAGACCTGGGTGGTGCAAGTTTTATTTTGTACAGCCCTGAGCAATGATGAAATAGCTGGGAGAGGAGTATTTTGTGGGCTGCTTTGGGTAGAATTTCTGCAGTAAGTCAAACCAGAGCCACTTTACCATGCACTTGGGATCATCAGAAATGCACTGGTTTCAATTAGGTTGTTTAGGTGAATGGAACTACAAAAGTGAAAAAACATCAAACAGGACAATAAATGAACTTTTAAAAGAGGTGTTGTGATTTGGGAGCTAATCTTGTTTGGAAAAAAAAAAAAAATAGGGTCAGAAAAATGGGTTTGAAAGTGGCCCAGAATGGGCATTAGGTATTTTTGTGTGTTTCAGTGATGACATCCCAGCTGTTCGCTGGTGATTGCTGCTGCCTGGCAACATTAAAGAACACTAAACTTCTCACTTTGCTCTTGCTGCTTTGATAAAGCAAGCAACGTGTTTCAAATGATGCAGTTGTGTGGGATTAAACTCCACGTTTCAAATAAGGGATATCTTTTCCTAAATGTGCTTACTGGTTCGCTCCAAGTTACCTTGTTTTTGAGGATTCTTTTGGTAGACAGAGGCAGGGTGCTCAGAATGATGAATGCTTCTGTCCAGTGACTGTCAGGGTTTTTTTTTACAGCCGCTTTGTATTTTTTTGCTTTTATTTCTTAACAGCACATTCAAAAGGGAAGTGTGATCCAGCAAAATGGTATTTCTTTTTATTTTCTCTCTCTTTTTCTTTTTTTTTTTTTTTTTTTAAAAAAATCTGAGGTGCAATTCCTCACTGACTTCTCTGGTGACAAAACCAGTTTAAGAGGTGACAACCCTGCTTTCCACTCCTCTCATGCTGCAAAAAAAGGTGCCAACACTTTGGTTTCTTGGGCCATGTTTTAGACCAGTGCAGTAGAATGAGCTGAGTTAAAAAATAAAAACCTGGGGTTTATTTCCCCCACTTGAATCACGTCTGTGATCCATTTAGAAGTGGTCTCGTGTATGCCTGAAGAAGAGGAGGTGGTTAACTCTGGCCAAAGGAGAGGAGGCTTAGGATAACAATTTATTAGTCAGCTTTGCTAGAGGAGACTGAAGTGAAGCCTTGCGTAAACTTAAAAGGTAGAAATCTGCCCTGATGAAAATCCATAGAAAAGGTTGTTCTGGTGCCAAAGTGCAAGGTTTCTTTAATGTTTTGTGACAGAGGAGGGTTAGGAGAAGTTGCTTTTTTGGTAGTGTTTTTGTTTGTTTGTGGGTTGTTTTCTTTTTTTGGTTTGGTTTGGTTTTTGGTAGTATATTTTGAAGTTTATCTTGTCAATTATTGAAGTACTCCAAGCTACCGGGGCGGGGGGTGGGGGGGTGGAACATTAGGCGAGCATCTGTTTTGTATCATACTCTTATAACTTGTATTGACCTTATTGTGCTCAAGGAGGTTGTAGTGAGGTGGATGTCGGTTTCTTCTCCCAAGTAACAAGTGATAAGATGAGGGGAAATGGCCTCAAGTTGTGCCAGGGGAGGTTTAGATTGGATATTTGGAAAAATTTCTTCACCTCTTGGTTGTCAGGCGTTGGAACTGGCTGCCCAGGGAAGTGGTTGAATCACCATCCTTGGAGGGATTTAAAAGATGTTTAGATGTGGCACTTGGGGACATGGTTTAGTGGTGGTCTTGGCAGTGTTAGGTTTACGGTTGGTCTCGATGATCTTAAATGTATTTTCCAAACTAAATGATTCTATGATATTACATTCCAGTCTTGAGATCTGAGTGTAGTTAGAAAACTGGAAATGCTATAAGCTCATACACTTACTCTTATACAGTCTTTCTGATAATGTCCTTCTCATGGCTCTACTGGATTCCTTCCCCGTACCACATGACAAATTGTGTACAGAATATTCTGTCTTTCCATTACTCAATGAATATTTTCCCAGCTGGAGAAATGTTACAGCTTTCAAACCCCTTTTGCTTGAATGGAACCTCTGCAAATATTTTTAAGATAAGATTACTTGAAATAAGTTACTTTTCAAATGTGCTAACGTTAAGAATTGAGATGCAAAAAGATACCAAATGGGGATATGAGTATAAATAGCACTGGTAATATATTGTCAACACTGCCTTTTTTTTTTTTTTATTATTGTAGTTATTTAAGATCTTCCAGTTGCATTTTTTAATATCTGTGAGATATGCCATACAGTTTGGTAGTGAAGTTAAGACTTGGTAATGCTTCTAAGGCACATGGATATTATGGAAAGGGTCCAGAAAAAGCCTGTTAGAGTACTCGATTCATATGGAGCTTGAACTCTTCTGGCTTCTGTGCAAGAAATCAGAGAATAAACGGCCTTTGTGAGTACCAGTGTTGGAGTACCGCGACATATCAGTGGAGTGTGAGCTACATTGCTCCAGAGGGAACCTCTTCTCTATCTTACTTGCTGCTTGATGAAGCAAAGTGGGGGAATCTTCAGTCCTCATTTATTTATGGACAGGTCTTATCCCCTAGAAAGGTGAATAAAGAAACAGTCTTTTCTGTATTATTCATTGTTAATATGAGCTGTGACATCCATGTGACACTGACAGAGTGTTCTTTGTTTCTCCTTCTAGTAACCAGCCCTTTTTCAGGTGCCAGCTCTTAACTTCCTACTGCTCAAGCAAAAAAGTAACATGTATTTAACTTCTTAATCCATCGCCTTTGCCATTCTGTTACACACAGTTTTATGATAAATTCTTTGAATGCGCACTTTGCAAAGTCTCATCTTATGCTAGATCTCAGTAGCTAGTACTTGAACTCACTGTATAAATATCCACTGAATCCATTCTGTTCTGGAGCACATGAACAGATAGGTGCACTTGTTCACTTCATGCCATTACTGTTACCTTCTGTAACTCTTTAGGGATTTCTGTTAAAATCCAGTTAAAAAAAAAAAAAAAAAGGCAACCAAGCCAGACAACCCCCCTCATATATCTCTCTGTCTCTTGGCTTTCTTTTCTATCCTCTGGGATTTTTTAATGTATGTCTCATAAGCCAGGTTATAGACTTTTGGAGGAAGAGACTGCCTGATAAATACATACAGTTCACGGCGCATTGGGTTGTCTAACCATTTAGCACCACTGTAAAACAAATAATGCAAATAACTATTCTAGTGCTGAGAGTCCCCTGTTAATTTGTAGGTAAGCATTTGTATCTTCTTTTTTATGCTTTTGTTTCTCCTGTATGTGTGTATGAAGGTTGCATACAGATGAAATAAGAGACTGATTAACTGGCACTGTAGAAAAATCAGTGAAACCAGCTACTCTGGCTGTTTGACAACCATTTGCATACTAAACTGAACAAAAAGGAGAGGTGCTATTTAGTCTGTTTCAGTCACAACAGTCTAATGAATTGTCCATAGCTATGTAAGTTATTAAACATAATTTGTGCTTGAGTTTTTTTGAAACGTTATTGTATTGCCTTTAAAGATAATCTGTTGATGCTTTGGTACAAAAAGGAGCATTTATGTTTTCACTGTACCATTAAAATAATTTGAGGTTCTGCCATATTATTTTTAACCTACTTAGGTAATATTCCTTTCTGGCATTTCATTATACAGATAATATTTGATGTGAGAGAGAGTGTGTTAAAATTACCTACAAGAAGAACATTTAAGAAACCACATTCATTCCTTTAATTAGCATTTAGCTGCCTGTGTTCTCTCCATATACAATCAAGGCAACATTTAAGAAAATACTGCGTTCAAATATGCCATTTCTTAGAGGAAAGACAAAGAGAGTTTGCCAGGGCAAAGGGCAAGGTCGTCAATTTATATTCACTGAATGTGACATCTATGGCATAAAGAGGATTTGATCAAACCTTTTTAATGTACTTTGTTCAGGAGGTTGAAAGGAATACTGCTATAATTGTTTACACTGTATTGGCTTAAGAAGGACAGATGGCTACTAGAGAACTCTTCACAGGTTCTCCCTTCAAATGACTGCAAGTATGTGATAAGTGAAATCCTGTTTTCAGATGGGATTGCGTTGATGTCAGTAAGACAAACGCACATACATCCATCTACAGAATTTCCCCTAATCCAGGTGCACTATTGTAGAACTGATTGATACTGTAATTCCTGAACTGGGTTTTTTCTGTTGTTTGGGCTTTGTTTTTTTCTTTAAACAAGTTGTTACTGTCCTTAATTTTGAGACTGAGCATGTCCCAAGATGGAGGTAAACAAGTAAAATATACATGTGACTGCGTTCTATGTATCTTGTTGACCATGGATGGTCATACAGTTTTACTAAAGTAATTCACTTTTTATCATGTCTGATTCACAATGCCATTTTTGAGAATTATGATAGTTTGTGGTTTTGCCTTGTATATGCCCATTAACTGGATAGTTAATTTTTCAGGCGGATTCAGCAATGGAACAATATTTTATGTTTAGGTTAATTAATTTTATTTTTCAAAGTTTTCCATGCTTATTTTATGTCGGTGAATTAATTTGCATTTAATGTGCGTGTGTCCCGGTCATCTGAGATTCTGTAGTATTTTGCTGTGCCTGAAAACCTTTCCCTGTTGAATACCTTATTATTCCATTGGGTATCAGATTTTGTTGAACAATTTATTTTTATCTGTCCTTTTTGTCCAAAAGAATAAATATCAAGTTGCAGGAAAATCTGATACATTTTGCTAGCAGATCTGTAATACTGAAGTGCATAATTTGGCAAGAGCTTGGGGCTATTCTCCTAGCTGTTGGACATTTTACATCCCTCAGCCACCAGCAGTACATCTTGATTCATTAGAAAACAGTGAATGTGTAGGCTTTGTTTTCTCTGTAGCCTGGAAATGTTCACTCAGAAGGAGAGCAGTGTCCGTTACGGTGTCTGAGCTGTCTGTGTAAGAAGCTGATGCACTGTGCTGAGGCAGCGGATTGGCAGAAAGTATCTAATTGCTAACAGAGATGACATATCTCAAATAATATTCAGACTGACCGAGCAGTCTTGGAGGTTGTAGCTGCAGATATGTTCACCAAGGCTTGTACTGTGATGTATTTATTTCTAGATTCTGCGCCTGGGTTACTGAGAAGATAACTTCAGTGGAAAGGGAGCTTTTGTGCCACTTTGGCCTTTTAGCCTGTTTTTTGAACTCATTGTTCTTTCATAGCTCTATCTGCAGATTATTAGGGAGCTTTCTGTTGGATCCATTATTCTTCAAAGATTTAATTGAATTGTACAGTGTAATTAATCTGTCTTCTTAATTTCTAAAATTATTCTAGTGTGTAGGTAATAAAACAACAGAGAGATTCTGTGGCTGTTTGATTGTATTGTGAGTCTGGGTGGAAACAAAGAATATATTCATTTGATGAAAATAAGTTTATACATGGATGGATGAGATTGTATTTCAGCAAACCTAAAATCTGCCATACTGGGACTGACAGAATATTCTTTCTCTATCAGTGGCCAAGAGCAGGTATTTAAGAAACACTGTATTTAAAGTTCAGGGAATTCATATATGATACTTCCCCTAAAGTTCTCACACTTTACAGCTCTCTCCTGAGCTACTTATAATTTCTGCATATGTAAATTTCAACAGGTTTATCTTCTGTGAATTTGTCCTATCTTCTCTTCAACCCGTGTACATGCATCCAGTTGTAAAAGATAAATGATTTTAAGGAAAGAAATGTCTGGGATGAGTGTTTTTCTATTAGGTTTAACCAGAAAGTTCTGCCATTTCTCTACATGTTGACTGTGATTACTAGCTACTGCTTTGAGTTTTTTATTGAAATAGTAGGGCATTGGTATCTCAGTGGAAATGGAAAACAGATAGCTCTTTGAATGCTTTATATAGCATATATGTAAATGAAAAATACTACCTGCAGGAGCAAGGCACAGCTTTAATACCTGTTTCGAGATGGGCATCAGAAAAACTTGCATTTGTTTGCTTCTTGGTTAGGACTGTCATTCACTGGGGAAATCATTCTCTTCGGGAGTCCTGTCCAAAGTTTTGCTTTTGGGTTAAGGAACAGACTGGAACTGTTTGGGCAGAGGCTTGTATATGTAACCCGTCCTTGCTCTGCTTTTTCTCTTTGTTGCTTTGAATATATCCCTTCTGATAATTTCAGCTGTATATCTTTGATTTTGCAAACAAAACTTCTGTGCAAAACAGTATCTTTCAGTAGTCAAAAGCATGTCATTTCAATTATACCTTAAAAAAAAAAAAGTCACAAGATGCCTATGTGCGCTTAGAAAAATGCCTGTGTGCACAGTTTGACAGTTTATCTCATAAGGTTAAAAATATGTGGGGGGTTTCTTTTCATTTTTTTAATGTAGCTATTGATAGAAGAGGGGAATACAAATGTAACAAAGAATAACTAGACAGACTCTTTGAATCTCACTTCACAACAAACATCAAAGAAAAATGCACTGCCACCTGTTAACATGGTATGAAAGGTTAGCAAGTGTACATTGTTCTCTACTAAATTATTTTGCTCTTTTTGAATCAAAGTTAATTAGTTCAGAGATGGTTTTATTTCAATAGGTGGATTCTCTTTTAATTCCATTACTTCCAACATCCTTACTGTTCTTGAGAGGAGAGATGCCTTTCAGTTTCATGTTCATTTAGTCTTTCCAAGGCACTATAAGCAAGCTGCCATAATAGGGGGGGTTTGTTGTTGTTTTTGGGGGGCTTTGTTTGTTATGTGGTGTTTTTTGTTGTTGTTGTTTGTTTTTTAAATCTAGCAATAATTAAAAATATAAGAAATAATTAAGCACAGTGCTTATTAAAAATCATTGCTGATCTTTTCGGTATAGGCTCACTATTTTGAGCATGTGTGTGCTAACAGGACTCGCACATAGTTTCTTGAATTTGCACATGCTTTAGTTCAAATACAATTGGTTTTATTGATATGCTTCCTTTGTTGTATCATTGTATTGTCAGCTCACATTTCATAACATTACATTAGAGCTTGAAAGCCTAAATGTATGTAAGCAAACGCATGACGCGGTACTACACTGAGGAAGGAAGCTTTTTGGTTGCGTGCTGGTGTTGGTTGTCTCTGAGTAACTTGTATGTAATTCTGAGATTCTTGCAGGTTATGGTAAGAGTGTCACTGGCAGGCGGTGCCAGACTCAGGAAATATGGGCAGACCTCACAGTATGATATTAGCACAGTGTTTTGATCCAGAAGAGTAGGTGGCTACCATGTGTGCGGTCAGGTTAAGAACTGGGATAAAGGAACGCCCAAGCACCACAGCAGAGCTGTGGCTTCAAGGGCCAGAGATTCAGCATAGGGGGAGTCTTATTTTTCTGAAGACTGGGCAGAACTAAACCTCCCACTTCTTGCTGACTCACTTGGGTGTCCAGACACATAAGCTGGAGGTACTCTGTATTCCACTTTCTGGTATCTGCAGGCAGGGGCCCATGACAGCTGAGAATAAGTTGTTCAGTTTGTATAGGTCAAACATAAATGAAAGTGAACTCTGCATGTGAAACACTTGTGTGCGTTTCCCTTTTCATTCCTCTGAACAAGGCAAGGTTGCATCAGTTTGCCTATCCATTCCTTCACTATTTGTGTGAAATAAAATGTGTTTGCAAAGCATACTGTGATAAAGATAAGCTGATTTCTCTCCTCCTTCCTGCACCTGAAGTCCAGGTGGGTAAATCACTAATGCAAACATGAGCTGCAAAAGCTGAGGAACAGCATCTTCGCCTCAGCAGAATGTCGAGATAAGCTGGTAAACTAAATAAACTTGAACTTCTTTCTGTGGCCACACTTGACAGCACAGAAGCGAAGTTTGGCTTGAAGCACACAAAGAAAATACAGCTTCTGCTTGCAAATTTAAATGACTTAATATATGAAAGGGTATGGAAAGTAAAAGCCTTAATTTATGTTGTTATTCAAGATACATTCATAGGCAAATGAAAAGAAGAAGTTTAATTACTGGTATTTATACTCTGTCTGTAAAGCCTACCGTTGTTTTCTTCCTTAACCCTGTATAATTTTAAGGTAGCACCACAGCAAGTTGAATCCTGATTTGACCTTACGTGACTCACTGTTCAGCTCAGTGGTTTCCCTGTAGAAACAGAAGCTGACACTGCTTCACTTGAATTTTCTTCAATCAATATGAGTGTGGCACAATACAAATTATACAGTAGAACAGTATTAAAGAAAAGCTTATCTGTTGGTACAGATGGCTAGAGAAACAGGTTTTTATCTAAGAGCTTTCAAAGTATTCTTTACAAGTGAAATGAGACCTCCATGGAATTAATTGTGTATTTTGTTACTTTTTTAGATGCAGCTATTCTTTTCAGCTGGTTTTAGCAATGTAGAATTCCTCTGTATAAAAGTTTATAGGGTAAATGACTGTTACTATGCATCTAAAACGTAGCTACATAAAAATATTTATGCATATATTTCTGTAACTTTTAGAACAAACCCTCAGAGGTTATGCATTGTGTGAGTGCAAGTCTACAGCAGCAAAACTGTTAATTTGCCTGACTAGAAATATTAACCATACTATATCAAATAACTGCCAGGAACAATTCCCCACCATTCCCTGTGACTTCATTTTAATTGATTTTTTTTTAAACTTCCAGCTTCTGAGATTTCGTTTACTCTGACAGAATGTTTATTAAATGTGTAAAAAGAAAATTGTTTTGTAAATTGTTTCTGAGAGTGTTTTTTATCTTCTATAAATTGGTGGCTCGTTTAACATTTTCCATCTACCTTTGTTTTCCACCCCTGTGCTCTGCCTCATTTGTTTCCTTATTGGATTTGGTGATTAAATACTGATCAGCTGCTGGTCTGATCAGCTGTGCATATTGCTTTCTTTTAAACATTGTTCATATACACCCTGAGGACACAGTTACATACACAGTTATAAACAGAGTGGGGTGGTGTTTAGTGGTACCATTTGATCTGTTTTACAGATGATGGTGAGCTTGACAATGAACATTTGTAAAACTGATCATTAAAATAGGACTCTGTGTTACAGCAGAAATAAATGACAGACAATGGTCCAAAAGGGCTGTCGGTTGGTTGCTTTACATTGCAGAGCTGTAGTTTGTGTTCAGGCCTCTGATTCTAAACAGGATATTGATAATGCTTTTATGAGGATTTTTTTTTCTGTCTAGCTCTCTTTTTTTTTCTTTAAGATACTATATATTAGATTATAATACCCTACAGTCTGTCATGTATTGCTGTGAAGATTCATGAAGGAACATGTAATTTGCATGCAAATCTAAATTTATATAGATAATTTTATCTTTGAAAATCAGAGATAACTTGCATAAGTGTAATAATACTACTGTTAAGTGCTACCTCTGAATGATGTGAACAAATGAAGATAGTAAAAGAAATCCTCTCAGGATTTAGACTATACTTCAATTGGAATAACAGTCTGTTTGCTGGGAGATAGAGTAATATTTTATTTCTGCTTCAAACAATTATTTCTGAGTAGCCAAATCCTATGAAATCGCTGGAAATCTAACAGGAACAAGAGACATCTTCATAACTGGTATTGTGTACAGTCCCAGTTGTGGGAAGCATGGTGAATCCATAACTTTTGGTAGACTGGTACAGTTGGTGGGAGGCCTAACTTCATGGTTCTAATTCAATCCTACTGTATATATTTACAGTAGTGTAAAGTTGGAACATCACAACAGTGAAACACACATTTTCGTTTGCCTGTAGCTATATATGACTATATGTGAATGGTGCCTACTGACTCCAGTGAGAGCCCCAAATAGTAATTGGAGGGCAAGATTTGTCTTTGTAATTGTTTACCTCTATTTCTGAAATACATTCAAAATGAACTGAACAGTTAAATATTTCTGTATAGTGTTGGTTCTTTCAAGGACAATTTAAATCTCTGTTGTTGGCTTGAAGACAGTAACGCTGGTCTGATAACAGCCAGTTAATAACAGTAAGTTGCTTTGCTGTGAAGATTTTGAGTATACTTCTCGATACACTGAGACTTTTTGCAGATATTTACAGCATGTGAGATAATATTAGTTCAGGAATACAGTTGTCATTTTAAGTATGCATTAGTAGCTTTCTGTATGTTCTGCAAAGTCAAGGTAGGTAAAACTTGTCAAAGTACGTAATTGGATTTCAATGGGAATTTCATTGCTAAACCCTTTATTCTCTCTCTCTCTCTCTTTTTTTTTTTTTTTTTTTTTTTTTTTTTAGGCACCTTTGTCCTTAGTGAACCAAGTAGCTTCAAAAAAAATCCAGTTGGTGGGAGTTACATATCTAAGCCACTTGATCCTTGATAATCTTGGGAGCTAGGTGTGGTCATGATAAGTATTATTTCACTTCATTGTGAAGTGCTTGGATCTGTGGCAGGTGTTCAGAGGCATTTCCTGGCTCTTACTTCCAACTGCTGATTAATTTTTTTAATTGCTTTTGTAATGTAAAAACAGGTACCAGAACATGATGTCCATCCTTTGGTAAATGACCTGGTGAGACAAGTGCTCATCACCATGTGTAGAAAGTAAATAAAGAAGTACTTTTTTCAGTCATGATGGCAGCAGCTGTGGGCATGCAGAATAGAGGAATATTAGTCACCTCTGTCATTTTACTGACATGTTATTTGGCAGCTATAGACTTGCTCATGCTTAGAGAGATGAGGTTTTACTGAATCCAACTTTCAGATTCAGGAAACTCAGTTCTACTCAGGTAGCACTGTAGGCATTTGAACACAGTTAGGGCTTTACCCTTTGTCTTTGGTAATTTTATTCTTTTATTTTTTTCTTCAGACTTTGCTTATGCTGTGGTGCTTAGAAAATGTGCAAATGCTAGAAAAATAGGCTGTATTTGTCTGATGATCTATGCATGCATGTACACTGCATAACGCTACCCAGGATGCAGCTGAACACAAACCCCCATGCCAACCCTAGGTCTTGCAGAATCAGTGTTCCTGCATGTCCTGGTATTATGCGAGGCTTGGCTCTTCTTGCCTAGTGTCCTAGTTGGCTGTTCATTCTGACCCAGGTAAAAAAGAGGTAGGTACAAACTAGAATTGGAAACTTCATAACTTCAACTTTACGGCTGGACTCAATGATCATAAAGGTCTTTTCCAACCTAAATGATTCTGTGATAATAGGGGTCTTCTCTATACTGTGGGGAGAAGCATTTACATCATTTAACTTGAGTGCTCAAGTTAAATTTCTGATGGAGTTTACAAAGTCCTCCTAACCTGTAAGTTTAAGTTATATGTCTTAAAGTTAAGGGGTCAAATATCCTTCCTACCAACACACTGTTTAATAGAGTAAGTTCTACCATAACATAAATTGATAATAATTTAACTTGCACATATATTATCAGATTTGTAGAAATAGGCTCAAATGAATTTGTATTTTTTCTATAGTTTGAGCAGCTTTTTTGATTTTGCTGCATTCTTAATGTCTCAGCACTGTTGTGTTTCATAGTTACTTCCTGAAAATTATTTCCCTCTTTTTGTTTGACTGGAAAAAATATTAGCCATGGTAACTGCAATAAACGTATTTGTATAGTGAATGGTAAAGCTTCTGTTGAATGGGGCTTGCGTCATTAGCTGTCAGGGCTGCAGAAGATGAGTAGTTAACTGAGTAAGTAATGTGTAACATTATCATTGACGGAACATTTCTTACCATTAAGCCTTCAAACTCTTATTCAGCTGTCAACACATGGGCACTTTCTGGAGCCAAATTCTCTCATGCTGTGCACTGCCTGCAGCTCGCCTGAAGCTTAACTTTGACTAAAAGTGTTGATTTCGCTTCTTTTAGCCTTGTTCTCATTTAGCGTTAAAACCTGCTTAGAGTCTGCCTTTTATTCTGTAAAGTACACATGCATGTGTCATCCCTTGCACACTTCTGATGTGAAGTTAAGGCGCTCAAAAGATACGCTAGTAATCTTAATGAATAATTGATTAGAAAGGAGTCTGGCAGTGTTAATTGTGAGGTGCAGCTGAGTGAATTCCAAAACAAAAGCTCTTCTAAATGTTTCCGAAAACCTTGTAAAGTCTTTAGCATTGAGCAACAGGGTCAGTGCACTGAAGTGGAATTTAAAGGAGGTTCTTGAATGTAATGGATTTTGACTTCCCTTTGTCGTGTGCCTCAGTGCATCATTGATTGAGCACTCATTTGTTAAATCAGCTGTATTTTTTGCCATTTGTCAGAGCATAGACACTTACTGCAGCATTTTTCTCTTTAAACACAAGTTTTTTGTCTTAATATATCACAGGTGTAAATTAGTTTTTATCTATGTTGATCAATTTTTCAAGCAGAGGGGCATGTGAAGATGGTCACAGGGAAACACACTGTGAGCTTTTATCTTCTTAACTATTAGAAGAAAAGGGAAAGATCAGGGATACATTTTAGCTGAAACATCGATAATTAATGTCTTTAAATTCAGCTCCCAGCAAAATGCTCAGAAATGATTTTATTTGGAAAGCTCTAAATGATGTGCATTGAAAGAGTAGTTCAAGGTAACCAGTGTTCCGTCAATTCTTTAAGAAAGGAGCAAAGGAAACCTTAGGGTTAAGGAACAAGCAGCGTACTATACGTTTGCAGCAATGAGAGATGCTCTCTGATTAGTGGAAAGGCTAATTACCTGGAGTATGCAGGAGCACTGTAGGTGCCATGCATACCTGATTAGAGTTCTGACAGCAGGGCAGAAGAAAGAAGACCTTGAGAATGTGCCAAAAATAACCCTTTATGTAAGCAGATGCTATTACCCTTGGAAGAGAATAGTCACTTATCCAGAATGGTTATTGCTGCTAGTAATAAGTATTCTATAGATGGGCCATCAACTTCTGAGAAATGTACATGTAGGGTATTTAATACAGCAATTACTTGTCAAATCTGGAATTGTTCATCTTGATGCTCTCTGCTTGCTGGATAAACGACCAGACCAAATTGGATTTATTTGCCAATTGTCATTGCAGCTCAGGGTCTGAGCGAGTAGTCAGTAGTTGTGATGGACTGAAGACAAGCTAATGTTTGGAATTTTTTTCAACATTGATACTAGTAATGAAATTTGGGGGTGTTTCTTGGTCTCATCATTAAGAGTTCTTCAAAAAGCATACCTACAACAACAACAAAAAAGCAGAGCACCTTATTGTCCAGCTGGATATAGGCTTAAGTGTTAGGTACGCTTGGAAGTTAGCTCTTCAGAGGATTATACTTTTGATCTTTTTGGAAAAAATTTTTGAGGAGGGATTAAAAAGAAAGAGAGGAACAGAAAGGAAAGAGCCTCAAGAAGTCTGAGGAAGAGGAAAGCCAAAAATGTTGATAGAAGTTAAAGCTTCTCAATAACGTAGAGTTTAGTACTGTATCTGCCTAGATATAATTAGAGTGAAGAAGGATGGAGAAACAATCTTCAGCTCTGACACCACCTCTTGTTTAAAACATACTTTTCTGTGAGGTACAGAATGCAGCCTTTACCTGGGAGGGGCTGTAAATGCTCAGCACCTTCAGGCTTGGGCCAATAATGAGCAGCAATGTAAATTTGCCACAAAATTGCTGGCGAGTAGAACGACAGTGCATTTTCCTGTATCACGATGTATCACGATAAGAAAATCAGTTGTGACCATGACTTGATAAATATGTTTTGTTTTGCTGGCAAGCACACTGCAGTGACACCTGCTAACACTGTCACGGCTGTTCCCCCGCAGCAGAGGCCCTTGCTCCTAGACCCGTCCTACAGATAGCTTGCAACTTAAGCTGCTGTTTTCACTTTTGATACTGTCAGGCGCTTGGGGACAGTTTCCTTTCTTCTCTCCTAGCTCCCTAGGCTCTATCAAAAGTGTGAATCTGAAACCAAACAAAATAAAGCTTCAGTCCACATCTTTGCTCAGCCTTTACATGTACATTTTCCTGTTTTAAGTTCTTTTAAACTACAGCTATCAGAAAGAATAAAATAGTGCATCACCTAGTAGAGTGCTGAAGTGATCATCCAAGCAATTTTCTTCTCCCTGAAGCCAGACAGCCAAAGCTTTTTATTACTGACTGAACTTCCTGTCTCTGTCTGTCTAGGTTGCTAGGCCACCTTGTTGTCATGATTTGTGATGTTAGAGGCTTTTGATTGTAGGCAAACCACAAATGCTAATTTAAATATAATATTTACATTTTAAAAATCTCTTCCATAAGATGTATCAAAAATAACCCTGCAGTTCTATTTTTTTTTTTCTTTTCCCCCCTTTATTTTATTTTGTGTGTGTGTGTAAAGCTCTAGCAGGCATCTGGCGAACTGATTCTGGATCTCTTTAGCTCATGTACCATCTCAATAAAACAATATGGTTAAAAAACCACTTTTGAAGTCTTTAGATAGCTTGCAGCTCATTTATAGTACCAATATTGGGAACGACCATCCCAAATTATTATTGCTTTTAGCTTACAGGATGGTTATTTCTGCTCTGTGTAAGAGCTAGGCTGTTGTCCTTTGTGTCTGATCCAGAAATAAGAGGGATGATGGCATTGTTGTCTTTCAATAATAGAGCCTTGATTTGCCCACTGCAGTGTTATGCAAACCTGCATTATGTGCCTTTGCATTGCCTGTAATTGCTTTATGGGTAAAAGGAACCGTTATGTGTATTATAAATAACCAAAGCAGTTATTTTTTGACTCTATCACCTGTGTGAGAATATGCAGCAAAACTTCAGGGCAGAAAAAAATAAAAAGGAACTTGAGTCTTTTTCACACAGAAATTACACTTGGAATGAAAAGGGCTGATAATAAACTGGTAGTGAGTAAACTGGTGGGTAAGGATCCCCTCTCTGCTGAAACGTAGTCTTCATACTTAGGAAACCAGGAGCTGTTGTATTTCTCATTTGTAAGGTATCATCTGCAGAATGTGAGCAGAATCTATATTGAACACCAAAGTGAGGCTGTTTAACCCTTACATGTTATGGGTATTAAAACTGCCCTGTAATGGGCAACTATTAGTAACAGCTAATACTGAGTTGGATGATGGCTTGTTTTTTGTAATTGTCAAAGTGGTTACAGCTGGTAGATCTCAATGTTGAGTAACACTAATTATTAGGATGCATATCCTGATTTCTGTTAAATCAATGAGGCAAACAGTGGATCTGAGAACTACTTTGAAAAACAGGCCAGTTGTTAATCTTAGGATGGGTTAAATCTTGCTGTTCCCTCAGCAATTCCCATGTTCAGGGTAGAGATAGTAGGTGATTTACTTACTCTACAACAACTGTGGAGAAGTTCTGTCTGCCACCCACCAGGTGACAGTTTATGAAAAGTGTTAGGCACACAAAATAGACACAAGCAAATCCCTTTTTGCTTAGAAAATCCTCAGTAAAAATTAAGGTCCTTAGGGATATGTTTTGTCCCTTCAGCTAATGAGGTTCTGTGAATGTGTGTGGCATGTAATTTAACTGAATAATTACAGGGGATTTTACTTTTAAAAGGAATGAATTCTATTTGTATAATGAGACTTATTCTGGATACAGAAGACTGGGGCCTTTGGAAATTTAAGTACACAAATGGTCTAATCCCATACTGTGAACTTCCAGCCTTTCAGTGGTTCCTTAGGAAGAGCTGGGGCAAAGCCTGAGGAGGAGTCAGGAAGGAGCTACCTAGGGAGCTGGGATTCTCTCAGGACAGAGTACACTGAAAACTCTTGCCCTGAAAAGGGGAAGGTAGAAATCTTGGATAACATCTTCTAGTCGTTCCCTTGGTTTACCTCCTTCCAAGTGAGTACTGTCTTGCCATTGCTGTTGCTCCTGGGAGCTCAAATCAAAAAAAGCCTTTCTTGTGGGGGCTGAGGGAAATATTTTCTCTTCATTTGGTTCCAGTCTCACATGCCAGCTTCCTTCCCTGCCTAGGCAGTCTCTGCTAGACTAGTACTGTTTTGTTTTCAGAAACAATTTTCCCCCTCTGGAAATATTCTGTTATGTTACTGAATCAAAGATCCACATTTCAGGGCAGATGATTTAAATGCAAAACCAGTATTCATATCAGACAGGGGAAAAGCAGGCTCCTTCTGATGGCAAGTTTGAGCAGCATAACCCATACAGGAAATTGAAGTACAAAGCCAAGTTTTGTTTTCTACCCCCTACTCTTTTCATTCTTTTCCATATTAAACAAAACCCAAAACAACAACAACAAAAAACACCACAAACCAAAAAAACCCCCGAAACAGTTAGTTCTTTACACTGCCTCTGTTTTTACCTTTCTACAACTTACCAGCTCCATTACACCCTGAGTGCACTGATGTTACCATTCTGAGGTAAACCATGATGTGCCATCTTTGTCAGAGGATGCTCCACAAAAATCTCTCTGCAGTGGCCGTGGGCTTCTGTGCTTGTTGCTGTGCTCAACCTCCCGGCAGTGCCCTGGCTCTTGCTGTGCTTGGGTGATGTGGGCACTGCTGGGCAGCCCGAGAGCCACCCTAGGCAGCACTCCCATATCCTGAGGGCAGATGGTGGATGTGAACCAGGCAGTATGGACTTCTGGAGGTGAGTTTCAGGGAGGTGAATTTTCCTCGGACCTGCCAGCTCAAGATCAGCGTAGACAGAGCTCTTTTGATGTGACAGCCCTGTAGATTCAACCAGTTTCCTGCATGCTTCAAAGCGGTTGTCAGCTTCTTCAGCAGGTGGAATGTGCGATTTGGGATGCTGTGCTGAGGGACAGGCTGCTATAAGCAATACCTTGGCCCAGTAGGTCATCTGTGACTTGAGCGATAGCATGCAGTTGAACAAATGCACCATTCTTTTGTCTTAGATATG
Organism: Tyto alba; assembly: GCF_018691265.1. Classification (NCBI taxonomy): domain Eukaryota; kingdom Metazoa; phylum Chordata; class Aves; order Strigiformes; family Tytonidae; genus Tyto; species Tyto alba. Next base: position 10,044,835 of record NW_024881297.1, read on the forward strand.
AGATCTGCATCTGTATCTAGTGAATACCGTATAGAAATGAACATCTTTGAAGCAGATGGTTTTAAAAAAAAAAATGTTCTGAGACTCATAGGGCACTGATAACAAGAAACAGGGGTTTTGGCCCATTCTACTACATCTAAATAAAACCCTGCATTTTCTTGTTGCAGCTGTGCATATTGAGCACACTAAAATGTGATTTAAGCAGATTGTCTACTCTGTGGGGATATCCAAAACAACACAGAAGTTTGACACTCTCAGCCCTGTGTTTGGACAGTAGGCTAGAAGAGGTTGGCTGAGCACTTGCAAAATGACAAAAACGCATTAGAAGGAGAAAAGAAGCAGCTTTTACTGATAGTATAGAATTGGTGAAATGAATAATAATCAGTCCATGCTGAAGTATATTTGGAGTTAGAACTGAAAAACAACTTGTCTGCTATAAAATAATTTGGTAACTCTAAACAGAATAAAGTTTCTTTTGTAAGTAATTATCTTAATTTGATTAGTCAATTTAAACAGAATCACGTTTCTGTGGTTTGAGTTTTAACCTTAGTGTGCTACAGTGTATGCTTGTAGTTTCTGAGGCAGTTATTTTATTATTTGCCCTAGAAAGGTGGTTTATGGTCCTTTTTCCTTATTCACAGTCATTCATAACATATTCAACCCATGAACGTTCAGCGATTTATGCACATTTCAGTTAAGCTGAATACTATAATATCCCATTCTAACCATTAAAAACAGTTATCACAAGATAACATTAGGTCAGAACACAGAGTAGGCTGCTTAAATCATATTATTGATTGCTGCTTGTGAAGATTTTCCTCAGCTGTGTTTAAGCCATGTGCTTTTATTTGCTACTGGCTTCTAGAAAAGATGGCCTGACAACATAATTTAAATTGAGATGTCTTGCTTTTGATGTCCAGTTGAAAGTACATGCTTATATAGTTTAATTTCTTATACAAATTGTCAAGTTTTGGGCTTTTTGAAGACAAAGCTGCATCTTCAGTTACATCTTTCAAAGTGGAGAATATTTACTCTTCTACTGTAGAAGTTACTATGCAAGTTAATATTTTTATTAATTAATTTTATTAATGGAGGACTTATTTTGGAATTTAGGCAGATGTAAAAAGCAGGAAAAATTTGGGTTTACAACTGTGTTTTCAGTCAGTTTAGTTTGTGTGTGTTCTGTAGACATTTTGTAGTCTGCCACCCACTCTCCCTGGGGGGTGCATTGGTAGTATACCAGCTGGTGTGTTCTGTTTGTAAAATGTGAGATAATCGCTCCTGTAAGACTACAGTCCTAATGTCTGTAGAAATGTATTTGGGACCACTGAAAAGAAAGAACAGATACAAGAACCACCTCTTTTTTTAAACATTGTCTAACTAATTTATTAGGATCTGCATGTTTTTAATAATGCCATTGCTTTCATTGACTATGTGTGTATGTATTTGCATGCATTAAGTTTCTTCTTCAAGAACAATTTTATTTGAGACTAAACTTGCTGAATTCCTAGGAAAACAAAATCATTTTTTTTCCTTCCTCTATTTAAACCATGGTATTTGACTCTTCTTGAGTATGTATTCATTATCTTAAAATAGAAACAACCTCGCCTCCCTGTGCTCAGAATCAACATTATTGTTGAATTCCCAGGCCTAGGAGAATACTGGTTGCATTACAAACAAATAATTTTCCATTCTGTATGGTGGAGGAAACTGTCAATTAGTATGAAAAGGGTTAATCATATTACCCCTTTTTAAATACCCCTTTGTTTTCGCTGTCCTGTGTTTGCAAAAGAAGACACAATCAAATGGCAAACCCGTGTTTTTGTTCCTTTTCAAAAATCCCTGACAAGCCCATGACACAGGCTACTGCTGTAGCTGTACATTTCTATTCATTATTGATGACTTGGGGCCAGGCAGGCAGCACGGAACACAAGCAATATAGATTACCATATTGGGGGCTGGGTTTGGGGGGGTTGTGTATACACATGCGCACACACATATGTGTGTGTGCATTTTAGTTGGGTTTGGCCTTTGAAATACTAAATTCTGAGAGGAAATCATATCTGGGAATAATAGTGGAAACAGATTAAATGAGCTTTGTGATTCATTTTAGTAAAACAATTCATGGCATTTAGACTAAAGGAAAAGAAGAACATATGAGTGAGCTCTCTCTCAAACTAATTATTAATAGCTTAACTTTCCAGCAGACTTGGAAATGATCCTGAAGGCTCCTGAGCATCATTTACCCTGGGGATTTGGAGACCATTCCTCACCTTACAGGGAATAGCTAGCACCTTGTCTGATGAGACATTTGCCTGACAAAACCAACGTAAGCTAATTAATCTATAATAAAAATTATGGACAAACTATTCTGTTGGTTATATTTGCGGGAGTGGTGGCATCTCATTTCATGGATACCACAGATCAGACGCACAGTTTGGGTGTGATAATTATGCCAGCACTTTAGTGATAACATTTTAAGTGGTATTTCTGAATATTAGGTCCCAGGAAACCTTTGCAATGCTAAGAAAGTGTTTTACTACTTGTGTTTCATAATTAATCCTTACAGGTTTTTATTGGCACAACACTCCTTCCCATTATATGAAGGCTTTATTTTCTTCCATATGTCAAAGAGGGGTTGTATAGTGCTTTATACTTGCACTGTTTGAGGTTATTGGCTTGAAAAAAAATGAGGGAGATAGGAGTTTATTTAAACATAGTGTTTATGTTAACAAAATGAAATGTGCTTTGGTTCATACACTGATGGTGTGTTTATACAGAAACTGTTCTACTTAAATAGTTTTCAGTTATGAGGAAAGCTATAGAAAGATAGAATCAATTTTGATAACTGCTTATAACTGCTCATTTCTGTATTATTTGTCATTGCTTTTCTCTCAGGTTTCTGTAATTTTTTCCCGTATGCTTCTGCTTCTGTTTTCTTTCGTGCAACTGATTATCACAGCAGGAAAAGTTAATTCATGGTTTAGTTAATTCAAAGCTTATTGTGTTAAAATATTTTTTTAAACGTTCAGAGGAATAAAATACTGAGTGCTAGAGGGTGTTCAGGTCCAGCTCACAAGGAAAGACAGAAAAGGCTTGTAGAGGCCTTGCTCTGTTGGGTCTCTGACTTCAGGCATCACTGTTTCAATTCTGTTTTACATGTAGAACCCTTTAAAGTAAGATTGGTGGCTGGTGTAGAGCATAAAACCTGCTTTCTCATGTTTTGGGAAGGAGAGTGAGAAACCATTGCAGTAGAAGAGGGGCACTTAGCTGTTCCAAAAAGCAGTGTCAGTCAAAGCAGAGTGTTTGCTTAGTGTGTTCCTTCAATTTCTGTGGTTCTGGTTTCTCTTGTTGTGACTCAGGACTTTTTAATGTGTTTCAAAATACGGAATCAACTATATGGCTAATTTAACAGTACAACTTTAGAAGGAGGGTCTTTTCCCTGGAAGGTCCCACAGCACCATCTAGTGTGCCATCCCTTCATTTTGCCAGATGGTTTTGTGATAGCAGAGGTGCTGAGGCTGATGTGGTTTGCTAGTATTGTCTTCTTAGTAATTAATATTAGGATTTACTGGTTACTAGACATTGATCCAAATACAAGAGAAATTTCTATCCTTTGTAACTTTCTTCTGCAGGAAAACAGACTTAAAAATTAGGTGGAAAAATAACTTTTCTTCTAAAACGTATATGTTATTGCATGCCTGCTTCCTACATACAAAACAAAGGAGAAATTGTGGTGCATCCTTAACACTGCACTAACATACCTTGCACTTAACATACACCCCACAGCATGTAACTGTAAGTTTATTATATCCTTATTATACATTAAATATCAAGATGTTTATACATTATACATCAAGAAAGGGCCACGTTTACACCTACGGTCACCCTAACCCTACAAGGCTGTGTGTCTTTCCTCTTCAGTCCCACTGAGGTCATGCTACAAGGTGTGGGAACCCACCTGTATTACAGAAATTACAGATTGTGTCAAAGTGAGTTTTGCAAAGACAAGGGGATCACTCCGTAAAACGCATGGGTGTGGATGATGGAGAAGTTCCCTTCTCCCTTTTGCGCCTCCTCTAGGGAAGGCCCACCTAATGGCTGTGTATAAATTCAGTTCCTGTGCTGACATACAGAGTTATAGTGATCTTGTTCTCTGCTGATACCGCATGAGAAATAAATTTGAATAGGAACAGACAATGGTCTAATGAGCTGGAATTAGGAAAAGTATTGGGCGTGCGAGGAAGTTTGGAAAGATTCTTATTGAGGTGGGAGGTGAAGGAGAGAAGGAAAGTCTTAAGGCTGGGAATGATGGTCAGCAAAAACAACTGAAGAGGAAACGGGACACAGTTGGAGCTACAGGCTCGGCAGCATCATTGAATGCACTGAAGATGTTAACAAGGCAGCTGACTTGTGTGTGTTGCAGGAGAGGGACAAAAAAAAGTTGCAGGAAGATATTACAAGTTTTAGTGGGGAATATGGCTTGATCCCATTCCAGATACGTGAGAAAAGGCCCACCAAAATCTCCTGTGGTCACACACAGCGCTGCAGAGCTGCTGCAGTGGCAGGAGGCTGCAGCGCCTGGGGAGTATGGCCAGGAGCAGCAACCCCCCACTTATTGTAGGAGCTATTCTGCCTGCTGCCAGACAGCTCCTATCTAACTGAATTTCATTTAGTTATTCGTAAAATATTACTAACATAGGTTATGAGGTTTCAGGATGTTTGATGGAAGCACTAATTTCCAACTCTGATTCACACTTTTGTGTACTTTATGCATTGTTCCATATACCATCCCAGTATCACCTGCAAAGCCCCAAGAAGTTTTTATAGTTGCTTTAAAACTTCAGGGTCCTTTCTACTGTGTTCTGAACTATTCTGCTGCTGTGTAAGAAGAAAATTTCTAATGTGTTGGAGATGCCCTCTGCTGGGAAGCCAGGCAAATTAGGTTTATATGGGATTTTACTTTTCTGAAATACTCCTCAGACTCAGTTTAACTCTGAATCCAGATACTGGAACCTCACCCCTCAATCTGACTGAAAAAATTGCTTTCTCCTTTTGGTTTTATTCTTTACAGTCAGTCTGTGACAAATGTAATGGTGTTACTGCCAGTAATTCAGATCACTTTATTTCTTAGTTTCTAAGTTCTGTTGTGTTGGAAGAACTGAATTCTGTCCGCTTGCATTCCTTTTGATTCCATTTTGATTTCATACTTGCATAAAATGTGTATGGGAGGAACATCTGAACTTGGTAATTGTTAATAAATAGTGGAAATGCCTTTAATTTCTACTATTATCTGATACCAGTATGCTTAGATATATATTTTTTAATTTTTAGTTTTTTTAATTTCCTGTCCCCACAGTAGAGGCCACTAGGTTGACATAACAGAACAAAGGTGGTACAATGTCTGGAACAATTCACAAAGTACTATGCATAATCTAATAGTTGATGTGAAATCTGGCTTATTTTGTCCCCTCTGATAAAGAAAATGCTATTTTGGCATAGCACTTCTAATTTCACGGTTTTGTTATTAAAATCCAATGTTGGCCTAGTTGGATGAGTTGCAGCTATTGTTGTGGTACTTATTTCTGATTATAGTTGAATTAGGGTTATATATAACTGTATTTTCAATTTTGTATTGTAGTTCATTGCCCTGGTGTTGTACAGTGTTTATGAATTTGTCAAAAATGTGTTGATTGTAACTTCATGTTCCTTTCAATATCTTTTCAGATTTTCCTATTATTTATTATGGGGAGGATGGGTGTATTTAGCATGCTGAAGAGCATCAATTCATAGGCCTTTGTTCTTCCCAGCATTCAGATCAGTCATTTGAAATAAAATGGAACAGAGAGATTAATTACATATTTTTTATGTTGATGTCCTACAGTTGTATAAACCTTCTCAGAACCAGCAATGTCATTGGAGTAGCTGACAGGAAAGGGTTGCATGGTAGGAGACTTTTAAAGGCCTGTATTTTGTACCTGAAATTATTTTGAAAATAATTATATTGCAAAACAAAAGACAAGAGATTATTTGGTGCAGGAGCTTCTGTGATGTCCATGGGGGAACAACACAAAGTTACTGAAGTTGCATCGTGGGGCAATGACTGAAATTACAAGCATACTACCAGAAAGTGCAGTCCTGACTTAATCTCTAAAATTACAAGAGATAAAACCAAACGTTTGTCATTTACATGGATGTGAAGTTTGAAAGGGGGGAGAAACTTATGTTTTATTGTGGAAATCTAGTTCAAAATCTTACTCAACGAAAATTTGTCATCTCCAGTGTTGTCTTTAAGTAGGAACAAATGAGCAGCATAGTTTGTATAGCCATGCTTACACAAATATTAAAAGCTGTTTAAAGAACCCAGAAGAAGGTTTTCTCAAATAGGTTCCTGCAAATACTAATGCACTGAAATGTTTTCCAAATAATTTCAGTTACAGACTTGAAATCATCATATTAAAGTGGTTTAGTACTGGAAAATTGAGGTATGCAAAATTCACAGTTGCCTTTGCAACCCTGTTATCAGGCCCTTTTCTGTCCTGACCCCTCTGCATTTGGCACATACTAATGGTTTCACAAGAACTTGCCTAGGTCCCAACCTGACTTAGTGGGTTTTGCTCTTCTGGTTTGGAACCAAGTAAGTATATTTAGCGTAGGGGTTTTTATCTTGTTCTGTGGTGTCTGTCAAGAGGTTCTGCACAGTTTCAAAGAAGGTAAGGGGACAGGTGGAAGAAGGGAGAAGGCAACTTATTTCTGAGGATTTTGGCTCGTTACCCAGGTATGTGAAAGCCCTGTTTCAGCAGCAGGAATCATGCTTTATATGATGTCTAAAACTAAGATTACTGCCAAGCAGTTTGGCATGGGACTGTACTTTAAATCAGTTTATTCGAGAGGATGCATAATGTGGTATTGCATCTAATAAGCACTGTTTTACACAGGTGTCATCACGGTGTGGAATTGTGGAGCTGTGACCAATCTGAGGGGTGAGGGTAGAGGAAAGTCTTATACTACTTCATTTGAATAGACTGGGAGTTGGCTTTGAGTGCTCTCACACACGCTTCAGGCACAAAAGCAAGGAAACACATAAAACACACTTAAGGCACAAAAGCAAGGAAACAAAAGACATAAGAAGAAATAGAAATAATGTTTCAAGGTGAAGTCTGTCTCTCATGTTGTAATCAGAAAAACTGCACAGATTTTTCTTTGGGGGTGGGAGGGCAGACTGAGTTGTTTTGGTTGCTCTTTCTTTTCCAAAAAGTGCCAGTGACTCTTGAAATAAAACCATATGAGAAATACTGCTTCACAGATGAAGATTGAGTTTCAGTTCTCATTCATGCTTGTCTTTTGATGAAATTATCCAGAGTTCATAGCCATTTTTCTCACAGCTTACCCTATCAGTAGCAATGGAAATGCTGCCCAGTTAACTTTTTACTAACCTTTATTCAGTTTATGACATAATGCTGCTTGCACTTCTGCTCCTTTTGTTTCCTGCACTGATGAAGCATTCAAGAACATCTGTAGCTGTAAGCATGAGTAGGTAAATGATTTCAGAAAATACACATTTGTTCAGAACCTTGATTACAAAACCCTTTTTGTTTGGGTTTTGTTTGGTGGGTTTGGTTTGTGTTTTTTCGGTTTTGTGTTTTGTTTTTGGGGGGTTTTTTGTTGTGTTTTTTTTTTTTTTTTTTTCTTTCTAGCCCCACTTCCTAAGAGAAATCAGATGTGACTTTGGTTAAGTTTTTTTTCACTAGGAGTTGCCACATGGATGTCATACTGATGACCTGTAAGAATGAAGAAAAATTGCATGGGAAATTTGTGGGTAAAAGAAAGGAAGGAAAGTTCACATCTATTTCATGCCTCATTACAATAATCCTTACTTGTCTACTACCATGTGTCCCTCTGGATCTGTGCCCACCTTCTTATTATTATTTGCATAATTTCTTTCTTAATGATTTGCCATCATCATTTCAAATCCATTATGTTATTTCCTTTTGCTGTCCAGTTTGGAAGCCAATTACACATATTGATTCTCCATATTCTTTTGAAGAATAAACACCTTTTAATATCTGCTCTACAGCAGTGCTGTATTGGATGAAACTAACAGAAAACCTCTTTACATCTGTATCTATACAAGGGAAATAACAATTAAATGGATCTCCAAGTATGTCCTTGCTGTTAAAGTGTATGTTTATGCAACGTTCGCATACACAAACCCATATTTAAACTCTCTTAATTAAGACATGTTTCATGATCATCACTGTAAAAAGAAATGCATTTACAGGTATCTGACTATTCAGACTCCTGTGTTGTATCAGTGTCTCAGGTCAGTCTGAGATTATTTTTTTTCCTTCCCTTTCCACTGAAATCATTGAAATATATTCAGTCAGTCTTTCACATCAGAGGTGTAAATGGATTTCTTGAAAGTTTTTCTGCTGATAGCAAACGGCAGTCACTTTACAACTTTGGCTCCATTGTGGGCAACAGTCGCAAAGCTTAACACTCCACCCGAACTTTGAAGATGCTAAAACTGTGTAATGACCTTGCATTCTCAAGGGCAGATGCTCAGCTTCTGGTGGAAGTGCTAATATAAAATCTGTTTATCTCCATACACTATGTATTTGACAGCACTTGCCTGGGAAGCAAGGCAGGGAAAAGCATAGTCAAATTTAGTTACTTCTTCCTCTGTGATGGTGTTAGTGTCCAATGGACTTCGAAAAGGTAGTCTTTATTTCAATTTTTAGCTTCCTTTGTGCTTTTCAGCCTGTTGTAGTCTTAGACAGCAGCCACACTGCCAGTGTAAGAATATGCTTGTCTTTGTGACACCTCTGCTAGTGCGTGAGCTGAACTGTGTAGAGTAATTGTTTTCTTCCACTGTTTATTCTGAGTGAATCAGATTTTGGTTTTACCTTCAAAACCAAAATAGTCATCTGTGTTTTCTATCAGTAGACTTTAGACTCAGTGTGTTCTATATATTATTCTTTAGTGGGCATGAATTGAGATGTACCACATAATGCTTTTGAGCATATTGACGAGCATGTTTCTAATGAAGAGGTAGTGTGTTGAAGCAAACCAGTGTGTGCAGGGAAGGGTAATACCTTTTGTTAGACAGATATATCATAGTGTAAACCATCCAAACCTGGAACAGAAACCTGAAGAGAGGGCTTCTGCACGTAAAAGCACGCCAGTGTTTTCAAGTAACACATACATGGGCTTCACATGCTCAAAGTTTGTTCTGCACCAACTCCCTCAGTCAGTCTAGTAACAGAGGTTCCCTCCCCTAACAAATCCTGCCTTGCTTTTACCCGTAAACCATCACAGTCACCACAGTACTACTGATGGAAAAAACCCCTTTGGTTTTAATGTAGTCCCTGTGGGTTTTCAAACCGGCGTTCCTTATCAAAATAAAACATTAACATCAAATTGCTCTGATTCAGCATCTATTTTTTTTTTTAAATGAACTTGTCTGTTCTGGCAGGTAATTGTTTAGTTTCCCAGGGAATTGTGTCTGTGTTGCAAATGGGAAAATTCAGCCTTGCAAATCCTTTCTGTGGTGAGACAACAGGAGACTTGCTTCTCATTATTAAGATCACCAGGTTTAATAGCAAAATTTTGTAAAGAATTGCTAGAATTGACCTCTTGAATGCTAGATTTTCAGCAAGCTCAGTTAGGAATCTATTTATGATGTATACCAGGGTTCTCTTCCTCTTTGCTTACAGAATTATGAAGAAGTGTTGCTGTCACAGAGGTAATGTTTCCTTTTGTGACATATGCTTTGAATTAGCAGTGGCTATTGCCCATTGTGTTAATATCACCAAGCTTCTAAAGCAAATATATACCAAGTCACAGGTCCCATCCTAAAGAGGAAGGACATCTTCTTTATTTATCAACAAGATAAAGGGGAAGGTTGTTTTGGTTTGTTGGTGTTGTGTTTTGTTTTGTTTTGTTTTTTTTCTTTTACCTTTGCATTTTTTTGTAATGCATAAAAGCGCTATGAAATGTATTGAGGCCTGAAGCACATAAGAAGTGACTAACGGTGCTGCATCAATGAGTTCCTTCAGATTTAAAGACGAGCTGGCTGTACTCATCAGCTGGCAGTGTGCTCTGTTCTCCCCACACTCAATGCTCATTTGGAATACAGGATGCTTTTGGCCTATCAACTCCCGCTCCATCCATGCTCCTCTTTGGTCGTGCAAAGGTCTGAAGATGGAACCCTGCTGCAGTGGTGTTCTGCCATCTCAAAATTACAGGGTTCTTAGAGAATACTCAGGCACTTGGTAATATTTGGGCTGTGCAGTTTGCTTGTCAATGGGGAAAGAAAAAGAAGGGGAGTGTCTTACATGTTCTTGGTAGTACGTAAAAAGTTTGGTCATTCTGAATTGACTCTGTTGCATATACAGTATACAGATCTTACTGTCAGTTCTTCATTCTAAGCATCACAGATGCTCCTGTATGCAAGTGTCAGTTCAGCTCTTGGTGCCTCCTCCCTTCCTCAACTTTCGTTTCATCTTCTACATCTGGTGTACTTGAACACCTATATTTCTTCATAACTGTTATCTGCATTTGGCTTAGGCCTCCCTGTAAACAGTGAGTGACTCCCTGAAGCGATTCTTATTGCTTCTACTTTTTCTAGTCTTTTATGATCTAGCTCAGCCATGACATTTGCAAAAAGATAAATGATTATGGATAGCTAGGCTGTGGGGCAGTCAGATATGGCATATATTATTTATTTCAAAATATGCTTTTAAATTCTGCAGAGTCTTCAAGTTGCATGGCTTTAACTGTTGCTTCCTTGATCCTTCTTGTCTGCTATCATTTGTGACATTTACTTGTTGTGTTTTAAGAGTACAATAGGAACTCTCTGTGCTTAATGGGCTGTCTGGATCCGTGATTTTTTTGTGGACCAAGAAAGCAAATGCAAAACTAGTCATATAAGGTTTTTCTTTATATTAGCTTCCAAAAGATTAGAGTAAAGCTGTGTTACTCAAGGTTAAATGAGAAGCAGGGGACAACTGCTTTTTTTGTTCAATTGTTTTTCACTTAGAGCTAAAACCAAACATAAAATAAGCATCCTTTTAGATGGATGTGAGCAAGTTTTAGACTTTTGTCCTTTAAACAATAAAGCTTGTGAACAGCTGAAAGACTAGTTATTCTTGAGACATATCTGGATGAAGAATAGTCTTGGTTTAGAGAGGTTCTGAGGAAGCTTTGTGAATTAGCATGCGTTAAATGATAGAATCATTTTATTGAGCAGTAATAAAATATTGAAGTCAGATAGAAGGATGATGGGGAATTGCTATTTGCAGCTATGAAACTGATGCATGTCATGTTAACTCCCAACCCAAACAACTCATTTTAAGTTTGCTCTCATGAAACTTAAAATCCTCTAGTTTGTCCAATCATCAGCTTTAAACCTGTTCCTTGTCAGTGAAGACAACAAATCTTTTTTGCTTGTGTCTGCCTGGGGGATGTGGAAAGCTGAGGTGGTCCTGTGTGATTAAATTAGATGAAAGACTTGCCTTCTACCAGTGAGACACAAAGTCTAATCAAGTGAAATGAGTTTTGAGATCTCAGCACATTTCCTTGGGGAATATCAGTTTACATTACACAGTCACAGCACCTAATTGATCGTGGTTGATGCGGCTTTTGCTCAGAAGAGGACCTGGGACTGGATAGCATGGGACTTGATCACAAGTCTCCCCCTAAGGAGGGAGCAGCTTAGAGAAGTTAAGATACGGCACAGTGAGGGGAGAGCTTTATTATGTCTTTTTAGATAAATGATCTATATTTCTGTATATTAGATCTTTTAAAATAGAGGGGCTTAGGTGCAAAATCGGGAAAGCTAGTGGTAAAAAAAAATACTTTGTACTGAGAATAGTTTATAATGATCGGCATACAGCTGTTAAAGAATGTACACAGGGAAGAGCAAAGTTGAATTCCTTGTTATTTATTTTCTATGATGTTGAATGATGTTTGTGTATTTCCATGCACTAAGGTACAAAGAAATAAAGACTATTCTGCTTTCCTGACTAACAGTGTTTTTTTGTTTGTTTCTTCCAGGGCATTGTTATAACTCCACTTCTGCTTCTGCTTTTTGTAAGTATCTTGATCTTAAGGTGTATTTTTATTAGGTAATCTTGCACCTATTAGACAGAATATTTAAGATATAAATTCAGGTGATTTAACAACACTTTAAATAGTGAGGAAGATTTTTCTGGTCAGTGTTTGAAATAAGTTGCCTTCCAGAAAGGCCATCAAAGTGTATCACAATGAATTCAAAATACTACCTGCACCTTATTCTAAGACCACCAAAACTCATTGTTCTTGCAGAATTACAAGTGCTATTAGTCAGGCTGGGTAAAATACAAACACTTGCCAAGTAAGATGTTCATGCAGTTAGGTGGTCTTTTGGAGAGCTTTCACATGCAGGATCTGGACAAGATTGCACTGATTCAAAATGGTTGACAGGCCAATTGGGAAAGCATTGTTTAGATAAGAGCCTCACTCTTGGGCAACTAAGCCTATGGGTATTTTTGTGGTAGAGGTTAGTGAGATAGCAGCACCAGCAAGACAAATTACTGAAGCCCCTGTGTATCACTAAATGTAATGCTTCTTCATTACTGTTAGTTCAAGATTTCTTTTTCAATCGTTAGTCTTCAGTCAGGGCCTTAGGTTCCTTACAGTTCATGGTAGAAGGAAAGGGAGAAGAACAAGTTTTATTTTGATGTTTTATAAAGGTATGGATATTAGATAGCATACAATGAAGAGGCTTTAACGGATGGGTAGTGGTGCTTTAGTAAGTCCCTTGTCAGTTAGGAAGTCTTGGTGATTGAGGATTTGCTGGTACAAATGGTATGGTGTAAGTTACTGAGGACTGTGGCTTTATGAAGAGCAGGGAAATGGGCTGAAGCACGTCAAGGTTTTCAGGAGAGGTATACAGTGTCTTTTACGTTTATTTTACTAATTGCATTGTATGTAAGCCAGCACCCTGGAAAGGGGGGTAAGTGTGCAGTTAGTCTGAAACGATTTTTAAGTGGCATGCAAGTGGCACCCTGTTTATAGTAGGGATGGTAAGCAGTATAAGTGCTGTATACAAATATAGCAGTGTATACTAAACTGGGATAAACAGTACTGTGAGAGTGGCTGTAACATTGTTGACTATGGCTTCAATAAAGCTGTGTGGGAAGATTTTTGTTTTACTATAACAAATTGTAATTCATCTGATGTAACTACGTTTACACAAGAACTGCTTTGACTATATCATATATATCAATACACACCAGCAAAGCTTGCTTGATATACCTGGGACCACAGACCTACTGTAGGTTGAAAAAGAAAACTGTTTGAAGAAAAATGAGTGTTTTGTTATTCTTGCACTGGATCTATTGATTCCAGATGATCTGACTCACTGTTTTACTGTCCTCTTCCATCCTGTATGGAACGTGTTTCTTCACAGGCATTCATCCAGAGACCTGTGCCTTTGTTTCCGAGTGACTGAAACTTCAGCTTTCTTTCAGCTCACTGGCAACTTTAACCCTGCTGTACCTCACTGAGTTTTGGTGCTTTACATAGCCAAAAGAGGTATTTTCTGTAGAAATTGAAATATTAAGGAATGATCTGCATACCTTTTCAAGCAGGATAAAGATCCTTCCTTTGGTGACTCTGTGGGTAGATAACAAGATACTCTGTCGCATAAATTTCAGTTTTCACTGTTACTTCTCAGAAGAGGTGCTAAAACTTTGTGTGCAAAAAGAGGAAGGCAAAGCGTATGTCTCTGTTCTTCCTATCAGCCCTGGAGACACTTGTATGAGAAGTGTGTAAAATGCACATTAATTGTTGTGCAGTTTGTAACATGATTCAGAGCTGTTGTTCTTGAGGAAAATACACACATGAATTATTTTTTCATCGGAGTGATAAACTAGTTTGGTGATGGGGGAGTTAGAAAAGCTGTATTTTTTTGTCACAAAGCCAAAAACCTGAGGGCTTCTTGTGGGGCATATAAATATTTAAAACTCCTCGAGATCTTTGCTGAGGATTTGACACATGAAGAGCAGCCATTCTGGTCAGCCCGGTAGCACATCTTGCTAAGATGAGGTCTACCTCCTCTGAAAGTTCCGTTTATCCAGTGGCAGGTATTTGGAATAGCAAGCTAAACGTGCATGCCCTGATGTACTGTTCCTGTACCCTGGCAGACAGTAGTTTGGACTACTAACCCTTTTATTTTATTGTGAACCTCTCTAATTTTCCTTGAGTTTCCTTGATACATCTGGCCTGTTCAGCATGTAGTAGATTCAGGCACACAGTTCACACGCTTCTGTTTGCTTGTTTACAAGCTGCTGCTTGATCATTTCATGTGGTACTGTGTAGTTACTGTGGAGTGGGAAATGCTGACTGGTAATTTCCTGGTTATCTTTTCTGAACCATTTATTAGTTTAGTCATGCACCTTAACTTTAGTGCTTAGTTAATAAAGGGTGAAATTTTCAAGTTTCAAGAAATCTGTCATTTACCTCAACAGTAGCTAAGCTGGGCTTCTGAATATCTTTCAGGGACCTTTGAAGTCAATGCCTTCAATGAATTTTAATTCCTGAATTTGGTACTCACAAGCATTAACTCTTCCACAGAGTCATACTACAATAGTATGTATGCTATATTGTATTAGTGGTACTATTTGTTAGTCTCCCTGTACACAGTGCATAAAATGCCCTTAGTGCTGCCAGAAATAAAATACATTGTTGTCCATTAGCTTGTTTTTGTTACACAGCTTAACCTGCGGTAGCAGTTACAGTTTAAATTTTGCCCTCTGTGTACTAAAGAACTGCCTTTCCTGTTCACAATTGCCTAGTAAAGTAAATATAAATTCTCTAAACAGCATTGATAAAGGCAAGTTGAAGCTTATAATAAATAATGCATTTAATGCAAATAATTTATCATCTTAAATGAATGGTGTTGAGCATAAGACAGTTACATTTATGAAAAGTGTATCTCTACTATGAAACTTCTGGTGTAAAGCTTACTCAGAAAAAGTGTTCTAGGAGGTTCTAATTGATTTAATGAAACCTTAAGTACTGTGCATGTAATTACTGGACTGTATCCTTGTAAGGATGCCTAGCTGGACTTTAAGAATAGCTGTCTTCACCACGGGTACCTCTGGTTAACATTTTACCTGATAATAAACTGTTGAATCTGGTGCTCAGATGCATTAATCTGCAATATCATCTTTCTCATGTTAACCCTTATTATTAAGAGTTAACATGTTATATTCCCAGTAAAAATGTTCTAGATGGGCAATGTCCTATAAACGATATATAATTGATTAGAGTTCATATATGTGGTGAGCAGGAGTGTTGAAACAGAGTGCTGTAAGATACATCAGTTTCAAGTTAACAGGAGATTATGCTGTTCACACTTCTTTGCAACATTCTGTGATGTTTCATTAATGATGATTAGGAGGCAGTGCACCAAAGCATTCAGAGAAGGATCCTGTCTGTCTTCCTCTTGTCAGGTAACATACTTAGCCAGAGCGAGAGGTAACAGATTGATGATGAAATTTTTTAAAGCAGGGAAGTAAGTTTTATTTTCTCAAAGGCATTTGGAGAAAAAACCCCACCAACTAGAAATTGAAGTGTAGACTAATTTTGGCTTTCAGAAATAACTATATTGCTATCAATAAATAATGACTATGAATAGGTTAAGTAATGCCTGAGGAAGTTAGTCACTTGGGTATGACTGTCCATCTTTGCTTATATGACTTGTTCTCTATGTTCAACTTAGTTATTTTCTTTAGTAATTCTAATAACATTTTATGATTTGTAATAGCAGTTTATGATTTGAATTTGTAAGTATGCTGCATTTGGGCACATTTACATTACTAGAAGACAGCTAAACAAAAGGTGTTGTCATACTGTGGAGATAATAGTTCTGTGATCTCTTTAATAACCTCGAGATGTCAGCACCTTTTTATGATGTTTCATTGGAAAGACAGAACTTCAGGAGCACTGCACTCTGCAACAGTTGTAGATGTATCATCTCACTTGTGTCCTTAGATTGTAATTTGAGTCATGCAAACCAGGAATATTTATGAATGCAGGTTTATTTTCTTTGAGGGATTTCACATGCCTTTGTATTGCACAGGACGGAGGCCAGCCTGATGCCTCAGCAAGGTCATGTCTCTTGGATTTGTCCTGGAAGTGGAGTGAGCGTAGATACTGTGCTACCATGTAAAAGGATGATGCAGAGTGACTTTTCTCACGTGAACGTAGCTCTGCTCCTTTCCAGCTGCATTGGGATAGAGTTGCCCTCTGTCATGAAAGTCAGTTGAGCACATGGACTGACAATTTTACCAAGTCACACAAGCTTATGATTATTTTGATTGTATTTGGTATCAAAATTCAAGAAGTCAGTCATCTGCACACCTGTTGAAGCCTAATGTGATGCTACAGCTCTTATGGTACAGCATCCCAGCTCTGCCACCTTGGTATTACCCTTTCTGTTGAGACTGGGTGCCTGACGGATGTGGTCCCTTCAGTTGTTGGCAGCACAGCCAGTTAGCTATCAAAGTACAAAAGTCAAGGTGTGTGGATCTGTGTTTTTATTGAAAGCCATCAAAGAAAATGTTAGAGATAAGTGTTTTACATTTTTATGTACTTTACATTCTTCAGAAGCATGCCTGGAAACCAGTTAATGTGGAATGTTAAAAAGCCAATGCAAAATTCATGTGTATTTTTAAAAATGCACTTGGCAAAAACCTCCATGTAGCTGTCATGCATTGCTCCCATGTTGGCTGTTTTACCAAAGAAGACTACCATGACATTCGTGTCACAGTGGAATCTTCCCAAGGCTGTATCAGCTTGTGCCTTTTCTTGATTTATTCAGTGATATTTTCTTTTCTGATACCCTTTAAAATTTCTGAATTTTATAGTAGGTATTTTTATAGTGGCGTTGTAGTAGTGATGCAATAAGTACTAGAAGGTAGCACTGCTGAAAGAATTCAGGAGTAGACATGTGGAGGAAATTCTGTGCAAGTATCACAGAGGAAAGTGAAATTAAATGAGTGGTGAATAAGCATGTGCATAAAACTAGAAGCTGATTGAAATACCGAAGTTAAAAGTTTTCCCTTATACTCACAATCCTTAAATTTAAAGCAATATTTGAAAGATGTTGATACTTCTCAGATTTTTGCCTGGGCTTCTACAGTCGCATGCATTTTAGATAAATCTTTTTATTAAAAGTAGCTGTCATTACCTTTTTTTTTTTTTTAAAAAAAAAAAAACAGGATTTCTATAGAGTATGCCTGTTTTTCCTCTCAAGCACTTGGTAAATGAGAGTTGATACCAGTCAGATGAATCGTTAAATATGCAAATATTTTAGTAGCTGGAAGGCCTTGGAAGTTGATCAGGAAGTTGCAGCTAATGGATTTCACTAGTATGTGACAAAAGGGTGATTACAGTGGGGAGGGAGGGAAGGGAAGCAAAGTAGCATAGTGCATTAGCTGTTAACAGATAAACTCATTCGTGTGGAAGATTTAAAGTGCATCATTATTTCTACCTGGTTATTTACCTCATTGTTTCCTTTCACTTTAATCATTGGGAAGACAAAATTCTCTGATCTGATCCAAACCCATTACAATTAACCAGAACTTTTTAATGACTGCCGTAAAACGTTTGCTTAATCATTTTATTCATTTCTCAAATTCACCTTCTAGGGCTTTGTTATATAATTTGGATACAAATATCAGTCAGAGAATAACAGGGGGCCCTCCCTCTCCCTGACACACACACAAAATATTGTAAATTTGTCTAGGCAGAAGACTCTAAAATATGTTATGTTTCTGTGGAGGACTTCCTTTTCTACTTGGTTTTGCCCTTGAAATTTTCATCTGTACAACGCTAGGGGAGCCTTTTAAGTATATATCCTGCTTCTGCACAGCGGAAGGTAAACACACATCTTAATAGGATCATAGAACCAGGATACCTGGAGGATCCTGTCCCGACTTACCCAGTCTGCATTTTTTTCCATGCTGTGCAATTCACCTCAAAACTGAATATGATCCAACGTAAAAGTAAGGATTTTTGCTCTCTCTCCACCCTTGCAATACTAGAAACTTGTGTCTCTGATGAGCAGAAACCTAATTTCCATCAAGTATTTGTGACAGGTCTTTTACCCATATATATTTGTTGCCAGTGTTGTCGTACACCAGCATAGCACGCTTCTGAAATTTATCACCCTGTCTCAGACATAGTATACAATCCTATCCTTTTATCCTTTTTCCCAGTCTTCAGTCAGCTAGGCTAAACAAGCCATGTGTTTCAAATCTTTAAAACATAAATACAAAAAAAAAAAAAAACAAAACAAAACAAAAAAAAGAATCCCTTATTCTGAGGTGTTTTGTGCACCTGTTGCAGCTTTAATTCCTTCTTCAGCCCTGGTAATAAGAATCATGCACAGCTTCACAGTGTTCTCCACAAGGGGCTAATCCAGGCCCTGTGCAATGTCAAAAGTATCCCCTACATTAATTGATTTATTTCTTCTGATAGTCACAGCTGCCTTTTTCATAGATACATAATATTCATGGTTTTTAGTTATCCTGTACTTTACTAATCTGTTACTTTCCAGTTAGTCACCCCCTTGTTTGCAGCAGAATTTTTGGATACTAGTCCTGAAGTCTCAGCTCTCCAAGGGTATTAATCATCTAACTCCCATTTAGGTGCATTTGAGTTGTGTGCTTGATCTCATTTCTTTACATTAGCCCTCGAGATCATTGTACTGTGGTAAAGTGGAAGAGTAGCTCTGACATATTGCAAATTAAGAATACCTATGGTTATTTTCACAGCTCTATAGGAGGCTTTAAAATTGACAAGTATGTTTGGGTTGGCTTGATATTTAATGTGTCGTAGGGGAACTCGGGATGGGATAGGCATCTGTGGTGACTTTAACAAGGGAACTCCAAAATCTACAGTCTCCTTGCCCAAGCTGGGGGGGGGAATGTTGACAGATTGTCAACTTTTCTTTTTCCATACTTCTGATTACAAAACTTAGATATTTTATTTTATTTTATTTTATTTTGAAACAAAACTGGAGGGTATATGCAGATAGCTAGGTTTTTTTTATGTTTGTGCCAAATCGATTCCCATGGCCACAAAAGCATATAGAATATGCAAGAATTTGAAAAATATACCATAAACCCAAAACATCTCTGTGCTTTAGCAGAACTAGAGACTCATGTCTGCCTTTGATTTTTAAGAATAATAATGAAAGATCTATTTGTTAAAATACAGGACTGCCAAATCATTGAACGTGAGCTCTGTTGTACCTTTAGCCTCTTTCTCTGAGGCAAGAGACAACTTGTCATTTTTGAGAAGCAGAATTAAAAGCTTTATTATAAAATTTAAATACATTCTATAGAAGCTCCATTCTCAGTGATATGCCTCCCCTTCTCTTCCCTCTCCTTCTGTTAGCACCCATTAGAGGTAGACATTTTCAGTACCAATGGCTTGCTCAGTCCCTGGGAGCTGGTGTATTTTACACAGCTTCTCAGCATTACTTACTGAGATACCTGAATGCTCTGCGTGTGAATGCCTTTAAAGCAGTGGAGTAGGAAGAATGTCCCAGTGACCTGCCAGCTCAGTTTAGACTACTGTGAAATATTATGTATGAACGACCTTTTCATCTCATTCAACCTCCTACCTGAAATCTAGAGCCAGGCACCGTAGAACTTGTAGGTGTGCTGGTCAGCACCATTCCTGTGGAGTAGCATGGACTCTTCCTACTTCCCAGAGCCTCAGCATCATTACAGTTACTGCCTGTTGCATTGTATTCACTGCAGAGCATTTCCATTTGCCAAATACCTGGGTTACGGAGGGCAATGTGCATACTTTTCTGCAGTAACACAGCACACCGCAATGACTGGGTCAAGGTAAGGGTTCTGGAAAGAGTCCAAAGCAAAGGAGGGCTTGGTTCAGCTGGTCACTCTTGTTCATTATCCTTCATTACTGAACTGGATCTCATATACAACTTTTCCAAAAGTGCATCACCTTCCATGTCCTTTCTGTACTGGAGCAGTCATCCACAACAGGACATAAAGGGTGGTCCAAACAGGCTTCTAAGGCAGCTGAATCAGGACTGGACAAGAATAACGAGAAGCGGTGATGATACAACATCAAGCACAAAATTTAAAAAGGATATCAGTGTAGCCTGACCTGAACGTGAAAAAGAAAAGCTTAAATTAAACATGTCATATGAGAGAGAAGCCACTGACCCTCACCCCCAGTTCTGCTCTGTTTTCACCCCACCTTGCTTCCTCGTCTGTGCTCAACAAATGGCGAGGCTGAAGCTGGCTGATAGTGTATGGAGAGCACAACGACACAACCTGAAGAAAAATGTTAATTGCAGAAGATGGAAAGAGGAAGACCCCAGAGGGCAGCTGCCTCCAAAGTGGACTCAATACGTGCAGCACATGTGGCACTGGATTATAATTTGGTGTGACTGGTAGGAGGTGTGTTTCTTCTGAGTTAGTGGCAGTTGTAGGCATGGGAACACCTGCCTGGTCAGCGAGAAGGATAAGAATGGAGCATCTGTCTTGTGGGGGCAGTCTAGGCTGGGAAGTGGAATTGTCTTGTTTTTATGCAAGGAAGGTTTCTTTTGTTTGGTTGGTTTTTGCTTTTTGTTTCTACCACAACAAGGTAAATACCCTATCAAATAAGGATAAGCCAATGTTTCTGCCACAAACTCATGAACAAGCCCACTAAATAATTTGCAAGATTTTTAAAACGGGCAGTCTCTTGAGAAGAAAGGTCTAGGACTAAATTAGCAAGAATGCTGTGGTGTGCTGGTTTTGGCTGGGGTAGAGTTAATTTTCTGCACAGTAGCTAGTATGGGGCTGTGTTTTGGATTAGTGTTGGAACCAGTGTTGATAACACAGGGATGTTTTAGTTGCTGCTGAGCAGTGCTGACACAGAGTCAAGGCCTTTGCTGCCCCTCACAGCACCCCAGCAGTGAGCAGGCTGGGCTTATACAAGGAGCTGGGAGGGGACACAGCCGGGACAGCTGACCCCAATGGACCACAGGAGTATTCCATACCATAGGGTGTCATGCTCAGCATATAAAGCTGAGGGAAGAAGGTGCCGGGGGGGGCGACTTTCAGAGTGATGGCATTTGTCTTCCCCAGTAACCATTACATGTGTTGGAGCCCAGCTTTCCAGGAGATGGCTGAGCACCTGCCTGCCCATGGGAAGGAGTGAATGAATTCCTTGGTTTGCTTTGCTTGCCTGTGTGGCTTTTGCTTTACCTGTTCAACTGTCTTTATCTCAATCCACGAGTTTTCTCACCCTTCCGATTCTCTCCCCCATCCCACTGCGGGGGGAGTGAACGAGCGGCTGAGTGGGGCTCAGTTGCTGGCTGGGGTTAAACCACGACATGCAGACCAGGTGTGAAGTACTGCATGGAGGCAGAATTGTTTGGAAAGGTTTGCCTGGAATTCTCTTTCATTATGGAATTCTCTTTCATTACAGCCATATCTAGCAAGCACTGGCAGAAGGTGCAGTTCCTGCTAATCTGAGTTGTCCTTCTGAAATCACTCAGATTATTTAAGTGAAAAGTATCTTTCTGTAAGGAGGAATTTTCAGGGTCTTTTTTTTTAATAGTGAGTCTATTCAAGCAGGCCTGGCTTGTTAATAAACTTTCAGCTGAAATGCTGCTATCCAGCGTAGCACGTAACAATCACTTTACAATATCAAACTTATTTAAAAAAATGTTCTAAAATAAGCATAGACAATGAAAGACATGAAAATTCATGTTACCTTTTTCATTAAATAGTGCATTTTATCTTCCATAAGAGATTCCAAACAGATTGGTTTTTATAGCTATAAATCAGCAGTTTGTTACTATGTTTTTATAGCTATAAATCAGCAGTTTGATACGATGTTTTTAAGCAATCGTTCTTACAGTACTTTGCTGTGAAAAAAAGGTTAATTTTTAGGCATGGAGATTATTATGATAAGGAGCATGGCTAGATATAATCAGACACTTTAGCATAAAATGCTAGTTTTGGTGCAAAGCAGATCATCTAGGTGGTTTTTAATTTTTTTTTTTTTTTCATGACAGCAAATGGAGCACAGAACTTAGCTGATCCAACTAAAACCTGAGCAAAATCATATTTATTCATTCAGACCGAATGTTTGCATGTTTAAATGTGTAGGAAGGTGTGATTTAACATTTAACATTACATCAAGCTTTTTGTTTCCTCTGATCCTCAGTTCTCACTTCTTTGTCAAATTGGATGTGATGAACATATCCAAGTTCAGAGGAAGTCTGGAACCCAGATGATGTCTGAGAGGCCTGTAATTCAGTTTCTAATTATGTAAAAAAACAAAACAAAACAACAAAAAAGACCTCACACCCAAACCAAAACATATCCTTATATATACGCCAAGTGATTAAGAATCTACAAGATCTTGAAGACACTACATTCGAAGTAATATTTTAAAAAGCTGGCAAGACTATTGCCGTTTGAATGGCTGCCTTTTTCAGCAATTTATATTGCTGAAAATTTTTTCATTCCTGACTTAGAAACTGGTTATGCATCCACGGAGTATAAAACTTTAAAGTCATGAGAGAAGTCCAATCAGTGTTTTTGTAAAAATACACAAGAGCCCCTGCGAAAGTGTCATAATTTTGTGAAGCTGTGCAGAGGGTCCTGTCATGCGGACTGCTTGGTTAGATTCATTCCTCTGTGACCCAGGCAGATTTTAAAGTTTAAAAATCTTCACTTTTACTTGAAAAAGCTTGCTTGAATACACAGTAAGCAATGCTTTTAGCTCCTCAGCACGTAGCAAAAAATAAGTCCAAATACAGTTTGAGAAACTATGAACCTTTTAAAATTTCAGAAGGTCCTTACAAGAATTAAAACAAGGAGATCATGAGTGGTATGATGGAGTTTTCTGCTCCGCTTTCTGCAGGGAATCATGCAGAGAGCCCCGTGTCCCTTGGGAATGGAGTAGCTGTACTGCCTGACTTCAGGTACTCATGGGTGATCTGAATTTTCCCCTTCAAGACTTTATTTTTCCCTCCTGATTCCATGAGAAACTAAGGCTCCTTAATTTATGTGCTCTCACTTGCACCCTGCTAGCAGAACAAAAATCTCAATGATGATACCCTCTTCAGGTCCTCTCCAACCATCTTCTGTGCCCACATGGTTAAAATTGGAGGGGATGGGGATGAGATGCTGGAATTTATTGAAGGGTCAAACTGAGTCTTACCTGATCTTCCCAGTTAAGGTAACACATAGGAAACGGCCATATCCCGTATATGCTGCCCAACGCTCTCTACCTAGCATGTATTCAGAAAGGGGCATACGCAAGCAAGTGGTGGAATATGTGTAAAGAAAGAGTAGATTTGGTTTGGTCCTGCTCTCTTAAACTCTAAGCTGGCCAAGCAATGCTCAAAGTCCCATGATTTCCTAGTGTCAGAATTTAATTCTATTTCATTCTGTTTCCCAGCTCTTATGCCATTTGCATTCACCAGAAGCTCCACTTGCATACAGACAGCCCCATAGGCATGTTCACCATTTTCCCAAGCAGTGCACATACAAGTGGCATTTACAAAAAGCAGTGCATATACACATAAACCACTGCAAAAGTGGTATAATTGGCATATTCTCATCAGATTATTTTCAATAGGTAAAGGTTGCAGTTGTACATTTCTGAATAAAGTAAAATACTTCAGTATGTGAAGTTTCTGATTTTTCTGTTCTTTGAATTTCTGAAGAATCTGGTTTTATGCCAAGCCCATTTTTATGGCCATATGTTGATTTTCCTAAGCAGAGTTATATGAAGTGACTAGATTGTATGATCACCTTGTCTATCATGCCTGCAGGTAGCTTTGAAAGGAAGATAAGTGTCAAAAGTATAATGCAATGTGAGTGTAATTTATGAGAATGACGTATGTGAGAATGTTTTAGGAAACCAGCATCATTTAGATGGAGCTGAAAAGATTCTGAATTCTGTCATAATTTTGAGGATCTTTAAAGCGAAGTGCAAAAAATAGAATAATGTGGATCTGTGAAATCCTCAATGTTATGTCATTTGCCCTCATCATGAAGCAAACGGTTGCCTGTGGAAGCTCTGACAATGCTATTTTAGTCTTCTTACTATATATTTCTTAATACATATTTGATTTCTGTTAAAGATATGTTAAATTGCATGAAATGAAACTTTTCAATGGACTAGCATGAAACAAAACCAGAGTGTTAAAAATACTGCATATTTTCCTAAGCATTCTGAAATAGGTTGCAAAAATTGCACTGACTGTGTTTATTTACCTTTTCTACCAGCAACCTTTAAAAAAATACTTTTAGCATTTACAGTAGTAATTAAAGAGATCACCTATTTGAAGACTAAGCCTGTCACAGTTTAGCTGTCTTAATGAAAGAATAGTTACATACTTTCAGTAGATCTCTTTTTTTTATCATTGAAATAAAGCATGTGAATGTCTTCACTATCTTCTTATTTGTATTTATTTATTGAAATAACTACACCAATTTTTGTTGCTTGATATTTGTGTAAATGGGAAGGTTAGTTAAGCTGACTGTTTAGTTAGGAAGATTCACTCCCTGTCTTTTTAGACTATCATCCTACAAATGCTTATATAATTTACTTGGCATATATGTGTAGCAGGGTTTCAATTAAATGAATGTTGATAGAACTATTACCTTAGGTTATAAAATAATCAACCAGAGATTGTTTTAATTTTGTTATTGTGGAATACCAAATGCTTTATTGGGACTTAACAATTAAACATGTTCATGTACTTCCAAGTTTTTATGTGTAAAATAAATTGTATACTAATGTGTGATATCTGTGTGTGAAATTTGCAGATACTAAGAAAAAGTGCAATATTAATGGTGTATTTTTATTTTGTAGCTTGGATCATCCTCCTCTGTGCCTTTTACATCTATATTCTCACAGCTGTTTATGACTGTTGTAGTCCCCCTTATTATTGGACAGGTATGTCTTTTAAATATACATTCTTATTTAAAAAAAGAAGATAAAGAGAGCTATCTTAAAGACAGACTGGCAGCCTGATAAGCTGCCACATAGGAACAGCCTCAGGATAGTGAAGTCTAATATCAGAGAAAAGATGCTACAGTGCTCCCTGGAGCCACATTGATCTTTGTTGAGATTGAGCATCTGTCCCTCACTACCACAAACATACGCTACTGCATATCGAGAAGGGAGTTTGTGAACATAAAGTGGGAAAAATGGCAGCCCAGACTGTGAGAAATTCCAGCCCCATACAAATGAGCTTTGAGAATACTATATAGTCCTTTTGTCACATGCCCTTTGCCTGGATGATGAAGGAAGTTCTCCCTGTGTAGTATCTGCTACTAATTACAGGAATAAAAAATTCTCACATTAAAAAACATATAAGGGCTAGGCAGTCAGAAGTTAAGAAATTATAAAATTAAGGCTGCTTGAGCCATTTTGCATATGCTTTGCAATAAGAGTTTTAATTGTACAATTGCAAACTATTCTTTCTGTATGACTCCTCTATCATTTGTTACATGGATGGAGGATATTCATGGAATGAGCAGCTGTTCAATATTTCATTTTATACTCATTGTTCATATTGTAACACAAGGCCTTATTTTTCATGGCATATGATAGATATCTTTCACTGAATGTAAAGATACTAATTGCAATATAAGAGTTTTCTGTGAGGCTTGTATCTGTTTTTTCACAACTGTTAATTATTTTTTTTCTTCCACATCATGGTGGGAAATTGCTATATTAAGACCCAAAGTTGTCAGAAGTGTCCATTATTCTTGGACACCAAAATACCCAAAACCTAATTCTTACGTACTTGTAAGTATTCATTGTTCTCAGGCATTCAGAATGATTGAAGGGAATATCAGTGGGATTTGCAGTTCATTCCAGAGGGCTACTGTTGCTGATTCTAGCATCCAGTTTAAGTTGGGGTTCCTCTGGAACTTTACGAATTTTGTCAGCTAAAGCAGACTTTGAAATGGACAGTATAGGTAAAATGTGTTCAAGTGGACTCTATAAAGGAGCACGCTGGACAAGGTTAAGAGTATTTGTCATTGCCTGTGCTATGTAGAACAGTCCATCAGTCTTCTATCAAACTATAATTGCACGTTTCAAAATTGGCATGTACTGTAACTTCCTGAAGTCCTAGTGAAGTTTGTTTCTTATATGATCAAAAAATGCCATTAAAGTCTAATAAGAAGATGAGCATGATAAGCATGACAGTAGCCACCAGCATCAGTACCTGTGTAACCTGGCTATAACCGTACCATGTGGAAAATAGACATGTCCTGAAAACTAGTGAATTGCTCATGTGCTTTGAGTTAAATGACTAAGAATCTCCTTATTAATTAGGACCACAACGGGTTGCTGATGAACCTACCTGTGTATCTCATTCTCATCTTGTCAAAATTAACTTAAGTCTCCACCAAAAGTGGACAAGCAAAAGTATTTGAATCCTCTTGTCCTGAAAGGTCCAAAAACTGGAAGCTATTGGTTGGAAATCTGTAGGAAACAAATAGAATGGCAGCAGATCTAGCATTAAAGTAACTTACAGTGATGGAATATCAGCGGTCTGTACTGCGATGTAGTAAGTCTGAAGATGATGGTAGATTGCTAGACAAAGTGATTGCAAAATTTCAAGAGGACTTTCATCTATGTATATATAATGGCATGTTACATTGGAAAGATGTTACAAGAAATTGGTGGAGTTGGGGTTTTTTTTGGCTGCACCAAACAATAAGAATTGAGCAGTAAGCATATAAGTGCTCTGAATGACTGTAAATTCAGAATCAGAATTGTAATGAGACTTAACTGAGAACAGATGTGATCTAGGAGTTCTGATAAAGACTGAAAGAAGAAAATAGAGAATCTTAAACCTTGTGTAACTCAATCACAAGTTTATTTAAAAGCTTGTTTTTTATAAATACACTTCAACAAGAAATAGGATGATTCACTTTTAAAAGTGTTCGAAGCACTTGCTGGAAATGAATGGTCAACAGAAATAGCTCACATTCCTCTAAGCATAAAGACTCTGTTTCTAAAGTTATTGCACTTGATTATATCTGTTCAGAGGATATGGAAGAGAGCAGATACTAAGGATCGCTACAGATCAAAAATGTCAAGGGTAGTTTACACTGATTGTATTGATTAGGTAGAACTGTACAAAGGTACATCAACCTGCCCAGATAAGGAATAGAAGCCATTTTTGAAGGTGGATGTCAAAGAAACCCATGCAATAATCAGAGAAAAACAATAAGCAAGAAAAGGACTGACACCAAGAGCTGCAGTGATAGGTTTGCTTGCCCTTCATCTGCAGGTGGCATGTATCTGTTCCAATTAAATGGGAGGTTTTGCATTTAGTTTGTAGACCACTACTCACTCATTACTGAACTGTTGCACAACATGCGGCACAGCAGCCTAATATTACTTTGTGAATCACAAGCTGCTCACTCTGGGATTCCAGATGCATTAAGAGATAATGGCCCACAATTCATGAATGATGGTTTCAGCAATTACTTCTAATTTATCATTTCATGCCCACCATGTCAATTCCGTATGAGGCACAGTCATACTGTTCAGCAGAAAAGTCAGTGGAAGAATGCCTGGTAAGGTTACCTGGTAGCAAAGAGCTTGATTGGGAAGAAAAACGAGCTCAGAACCTGCCTGCTTAAGAGGATTGCTTCTCTTCAGCCTTCGTAACTCAGCTGTGATCAACACAGGCTTTATGCTCGATCTGCATCAGTGTAAAACAGAGAAGGCTGCTTAAAGGAAGCATTCTCCAAGGGCTTCCTTTAAAAAAATCTCGCCTCTGGGAAAACTGGTGTTGCCTAAATGCTCATTTCCTGAGCAAGAGGCAGAGCTGACTGTGTGAGCAGCCCCTGGGATATAAGCAAAGCAGATGAGAAGGTGCTTTTAGATTTGTGGTTTTTTGGTTTTGTTTTTTTTGTTTGTTTGTTTGTTTGTTTGTTTTCTTTATGGCAAAATGTATTAAGAGTTTTGGTTGCTTGGCTGACTTGTCAGAATTTTTAATGATGGCTGGGAGAAAGAAGTCACAATAGTGTAATTGATGCTTGTTTTCTACTGTTTCTCAAACAATTTTTCAGTGTGGCAAGACTGCCGTTGGCAGGAGTCAAACACGCTTTTCTAGCCCCTGACAATGAAATGTGTAAGGGACTGCAGGTACAGGCTCTGCTCAGGTGGTGGCTGCCACTTGTTAGGTAAAGAAAGAAGTGCTAAAGGAGGAGGAAGATGCTGTGTTATCAGAAAAGCACTGAGTCTTACAGATAGCAGTTACTGATAGATGGTCTTCAGTAAGGAGAATCGCTCTGCTCTTTGTCAGAGATGTGCAGGTTGTCTAAACCTAAAAAAAACATCATGGCCTGCATCCTCTGTGTCTACAGATGTATCTTGCTAATTGACAGTATGCTGTTACCCCAATCAGTACTGGTAGTGTAATATTGCAATCATATTTTTAGAGGAATGAATAAGACCTCTCTGACAAGAGGTCTTGAAAAGAGTCATAAACTATCGTATTTTATAAAGATCTAATGTTCTTCTATAAGCCTTGAAGATCTGTAGTATGTAAGAGCTTGTTATTTGTGGACCACTCCTATATACCTCTACAGGAATTTGACAATACTTGTTATACAATAAACATGGTAATAGATATTTCATGGAAAAGATTTTTGAATTTGCTCTGGCAGCTTGACTTTCTGATTATTTTTTTCCTGGATAGCAGAGTTCTGATGAAGATTGCTGCTCCTGAGCTGTTGTGATTTTGCTAAAATAATTGTTTCCTCTTCTATAGATGTTGGCATTACTTTTAGTCAGCAAAATGTGAGGTTTTGAGAAATGTCTAAGCACTTTCTTCATGACCAGTGGTGAGATTTGGCTGAAGACTGTTGTTTCTTTGCTTATTTTTTTCTTCTGAAGTGACAGATAACAGGAACAGTGAAAACCACTGCAATATTTCCTTTCCCCTTTTTTCACACTTTCTCCATTCTCTACACCTAAGTGCTTATGACAGACTTTTATTTTATGTTTTATATTAAAGAGCGATTTATGATTAAATGTTAATGAAATAGAATTTTCACTGTGCTTTCATTATATTCTACTAGTTTGAACATTTTTCAAAGCAGCACACCAAAACCCACTGTTTTCTATGAATAAATAATAAAAAGCTTGTCTGTACATTATCATTCATGCATTCTCTAGTTGCCCCATTGGTAATTTGTCTGCCAGCATAAAGTGGGCACTTCACATTAAACAGACCTTAACTAAGGCTAAAATTAATGTTATGATTCTAAGTAGTTCTTCTTCCCAAATCTATAAAATGAAGCCAGTTGTACAGAAATCCTTGCTATATCTAGTCACACAAAAAAATCTTTATGTCCTACAAGTAAACGATTTAAAATGCCTTCTGCATCATTGCCCAAAATGTTCCAGAGGAATCCTATCAGCATCTAGGAGGTGTGCTTATAAACACAACTCTAAAAGGGTGCTATGTTGCAATACAAGTTGTCAGTGAAATTGAAACTAAATCTTAGCAATGTATTTATTTTTAAAGAATAAGAAATGGAAAGGGAAAGGTAGTGGCAGTTGCTAGGGAGTAGTAGGTACTATTCACCTAAGCCTAATGTTAGTTTATAGAAGGTGGGGGAAACGATAGTTAAAGAAACTGTTATAAAAAGGGAACTGTGTCAAATCCTGTCATTCTTGTAACTTAAATCCACATGGAAGTAGCCCTATTTTCTCTTCCAAGTCCAGAGGAGCTGCAGGGAGGATGAGTAGTACCCTGGGAGATGAGTGCTTCTGGAAGCTTGTTGCAGAAAACTGAGATGGCAGATAAACAGCCTTCAGACCACAGTTTGCTCCCTTTTGACACTTGACT
Source organism: Tyto alba (assembly GCF_018691265.1). Classification (NCBI taxonomy): domain Eukaryota; kingdom Metazoa; phylum Chordata; class Aves; order Strigiformes; family Tytonidae; genus Tyto; species Tyto alba. The sequence continues at coordinate 10,074,761 of NW_024881297.1, forward strand.
CAAACAGGGAACAGAACCTAGTCTTCACAGAAACACAAAATATGAAGAAAGCATGTAGTGCTGCTACAGGCTCCCTTTACATTTTTGCCATGTTGCATCTGTTTGTAAGGTTTTCAAACAACAGTTGTAAATTACCCCAAAATGTGAAAGTTAATTTTGAAAATGGCCTCGTGTGGGTTTTCTAAAGCTTGCTTTGAAGGTGTATGTGTGTCAGAAGCTATGTCTTGGGAGTAAACTGATTGATATAATGGTGTAAGATAGCTTTTAGGGGAGTTTGTTAAGCTGTGGAAAGAAAACAAGACACTTGTGAAAAACACTTTTTTTCCCAGATTGCAAACATGGTGTTTTTTCCATCTCATCTTCAGAAAATAAATATTAGATTACACACTCCATAGAATAAGGATAGATTTGACGTTTGTTGGTGTCCTAGAAGGTGTAGAAAGGTGGGTGAATCGGTACAAAGCTTGGGACTTTATAGCAGTATACAGCAGCTGGTGAGAATGCATGTCTTCACACAAGTATGGTACCTGTAAAATTATCAGGACAAGGTCTGGTTGAAGTGATGTGAGCTCTGCTTTGGAAAAGGGTCTGTGCATTTGAACTGTGATGCAGACGTTGCGTATATATGGAGGGTGGCTATGCCATAGAAATCTGTGAAGTATGTTCCATCTTATTTATGTCAGTTCTCCCTTCCATTCCAGTATCTTATTCTTCCTACTGGTTTTCACATTTGCTGTCATCTCAGTTCACTTTTTTTTTTTTTCCAGTTTTTCCCCCTTTCATGTCTTCCAAGATTCACTGAAATAGTTCCCAGTATTCCATGCAGTCTACTTTCTTGGTTTGCCATCACTACACAAAAAGAGACATTGAGAAGTTATTGAACTGTTGCAAATATCTAGCCCGACTCAAAGCTTTTCAAAGGAAAATTTTGCATTGCAGAGTTCATTGCAAAGGTCTGTTACTATAAGTAGTAACAATATAAGTTAAGAATGAGTTAGGAATCTGACCTTAAAAGACAAAGTAAATAAGATAACTTCTGCATTTAGGTATAGTGATAATCCAGCATAGTTTCAGCTTGTTTCCTTGTGTGTTTCAACATCAGGAAAAACTAGCTAGTGTTTCTTTTTTGAAATGGTAAGGCCCCAGGTATTTTTTCCAGGTATTTGGAAATATATACTAGGACATAATAAACAAGAGGAGCAGAAATGCAGTAAAGACATTGTGTATTCTGTTAAAGATTAAATAGGTCACAAAGAGTTCATAGAACCAGGAAAAATCTGCTTTGCATAGTGATGTAAATACCAGGAGATACTCTTGTGTGTATAATGGAAACAGAAAAAGTGACTGCGTAAGTATTCCTCCTGGTTTGTTTTTTTTTTTCTTAATGGGTTTAAAAAAAAATTAAGTTGAAGAGCTCCTTACCATATTTAGTTCAATTAATAATGACTATTAATGAGTTACGTTGTTTACATTTTTTTATCTTGTATGTCCAGCACTTCAGCTAGACTGTTTCCACCTGTCTGCTCTATTTTACTGACAAATTTCTCTGGATTACAGTGTGACTGCTATGAAGGTACCATTAGATAAGTGAATTATTTTTCTAAAATTTATCTTCTGCTATTTGATGTATGATCTTATAACAGATGAGCATTATTTACCTGCTTTCCTGGAAGAGCAGACTGTGTTTCTTTGTACAGGGGAAGTTAAGTGAATTAAGCACATGAGCAGTTAGCCCGTTTGTTTAGGGAGGCTGGTGTTGAGACCAGGAGGTTATGGCCGGGTATGGAGCAGTCTGGAGGAAAAATACTCTGAATGTAACCATTCTGGTAGAAGAACTGAATTGAAATGGGAACACCACTGTTAATTCCTGTGTAATTACATTCCTTTGTTGTTAAAAGTGAAAATTGTGGACAAGAGGAAAGTTTGAGCCTGGAATTGTGTTTTGAAGCAAATTTGAGCTGATGCCTTTCCAAAAACCTTTGGAGATTGCCAGGATGTAGTCACCTGGAGGTAGTTGCCTGATGGACATGTTTATGTGCTTTTATTGACTAACTTTTCTGTGAGTTTATCAGCATCTTTCATCATGCAGGTTATTTCTAAAATACCACCTGCTACAAAGTTTTGCTTCTCTTCCTCTCTTCTCTCCACTAAACCACAGTTTGAGGGAAGGATTCACCATGTATTGTTCTTTCATTTACCACCTCCGGGTCAGCCATCATGAATTCCCTGCTCTTTGAGGCTGGCATTTAAATCTGCACAAAAATCTTTGCAGTTCATTGTGCTTAATGTGATCACTATCATAGGACCAGAGGCCCCAAAGCCCTCCTTGCAGAAGTAATTCTGCAGGAGTCTCAGCAGGGGTACGGGTTGCAAGGTATTTGTGCCTTGAGATTTGCACCTTACAAATTGTGCATACCCTCTCTGCAACATGGTAACATCCTGCAGTACTTCCTCCTGTAAAGTACATTTTAAAGTGTTTTAATGTTTCATATAATGATTATTCTTCGAACATCTCTGCCTCCCTCTCACCACCACCCCTCCCCAAGATTTTTAAATGCATTTTTTTTTTTAATATGAGGAATTCCCTTTCACTAGGAACTGTGGAATTACTGCATCTGAAGAGAGTACTCTCCTTTTTGCTTTTTTCCATAAGTGTGCCAGTCTGATGCATCTATTTTGAATGTCAGTCGTTCATATTTCTACCCCCAGGCTGTAAGTTCATCTTTTCATAGGAGTATCAGTTCAGATGTTTTCTCAGCTGCGTGTTTCTCTGGTGCATGTCCGTCCCTTGTCCCCCACTGTACTGGTATGTACTTCAAAATACTGGACTTTGTTACTTCAAATACGAAGTGGCACACCAGTATGGTGCCTAAGTCTGGCGTCCTTCATACAGGCCATAAATTGCAAAAATTATTGTCTTAGCTTTTGCTGTATGTGCAGACAAATGAAGCTTAATATCTCTGTCCAGGCTCCAAATTACCTATGAGATTCTATATTTAATCATTTCAATCTGTGTTGCTCGTGGCTTTTCAACCTCTATTAGACTTCCTGTCAGAGTACCAGCACCACAGGACAACAAGGTTCACTGGCTGGCTGGCTCTGTACTTTATTGTGTGTTGTTTTTATTGTATTTGTGGGATTTAATGTTATTTCACTACAAATCTTCACAGTTTTTTTAAAGTTCTGTATTAACCCCAGAATTGGGTTAAGAATTAAAAGGCTTTCAAAACATCCTTGTCCTGAAACAACTCTGCAGGGCATGAATAAGTAACAAATGGATTGTTTTTCAGTCAGAATGAATCAGCTGACATGAGCTTCCCTGTGAAAAATCTAGTTAAGATTTACAGATACCTGTAGGGTTATATTTCTTCCGTCTTAATTTATACAAGAATTTAGAATACCTTGAAACAGTGATCATAGGCTGAATCTACCTCTGAAATTACAGATCTTCTTGAACCTTGTGAGAAGATCAAAATGTATGAAATTCTGTGTTAGAGAGGATGTGTTTTGTCTGTGTTTTTATAGTATACATTTAGCATGACACTAGGTTGATTAGATTATTTCCTGAAGCCACAATTTAGTTCTTCTGGGTCCGACTATGTAATTTTTTTAAAAAAATACAGTGTGCAGTAAGAAGCTCTACTGGTATTTATGATTGTTGATTCACAATAATTCCAGACTAGGTAGAGGTAGATATTTAAAGAAGATACCAGCCGATTGAATATTTTGAGTAAATACTGCTTGCAGTTTCATCTTAAAAATGTTTTTTCTTTCTCTTATATGTTAGTCTATGATAAATATATGTATAAAGTTATTATTATCAGGTACGTTATAATTATACCGTGTACAGGTTATAGTGTTTGTAATAAATACCTCCAGTATAAATTGTACTGTGGCATAATTAACCATCACCTTTCTTTCAACATCTCATTACTTTCAGTATAAATTTTCTGGAAGGACCATAAATAAATAGGTGGTCTTAAGTAGCCTTTTTTCACCAACGTGACCTTAATTTAGGGGATAATATAATTTTTTTTCAAAACTTACTTAGAAAACACTCACTGCAGAGGTGAAAAATTTTATGTTTTGCCTCTGATAATTAGAGTCCCAAATCTGCTCAAATTAGATTAATCTGATTTTTCCATTTGATGTCTTTCACACTGGGCACTAGATGTCTTCACTGGGCTTTCTTGCCTCTCTGACATCAATGAAGTGTCTTATTCCTACCTGGTGGCTTCTAAGGAGCTGGCTGAAGGAGCTCTGTTCTATGCTCTTTCAGAAGTTTGACCGTATATTCTGAGTTGTGTTTTCTCTTTAACATCTGGTAAGGCTGAAATTTTAAAGTTGAGTGTTTTCACTGGGGTGTTGAGCATTCCCTTTCATGGTTTCCTGTAAATCTGTTATTTTTCATCAGTGGGAATCTTAGAAGTGCTGGAAAGTAAGTGCTGGTCTTCAGCCCGCTTATCTCTGCATGGACCCCCTGTGCCAAGTTTTTAGGATGTGCCCTGCCATGTGGTCGATGAAGCCTGTCTGCTGCAGTGAGTGGGATAGCTGCTTCCAGGGCTTCCCAGCTGAGAGGCTTGCCAAACAAGCTGGGAAGTCCATGAGGAAAACTGACAGCTGTGAGGTCAGTCCCACAGTTTAGGCAGTTCGTGTGTGAAAAGGTCCTATGGTAGCATTCATGCTGGTGCTCTGATATTAATCTTGAATACCTCTAAAATGCCCTGTATTATTAAACCAATAGTGGTGGTGTCTATTAATAGTACCGCTATGGGAAGGTAATGAGACATCTTTAGAGCCCTCTGGTAGAAATGTTTCAGGATCTCATGCTATTATTTCTGAAAGAGCGTGGTAACAGAGAACATCAGGAGGTCTTGGGAGAAATTAGGCAAGATAATGTGATTGCTGAAAAAATAACACAAGTTGCAGCTGTGTGATAAAAGCTCTGAAAAGTTTTTTCAAACTATATAAAGTAAAGAAAAAAAAGCTAAAAACGACTCCCCAGGCAGGGCTGAAACAGATGCATTCTATCTGCTGAGGCTTAGTCCTGTGGTATTAGGCATAATTTGAAAGTTGAAGTTATTTTAAAATGTACAGTTGTTTCTAAAAATTTATTGAAAAGCAACTTCAGGTTTTGTTTCCTGAAAGTGCAAAAGTTTCACCAAGTACAGTAGGTTTCCTTGTTTTCATGTGTTAATTCTGGTATTCTAAAAGCGTGCAAATGGCATTTGTCTTTGGATTTACAAAAACTCTAGATATTCAGAGTTTGAATTATTTAAACTCCCACAACACATGCACTTTTGCTTTTCAAGCTTGAGTTATAATTTAATTAAAAACTTCTGGTGCATCGCTAGCTATTTAAATATTAAAATGTTCCATGGATCACTTTCGATTATCTACCGTCATGAAATTCCTGAAGATGTCAGATTTTTAAGATTCCCAAAGTTGCGCTTGGAATTGTCTGTTGATGCAAAGGGGACTGTGATAATTACATACATCCATTAGTATCAGCAGAGGAGATAAACTTTGGGGAGGCTTAATGGGCATGTCTCAGTGACAGCTAGCAAAGAACATTTGGCATGATTAAGGATGGATTTGAATGTACTTGAAAATATACTCTCATTATGGACGCCCAGTGGAAGTTGCACTACAAATGTTAAATTCCCCAGAAGAAGAGTTGTGTGGCAGGGAAGCTTTGAAATCCACTGTGGCCGTCATCCAAATTACTCTCTTCTCTTTGTGTCTTTCCGCTGTCAGATTCACTTTGTGATGCCCAACTTGGCTCCCTGCATCTTTGAAAAGAGGCAACCTGTTGGTTTCTGTGTTTCAGATTGTCCGAAGATACATCAAGGACTGGCTTGAAAGGAAGAAGCCTCCATTTGGCGCTATCAGCAGCAGTGTGCTCCTGATGATCATCTACACAACGTTCTGTGATACTTTTGCCAATCCAAATATTGACCTTGATAAATTTAGCTTGATCATAATAGTGTTCATAAGTAAGTTCAGCCTTAAGGCATCTCTTTTATCTGTGTTTCGGGTGCGTAATGAGCTATATGTACTGGAAAGCGGGGGCTGCAGCACACTGGCATGGGGCTAGACCTTGCGGTTTTAATGCGTCTGGTAAACCAGATTACCAGACTTTTTGAGGCTGGATGCTTTTAGGGAGACTGAGTAAGCATTTAGAGAGGGATGAACCCTGCTGTTCAGGTGTGCCTGAGATTGCTCAGTGGCCCTTCCTTTCTAAAGGGGCACAGTATGACTTTCCAAGTGTTTACGACCATTCTGGTTTGACTTCTTTGTTATTAAAAAAACATAGATTCACAGGTGTCATATTCCGAACAAAAAGGAAAGATTTGAGTTTCAACCGTTACTCAGAAGCACTGTTATAACTTTTAAATAGTCCTTTCTTACCGTATTATAAACCTAGAAACTAGTTGGGAGTTTGAATGCTGATATATTTCTGTGGATGAACACATTTCTTGCAGAGTTTGTTTTAGAAGCACTCTAGTCATTCAGCCATAAATAACATACACATGAGAATAGACTGCTGGTATCCTTGCCATCAGTTAAAAATACCCTCGCAGATCACTACCTCCCAGGGAAAGGCAGTGGTATACAGGCACTGTCTCCTCTCCCAGCAGGGAATTCCCGTCTTGCTTCAGACTGTCCAGAGCTAGGAGTTTCAATTTGCTTGGGGGAGAGGTAACTACAGTATACTACAGTATAAATCACATCTCATACACTCTAAAACTGTTAGATTTCAAGAAATCAATACATCACCTACCTTGGAGTGTGTGTATGTGCACATGTTTCTGTCTAATAAAAATAATGCATCTTCTATAAATCCAACCTCTGCTAAAATCAGTAGGAAATTTGCCCCTGCCCTTTGTGGGTCAGTTCTTATCCTATCCTAATTGTGGCAGTTTTTTGGATTATGAAACACTATTCATGTGTAAAATACTGCATGGAATTATAAATGGTGCTGTATAAATACTTTATTCTGAAAGCAAAGGAGGAAACCATGCTAAGGAGCTTTTTTCTAAAATGCAGGAAATACATTTTTGCATAGGCACCTGAGAAGTACCACATCCCAGATGCACTTAAATCAGTGCAGAGTTGTCAACAAAAAAAAAGGGATATGGAAATTTTCAATTCTGACTTAACATGCAGAGAAACTCAGAATGAAGTAATTTTATGTTACTGTGCTGACTGCTACTTTGGAAAAAAAAGGAAGTTCTTTTTTAGTTAAAAAGGCACGTTCTTCCTTGAACAGTTGGTGTAGAGTGGTTGCTTCCATTGCCTTTCTTGTTCTTTCTTTTATTTCTCTGCAAGACAACTCTTTATTTGTGCCATGTGTAATTATATATACCACTTGCGGTGCAATACACTGAAAGTCATTATATATACATTTTCATTGCCAGTGTGCATAACTGGAGTTTCTTAGTACAAATATAAACCTAAGCATTGAAACTGCTTGGAACATGTTCGTCATCTGTTTTTTTCTAAAATATTTATAAAACCAAAACCCAAGGAAATTGTGGAGATGGATATGCATGCTCTATTACAAAAAAAGTTTCTGTACGACCACTGGATGTGTTGACTGGATGTGTGTGTTGTGTTATACCAGGATGTGAAATTATCACAAGGAGCTTGAGGTGAAACTGCATTTATTATTCTGTTGATTAATGTTTTTATGTAATTTTTTATGTTAATATTCTAGCCACAGCAAAATATGCACAAGGGAGAAGTGGTAGCAACCCATGCTTATTGCTTTACAGAATTATACGTATTAAGGGATTTTTTTTTGTGTACATACTAGATTAATGTACTTGCAGAAAAATTGTAATTCAGGAACAATGGATTGCTTCCTTAGTTCATGAAGGAAGAACTAAGTGCATGCTGAGGTGACATTTAGACATCCTAGGAAATGTATGTAAGAGAATGGAAAATGTCACTGGTAATAGTTAATATCCCTGACATGTTTCCCAGTTGTAAACTGGGGTCAAAATCAAATGTGTTGTCTTGGCTTGCGCTATCCTGTGGGACACGTTAGCTTTATTGCGTTCACAAGTGTTGCAAGAAAAAGGGAGAGGACCCACCCCAGATTCTGCTGCAGGTAAAAGCCCTTCCCCCATAACCCACAAACACCCCGAAAAGGCCCGTGCAGGTCACAGGGTTTCCCCTCCAGCTCTGCGGGGAGTTCCTGCACCCCAGCCCAACGCTCAGGCTCTGCAGTCCCACCAGCTACTCACAGCACAGCGGGGGAGCCGCCTGCTTCTCCCCACGTCCCCACAGACCGAGGGTGGGCTCGGTGCACCCCACAACCCCTGCGGGTGTTGGGAGAGCTGGCCGAGAGGAGAGCTCCCCTCAGGCTGCTCAAAAACCATCTCCACTTACAAAGCAAAGTGAGCTTGAATGAAAGCTGCTTTGTCTGATGTACACTGCCCAGTTCTGGAATTAGCCTTTGTCTCAGAGGGAATTAAAACGTCCGTGATGATCTTCTCTTAATAGGTCATGCTTCAGGAGAGTAATATACTCAGCGTGTGATAATATTTATTGTGATCAGACTTACACGTTGTGCTTTCTCCTGTTAAATAGAAAGGGACTTAATACTTGGCAACGAGAGCATGTCTGAGAGGTTTTATGTTGTCAACCCAATAAGCAAAACTAGTGCAAACAGATGTGCAGCATGCAGTAGTGAACTTCACTGACATTCATTGCATCAAGAAATACTTGATTCAGAAGAGTTACCTCAGGATGAACTTGTGTAGCCACAGGATTAGCTCTAGCTTTCTTGGATTTATTGTTCTTCCAGACAGTTTTTTAAGGTTGTCTGTCATTGGATTTCTCTGGATCCAGCCTAGCTTCTGACCTGTTGTATGGGGGCAAAAGGCATGTACACAGCAATTGCAGAGATTTAAGTGATCTTTACTTTTGTGATCTAAACCTAATCTTAGCTTGTTTCTCTTTCAGTATTTTCTGTTCAGATGAGCTTCATGTTTTTGACTTTCCTCTTCTCTACAAGGTAATTGCATGTGCTGAATCGGAACCTTTGAATATTTGTTTTGTGTGATATCTTTGGCTTGGGTGATACAGTTTATGCAAATGTGTAAGGGCAGGTTCCTGAATAGGGGTGACTTCATTTTGGTATTTCTTATTGTCCTTACTGCATTTTCTCTGTTAGAGTTTCATAGGCTAGGAGAGCAGGACCTGAATTCAGTCCTTTCTTGTGTGTTAATTACAGAGTTGTTAAATCTCAATCAGTCACTGCTATACTTCATCCACTGAAAAAAATGGATTTGCACAGATGTCACTGAAGGTATAATTTGCCCTGCAGACATGCTGATGACATATGAGAGAGAGAACTCAGTTTGACTTTTTACATCTGAAGATACATTTGCTGGGCTGGCAATTCACTCTTCTCTGTATATGTCAAATTTTGCTACACTTATATGGTGATTCTTAAAAGACAATTGTCCTGAACTAATGTTTGGTAGAGCTGTTTTTTTTATTTTTAAATATCAACCAGGAAAAACAGATGTACATTCACTTCTCAAAAAAAAGTACCATGTGAATGATGTTAGCCAATGGCTTAGTGCATCACTTGAGCTGGGCAGAGTATTCACTGTTGTCCTCTAATTTAGGCTTACTTGAGTATTTTTCTTAGCAACACTCTGCTGAATGGGAAGTGCCACACTACAGCAGACTTTATGCTGTGTATATGTTTTATATAAATTATACAGTACCCATAAGGGAGAATCACAAAGAAGGTGCCATGTCTTAGAGCTACTTCTGCTTTTTTAGTGCCACAAGAAAATTTCTGTGTGGCAAGATCATACCCTGACCTTAGAAGGCATTTTTAAATAACTTTTGAACTGCTAGACCTAACCTGGGGGAAAGATATGTCCCAACTGTAAAATCTAAAATGCTGTAAATAGTAACCAACTCAGACAGTATGGTAAATATTTAGAATCTCCTAAAATGATTCCTAATTTGGACTGAAGGGTGATCCATTGGCTAGTCATATACCTCTCCCTGTATCTCATTTTTCTTCCCTTCCTGGGCATAACTCCCAGTGTGTAAACACTTAGATGCAGTTTTTCTCTGAAGTGGAAGATAACTACATATTCTAAGCAGTGTTTATAGTGTAGCCTCAATGTATTACCTACATTGAGTATTTTGTTAACATTACATACTAGGAAAAGAAATTGTAGGTCATTCTCTTTTTTTACAGAGGCAAGCTGGCCAGTGCTGTGATATAGCATGTTTGCAAAAATAACATTGGCTGGAATAAAGTTGCGTCGTACATACTATGTGTTCAGAATTCCTTTCCTTCACACGGGAGCATGTTCATTAGAGAGTTTGCCACAACTGAGAAACAATGCTGCTTTTGTTAAAAAAAAAAAAAAAAAAAAAAAAAAAATCAAACACTACTATACATTTGCGGGTAGAATTATTTCTGTCACTAGACCTGATCAAAGTGATGTGAATGTGCATATGGATCCTCAAAGTAATATATTTCATCAATGATGTTGTAAGGTTTTTGCTATCAGAGGTTATTAAAACTCTTTCTTTTCTAGGAATAACTCTAGTTTCACACCAGCAGACACAGTGGCTATCATTTTCTGTTCCACACACAAATCCCTCACCCTGGGTAAGTAAGGAGATAAGCTTTTGAGCAAAACAGTAACATTCATACTTTGCTGTGTTGAAAAAAAAATGTTGGTTGCTGGCTTTTCTGCTTAAATATTTTGGTTTTAGTGTGACAAGTAATGCTACCAGTGTGATACTAATAGTAGGATAATATTCTTGCACAGATAAAGTAAGTGCTTATTACAGGGCAGACAACATAGCCTTCTCAGCTGAGCTTTTAGTGGTTATACAGTAAAACCACCTTATTTATAGAAAGCTGGGTTTTTCTTTCTGTTTTTACTCTGTTCTGTTGCCTAATCCAATATTGATAAAATTTCAGGTTTGTTACTGAAAAGATTGTAAGGTATATCTGCCCAGTCTCACAGTAAAATCTTACACCTAAAAGCTGGGATGTACAAGTGAAAATCAAAGCGTGTAGTGTATTCAGAATTCACAAATAGACAATACTGTCTTTTGCCTAACATGAGCAAAATGCATGTGTTTATTTTAAGTCTGCAGATGTTTTGGATAGTTTTATCTATTAGAATTCATTTATCAAAACACCATTGAGATATTTGTCACTTATGACCCCTTAGTGATAATAAGATGATGCCCCCTCCCCTGCCACTAAAAAACTCCACCACTCACTCAACCCAGGACAGATGTTCTGATGGAAATTCACAAAATACTGCTAAATCAGTTATGCTTACAGCCACTTGCTACTGCTTCACCCATTATGTTCAGTCAGTGAAATGACTAGTACTTGAATATTTTCTTACTGTTTTTCAAAATATGAAAACACGTGTTTGATAAAGCATATGCGACTGAATATATGCCTTTTCAAAACTGTATCTGTCAAAGAGAAACACAGCTAGTGTCAATAACAAAGGTAAGAACTCAGCCTGAAACAGGGGAGGAGCAACTCGGGACTTAGTTGAGATGTTTTCCAAGTCAGTTTGATATAGTGAAACTCATCTCAGGGTTCTTTGCTTCAGCCAGGCCTGTGCTGCAGAACTGTTAGCAAGTGCCCTTGAAAGTCTGTGGGAAGTGAAGGAGTTCCTGGAAGACAAGAAAAAGGCAAACATAATGCCTCTTTTTCACAGTGGAAACGAGGAGGGGACGAGGAATTATAGATCAGTGAGTTTAACTTTATTTTGTAGAAAACTACTGAAACAAATCATTACATAAATTATTTTAACAGTGTAGGAAGAAACAAGGAAATGAGTAACAGCCCTGTAGATTTGTCAAATGTATATCATACCAAACTAATCTAATTTCGTTTCACAAAAGGTCCTGTGGGTTGCAGAGAAGTAGCAAAAGTTGTATGGCTTGAGAGTGTTATGGCTTTTGACATTTGCATGATGTTCTAGGCTCCACAATTCAAAAATTACGTGGACCAACTGGAAAGAGATCAGAGGAGAGTGCCATGAATGATCATAGATCTCAAAAATGTGACCCCAGAGGAAGGCTGAAACAATTGGGATTGTTGAGAAAAGACAGCTGAAATACGGTAGTGATCTTCAAATGCATAAAAGGTTGATACAGAGAAGGAAAAAAGTAACTCTTTCACAATGGACTTTGAAAGGGAAGGACTTCGTTACAATGATGAAGACTTAAGGTAACAGTCAGGGAAACGTGCCTAGTGCAAAACAGTTTAGCTTTGGAGTATGTTGCCTATTGTTGTCTTGAATCTCCTGTCATTGTAGACAAGCCTCAGACAGCAATTAGATAGCTAGAGTTTATCCTGCCACGGAGCAGCACATAGATTAAGCGACATTAGGTCTTTTTCAGCCAAATGTTCTGTGAACCTGAAGCTTCAACTAATAAATGAGCTTAGATTCAGGAGGAGTTATATTTGTATTTATAGAAAGCAACCCCGCACGTAAGTCATAACACACTACCTTTACCTGCTATTTGGAGGTGCATATAAATTTAGGACGCAGCTGTGATACTACAAAGGGGAAGCTGGCTGTATTTAACAGCACAAATATGTAAGTCTCCTGTTCCCTCTCTGGTGAAAGCAGTGTTACATATGCTTTGTTGAATACTTTTGTGGCTTGCCATAACACAAAGCCTTTTTCTAGTATTTAAGTCCTAGAGGGGCTTGCCGTCACAGAAAAAAATGAGGACTTCATTTCTTTTAGTCACTCTACCGAGCATCCTCATTGGAGCCTGTCTTGACCTGCACCCTGTGCACACAGCTGAGTCGATTCACTTTTCTTCCGCTAGTACACTCTCCTTTTTGTATTTTATTTTCTCCTTTAGAAGAACCTAGTTTGAGTTTCCTAGCTTGCTTGATTTTTTGGCTCACGTTTTCCCAATTCCACATTACTACTCTCATTAGCACAGCCTAACAAGTTAGGCTTCATATTTTGCAGCTTTCTTTGCCCAAGCATGCCAACAGAAATACTTGGGGCCACCTTGACTTCAAGGACACGTAGAGCTTCTCCCCAGCTATACGTACTTTTACCCTGCTAATACAGATGTCTCATGGGTAAGTGTACAAGTTGAAATGGAACAGGTAGATGGTGGAACACAGTATTGTGGGACTGTTTATCGGCTACAAACTGTTCTGTTTGTCAGCTTCAGGACAGACTGCATTCCCTTCATCACTGAAGAGCTGGTGTATTGTGGAAGGCAACTTTTCCTCCTAGGAGGCTAGTCACAAGGTGTAATTCGTTCTTAGGCTTTGATCCTTTGCACTACCTTATCTTACTGCTCAGGGCCTGCATTGAGATCGCTGGGTGGTTGGGACCTGTGCTTCCCTTGCTGTATTCCATCTCCGGGACTCAGCTTTGTCAAGGTTTCTTTGAGGCTCCCAGCCTTGTCTTGCGTGGGGCCAGCAGCAGCATGTCCTGAATTGGGCACCACCCCTGATGGGGAAATGGTATTTTTGGCCGTCCCTGGGAGCCCATCTTTGGTGTGCACCCTGTATGGTGCATGCACTGCGTAGGTGTGCCCACTCTGTCAGCTGCAAGCTGGCTGGTTTTGAGACCACTGGTGTGTTACTCTGTTCAGTATCAGTACCAGGTCCGGATAAGATGGAGCTGCATAAACACACATTTCTGTGTAAAAAGGGAGGACTGGATTTTATAAAGCTGTAGTGCGACGAGGCATGCCCCTGAGCTGATGATGTAAACAGGGACGTTAACCAGAGCAGCTGGCATTTATTCTTTCATTGAATGTGGAAGCAGAGTAGATCGAATTTGTTTTTAAGGATCAGCCATTCCCGAATGACAGTTAAATCTATCCACAGCACAGTCTTGTCCACCCTGATCTTAGCAGAAAGAAGAACAGACGTAGGCATTTTGGCCCTTACTCTTTTGTTGTTCTGTCACATTTCTACTTGTCCAGAGGTGTTTACTATAAACCATGCAACGAGAAACCTTCTGTTCCCTTGTAGCAGAGAGAGTTTTTCCCTCTCCCTCTGTCATTACAATGCCTGAAAGCACAAACACAGCTCAGGGTCTGGTTTCACATGCGTTGTGGAGCTCTGCTTTGTTTGTCTTCAAGATTCCAGTGGTAGTGTATAAATGACCCCCCAACACTTGTTCTTTTGCTTTGAAACTGATTTCTCTCAGCTTGGCAGGTGAAACTCCAAATAGGTACGTCTGGCCCGTTCCCTGGGGAGCTTAGAATGGCACCGACTAAAGTGGGAGAAGAGCTGACAGCTTTAAAGCTTTAGAAGTGGTAATAGGAGAGGCATGAGAAGACTTTTATAAGTCACTTTCTCCCACACCATATTATGAAACCAACTAATTCCCATGCAGTGCATGCTCATGAGGCCAACTGCCACTTCCAGTGTTGAATCCATGAATAAGTGCTTGCTCTGCACGGAGATGAGTGCTGTTCCCATATGCTGGGTTTTATTTTGTAGACAGAACAGTTGACACACTTTTTGTCTCAAAGATCAGAGTGCAGGGCATGTTTGTGTAAGGACAAATTACAAAGGGTAGGTGCCTTTGTGTTTCTTAGTTAGGAACACAAGATGATATTTCTGCATAGAGGTAGGTGCTTTCACAGTTTTTTGAATAGTGTGCATCATATATGCAGAAAAACTGTTTTTTTGTATTTCACGTAATGAGTGAAACAGGATATAAACTTACAAGGAGCACAGATAAATACAGTATTCACTATGCCCTCTGGCATATTCACCCACACTTTGTTCTCTTTCTCTCCTTCTCCCATCTCACATATATGCACAGTACATGTGAGCACACACATATGCGGACATTTGATGCATGGCTTTTATTAGTGCATTTGCCATTGATTGATTAGTACTTAGTATTAGTACTTCTTCTATTGATTGATTGCAGATGAAGTGACTATTTGACCTTTAATTATGAGCCTTGCTATTGAAAATGACATTGAGCTATGGCTTCACATAATCCATCTGGAAAGCCCGACATGATGCCATTCCCTGGAGTTCATTCAGTGAGAAGAGGCCTCAAGGAAGTGCAAAGCTATCAGTGTGGCTCATCTAAAAAATACTGCAGTTGTTGCTTGCACTTACACAAAAGTTGCAGCCAAGTACAGAATATTATTTTATTTTTTGCAAAGAGTGAATTGCTAGCTAGAAGTTATAATTCCAAAAGTAAAATGTAGGGTTGTCAAAAAATATTTTCACTTCAATACTTCGTATTTGCTATGTAAAATTATTTTATCAGTGACGAGTACTGCTACCTATTTTGACTATCACAAGTACAAATGTTAGTACTGTAGGTATGATGAACAGCAGATTGGTTAAAAAAAACAAACCAAAACAACAAAAATAAACCCACCATAATAAAATGAAGGTATTGTTTGTGATGCAGAGTGCATTTTTCCTCATTTGGAATTATCAGTGTAGCAGTTCTTTCACCATGGAATTCTTAAAGTAATGCAAAGTTTTCTAGGCTACAAAATACTTTCAGGAAAGAATAGAGTTAATTTTGCAAATAAAAGCCAAAGTGTTAACTTTCTTTTGTGTTGTTTTAAGTTAATTCAAATTTATTTTTTAAATACTCAGCTTCTTATGGCACGAGTATGGAACTGATAGTCTGTACCTGAACAATTCTTAAAAGCCTGCTGTAATGCACAAGTAGGTTCAGAGACAACTCAATTGTCTGTGAGCGGATCATCTCAGCTGTGGATTAATCAGCCTGTGCCTTCCCCCGAGTTCCCCAGCTGCACAATGTGACAGAGTGCATCGTGCTCACAGCTCCAATCTGCTCACAGCTATCTATAGTTTGCTCATGTTTTCTACAGATATATCTCCTTACAAGAGTTTTCAGAGATAAATAATATATTTGCACGCCCTAAACCACTGCTGTTTAATTTTATCTGGGGTTTTGCTTTATCTGTTTTTTCCTACACACAAACTCTGTGAAATGCTGTACTAATCAAGTGCATGGTCATAATCACCCTTCTCCTTTAGACAGAAAAATGCCAGAATGTTCTAACTTATGTTAAGATAAAAGTTCATTTTGATTTTTAAAAGGAGCCATCTCTTAATAATTCTGTAATAGAAAATAAGATGGTAAAATCGGGTGTGTTGCCCTAAGTGAGTATTTAGGCTATACTCTGTGGTGGTTTTGAAATGTGGTGGTTTTTCTTCTGCTCTGGGCAGAGAACTGTCCCTCTAAGGCAATTATTTGTCAAGGTACTAACCATGACTAGCTATAAATGTGTGAATAATTCCTCCGACTTTTACATAAAGATCTAAAAAATAATCCTGGTTAATTGCTCTCTGAAAGTTTTTAAGAGTAAGCCTTTTAATACTGTCTCTTTCACAGTTTTCCTATGAGTATTGAACAGGAGACATTACTGCTGGCATCATGTCATAATTCTTGGTGTTATTAGTGCTTGAATTTGTGTATTTTCTTACCTGTTAGACTTGTAGTCTCATTGCTTCCCCAGGTGTCCAATAGAGTGAAGTAAGTGAAAATGATCTGGCTGCTACTCTGCCTAGAATTGGTGGGTGCTGACCCTTGGGGGAGAAGGGAAGCTGGTGGGAGGGATATGCCTGAAAGAAGGATTGTCTTGTGAAGGCTGTGTCTGGGCCAATACGTACCCCTCACTACTGCCAGAGAGTTAGAAACTCACTCCTGCTTTTGAGATCCCAGAGGACTTAGTGGCTACTAGAACCTTCAGTAATTTTTGATACGGTGATTCTTTGGGCCAAAATGAGAAGTTTTTCTCACCTCTTCAGTCTTCACCCAGCATTTGTGTGGAAGGAGCAGCAAGTGATTGGCTGGGCTTTCTCCTCCGCTCTGTCATTCCCCCTCTCTTTGTCCTCTCTCTGTCTCTGGAAAATATGAACTGAGGGATTCGTGTTACATGAGATGATAGCGGGGAGAGCAGAAGCACCTGGATCTACTGCACTTCTCTCCTGTTAGCATCTTTTTTTGTAGCCCAACTTGAGGGCAGGTAGATTGCCTTTCCTAGCTCAGCATTCTTCTAGAACCAGCCTTTGGTTCTTACCAGTATTATTAGTCAGGTTATTACCATGTGATTGGCATGTCTTCTTTCTCAGTAGACCTCAAAAAATGCTTGTGAAGTGCTGCTATCTCTGGTACAGCTGCCTTATCAGACTATTAGAAAAAACAAATATAGACTGAAGATTTCTGTAATTGGGAATACTATGAATGTTTCCTGCTTGCACAGACAAATCTAGCCAAGGTGAGGTGCCATTTTGCATGTATAAGCATTTCTATAATACTAAGACCCCCACTCACTTGAAGGGGCTAACTCCACAAGAAGTCAAACTGACAGTTTTGAGTAGGCTGTGGTCACTGGGATAGTCCGTGCCAGAGCATCTCTTTTATTTTCCCTTGTTACTCATATACGTGGCTGTGCAAGCACCTCCTGTTTGTCTCCTTCAGACCAGAGCATCCCTAGGGGCTGTACTTTTGGGAAGGAAATGTGCTGACAGGCCAATCTGAAAGTGGGAAATGGTATAGTTCAGTGAGTTATAGTGGCTTTTGGGCACAGTGTACCTGATTCTCCCTTGTTTTTTTAATCATAAGATTCACAGTATAGCATGTCTAATCTATTGTAGTTTACTCAGTTTTGACCTCTCTGTGATTCCAGAAGGGGAAATACTGGAGTAAATTAGGGGATCTCCTTTCCTTTCTGACCTGAAATGTATGATTCTTTGATTAGACGTGGAATGTGGCAAGAAATTCTGTACCAGCTCCCAGGGCTTCCTTTTCATCTGTATACTCTGCCAGTAGTAGGTTTTTTATTAATATTTAGAAAGTTTGCCTCCAGCAGTACTAAAATGTGCATCAGAGGACAACAGTTGTTTACTGTGTTTGAACTGAAGAATCTCACCCAGGAGATCTCATTCACTTGAAGTTTACATCTCTCAATCTCGACTTGCAGAAAGAGATCGATGAATAACAATTGTCATTTCAGAGTTGCACCTCTCCAATTATTTATTTGGTTGTGTGTCTTCCCAGATGTACATGTAATTGGATCAGACACTAAAAACCAGATCGCAGGTTTTTAATGACAGCAAGCTCATACCTCTCTATAATAAAAAAAATAAACACACATATCCATCTGTAAAATGATAATGACACAAGAGCCCTCCCTCCCCACCAAAAACAGTTACAGTTAATTTATCTACTTTAAGAAACATCATTATATTCAGCAGACAGCTGACAGGTTACCCTTGGGAAGATCCACGCTTGGACATGACTCAAATTTTTTTTTTTTTTTTTACCTCAAGCTGGCAGAGGCTACAAGTGTCACCCATACTAAAACTGGCAAGTATTGAAGATGATGTTGAGTCTCCCTGAGAGAGTTGCATCTACATTTGCTGCTCTCAGTGCATCTTCTGGCAGCCAGTCTGAGCTGCTGACTCCAGACACTTCTAAAACAGTGGGTGCATAGATGTGAAAATTCAACAGCAGCAGCAAAATTTATAAATCTCCTGTTACAGTGTTACAGGATAGTCTTGTGAATCTGAATGATGGATCCTCCCCTCCAAAAGCTGTCATGGCCACTGCAAGCATGTAACCCTAGTCAATAGAGTTTAAGAACAGGAAATAGTATCTCTCAGTATTTCTAGGTAGTGACCTGTTTTCTCAAAATGCCTTCCCAAATGACTGGAGTATTAAAGCTTTTCTGGCCTCATACCTTCTTTTCTTGGCCACAGAAATCAGATTTAGAGAGAATTAAAGGAAAAATTATGCCAGTATTACTAACATTTTTTTTTTTTAATGAAAAAGAAGCATTTCCTTGTTTTACCATTTATAATGAATTTGTGTATCATGTTTTCCTTGGCAACAAGGTTTCAAGAGGAAAAAAAAGCTTTAAAAAAAAAACTAATTAAAAGATAGCATGAAGCAGTTTGGACCCTAATGTTTTCATGCTTGTGTTTAGAAAAATAGTAAGAACAACTATAAAACATGTTTATAATGGCTTTTAAATTAGTAAGTGTAAATAAGATCCACGTAATCAAAACTTTAATGCAGAGAAATCTTAGCCTCAGCTATGTGTGGAAAGGGCAGTAATCTTCAAGGAAATAATCAAAATAATCAAATCTCAGCTTCGTGTTTTTAAGACATTTGTCAGTCTCTTTGTCCAGAATTCCTTTTGTTAGTGCATCTAACCTATTAAAGCTTCAAAAAGTGTTGGCTACAAGAATTATAGAGAAGGAAACAAAGTGTTTAGATTCCATTTGTTTAAATTTCGTAGCGTAGGTACTGCTAGTGAATTACAAGGAAGAATTTATCCTTTGCCTTGAGTACGTTGTGTGTATGAAGAGTGAACTGATATCCAAGCAATAAAAAAAGCACTGATGTGTGAGGATCAGTTTACAACAATGCTATGCTGGAGCTGTGGTGCCAAATTAAGGATAAGTCACATTTAAAATATGACTTACAGTGGTTCAATTCATTCTTGAATTCCCTGTTAACTAATTAATACTACCATATTGTCAGACAGGTAGAGGTGTTTTGGAGTCTTAGGCACTAGTCTTCACTTGTTGGTGTCAAATGTTTCACTGTTAGCAGCTGGTAAGATTGCCTATGTTGTTCATTAAACATCACTTCCAATCTGAATGCATCCATTGAAAACCCAGGAATAGACAAACTGTACTTTCTTTCTCTCTCTCCCAGCTTTTACGTTTTTTTTTATGTAAAACTTTGATAGTATCAAGATGTGCTGTTTCCTAGTAACTGTACTTACACTGCACTTCAATTACTGACTTCTGTGATGAGTATAGTGAGCCAGTTACCTGAAGAACAAGAATTTGTAAAAACATTCAAAGTATATTAGGTTTTCTTCTTTTTTTTCTTCTTGTTTGAATTATGGAAAAAGAAATATCTTATTTCTTATTCACCTCTCTTTCTCCTTCTCCTTCTTTACTTAAATATTAGATGAGTCCAGTCTCTTACAACCCAGTGTGGCTCTTAGCAAAATTCTTGCATCCTAGCACAACTATATGGCCAATATGTTACCGCGTTGCTCTGATTCAGTACAGAGCCTTCCCAATAAATCTAGTCCTCCAAAAGAGGTAATTCATTTAATGTAACGCAAGGGCTTGTTGAATATTCTGGCAAATCATTGGTCTTTCCCAAGGAAAGGGATGATGGCGAAAATGTTTTTGAAGATCAGGGTCCATGCAGACCTCCAAACTGAACTAGGATAGCCCTCCATTTTGCAGTTTTCCCCTGCAGCTTTTCCAGACTCCCTTAACATCTGACCAGTCCCTTATAAAATCTCCCCCTCAGATGTTTGTTTTTACCACTTTGTGAGCCTGGTTTTTTGCTTTCCATTACACTTATCACGGACCTGAAATACGAAAACATAGTGAAAAAATTGTCATATTTTCCCTGAAACTATTTTAAGCACAAGTCTTCATACAGCATTTATGTGGGCAAAAAGGCAAGGGGAATGTAGCCTGAACTGCTGCAAGCATTGCAGATCCTTCGCAATCAGACACTGAGTGTCATATCACCTGCAGACAGTTGTGGTTGTGCTGATGGCTGATCTCTTTATACCTACTGGCAAAAGTCAGATTTCCATGGTAACACTAGGTGATGTCACCAAGCTGTGATTGAACCAAAAGTGCCACAAACCATTGTATCGTTGTAAATCATTGTCTAGACACTGTGGATGGAATCTTACCTTGACACTGTCATTTCCTTCTGGACGAGAGAGTAGCAAAGCTTGTCTATTACTTCTTCGTCTTGATTCCTTTGCAGAGCACAAAATGACTGTAAGGTCTGGGATCTCTTGGTTAGGGCTAAGAGCAAAAAAAATCTCAGTTAAAGCTGGAGTGGGGCTGGAAATGGACTACCAAATTTTCCTCTGAGGAAATTTTCACCTAGGGAAGAGCTTGCCTGCCTGTTTTAGGCTTGGCTTCAATGTGATTTCCTATTACTTTGGAAGGTGCTCTCTTCAGCTGAAATGGGAATACTCAGCAGCAAGCAAATACTTGTATTGTTATGGGTTGTCAGGTATCATTCAGCTATTCCCATACCTGAAAGAAACTGGTCCTGAGGAAAGAGCATTTAACTTGAGTTCAGTGCATGCTTCGGAGAGGACAATACATGACCCCCTTACAGGCCTTTTCTCAGTTGAAAAAAAACAGTTACTTGACCTACTAATGTTCCCTTCACATCAACCCCTGAGAGGATCCTTGAGAAAGAGTAGCATGGAGAGTGTCAGCGAAGCTACCATCATACACTGGATTCATTCTGTATATTGCACTTGAAAATTATGTCAATCGAGAGTTCTGAAATGTATAGAGGAGTAGAAGGGAGAACTGAAAATCCAGAGGCTAAGGCTTTTCTTCAAAGTATTTCCACTGCCTGTTTGTGAGAGTTGTTTGGCATTCTGATTCCTGAATGCCTGGTGGTTCCATAGCCCTAGTGATGACTTCTTTGTTTTGCCCCAAACCTCTTTTCCTAAGAAGAAATGCTGCAGTGTTTTGTGACTTGGAATGTGTTTCAGTAATGTAAGCAATAAAGTTTTAGGATAAATTGTTTGTTATGAAGACACTGAAGGGGAAAAACCTATACAGTAAAGTACGTAAGTAGAGCATCTAGCAATAATTCTGCTTTGGGTGTGAGAGATAATGGCCTATGTTTCGGTGGTAATAAAAATGTTCTATTAAGTTCTCTGAACCCATTGCAATGTGATAGAAAACAGCAAATGATGAAACAGTGCTTTAAGGGGAGCTTACATGTTCAGTGAGCATAAAATAAATATATTAAAATAGAAAAAACCCACTGATTTTCAGTACTTATTGTTTTATCACTTCCATCATGGGTATAGGATAAAAGAAAACTCTTGCTTGCTTGTTAGAAGAAGAAAGCTCCTACTTGAAGTTCTTACTTGGCAGATGTCAGTTGAAAGCTCTACTATGGAATACGCTGCAATGTCAAACTCTGTTGGGTAATTTTAGACAAATGTGTCATGTGTGACATGGAAATATGGCATGCTGTACATTAGTGATTTCCCAAGTGTTTGGATCAGGTAGTAATGTGCTGAGAAAGTGCTCTTTATCTCTCCACACTGTGTACTTGTATAGCAGTGGGGAAAGGCTTTTGGTAGAAATTACTTTAGTCAGAAAAAGAATCCATTTACAATATGTGCCTTCTAACATCTTTCAGACAATGCATTGTATTAAAGAGGCATTTTTTGATTAATGTTTTATAAACATTTTTCAGCATGACAGCTTAAAGTCCCTGTAAAATTGTAAATGCGTGCATAGTGCTCACTTCCATAAAGTCAAATGCCATCTCATAAAGTCTAGTTGGATCCTGTCAGTGACAGTGACACAGAAACAGTACCTTGGAGCATTAAAATTAATTTGCTTCATTTATATTACTGCAGTGATAGCTAGATGAAAAGAGTCCTATATTTAAATTCTCTTAAAAATACCTTCAAATATTTTAGGATTTTTTATTATTATTATTTTACAGTTAACTAAATGTAGTGAAGTGCAGCATAATATTTTCATGGGTCTTTTAAGAAGGTGATTACAAAATGTAAAAGTAGCAAAGGGGAAAGGGGAAGATGTGGGAGGTTATACTGGGTGCAAAGCTGGAGGAAGGGTAAATAGCTTTCAGTTGTGCAGGCTACTAGAGAAACGGTGGCCTTTGACCAGGACTGACAAACCACAGCCTTGGAGCCAAACTGGAATACCCTGGAGCAATGGAGAGCAAACAGGGATTTCCTATACCAGACTGTAAGAGCAGTTCTCTCACTCGTCCTTGCCATTGTCAAAGGTCATGGATAAACAGCTTTTCTTTTGCTAGCTAGGATTTGCAAAGGTCTTATGTGAAATGGGCTGAGTGAGGATGCAAGCAGGGAGAAAAATTAAATGTAATCCATGACACAGGCCTAACTAACTTCTCTCGGTTTCAGAGGAACTGTGATTTTAGTGCCCATAGTGGAGCTTAGTGATCTTAGTAGAAGTACCCCAAATTTACACTGCTGCAAGAGAGCAGAATCAAAGGTCTTGGGAAACAAACCCAAGCAGGCTAGATGCATGGGAGTAGAGAAGAGGAGGAGAAAGGAGGAAGGGAGAAAATAGAAAAAGAATAAAGAGCCTCTGGGTACCGCAGCCAGAGAGGAAGGAGGAAGATGGGAACATGAGGTAGCACTGGTTGGAGAAGCACAGCCAAACAAAGGGGAAGAGGGAAATTCTGGGTAAAAAGCTTGGGAATACCAGTGATTGTAAGGGATATCAGTGGGATGATCTCAGTGCTTCCTCCCTTCTGCCTCACCTCTCTAGTCCTGGTCAGGTGAGGTGCTGTTTTCTCACCCAGGTGGGTACCGCATTTCCTCTTTCTTTGGAGGAGGATGGGATACAACCCTGACTTGTGCCTGTCAGGGTGTTTGGTCAGCTCTGATCCAGCAGTTGGGTACACACCCATGCAATACGGCTGTTTAAAAGATTTTGGCAACTCAACAGTTTGTTACACCCCTACTTTGAGCAAAGCTGCCCAAGTTGGCACCAAACCACAGAGTAGCGCTTTGTCATTCAGGTCTCGTGATAGGTAGTGAGTGAGGGTCTTTGGCAGAGGAGTTGAACCAAGCTGCTGGAAGCCTGTAACTTCATAAACTGCAGCAACATGAATGGGAGTTTAGGGTTGTGAGCCTTCAGACCATGACAGCAGTCTTAAAACTTAACGAAAAGGTTGTCTATAAACTGATAATGCCAGTGTTCCTCCTCCAGTGTCAGTCAAGATGAAGACCCATCGAAGTCAGTCCAATTACCGTGAAGTGCAGATAAGCATGATTAACGGCTCTGTGAAAACAAAAAGTCCTTATGGGCATTATTCCTCATATGTGTGAATGCAGCCTTAATGCTCCAGATGGCAAATAAATACCCTAATAATGGGGGGTGGGAGAAGATGCTACTGTGTACTTTGAGGAAACTTCAGACTAAGGTAGTGGTCCCGGCTTTAATAGATGTGATTTGATCCTGTGCAAAATTTTATTTATCTTAGACTTAGCGTAGCTATCATACTCCTTATGCTACTTAGAACTGGAAGAAATATGCTATAAAAGATGAGGAAAAGAGGAGTGGACAGCCTAAAATAAAGATAACCATATCCATTTTGCTTAGCACCTTCATTCCTTGCTATCTATCTGAAAGATTTAAACTAATCTCACTCACTTTGTTTTGTTACAACTGCACCTATTCATGTCACTACCAGTTCAGTCAGTATTTCTGTTATAGCTTCTCTTAGTGCTAGTTCATAATCTCATCTTGAAAATGCATTACAGGCTAAGATTGGGCATACAGCATCAGCCTGGGCATTATAATGTCACTTTTCTTCCTTTGGTTGGGGTTTGGTTTTCATTTTGTTTGTTTGTTTGTTTTTTCCAATGTTTTATATATATAAATACAATTATTTATTTTTTAAGAGAGGGAAAAGTAACTATTAAAATCTTTTTCCTAATTAGGAAATTGCATGAGTTTTATGTATTTGGAAAACATTAGCAGTCATACTGATGCTTGCAGTTACTATGTATTTCTACAGAAAAAATTTAGACAACATTTAAAAAAATAAATAAAAACCATGCCGTTTTGTTTAGCTTTGTGGTAATATTACTGACACAAGCATTTATGACTGTAGTCTGTGGATCTCTGCCATGAAATATTTTCTGAGAGAGTTGCATACTGGCAAAGTTGGATTTACAAAAGTCAGAAAGTGCATAAAAAGGCAACAGGGCTTTTTCTTTCCATTGAACTTATGCTTACCTGGAGAAATTATTATTATTTCTTCTTTTCACCAGTTAGTTTTCCCTGGTAAATAACAGGAACTTTAATTGCACATTAGTTGCTTACAGAAACCTATTGTTGTGACATGTATTTAAACAAGCTGTGAATTAAGAACCTCTTTCTACCCAGTGATCTAATTATATTGTCACACTAATTATAGTATTTTGTATTTATATTTGACAACTTTAATTTTCTCTTCCTAGTTTACTGAAATAGCTTTCCTCTAGAGAATTTACCTTTTAGGCTAGAATTTCTTTTTTTTTTTTTTTTTTTTTCAGAAAATGTACAGTAATTTACAGCATGTCTCAGTCACTCTGGATCCATTCTGTTCACATCTCTGCTGTTAGTTTTCTGTGTGATCTTAGGCTAGTCATTTTAGTGCTCTCTGATTCTCTGTAGGAGTCCTGTTCGGATTACTAAAGTGTTTTGGATCTATGGATGAAATTGCACTACCAAAACACCAGGTACTGTCTTATGAACATGAATACAGCATGTTCATAGCTTGAAACTCTAGTTTATTTTTCTGTGGTTAGAGAACAGAAAAGGACCCACAAATTTGAGACTTGGAAACAGGCAATAAAACCTTTATCTGTTTACAAAAACAGTATGATGGGCATTTGAAGTAAATTGCACTCCTTAATATAATGCAAATGCCTAAATACTATCTATTCCCAAACCCTAGAAATTGGTGTTAACAATAAGCAGCCCTATTGTGTGGTAGGTCCATGATGTTGTTTTGAAGTTAATTACAATATTGAAATGAAGCACACAAGCCTTTATTTATTTGACTTAATCTTTCCCTGGAAATATCCACGTAAGTAAAGGCTACTAGTATGGGGATGAGGTTGTTAGTGGTATAATGTGATGAAGCTAATCAAAATAATTACAAGAAATGGTGCTGTGGAAACGTGAAGATTTCAGGAAGACTAGATGTGTGTCAGCAAGAGTGGGACACTGGTGGACCAGTAATATTCAACAAACGAGCTGTTTCCTCATATACAGAGGAGGCAACTTTTATTAAGGGAAACCTTAAAGGGCTGAGAACGGGAATTTATCCAAGATGTAGAGAAAAGCTCATGTAAACATGGCAACTTCGGTTGACCTGAAACACCTACTAATGGGGGAATGGAGGGCATGTGACACAGAGCTCAGCTTTTTGTCATTGCTAAGAAGGGAGACACACAGATGAGCTCTGTGAAAATTGTGTGTAGTCTGCTTCGCTGCAAGGTTGATGCTGGCAGAAGACTCCTAGAATGACATTTAAGATGAGGGAGAAAATAAGGTGTGTTCTCAGGGGGCTCCTGAGGAATCGCAGCTGCTCGTTTTGGTGACTATGCAAATGTCTGTTCAGGCAAGACAGAGATGGTTGGAAGTTTTGCCCACACCTATGCTTTGTGGAACATGGGAGCAAAGTTCCAAGATTTAAAGAGATAATTTTGAATAATAACATGTTCAAAGTAAACATAATCGGTTTCATTGCTGCAAAACTAAGTAAAATTTAATTTTTCATATCACATCATCAAGTGGGAGGATTATGCATGGAGATGTCTAATAGCATTAGCACTGTTGAGTGCAAATTCAAGCCCTTAGGAAAAATGGCCCATCTCTAGGTCTAAGCACTCACTTCTTCCAGCATCTAGCAACTTCTGTACTCCGGCTGATCCCTAACTCTTCCTAGGCATGACCGCTTCACATTGCTCACTCAGTTCACTAAACCTTTTCTCTCTTATGCTGTGTGTCTTCTGAAACATATGGGTAGAGCAGAGAGTTTTGTTCTCTAACACACGAGTGCTCACCTGCAGAGTACTTGACTCTCTTACCTTGACTGCATGAATCAGTCAAGGCCAGGAAGGCTGCCATTTGGGTACTCACCAACTGGCCGGGAGCATGCCAGGAAAACACAACCCTCCTCCAGTGGCGAACGGACTGAAGAGGGGTTACGGGCAGGAGTCGGGCAGGTTGGATGGGGGACAATCATGAAAACACAAAAAAGAGCACAGTGAGAAGAGGTAGTAAATAAGCAGTACAGAACTATGCTCAGCAACTGAACAGTCATGCTACAGCAGAAGGTATTTTATATTAAGCCTTCAGCAGGAGTTTGACAGCTATTAGCATAATTAGAAAAGATCTTTTATGGCATTCCCCTACTCCTTCCTTTCTGCCACAGAACTTTCTCTGCTGTGTATTTTTTTGTTCATGTTCTTGCTGGTTTGTTTGGGTTGGTTTTTTTTATATAAACTTCTGAGTGCTCATTTTGTTTCTTTTGAGTTTTGTTTTGTTTTTATTTTTGTTTTTTTTTTTTTCCTGGTGAAATGTCAATACAACATAAAATGCTTTGTTTTTATCTGGAGCTCAGAGTCTGAGGTGAGAGTCTGTATCCTGTTTTTCTGCCCACAGGGATTCCAATGCTGAAGATAGTATTTGCGGGTTATGAGCACCTGTCCTTAATTTCTGTCCCCTTACTCATCTATCATCCTGCTCAGATTCTTCTTGGCAGTCTGTTGGTACCAACAATAAAATCTTGGATGGTTTCTAGGCAAAAGGTAAGAATTGCTTGTTTTGATTTATAATGGAAAGTGGGCTGTGAGGTTAAAAAAAAAAAAAAACTAAACACATATCTTAAACTCCTCAAATTCCTTCTTGGAGATCCCATGGTAGGGATTTTTCTGTTTCTTTACTTCAGTTGTGACAGTGATAGCCACAGTAGTATCAAATTAAAAATCCTGAACTTTATCTCCTTTGGCTCTTGAAAGGTTCAAATCTTGAAGTTAGACCTCTACAATTAGTTCAAATTATGAATTCATTCAAATTATTAATTCAGATTATGCTCAATAAGAATGGCTCCATCTTTAGCTAATAAGCACAGCTTGGCTCTTCCTTATGGAGCAGTGATAAAAATCTGTCCGCTAGCATGGGAGTTGGAGAAATGAGGTAAAAGGAGGGCACTTTCTGAACTGAACTGAATTGAAGCAGGATGATAACTTTTTTTCTACTTGGGTCACCCTTTACAATAGAGAGAAGTCTACAGGAGTCTGGTGCATCACATTTCATGCCAAAATTATGGCATGGGATAGCTTGTAGGATAGACTATAACCTGGAGGTTTTTGCATCGACATCACTGATTCAAATTATGCTTATTTCAGTACAAATTGAAGCTATTGACATCTGACAGCCATTCTGTGATCTGTATGAAATAACTGCAATGGTTTTAGTCAGGTACTCAGAACAGTAGTAACCACCTCACAGAAAAATAGTCCGTGCAACTGATTTTAATGCTGTCTTTAATGTTCTGTGTTGAGGATCAAGAAGCTGTGGCAACTGAATCAGTCTTTGACAGCCAATTTTGGGTGAAGGTTGAGACCTCCTGTGGGAAGCCCAGCGCCACTAGTACCCTGCATTCTCCACTTGTCAGTGGAGAAATTTTTTTTGATAACTTCCATGTTTCCAATTTTCAGCAAAACCCATCAGGCCACCATTTTACTAGCTTCACTCCACTAAAGTCACCATGCTATCTTGAATGCTAAAATTTCCCCAAATCAGTGATTTTTATGTGGCTCCACTTTGATCACCTGATTTGTAAAAAGCATGAAAACTCTCAATTTTCAGGAACTGAGACCAGAAATCAGACGGTGTTAAGATACACTTACCTCAGCATTTAAAAATGGAAATTTGAGAATCATATGTCATTTCTCCATCAGTATGAAAGTCATGATTTTTTTAAAATCAGAAATTATCAGGAGGCATTGCAGGTTGTGTAAAGAAAATTCCATGCTATTCCTGCAGAAAGATAGCCTAAAGTTGATACTGCTGGTGACAGAAGGATCCCTGCAGTGCTGGCTTCTCTTCAGCATCTAACTTCCCTACTGCCAAAACCAGGAGCGGGGCTGGAGCTTATTGAGACCTCCCTGATCCTCAGGGGTGGTAATGGCTTTTAGGGGCTGCCGTCAGTTGCTGCAAGTTAACACAGGCTTCAAACAGGGCATTAGAAAAGTCAAGCAGTATTGGAGAGATTCACACTTCACCAGCACTAGTTTCTTATTCATTAAGCATCAAATAAACCTCCTGTGCTAATCAGACTGTAATGTTACTGTAGAACCACTTTGGGGGATTGTTGTTCTGTTGCAGCAGTTTCTTCAGTTGGTCTTCTGTATTATTCACAAATGTTATTTTAATTACTCTTTGAAAAAAATCAATGGGGTTGGGTCTCGTACAGTTGCCGTAAGTATAATAGAAGTGAATGTTGTGACTGGATAATGGTCTCCCGCTTTGAAAATAAACATGTCATCATCACCCTTGATGTTTATTTTCTATAAACACCTTGGCTTCATTTTGGCATCTCTCTTGCAGGGGGAGACGGTTATCCAGTCACAGTACTCAACTGCAGTGACATTCTTACTTTAATTATGATAGTACATGTGATCTGGTTGTATGAAATTGAATTTAAATATTTAGAGGTTCATCTACACTAAGGTATTTTGAGTTTGTAAATATGGCATCAGAATCTGCCAAACTACAAAGTTAAAAAATTGTTTCCCCAAACCAAATGTGGAACGATGTCTCTCTCCAAAGTCTCCTGCTGAATAATATCCAAAAGACTAATCTCAAATGGCTAGATTTAACAATAGTTAAATGCTGGTATTTCTGAAAGCTGGTGTTTCTGAGGGGAATATAGCCTATTTATTTTTAAAGGTTTGGATTTTTTTAAGGGTTTACATTTGTGCTGGAGCATTTTTCAAGCAGTGCTTACAAGTTTTAAATGTACAATATTAAAGGTTAATATCTACAATAAGAAGACCCCTCAGACATCTCTCAGACTGAAAATTACTTATTTAGCCAACCCTCCAGAAATGATAAATGTCTCACTCAGCAGGCAAATGCTGGTCTGTCAGGACACTTCACCCAAAAGGCTAAGGAAAACAGAGGATCCAAATTTCAGGAATTTGCAAATGTCATTAATTTCCCTCTCACTCAGGCTGATTTGTCCCATACAAGAAAGCCCTGAGCTTTTTTTGTTGCAGAGCACACCAGCAACAGGCATCCTTCACAGTGACCACATCGCCATACAGGAGCAGCTGAAAACCTAACACCTTGTAAGCCTGTCACATTTGCCTCCTAAGTTAGAGAGGCTGCTTCCTGCCAAACGAGAAGCACGCTCAGCTATCACTTGAGTTGGGCTTCTGTCACACACTGAATAAATAGTTCAGCCGGTATAGTTGGCCAGCCTCGTGGGGAACAGAGAGCTGGACCCTGCCATCAAATAAAGGCATGTGGTTTCTCTCCTCCTCAGTAAGAGTAGACTAGAGCTACAACGACGTCGGGTGTCCCCGGCATAAGATCACCTCTGGACTGACGTATGTTGGCTTATTCTTACCTTTTCTCAGAAAGGAAGGTATAAACATCAGAGGTGCATGACATCCACTGCTGCAGCAGTGAGTGTACTCTGAGCAGGCTTTGAGGAGGACAGGCAGCACAAAGGTGTTGGCAGAAATTTTCTTCTTCACAGTCGTTCCCTAAGTGGGTCAGAAGCTCTTGTATCTGTGCCACAAGTGGTTTGAGTGGGGTCCAAATAAAGACTTTCTGAAAGACATCTGAGACCCACCTCTGCTTCCTTCACTGGCACTGTAGCCGTGTTTCTTGTGGCTCCTCTGTTAAGGCTATCTATGTATGAGGTTGTGATGGGCTATCAGAGATAAAAACATCATTACAAAACCCAGAGCAGCCTGTCACCCGCATGCTGACTCCTCATTTAGCCTCCCAGAAGTACCCACAGCATTTTGTTGCCCCTTATAAATAAAAATCTTTTCTTGTGCTGTTGATTGTCTTTTATCAATATAAAAAAGTGACTGTTTTGTTTACTGTTCACAGGCACTGAAGTTAACCAGGCAGCCCAAAACACCCGCGAAGGTATAATTATGGAGATGGCCTGTGTCACAGTGAATGTATATATGTACTATACTGTACACACAGACAATTGAGACAACTGGGTATTTGTGAATGTTGCTTCAGTGCATATTTTATTTTTATATATATAAAAAAATATATATATATTAAAAAGATACCTGTTAAGTGCCTTACAGATGCATTTTTGGCAAAAGCATTGTTTCCA
The DNA here is from genome assembly GCF_018691265.1 of Tyto alba. Taxonomy (NCBI): domain Eukaryota; kingdom Metazoa; phylum Chordata; class Aves; order Strigiformes; family Tytonidae; genus Tyto; species Tyto alba. The sequence continues at coordinate 10,105,732 of NW_024881297.1, forward strand.
GAACCACTTTGTTGGTTACAGCAAGAGGTTGTACAGTATTTTGGAGTCCTTTAGTTTTTATTTTTCTAACTGAGTGAACGATTGTGACTAACAGCTGTTTCTTCCATTGCCCCTGCTTTGAAGCCAGGGTGCACCAGCTGTATGTCTCTGTTTTAAACTAGCCAAAATGACCAGAAGCCTATCCCACTGCTGGCTTACCCTGGGGAAGAGCTTTCTGAAGGTTCTTTTTTTCCAAGATTGACTTGAATTTCTGTGTGACTCTGTTACACTCCCTAGTCATATGACTGTGACATGCCTTTTTCTTCTGAGTTTGTGTATACTCAGCATGGGGCCATCCATTGGATAGAAGCTGAGAAGCATGAATTATTTGCATTTGTTGACACAGTTGTCTAGACATTCCTTCAAAGTTAATGGTTTCTCAAAAAAATTCTTTCAATTCCATTGTATGATATTGTGCCATTGTATATCTTAAATGCCTCATAAGCTTCTTCAAAGAAATGGTCTGGTGTTTGGGTTATGAGTGAAGTATTTGTGTTTGCAACTAGGAGATCTTTTATAATTTACCCCTGAAGAACACAAATTTTTGTTTTTCTTTTTTCTTCTCCTTTACCTTCTCCCCGTGCAATGCACGGAGATCTGCAGTGACAGAATTTAGGATGCTAATATTGAAACAGAGTCTTTATTGTAGTAAGCCAAGCTATGTTTTCTATATTGCTGCATTGGTAATGAATAACAGCTTGTGAGGACAAGGAAGTTGACTATTTTTTTTTTTCCCCAATTAAAAGGATCCTTACAGTAACAGAGATGCTATCTTAGCTTATTTGACAATCAGTCACAACTTGTTAAAAAATAAAATGTTACTCTTTTAAATAAAATTATATAGAAAAAGAATACAAAGTACTATTTCTAATGTCGGTGTTGAAGAGAAAGGAACGCAGGCGTATATTTAAACATATAGCCAGCACTGCATCTTGTCTGGGAGATGACGATTTCAGAAGCATGCTCTAGTCCAGACTCTGAGGTGTACCCAACTGAAAAAAACTGTGCTGGCAATTGTGCAGTAAAACATTAAAAGGAGTGAAAGAAATAGGTCAAACTGGGATCAATATAAATGCAGAAGTTTCATGTGTGTCATGGTAAATATTGCCTTGGTGCACGTGCGTGCAAACACCTAGGAGCAGAACTTTAGCAGATGTAAATTATCATAGCTCTGATATGGCTACCGCCATTTACACAAGCTAAAGATCTTTCATATGACAATAGGCATATGAAATTCATATTCTTCTGCCTTAGTGAAAAATACTGTGTTTGGTTTACCTAGTCTAGTCTGTTAGTCCTGTGAACAACAGGAAAGTAGCCTGGTACCAATTGTCGGTGCTTTACCTGACGGTCAGTCGGTGCAAGACCGCTCTGTTGCCATCTGTATGAGAAACAACTGGGAGCTGACAGCGTCACTTGGTTCAGAATTGTCATCACCAATAAAATGACTACGTAACGGAGGTATGTGAGGTGGCAACATGCTGAATTCTTTCATTCCCTGCAGGGGAATGAGCAGCGGGAGGGCTGGGGACTCTGCCCACCACCCGTGTCCCCCAGGGCTGTGCTCTCTCCTCACTAGCCACTGATGCAAAGGGCAGTGGGCAGTGAGCTCACACTTTTGATCAGAGCATAGTCAGATCCACCAACAGGCCAACCCGCGAGGTAACTGGAGGACAGCATGCATTGGCCCAAATTTGAGGTTCCCCTTCCATAAGCATGCTAACCAGTAACTGGCTCCATGTGGGAAAAAATGCCTTTGTCTGGGCTTAAAAACCCTGCTTGCAGCGGAGAGTTCTGACCTGGGACAGTTTCTTTTTGTTCTGTTTCCATAAACCTGAACTTCCAGAGTATATAAGGACTTAATCCCAATCCCACTGAAATTGATGACTCTTTCTGTTGGTTTTGAATAGCAAAGCAACAGGCCCAGAAAGAGTGCTCAATTTTTTTAAATACATAGGAAGAGTTCAAGCATACAGTAGCTTACTGTGGTTGTGTCAATGCTAAATAGTCAAAACACTGCAAGTACCCCTACTGAGCTACCTCTACGTACTGAACCTCTGACTTTCAGTACATCCGACAACTTGCTTAGATTCCACTGAACACATCCTTTTTTCTTTGTTAAATTTTTTCTACATTGATGAATATTTCAAACTGGTTTAAGATGGAGTTTTGTTAGAGCCTTTACAAAGTCCTTGTTGATTGCTTGGGGCAGCCTAAATATTGTGTATGAGTGTTGGAGGTGTTGGTCTAAAGGGAATATAAAGTAAAACTGAAATACATATGTTAAATCTGTACTTAATGAAACTTAATTGTGTATATCAATTCTGTTATGTTTAAAGACTGTTAAGAAGTTGGTTTCATGACTTGTTATTATGCCTATATGTCTTTAATAAACAGAATGGTTTTGAATTTAATTTTGTTAATAGGAAAGCAAGATAAAATTACTTATCCTCTAGGTCAACTTTTACCTCAGTTTTGTTCTTTTGTGGATAAGCTTTTAAACCGTTTGCTTATTCCTTAAAAAAAAATAATCTGTGAAATATACGGAAATATTTTGTGAACTAAACTTGGGGAAAGAAAATCTTCAGATTACTGCAAATTATCATCAACTGAAAATTAATTTCTTGAAGTCCACAAGTTTTTCAGTAGAGGATTAGAATGGTTCTGAATCTTTTCAACTTCCTGGCTTTAAATTTAACTGAGAGATACCTGGTACTGAACGTAATCAGGCAAAACTGGTGGTAAATGAGAACTTTGCCCATGTTAAAACAGAAGGATTTTCATGATCATCAACACTTATCTTCTGCATATCTATAACTCCGTCTAGTGATGGCAGAGGAAAAAAATGCCCAAACAATAAAAGAGCACTTCAGAGGTCACAGGAAGTCTTAGCACTTTGTGATGAGTTACTCAAACATTTTGTTTCCCTTTTTGTGCACTAAATTGAACAGCTTTTGATGGCCCTGGTAGTAGGTCCAAGACAAATCATTTTTTACATAGTTAAAATTGTGGTGGTGTTTTTTCTTATAGATCCTTAAATTGTGGTGGTGTTTTTTCTCATAGATCCTTTAATTAATGTGAATAGGTTATATGACAGAAAAGGCAATCTCAGCAGAAGCTGCACAGTTGTGCTTGTTCACAGAGCAAAAGGAAAGTAATCCAGCAGTTTGGTTTTACAGAAACAGTCCCCAACCTTATTCTGGCAGTCAGGGAAAGAGAAGCTGTTAGTTTTATTTGTGTACGGTTTTCTGTGGAAATATCTTGACAGCAGGAGGTTAGAAGGCAAGATGAAATATTGTCTGTCTTCAAGCACATTTATTTATGTGCAAGTGCATACGTGCATAAGAGATGAGCAGTTATGTATGTAGAAATCACTAGAAAGGACCAAGTCTCTGGTATACATTTTTTTTGCAAGACTGCATATGGAGAAAGAGCTACTTTTTTGATGTTATTCTGACATTAAAAATGAAATTTCAGACACTGATTTGTGTTTTGTATTGAATCATAATCTCATGCAGAACCTTTACAGCAGATGATTGCAGCACTGTATTTGTAAACTGTAGACTATTTTGCACTTAAATAGATGTTGATGCATTTGGGAATTGCAGCACAGTAAAGGGCTAAATCATAGTTTCTCCATTTTGTTATAATCCAAATGCATTTATATTACTATTATTATAAAGTGCCAGGAACACATAGTCCCTCGCAAACCCATTAAATAGACAAGAGACTAAATTCTGCCCTTGGTTACACTTGCACATCTCCAGTGAAAGGGCTGTTAAGCTGCAGGGCGGTCTCCCTAGGGAAGCCGTTTGAAAAGCCCTGCCATTGTTCTAACAAAGCTCGGTGATAATGTAGCACATGACAAGAGTAAATGAAGAGTATTTTACTTTAGATTTTATGGCCTGCCCTTTCCAGCATCTAACAAACAGAATCTCTTTTGTCCCTATTTCCATGGGTAGCCCCAATCTCTCAGACAAACACTACAGTATCATATCAGAACAATGTCAGAAGAGGGAAGTTGTCTTCTCTTTGCCGTTTTCTTACTTAAACTGTGTTATCATTTGTGATCATTAGACTGTGACTTCTTTGAGGAGGCATTTTGAATTAAATTCTTCAACATTTATGTGTACGGTTCCTGTAAAATTCTCATTCAACAGAGAACACCCTGCAGGATGGTAAGTAATCTTCTGGAGTGGCATGGACAAGGACTATCCAGTGGCTTTAGATGTGGAGGACTAGAGAAAGCAATGCCAGGAAATGTGGGTGCGAGGCATTGCTACAGGGGGGTCTGCTTCATGCTGGCATCTAGTGCTGTAGCAGAGGTCATGAAAGCAGCCTCTGAATTGTTCTCTTGCCAGAAATGTGGAGAGTGAGATCTTCAGTGAGAAGTGAAATTAAATTTGTTAGCGATTAAAAGGACAAGAGAGATGTGTTGGAAGCAACTGGTGCCAGTGAGGCCTCTCGGCTGCTCCCCTAAGCAAATTGCAGTCTCGGTGGAGTATCAGCTTCTCAGTCCATCAAATTGCAGTAATCAGGTCTGGAGCTGATGGGAGCATGAGTCACCACAATTTTCTCATCAGCACAGGCCAAGTTTTCAAAATATTTTTAGATGCGTTTCTGCCATCCAGTGACCTATAGAGTGACAAGAAAATGAGCAGTAACTGCTGTTGAATCGGGCTCTGCTCCCTGCTGCCTACCCGACTGCAGTTTCAGGCAGGTAGATCAAGGGCCTTTGGCATTCTTGTGCAGAAAAGAGCCCCACTGAGTTGATCCCAACACCTGGATTTGTTAAGTAATAAAATAACCTGTTAATTCTTAGGCTACCTGGTAGGTTCAAATCAACTCCGACTATGTTGCTAGCACAGACCAGAAGCAGGCATGAAATTAGAAACTGGTTGTGATCCCTGCTCAGCGAGAGAAACGATAGCCAAGAGCTGCAGCACACAGAAGAGGCGGTGCGTCTCCGAAGGATCCCATGCTGGTGCGTATCGTCCGCTCTTTACCTGTGTTCTGTTGCCACCTGGCCCAACCATTTGTCACCCAGTTAAGAAGAAAAAAGCCTCTTTGGATGGCATCCTCTGTGGGTGGGCTCCATCCAGTATAACTAACAAAATCAATGGCTTGCAGATGCTAGCATGCTGCTGTTAGTTCATCTCTGTAAGAGAAAACTTACTATTTATTGTCAGTTTTCCTACGAAATGGTTCCAAATGCTAAGGGAAACCAGCTCTCTTAAAAGGGAAGAAAATGGGCTGCCTCAAAGGAAAGACCATTTCATTGATAGTATTACAAAAATTATGGAGGTCATGTGAGAACTGGCCTTTTGCCATAAGAATTACAGGAAATAAAATTTGAGAATCCTGTGCCAATAATTGGGTATGAAATTCTATTGACAGAAGCTTTTGCAATTCTGTGCTCCCTCTCTTTCTTAGCGTTGTGGCTGCAGTCCTTCCCTATCAGTGTCCTTTGTCTGCTGCACAGCCTATAACCGAGATGTTACAAAATTCTATCTTACTTCCTGGTGCCTTCCCCATGTAGTTTTGCCACTTTTTGTCAAGAGTGTGTGATGAAATAAGTGATAAAATGCCTTTTCCCCCTATCTTTCATTCCAACATCCCCTCCCCCCCTCCTTTTTTTTTTTTTTTTAGCTTCTCCACGTTAGCTGTCCTTAACTGAACCTGTTGGTGTTATCACCAAGATGATGCTCTCATGTGCCTGGAGAGCCTCTCTAAGAGGATGCTGCCTTAGAGACCCCATCCTGTAGCAGCATGACAGGATAACCGTGAGTGAGAAACCAGGGCTGCTTGGGGGAAGCAGAAGTCGGCTTTTGTGCTGACACTGAAGAACTTTACCCATGCAAATTAAGGTTCTCGTGTTCTTCGTTCGGACTCGCAGCTCCCCTGAATGAAAACACCCGCATACACACGGGCCCGCAGCTCACTGCTGTACCTGTTATAGTCACTGTTTGTCCTTTGGGCAATCCTCTATTACTGCATGATATGCTTTGCCAAGTTCTTCAGCAAATTCTTGCTTGTTCTGTTTCATAATGTTGCTTTAAATTAACTTTTGGGAGAACCTCGGTATTTTTCTTTATGAAAATGACACATTTTCAGTGAAAAATTTTATATCACTGTCTGAAAAATTAACTGTAATTTCCAAACAGAGGCTCAGGACTATAAAAGATGCTGGTGCACCTGCATGGCTCACACATTCATTCTGCCCCTTCCCCAAAATCTACATGCAGCCTTCCAGGTACCTCACAGCGAGTTGCCTAAAGCCCCCTTTAGAAAACCACTACAACATCTGTTTAGGTCGAATTCCTTGATAAATAAAATATCTCCCAGAGGTGTAATAGCATACTAAAAATAAGAGCATGACAGAATTTAAGCCAGCTAATACGATAACTCTATTGGATGCAGCTCATGGAGTGTTAATGTGGGAAGCCTGTATCTTTTCAGCTCGGCTGTCTGCGAGCACCGAGCGTCGCGCACAGATCTCTCCTGGAGCCAGAGCCAAATCCCACAGCTGTGGGAGCAGTACTCCCCCGGGTCCTGCCACCCCGTGCTCGCAAACTCCCCTCTTTCCAGCCCCTCCAATGTAAAAACAGCTGAGTTGTGAGACGTGAGGTTTTGTGCGAGTCAGGGGAACAGAATAAAAGCGCTGCAGTCTGTGGAGCCTGACTTTTGTCATGTTCCTGATCAGGTAACACGTATTTGTGATGCGTAACACTCATGTGTAACCTCTCTGATTATACAGAGCATAAAGAGCTGAATACAGCTATACTATCACATATCAATGTTCCTAAATAATCTCATTTAAAGTATCTATTGAGACGTTGGTTAAAAACCAAGAAAAGTCAAACGTTGCTGGTACCTGATTTTTTGAAGACTTTTAGAGAGCTTTTTTTTTTTTTTAAGGTGCATGTTACCTGTAGAAAAACCGTTCTCTATAATAGGATGTATATTAAACCATTATATTCTATAATTTAATATTTTACATATATTTAAGCATGTATTTTGCTTGCCTAGCTCTTTAGCAGAGTTTGCTGTTGAAAGTAATCATCCCGTTTGTATTTTTATCTTGGGCATATACATAAATACGCTCTAGTGTAATGCAAGCAGCAGTTTCTTATGTTTAAAAAATAAATTTAGTGAGAAATTTCAGGATTTTTCAGTACCAGTGAAAATAAAACTTCACTCTGTTAAGGTGGCATAGCGGTATTCTTTGAATAGCTGCTGCTTCGAATGTGCTTGACATTTTTTTCAGAAGGCCCAATTTAGGAGTTTATTGTCTTAGCAACAAAATGTTTGCTCTGAACAATCCCAGAAGCACAATACATTAGCAGAAGGAAAAGAGTATTTATAGCCAGTAATTCAGCTGTTATAAATGATGACTGTGAAGAAAGAGAAAAGGGTTCCTTTTTAAAACATGCTGCCAGATTCTGGTTTCAGTGATGCTGAGTAAGATAAGTAATGTTCTTTTGATTAACAGTCAAGCGTTGGAGTGGTTTTTGTTTAAAGAAGACTTTATTAAGTTTTCTTTTTTCTCAAATTCATCTTTTTTGTTGTTTTGAACAGTCTTCTATCTGAAGAAAACTCGCAATGACTTCTTAGCCTACATTAAATTTCCACTGACAAACAGATAAGAATTATTAATTTGCTCCAGAAAGAACTAATAGACTTTGCCAAATAAATCATGCCGATCACCAAGTGTGCTATTCATCTTTTCTGCACATTATTGCTCTAAAATCATACTTGTCCTTTGAAAAATCAAAAGTCAAGTCAGTCCTTTGACTTGAAGTGAAAAACTTGGGCTGATGGTTGTCTTGGGCCTTACTTTTGTTGTTTGTTTGCAGTTCAGAAAGCAACAGAGCACTGGTGAGTGTGGATTCTTCGCTTCTAGGAATCTATTAAATGGCTCCTTCAACACGTCTGCGCCCTTCGCTTTACTGGGGATTTTGCAAGTCGACCGCAGCTGGAGACTGTACGTAACTGGTGCATAATGAATAAACGGCTCGGCTCCTTCCCTGCCCCAAAACGGGCTGCAGTAAGTTCTCAGAAAGTGCCCAGCGCAGTTGGGCTTCTTCCCTTCGCCTCTGTCAGGGCGTGTCCAGCGCCAGCCCCTCACCTCCCGCCGGGCCTCAGCGGTTCCCGCCCCACCCCTCCCCACTCCGCGCTTCTTCCCCACCCACGTCCACGGGGTTCGCTGGGCACGCCGAGGCGGGGCCGTGCCCTCAGAAGATGGCGGCGCCCGGGCTGAGGGGAGGCGGGGGGAGGGCGGGAAGCGGGGCTGGCGCGGCCGCCATCGCCGGGGCGAGGCTGCCCCCTGGCGGCGGCGCGGGGGCGAGCGGCGGGGCCAAAAAAAAATGGGGCGAAATTGGGAATGTGGGGCCTCACGGCGTCCCCCTCCCCAGCGGGCCCTTTCCCTGCGTGGGGCTGGAGCGGCGGCGAACTCGTCGGACGCGTGGTGTCTGCGCCGCGTTAGGCACTGGGAACTACTGGTGACGCTTTGCTGGGCTGGGTTAAATATCTTTCCACTTTGGGCTGTGCGTTTGCATAATAGAGATCAGCAAGTCACGTCTTCTGCCTCCATCCCAGAGGCCTGACGTCCTTGGTACCTGGCCGTCGCTTCCTAATGCACACTCTAACGCACGCTGATATACAGCGAGTCTGATCTTTGACTCGCCTTTGAAATAGCGACACATTTTCCCAACAACAAATTATGCTTTGACATTAGAAGGTGGCAATCTGTAATGGATATTGCAATCTGAAGATTCAAAGAGACTATCCGTGATCTTTGTCCTCAGCCGAGTAAGCTGGAGCCTCTCTTCCCTCCTACACATTATTTGATTGTGGTACATAACCTTGGGATGTACTAATAATCATTAGTCAGAGCTGATATATCCTTTATGAGCCTGCCCTGCTCAGGAAGGCAGACGTTCTCTAGAACAGCAGTAAATCAGCAAAACATGCACTTAAATATACAGTAAAATGTGGTTTGAGGCACGATCCTTCATATATCATAGAACAAAATGCTTTATTGAGTCGCACAGGCGCTAATGAGGAAAGAAGGCTGCTGCGACGAGATCTGCGAAGGGGAAACAATTTGGTGGGGGTGGGGGTGAGCCGGGAGAGATCCCTGAGCGGCTCATGGTCCAAGGGCAGCAAATAAACAGCTGTCTTTCTGCAACTGGATGTTGCAGGAGTCCTTAAGAGCACCTCCTCATCTTTTTACAGGCACTTCTCACTGCTACTTAAATCTGAGTGGATAAGTAACACATGCATCTGCAGCTCCCCCAGGGAGAGCTGGCAGAAGCAGGGGCAAACCCTCAAGAGTGAAGGAGAGGATGAATCTTCACCCCTCAAAAAGACACCCAGGTGTCATCTCCCCGTGCTCGGTTTGCTGGGGCACGCGCTGAATGTTTTACTTTCCAGGTTCCTGGCGTTGCTGCTTTGCTTCCCTTGGTTTGTGTGATCTTAAGCAGTTGCAAAACTGTGCCAGAAGGGCTGGCCAAGCCACCCAGCCAGCTCTCCGTAATGCCTGGGGCCTCATCCTGCACTGCTCTGGGGAGAGCACTGCCTCTGCTGAGAGCCTGAGCTCGCGCATCGCTGCTGACGCTGAGGGCTGCTCCCACAGGGCCCTGTGGCTTCCCCTGCTAATCTTGTCACCCATTTTAGAGCTGACCAAATCAATGCACGTTTGGCTTTTTTTCTTACTAGTGACAGTTCAACCAAAGCAGGAAATGTCTGTGATGACTTAACCAAGATTTGGGCCAACTGCGTCGCTTAATGCAACCCCTCCACATTACGTTTAGTGCCACTAATGTATCAGAGGGCTGCCATCCTCTGCTAACTGCAGTTGGGGTGGGCATCTTTAATCGAGCAGATGCAGCACTGCAGGAGACATCTTCTCTGAAGCAGAGGGGGAACAGACTTATGGAAGGGCTTGATAATGGGCAAAACCAAAGTGATTTCAGATACCATGGAAAAGTAGTAAGAATAGGCAACAGTGTTATACGCGCAAAGTGCAGGACTGATAGTTTAGGGGCAGTGGTTTATATTTTTTTGGAGCAGAGGGAAAGCAGGAATCATGGTGACATGAGACAGGAAAATGAATATGCAAGTAAAGGCGTGATGAACCAGCACATATGTATGCAAGTTAATTATTTCTAATTTTTTTTTTTTCAATTAGTATAGTTCAAGCATCATAATGGCATCAGAGGATTTAAGCCATAGGAGTTTTCACTGCCAAAACTGCGTTTGATGCCTGTTTGGCTGGTGGGGAGACAGGCTCAGGATTAGAGCTGACTGTGAACTGCTTTCCACACCTTTGGTCAGTAAGTGTGACCCAAAGCCCTGTCCCTTTGCTGAGGGATGGCAGCCTAACGTAGGCCACAGACGGCTGCAGGCTGACCCGCACTGGAGGAACTGAGTCCCCCCTGTTCCATCAGAACCTCTGTGCCCAACACAGCCATGGAAAACAAGGGAAGTCTTTCACTCGTCCCTCCAGTAAATGTTAGAATGGTTCATGCCTTTCTTCTCCTAATTCTGTCATTCTTTTCTCCTAAATTTGTTCCAGACATGAGCACAGATGAATTTTCATAAAAAACAAGTAACTTAAGAATGGGAATGTTTGAATGGTTTGCCTTTTAATAAATTAATCCGTGCCCATGTTTTTAACAGCCTTAAAAAGAGATGAAACCTCCATCCCTCTTGTCGTGGCAACTACAATAAACGAAACATGATTCAGAAGTCAAGAAAAAAAAAAAAAAACAGAAGCACTTTAGGTCTCAGCCAGGTCTGCAAAGTAGCAAAATTCATTACTAATTCAAAGGAGCTGTGTCCCTCAGAGCTCACCATTACTGGTTTTACTACTAATAATACTGGAGCTGCATAAATTTAACAGAAGGCAGAGCTTGGCAGAAGGCAGAGTGGTGGTGGAGTGCTGCTATCCTAATCAAACATCTCCATGAGGTCTTCGCTTGCTCCGGTCAGCCTGGCAAGAAGCAATTCTGGGTCACGAGGAAAGAGCTGAGGGGAGAAAGGTTACAGTTTTATAGCTATAGCAGTATGGTAACATTAAACCTAGAGAGATTGTGGAAGAGGCCATAGGTATTTGTAATTTATTCATAAACAGCTATGCCATCATAAGAGCTTTTTAAAATAATATGTGATAGTTCTTTAAATATTTAGGATTTTGTTGACCTATTTTCTCAGTTAATTAGGATTTTTTTGGCTGCATTATCAATTACTTGAATGCAGTCTGCTTTTGTCGCCATGGAGTTCAGCTACACTGGGTTACAGAAACGTGATTTCTTTCTAAGCCACGTGACACGGGAGAGGGAAGCCATTGTAAGTGTCTAGGCTTGGACTTAAAAACCTGTAGACTTCCTAGTAGGTAGTGCTTAAGCTCAACTTATTGAACATAAACCATTCACCCAGCATCCTTTTGAGTCCTAAACCAAATGTCTTTTTGATTACAGCACTACCTTTGGTTTCTCTGCAGTAAAAGGGCCATGGTGCAGCCACCCTTCTCTTCAAAGTGCAATGGTTAAGACCATCAAGCTCATCTCTGCAAGCAGCATTTGTGAGTACACTTCTTTTCTTACTCATTTATTTCGCCGAAGTCTTACTAGGCCTAGAAGTTAACTCGACGGAAATTTGGCCACGTGTGTAGTGCAAAGCATCACAGCACTAATCACACTGCAGTGGTCAGAAACCAGATCTTTCTGAATGCTGATAGAAGGCTCTGTTAGCAAAAGATGCACAATGTTCGTCACACTGCAGGGGTTTGAATGGGAGAACTCGTCATGTCCCACCTGTCTCCTCAGTGGGTCAATGGCAAGGTAAGGGAGGATGTGAGAGCAGAGCTTTGACTGACTACCAAGCACGAAGATGGCCAGCTAGTTGGAGATGGTCACAGGGCCCTCCTGAGAGAGGGGGAAATTGTCACCAGGAAGGATGTGTGAGCCATCAGGGTCTTGTCATGATCAGCTTAGCTCAGGGGTGATCGCTGCCGGCTGCCAGATAAGCTGCAGCGCCAAAGTTTAAGTCTGTCCCCCGTTATACAGCTTGGGGACCATTTGAGCCCTTCCACCTCAGAAGAGGACACCAGAAGGGGTGATTCCTGCTCTCTGAAAGGCTGTAAAATGTACGTCTCGAGAGGATCATTATCAGGCCTATTTCTGGCTCTCTCAAAGCTGCAGTAAAATAAACCTTTACCCTTGCTGTCGTCACCTCTCCTTCTTAGAAGGTGTCAAGGATCTTCATGTTTTCCAAGGGCTGTTTTAGTGGCCTCCTGCAGAAAACCACATGGTCAGAGAGAAGTTTGCACAAACTCGGAGTAGAAGGGTGCTGTTAACTTTCCACGCAGCCCTTGCTGGAGATCTCCAGAGTGACCTGGGAAGGGTACTTCTCAGTGCGTGTTTCTGCACAGAGTGTTACTGAGTTGACTTGAAGTAAAAGACTAAGTAAATGCTGGCTGTCAGGCTTCAACAAGCTTCCTCATCAGGTGCAAATGGACAGGAAAGGTTTTCTTCCATTTGCACCTGATGAGGAGACATGTTTCTCCCTCAAAAGCTGGTGTCCGCCACTCTGTGTTTTGTTCCCATAGATTAATTCAGTGTTCTTTGAATCAATGTTCTCCACTAATGAGTTACTGCTTTTTATTTTCAGATTGAAATTTAAAATCTACCGGCAAATATTTTGTCATCCGAGGCATACCAAGTGCACAGAATCGAACCTGTAAGCTCCTAAGTGAGAAAGGTTGGATTTATACCAGGGTTTTCTAGTTCCTAGAAAGAAATATAGCACTAGAAGGTTTTGCTGGGATTAAACAGGAGACAATACTACAGTGCAGAGGAAGAATTTCTATTTTTGGTTACACCCTTAAGGCAACAGAGGAAGCGTATGGCATGGCTGCAGTGACAGCTAATGAGCAGATATACAATATTAATTGCAGTAAGCGTAACACACACTGAATGATCTATCAACTTCTATTTTCTTAGCAGCTGTAGCTTCGAAACTTTCGACTAACGCCTCTGAACTGGCCGCTTCGAGTGTGTCAGCCTGTATGGCGGCACACAGAGGCACTCCAGCACTGCTTCCTATCACCTGTGCTCTGCAGTCCGGGCTACTTGCACCTACGCCGGCTGCCGTAGCGCTGCTTTCGGCGTCGCAGACGTTTCAGATGATGGTTGTCTTCCTCCCGCCCCTCGAGGGGCTGACCCAGTTGTACTCGGCTTGCACCAGCACGAAGCTGTTCTCCCGGATCTTTCGGAAGTGCATCGCCTCCCCGTTCTCTCTGAGGGTGAGGACGTCGGTGCCCGGCTGGCTGAAGGAGACCTCCGTCCGCTTGTGGCAATGCCGGGCACCGGCGCCGCGCACGGCGGCTGCCAGCGCCAGGCCCAGGGTGGCGGAGCACACCAGGAGGACCCCGAGTTGGGCTGCCAGGAGGCGGGTCCCTCTGCCAGGGTCTTCCCCCTTCCCAGGAACAGCGGATTCGGGAGCCGCTCTGGTCACCCACGGCAGGGTGTTCCCACCCGCCGCCTCCTCCTCGCCCCCGGCGCCTGCCTCCTCTGCCTGCGGTGCCGGCTTTCCTTCTGCCGTTTGCCTCGAAGCGGATGACAAATTGCCGGGAGCGTCGGCGTCGCCGGACCAGGCGGTTGTCGCAGCGGCGTCACCCAGGTGGGTGTGCACGTGCGGGGCAGGAGGAGACGCTGTCGCACGCGGGGAGGCTTTCGAGAAGGCCCTGCTCTTGGTAACGGCCTTCGAAAGCAAAAGCGCGACGAGATGCGCGGTGAGGGAAGAGAAATGCGGCCAATTAGGTTCTCGCTACCTGCATCACGGTACAGTTCAGCTCTATTTCTGGCGCCCCTGGCCTTGGAATAACCCTGCTCCATCCCCTGGTTACTCGGGAGCTTTTAGAAAATGAGGCAGATTCAACCCTGCTCCATCTGTATCAGAATTGTCGTGGGAGGGAGAAGGTGCTGGGAGTTGGTGCCAGCGGGGCAAGGCAGAGCAGGTCAAAGGGGGAGAGGCAAAGGGCACAGGTGGAGAGGAAGGTCCCTGCTTTGCCTAAGGAAAGGTCTGCAACCCCTGTTGTGGTGGTGGTGGTGGCAGTGGCGTGTTTCACAGGCACCGTTATCACCAGAATAAAAGCCCCACTTTATAAACAGTTCCCACCTTGAGTGACTCCAGGGTCATGCTGGAAGGACAGGCGTGATCTTCCTGGCCAAGCTTCATCTTTAGGGTCACACTGGGCCCACTGGGATTCAGTGTCACCCTTCTGAGACTGCAAATCAAACCGTGGAGTGGAGGGACCCAGGAGACTCAGGGCAGCCGTGGTTTTGGGGCAGTCACATACAGCCTGTGAACTCTCCCCAAAGCCCGCCTTGCTTTCTCAGTCTGCACAGGCCAGTTTGAAACCTGCTGCCTCTCAGTGTTGCTTAACCACCCATTTTAGTGGGAGTGATTCTTGAGTGTTCCTGTTCCTAGGGGCTCTGCCCGGTGCCGCACACCTTATTTTATCCGTCACAAAATGACAGCCACTCCATGCCAGTTCTGCAGCCCAGGCTTTGCTGGAGATATCATCCAAGACTAACTGTGAAACAATCATACAATTTAGGAGGCCCCCAATGAATTTTTCCACTCCCACTGTGCACCTGGATCCCCATCCAAAACCTGCAAAATGTACTGGAGTTTTTGCTTTGGCTCCACTGAGATTTGTATCTGGCCCTCGGTAGCTGGCACCTCTCCAGCCTGTCCAGCTCAGCAGGCTTTTTCACACATCCATTAATTACACCAGAAAAACTCTCACCCTCTACTATTGTTAGCAATTTCTAAAGCTTGCTGCGAAGACAGTGTGACAGGAGCACAAAGCTGAAGTAGGAGCCCTGGCAAGCTGTGAAGCAAAGTAGGGGAGAGTCAGAGCATCCTTTGTGGAAGGGAGGGTTTGTGAAGGTGCTAGTAAAATACAGTAGTAAATACAAGAGGTCCAGTGGCTGAACTGCAAACTGTAAAGTAGCTGGCTGGCAAAGTTAGGGTTGCATGTGTATGGACCACTTGCTCTCAAAACGCAAACATCATAATGCAGGGATATACTGCAGGATTTGGGACTTTAGGATAGAAAATGGAATTGTCTCAGAAGTCCTTGCCCTCTCTCACCTCATTTGTCCTTTCTTTTTGTACGTCTACTCACCTTTCTTGCCTAATTTCTCAACATTTTTATTTCGTTATGCTCTTTTGGTTTTGCTTTGTGCAATACTCTTCCTTTGGTTACCATCTTCTGTCATTTGTCCACTTCTCTCCACGGCTACAACAGGTGCTCATGTTACACATATCTCATATACTTGTTCTCTGTCTTCTGCTCCTTCCTGTATATTTCTGCCTCATTCTCTGCTGTATGTCCCCTTCCTCTTTTATTTTCTGTGAGATTACTTCTCTTACTCCTATGTCATCCTGCAACCCAGATCTAGTTCTTTATTTTCCTTGTATTTTTCTTCTCCACATCCCCTGCATATTGGACTTCCCCTACTAACTTCATGCCCCGTGTCTCTAGGCCATCCCTGCTTTCCAGCTTCTCCACTAGTTCCCATCTGAGTGTCCTCTCTGCTCTGCAGCCCTGGTATTCTCCAGTTTTTCTCCCTCCTCTTGCTCTCCTTTTCTTTTCCTACCTAATTCCTCGCATGCCCTTTCCAGCTCCCCCATCTCCTTCCATACGTGCAGCCACCCCGCTCCCCCAAGGCTGCAACCCTGGGCTTCCTCTCCTGAGGCCACCCCTTCCCAAAAGGTGCTCCCACCCGCTCATCCCATCTGCCAGGTCTCACTCTCCCAGCTGTCTTGGGTGGGTGCACCCCTCGCTTGTGCCTAACTCCACCATCACCACCACCCCTGCCTTTCTGGTCCATCCCCCCGGGCTGACCCTGCCCTCAGAGAGGACAGGGCTTCCTTGACTGTCCCCACAGAAGATGGAGTGTTTGACCTCTGACGAATCGTCATGGGTGGTACCTATCTGGCACCTCTGGAAAGGAACATCTCAGCTTTCCATGGGAATAAAACACATGTTTCCAGCCCAGTAACATCCCGTAGCCTGTAGTCATGTCTACATATGGAAAAGTTGGTTTAGATTGTTTTCGCAGCAGGACTCATAAAATTCCAGGCAGCAGGCTCAACAGGGAAACAAAAAAAAAAAAAAGGTATAAAACCCAATTGCTAGTTAAAGTAAAAAAACTAAAACTCTTGTAACAGTCTCAGTGTAGCTTTAGTCACTTGTGAGACCTACGTAGGCTGCTTGGTGCTGTGATGAAGTAGAGAGGTTTTATCCTCATCTTCTCTTAGACCCTTCTGTCTTTGGAGAAGACCTCCTCCCCGTCCCCACTGCTTACCTGCTGGTCTTCCTTACACGCTGAACACGAGTGTGGGGTGGCAGCGCTGGCAGTGCCTCCCGCTCTAAGGTATGGGCAGAGGAAAGGCAGGGTCAGTAAGTGAGACCTGTCGCGGTGGCTCGCGCGGGGCTCCCTGGGCTCTGCACCGCCAGAGCTGTATTTTTAATAACATCTGATCATTTATTCCTATCCCCATCATTTTCACCCACAGTATGAAATGTCGCATGAAAGCTCATGCGGCCCAAACCCCCTGAGACATCTGAGCAGATATCCTCAAACCCAGATTTCATAATTGCTTTGAATCCTTTCTTCCTTTCCCCTGCAGATGGAGAAATAGGTCTGCCGAGTTCACCGTTTCACTGAATATTTGCATGCGCTTTTAGAAAAATACCATAGCAGTCAATAGTTTAAAATCACATTTTTCAGTCACCTGGCCAGTCCTCCGCTTGGTTGAGCAGTGCAGGGTCAGGCTTTTAAGGGTTTTGGATTTTTTCCCTGTCACTGTCTGTCACGTACCATCTCCAAAGGATTATTTCTCAAAATTTCAGCAAGCAAACACCCTCTCGCTTCCCCCCACACACCCCCCACCAGCCGCAGACACCTTCCTACACAGACCCTTGCTCGCCCATAGGGAAACTAGTACTGTTTTCCTTCCCCGGGAGGGCTGGAGAAATAACTCTTCCCGCCGTGTAGTTTACCCATCGAAGGTGCTGTAGCTGGAGGCATCTTCCCAGGAGAGGAGACCTCGCAAGGCGTCCGTCATGCTGGGGTCTGGGGTGGGGAGGGGAGGCTCCAGCCCCCGGCCGCTGGACCCGCCGCTCCCGCCGGCCGTAGCGCGTGAAGGCCGGGCCGGCTGCTTTGGCTCGGCAACGGGAGGGGCGTCTGTCCCAGCCCCCAGACCTGGCTCCGGTGCCGGCGTTGCTGTGATGCCGGTGGGGCTGGCAGGCGGCAGGGGGCTGTGCGGCGGGGAGCCCGGGGCAGCCGTGGGAAAGGTGGGACCTTGTCCAGCACGGAGACAAAACAAGAAGCAGAGAGTGAGGAGCAGAAGTCTGTTGTCTTTGGTTTGCTTGTTTCGAATCCTACTTGGTGCTAACTTTTGCCAGGAAGTATCGTAAGAGTGACTTTCTTTATTTTTCACGTCACTTAATTTTAAGTGGGAACCCAGGTGGAGAGTAAAGCAGCAAAACCTGCTGCCTAAATTGTGGTCAAGTAAAATAATTAAAACTCACTCTTGGTGCCGTGCCAAAAATGCTGAGACACACATCTAATTTGGGTATAAGTAAATTCTTGGAGCGTTTTACTGACCAGAGGCCACATAAATACAACTAAACACGTACCTGAAGGGCAATAGTCACATTTAGGGACAAATGTGTTCCTTTATTTAGATAGCATTGCTAATTGCACTTGCTTGTCTTCAGGAGCTGAGATATTAGGTAAAGTATGTCGTATTTTAGGGTTTGCATTGAAATTGTAAGATCTGTCCACCCTGTTTATCTTTCTGGTACCCTCCTTGGAACTGGCTCCGTCACCTCGAATGCTGACCCATGCCCTCACTTCAAGGAGTTCGCCACAGCCACCACTGACCTCCCCGACGGCCACAGGAGTTAAACTGCTCCCTCCAGCTTGTTGGGGTCACTTGTGTTCAACGTTTGCCGGAATAAGCTGTAAAACTACTCTCCGGGAAGCGGTCGGTAAGAAACCCATACCTTTGCTCGCCGTACCTGGGGGGTGTGGGCCAGCTGGTCCCTGCGAGGGCGCGGGGGTTACGGCGTCGGGCTTCTTGCTGCTGCCAGCAAGCGTTTTGTTTTGCCCTCGCTGAGCCACGATAGCAGATTCTATCTTTGTCCAGTAAACGAAGTATGACTGGACTACGGAGATGCTGTTGAAACATAATTAGGCAAGAATTTACTGGCTCTATAGCCTTTACAAAACATCCAGCTGTTTTAATCTATCCAGGACTGGTTTAATCCAAACAGAGAAGCGGTGCAAAAGTATTTTAAAGGATTAGCCCCTCACACATTTTATATTACAAATCCAAGATACCAGGTCCCATAAGAAAGATGAGGGGTGAAGAATCATAATTAAGATCAGCCAAAAAAAAAAAGTGTGGGAACTTAAATATATTTAAAAAAAGCGCTATTATATTCTCTGTGTTGATAGAAGTACATTTGGAAAACTTGGACTAGCTCTGCTTATAATCTTCCGTAGGCAGGGAAACAACAGTGGTATTTACTAATTAAAACAAGTCAATATAACTTGTACAAACAGCAGAATAGGTACGAAAGAAAAAAGTCTCTCTTCTCAGCCCTCTGATATTTGAGTCTGCCTAACCCTCTGCTTTTTGTCAGGTGCCAGAACTGTATTGGCCAGCCTTTAACTGCTCACCCAGAGACTCTTATTTAAGCTGGAGATTTTGGGAGAATTTCAGCTCAGATTGTTCAGCTGCTTCTGAGAATTAGCTAAGGGGAAACCAACCCAGGTTTTTCTGTGCCAGATGACTCCTACGAGACATTTTTAAGCCTAACAAGGAGTTTTGCTAGAGGCTGTGGTAGGGAGAAAAGGAAGAGGCTATCAGAAATCAGCTTGGAGGGCCAAAATCCAAAGGGTAAAGGAAACATCAGAGCAGGTGGCCAGGAATAGGTGTTGTTGCGTTTGGGTCAGGTTTATTCAGTTGCTTGAGTTTTATGTGTTTTTAATAGTATTTCCCAACCTAAAACAACAGGCAAAAATTCAAAATGCCAAGCAGCAATATTTCTGTTTCAGTGAATCTCTGTTGAATCACAATGAGATACACAAGCCACGGCACTCACCGGGACGCTTATGTTTTGCGGAGCAGCCAAGGATCTGGCCAAGCAGCTTCTAAGTGATTTTGTAAAGTCAAAACACAACAATTTAATCTCTTCCAAAATGAAAAGTCACTGTGCTTCCTCTAAGACAGCCAGTTAGAAGATGCTTAATTTCATTCCAAATCAGTTTGGCACTTTGGTGCAAAACAGAGATGTCAGGTTTTGACCCAGTGCTCACTCTCTCTTCCTACTGTGAATAACTGTTTACATTTAACTTATTTTAAAACCACTAATTTTAAATTAATTTTTTTTTTTGAAAGAAGTGATATACAAGATTATCCTATAGGCAGGAAAGTTCTATGGGCTATGTTATTCAGAAAGATAGGCAACATGGTCACAGTTCTCTCCTTATGCCTTAATATTTCTATTCCCTAAGTGCTTGGGCTGTCATCTTCCAATGTATTTATTCTGAGAAAATAGTGACCATGTAAATAAAAAGCAGCACTACCCAGCAGATATAAATGGTGATTTATGTACCAGCTGGAATGCTGTTGCAGCATTTGATAAGTATTTAGCTATATGGGGTTCAAGATTCATAAACCACTGTGCTGGACAAGTACGATGGAAAAATAAAGCCAGGCCTTTAACTGGGCAGACACAAATTCTGGTTAGGAACCAGCACGGTCTTACAAAAACTTGATGTCTCCAATGGGTTGGGCTGGTGCTTTCCATACGAAGGACAGGTTTCTCTTCAGTGACTTGTCTGAGTGGGTGACGGTGTCACCATCTTCAAAACAAGTCAGAAGTTTGGAACCAGGAGGGATAAAGACGAATGTGCCAGCAACTTCGTCATTAGACACTTTGCGAGCTTGAAGCAAAAAGCCCATAAAATCCCGGGTGCTCCTCACTGTCACTGCAAGACAAAACAGGGGACATGAAAGGATTTGTCTCGTTGTCATGGGGTGAATTGTTTGCAATGGAGTTTCCAGTGGTAGCACTGAAACAAAAGAAAACCCTGTGCAACAGCAACAAAAACATCTTACTGTCTTTGTCCTCACGGTTTGTCTTGGATGCACTGGGTGCAGGAGGCCAGGCTTTAGCTTTGCGGCACGTGATTGCACACAAAGTTTGCTCAAGTCTTTTTTTACCCCTTTGATTATAAGCTGCCAGCCACTTTGCATTAGGCAGCATGCAGCCATTTTTAAGAGAGGAGGTTTGGGCAGCGCCCTGTATGTATGCAAAAGCTTGTGTGCTGCCCTCGGAGGGGTTTTATTTTGCATGGGGATGAGCAGGCAAGCGGCCAGGCTGGGGAGAGGTGCCACTCAGCTCTGTCTGCATCTGCCTCAGGAGCAGCAATGCTGGGGACAGGGCGTCCTGCCCCACCGCACCGAAGAGTCAGGCGAGTCACCCGGAGCCCTTGGCGCAGTGCAGAGGAGCAGGGGAGGCGACTTTACCCCCTGGAGGCGCGTGTGATGAGGTCTGGCATAGTTGAGACACAGCTGAGATCAATGAATCCCGACCAAAGCATCCAAACCCTCCGGCAAACAGTTGATCTGCAACATGGTGAAAACCTGGAGTTGGCCATCACCTGAGAAACCTTAAGCCAAGTGCTGCAAACAGAATCCTTCTGAAAATACGTTCATTTCCTCGTGACGAGAGAGGTGACGTAGCTCACTCGGCACAGTTACCCCTCTTCCCAGCCCTCACAACGATTAACACCGGCTGCCTGAAATTAGTCATCGTGTATTTTTCAGGGGGAGGAATGAGCAGCCGTCCCTTACCTGGCACCCTGTCGCCTGGGACATAGAAGGACACGTTGGTGTGGACGGTAACGTAGTTGTTGCTGGGGCTGTGGAGCTGCGCTCTCAGGTGCCTGGGCACCATGTCAGCGCAGGCGGAGAGGCTCGCGCCGTGCGAGAAGGCAGCCGCGCAGGAGACCAAGCAGAGGGTTGTGCACGCCCAGCCGACGACGGCGGTGGGGGCTCTCCTGCTCTCCTCCATCCCACGGCGGAGCGCGACGGGCAGGCTCACTTCCACGCTGCGGCTTCCGCAGCCTGCGAGCCCGTCTGGTGCCTCGGAATGAGCTGAGCTCCCGAGCCGCCCTTCCCACAGCCTTTAAACGAAGGAGAAGAAATGATCTCTGGGGTGCACGGAGCCACTCGGGTGACCCACATCATTTCACATTTTGAAGTAAACTGTTGAGGCTGGGGCAGGGTGGGCACCGCAAGAAGAGGCGTTTCTTGCGAAGTTGCCCGTGGAGGGAGCATTCAAGTGGATTTTCTCTAAAATGTCTTGCGGCATTTAGGGGGGCAGCCGCGCTCAGCACCTTCCACCACTCCCAGCCCAAACGTACAGCCTGCTCAACTGAGGAAACATCTACCCGTAGACCTGCAGAGGTGCCGCCAGGCCCCATCCCTCGCGGGGCCGGTGCCCAGCACCGTGCCTCTCCCTGCCCGCCGGCGCGGCGCCGTGTCCCCGCAGGGACAGCGTGTGGCCGCCACTCGCACCCTTTCGCAGCCCACGCGTCACAGCTCGGAGTCGTGGCGCTGCTTGCGACCATCGGACCCATCCCCAGCTGCCCAGAAGCATTTCTGCTTGTCCTTCTGGGCCAGGGCTTGCTGTTGCTGACGAGGAGGCAGCGACGCTGTCCTTGAAGTCAGTGATGGAAGGCTGAGATAAACGGGCAGCTGTTTTGGCTAATGCCAAGATTTCTCCTTATTCTCCAATTTTTAATCCAAGCAAGTATATTTTCTTGACACGGCTGACATTTGATATTTGGTATGCTCTGACTTTAGTACCGCTCAGCTTTGGTGGCTGGCAGAAAACACATTTCCAGATTAGCTGGAGTACTGTGTTATTTTTCAGAATGCACTTTTGAAAGTGAAGGTGAAAAACAAGCACACAGTATTTAGCGGAATGGATATTGTAAGGCAGGTAGTCCTGCTTTTAATGTAGCACTTTCTAAGGTCTTCTTTTCAACACAGCTTTTCCTGGCTTAGCTTTCATTATGCTTAGTCAATAAGTAGATGTAAATAAATCAGAGGAAGCCAGAGGCTGAGGAGGTCTAGCTTACACCTCCGTCTCTAGCACTTCTGCATCCTGCCAGCTGACTGACAAACCACCACTGCCCATGAAGCAGTTCATGCCCAGCCTGAAGCAGGGAGCAGACGGATGCAGCTTAACCTTCCACAGCCGAACATCGTGCCACTCCAACCACTTAAGCGCCAGAAAATGTTTGGGGGGGGGGGGGGGGGGTCACAGGAGCCTTCGCTAATCATCCCAGCCCCTGCAGGACCAGCGGCAGGATGCCTCCTCCTCGTGGAGTCAGCCTCCCCTCCAGGCTCACCTAAACCTCCCTTGCTGGGTATGATTTCTCTCCGGAGCTCCTCCAAGTGCCCCCGAGCAGCACGTCCCCTCCTGCGCTTCCCGGGCTGTGCTGCCATTCCCCACCCGTGCCCCTCGGCGCTCAGGCCGTGCTCCCCAGGCCGCCCTCGCTTACCTCGGGATGCGTATGCCGCCGGGCTCGCTGCCACCGCTGCCCTCCCAGCCCGCCGGAGACCCATCCTTTCAGAGACCTTCTTCCCTTTCTCCTCTAATGGGAAGCGCAGCAGCTGTTACTGCTAATGCCCACCACCTACGGCAGCTCTCCACCAGTGCCCAAATCCTGCCTTAATCATATTAGTTTTCCTCTTCACATCCCACCCACTTTTTTTTTTTTTTTTTTTTTTTCTCCTTTTTAAATCTCCAAGCTTCTTCAATGAAAACAAAGGCAGCCTAGTGGAGCGGGGAGGGGGTGGCAGCAGCAAGCCGTGGGGTTTGTGTGGGACACCCTGGGGCTCCTTTGCAGAGGCGCAGGAGGATCAGACTCTTGCTTGCTTCGTTACCCTCCCCACACCCCCCCAGCTTCCATGCTGAAACTTTGCAAAGCCAAAGCCACGTCAGCGCCTTCTAGTCCCTGACCCCCAAACAGTGTGCCCGTGTCTCTCACACTTAGGTGAGAGTTATTTTGGCAGTAAAAGCAGCGTTTTGCTAGAAAGGCTGGGAAGGTGCATTCCATGCACCAGCCCTGCCAGGAGGAGCCGTCAACACCCCCCAAACCCACCAGAGCCGGCACAGGGCACTAAATGTCTGGGGGGTGTGACTGTCCCCCGGCACACGAGCTGCATTTAAGTGCAGGCTCTCACCTCTGCTCCTTGACAGAGCTATGCTGCAGCCGTGCCGGTGCCCGGTCGTGGAGCCGATCCTGTCCCTGAGCTTCCCAGCTCCTCCTCGGACCCTCCTCGTCGCTGCAGACTGCTCCGGTGATCGGGACTCTCGGCCAACGCAGGCCACTGGCCCCAGGCTCGCCCCACTGCCAGCCAGCAGCTCCTTGCTCACAACGGATGGGGAGTATGGTCTAATGTCTCATCATTGTTAGAGCTGCTATCAGGAGATGTTGAACAAACTGCTGGCAGCTTTCTGGCCCGAGTAGGGGTAGAGGAATGGAGTAACAACCCCACTGGCTGGCTGATTTAATTTTCTTCAGCCAGCAGACCCTTAAGAGGGACCATCAGATGTCTCAGGGCCACCGGGGTGGAGGTGGCCCCATGGTGCAGGAAGGCTGTTGAAGATGGAGAGGCAAAAAGAGTGCTTGGTGCCCTTCAGTCCTCCTCCT
Organism: Tyto alba; assembly: GCF_018691265.1. Taxonomy (NCBI): domain Eukaryota; kingdom Metazoa; phylum Chordata; class Aves; order Strigiformes; family Tytonidae; genus Tyto; species Tyto alba. The sequence continues at coordinate 10,129,596 of NW_024881297.1, forward strand.
CCTCGGACATGTGTGTCTGATGGCTGAATGAGTTCATGCTGGTGCTTAGGCCACTCCCTGCCTAACACCACAAAGCTCTGTCCTGTCCCATGACTAAAGGAGATACACCAACACGTAGGTGACATTACCGTGTTTTCTTTCTGCAGCTCCAGTGGTGCCTGTATTTGACCTTGCTTGGGGTCTGACCAGTGTGGGAGTCTGTCTGGAGCAGGCACCGTGGTGACCTCTGCCCGGGGTGCCCTCAAAAACTGGAAGCAGGCTTGCTAACACCCCACTTATCAGCACTGTTCCCATCAGACTGCCCTGCTCTACAGCCTGTCCTTCAGAAGTGAAACGAGATGCTGGGCTGGTGCTGAGGTAGTGTCACTGTCAGCCCAGCTCTCATCTGTTTAACTGGTTTGAAAGTATGGGAACTGGTAGTGCTGGGCTCTCAGCAGCCTGCTCTCCTCTGCATTTGAAAGAGGCTTTATAGTCACTGAATTTCAAGATGTAATGCAAGTCTTACAGCCTTTCTTTCCTTCTGTCAGTGGCAGCAGAGGGTAGTTTGGGGGAAGGCAGAAGAGTACATTAGTGCTTCTGTTCCAATTTGTAACTACCCATACTTTACATACAAAAGAAAGTACCTTTATGCCATATTAATGACTAATCCTTTCCTGAAACCAGCTGGTCTCTTAAGGATTTTCCTTACTAACTTATTTCTCAGCTAAACTATCTCTTGCTTATAATTCCAGCGTAACAAAGCAGCAGCTCCAGGCCTCTGACAATCTACAGGGGAAACACCAAACATGTCGCAGCCGTTCTGGCACAGTGGCCAGATCTGAAAACAGTATTCCAGGTAAGTGTAGGTTTTTGCATCACAGCATGGTGTTACAGCATTGCACGGTCTTCTTCAGCTGCCGCCGCGCATCGGGCACACGTTTTCATTATACCAGCTCCAGTGAGGACCATTTCTCCATTGGCTTCCACCTGAAAAAGGCGGGGAAAGCAGCAGAACGCAGACCCTGAAGCAGCGGCATGGGGTGCTCCCTGGAGCTCTGTGCAAAGTTATGGGGAGAAGGGAAGAGAGCTTCAAACAAAGGAGACGCAGCCCCAGGCCGCCTGTGGGCTGGGCTGAAGGGCAGCCTGACGCAGAGCTCAGCCTCACCGCCTGCGCTCAGGCAGAGGAACTCGGTGGCTTCAAAGCCGCGCTCAACCCAAATGTCACAACCACCTCCTCCTCAGAGATGGGGAAAAGCCTGTCGCAGTCATTACCAGGACACAGGCACCTACCAGCAGTCTCGAACTGCACGTTTGAATGCCAAGTGACAGGCAGATGTTTCCAATAAGAAATACTGCCCTCTCCGTAGCCTCTGGTTGCATCACCCACGAGGACAGCATTGCCTCAGCCTTCTCTGGCCAGAGCTGTGACCTGCTGGAGTCACTCGAGCTCAGCCAGGCTCTGCGTATCGCTCTGAATACCGGGGCCCAGACAGACACGAGAAAACCACGTGGCACTGCTGTCAGCAGAGAGAGGTTTGCCTTTTTCCTATCATAAATTTCTTTGTTACTAGGAAGCTGGCAAGGAGAACAACTTACACTCTGCCTATCGTTTTCTCAGCAGCATTTGCATAGTGGGTTTCTAGAAGAAAAAACCCACAGTTGGGATTTTAAATTAGCAGTAAGGAAAACGCTGTACGCTCTGTAATGGCCTGATAATTAAGATAGACTATAAACCATATAGCTTGAAATTTCACCAATATAATGCACAGAAAGATGACAAACCAAATGGCATCCCAGGCTCTTTGATGCAGAAACTTTCTCCTTCTTGCAGATCGCTTCTACATCTCCACATCATCAGGGCACAGCAGATGTGGAGCAGATGCAGTGGAGATCAGTATGTAATATGGGCATGGACGCAAGCAACCCAGAGTTGGCGCTCAAGAGCAAGCTGGTCACTTCACTGAGAGGTTGAGAAATGCTTTGCTACTGCCAGCTTGTAAGGGTTATAACGAGTTAGAAGTCCTTCCCTGTCAGCTCGCAGCCACCTGAGTCCTGTGAACAAAATTGAGGGGTGTTAGAGAAGAGTGGGCAGGTTGATGAAGTAGAGAGCTTGAAGGTGGCAACAGTTAGTTGAGTCCAGATGACAAGGAACTGATCGTTAAACCAACAAAGCTGGCAGCACCATCTTATTTAAGGCTATTTCAGGTCATCTTTAAAACAAAGAGCAGTGGCCAGCTGCAAAAAGAACTGTTGAAAAGTCACAGTAGGAGAGCAGAAGAAACCCATGGTAGTCCCGCAGGAAGAATGGAGAATAATGCCTACAAACTGGCATCTCGGGGTCGACCTGTGCATGGCTGTGGCTCTGTGTCTGGAGAGACCGGGGAAGAGGGGATGTTTCTCTGATGTCTAGTTAGGTGGAAGGTTGGCAGAAGTATTGGCAGGTCCTTCAATTTCTATCCAGTTAGTTATTCTTGCTATTCCTCTCACACTTACTGAAGTGTGACAGTGGCTTCAGATGCTGCTGCTGGGAATGAACTGACACATACATATGCATGCAACGTATAACATGAGCCTCCTTCCTCTACAAATTCAGCCTAAAAAAAACCCCAAACAACCCTTTATTTATTTGATAACTACTGCAACCTGGGCAGCTGTTCCTCAGTAGAGGAGGGGGGTTGAGGAGAAAGAGAGAGAGATGGTGCAGGGCTCTTTCTGGAATTCAGTAAGAAAGGCCCAGTAACAAAAAGCGTAATGACTGCTTTAATAAGACAGAATAAGATGAGGAATACCAACAGCAAGTAAATGTTCCATCCCTTCAGATGCTGGGCACCCTCATATTCATGTAGCATAGGCCAGAGCCCAGATGGATTTTCCCACGGTGTGCTGTGCAAAGCAGATGCAACCCCGTCCACGGAGAGCAGCTCTCCCTTTTCATCACTTGAGCTAATTTTATCGATTCCTTACAAGAAAACAACACTCCTCCTAAAGGATGTTCTCATGAGAACTTGTTAGATAAAGGCACGGCCAGGCAGGTGGTGCAATCGCGGCCTGAAGCTGCTGTGTGGATCACTGACTCTTGGACGCTCAAGGGTCCCTCGGGCAGGATCAGTAGAGCAGCTGAGGGAAAGCCTCCTCCCGTCTGATTTCTCAGCCTCGGAGAACTGCTTGGCACAGGAACTTGAGACTTTGAAACTGCTGGCTCCACGGTGAAGTGCTTTCAAAACTGACACAGGGCTGGAGCCGGCCACGGGCATGGGTTGGCATTGCTTTGGTACCACCAGTCAAACATTTGAAGGCCGTTGACTTTGCAAACACTTTCAAGCTGTGAACAATGTAGCCAAAACCTGCAGCTGTGGGGCACAGGTTTCTTCAGAGTTGGGTAAGAGCCTTAGGACTTAACGAGCAAGTCAGACCCAGGAGGGCTCTGGGTAGCTGTTTTGTCATTGTAACATCGTGAAAAAGATGGAAGGAACTCAAACCAGTAATGTTCAGTGTGGTTTGCATTCGATTCCCTCTGAACTGGGAACCAGGTGTCAACAAGTTGTAAAGTGTAAAGCAAAACTTTCCGAGCATGCTCTGCTCCCTTTATATAGGGGCACTCCAGGGCACTGCAGGCTTCAGTAGTAACCGGCTTCTGGCTGCCTCGCCACATGGTGAGTACTCACCTCCAACCTCGGATTTGCTCCCTCTGGTTTCCACAGGATGCCCTGTGCTGCAGCTCCTGGCCAGGCTTTTAAGGAGATGTGGCTTAGTTTGGTTTTTCAAGTGCAAGAAACTTATACTGGGTGTGGGGATGTAGCTAATCCAGAGTTAGTGTTCTTCCTACAGTCTGTCTGCGAACTGAGTGTGTGGAAGGGGGCAGGGTAGTGGCTGAATTGCCTAGGTTTCATGATCTCGGCCCGTAAAAGCACTATGTATGTGAATGCAGCTTTAGTCTTTGAAATTCAACTCAGTTTTGTTTGTTAGTTTTGGTTTATTCAATTTTGGGTGCATTCTTCTAAGATAAGCGATGGACAAGCACTTGTAAGTTGCTCAAGGAATGTTTCATTGTCAGTCCTGATCTAGATGAGCTTGATCCCCAAGTAAAACCATTTTATACATGCCTACTGGGGCAAGAGCATTAGGATATGGTAAATGAGGTAACATGAAGGACATAAGCATTAGTATCTAATACAGCCTTTTGTGTGTGAAGATACATTGTGTTTGTAAGAGTGTATTTGTATCTCCTGATGGGATAGAGTCCTTATAAATTAGGTTGAGTAATCTTTAAGCATCAAGGGTTTGTGAAATACACCATTCTACTTTGCCATTTACATACGTGTATAATGGGAAGCCTCAACTTAAAACTTTGGATAGTGTTCCGTGTGCTGTTCTGAAAGCTGTCTGGCCAGTGCCTGATTTACTCACAACTGGTATGTTGTCCTACAGAATATAGCTAAGTCAAAGCAAAATCTAAAAGAGAAGTAAAATAAATCCAAGATGAATGTTTTACCCAACTCGGAACAGACTACATCCAAGCATTGGACTGCCTAATTGTAGTTGAGCTTAAATGTTCGCTTGATTTAAACATAGGGGCTGTAAATTAAATTGAGGAAAAAATCTTGTAAAATGTACATAAAGGTCAGTGATTGTGGGAATTAAATACTTTATTTCTTTAGCTGCTTTTGAAATTTGAATATGAATTACAACAGCTCATCTTTAATGCAAATTTCCCTGTCTACCTCACGTATTAAGTAGTGACTTCATGATCTGGAATACATTAGAAAAACCCTCAGCATGTAAACTACACAGTATTTTCTAAATTCAGAGTTTGGCATGTGATTAGGCCATCTGAAGTAGCAGACCACAACTGAAAAATGTTCTATAACTAGACTTGCAGAAACAGAACTGCAGTTAAAAGTTAGCCATGTAAACTCTTGAGTAAATCAAAGTCTGTGTAAAATGTGTTGCTATAGGTGAGCAGGTGGAGGAGGGGAGAAGGATGGAGAAGGAAGAGGGGAAAAAAAGTAACCCCACATTAAAATGAAAAAAAACCAATCCAGACAGAGCCCAGAAATGAAAGCACACAATAACCAGCCATCTGCATATAGAGGTCAAAACAAATGAGAAACTGCATGCTCCATTTGGAGGTACATCTTCCTTCTTTTAAAAAAAGTCACTTACAGAAGAGCAAGTTGGTGATTTGTATCCTGGACCCTTCTCAACCCTTATCATAAAATGATAAATTATTGAATCATATTATAAAGTAGCATCTCTCTTTCTGTGTTCTGTAGTGGCTTCTGAAGTGTTTAATGTGAAAAGGTGAACTACTGGTTGCAAAATAATTTAGAATTATTCTTTGATCTTAAAAAAAAAAAAAAAATTTACAACCCACATTCTCTTCCCGGGATAACTGAAATGTTACTATTCCTAACTTATATCTTTGTCCTGAGGAACAAGAAAACACTCAGAGTATCTGGATGTTGTGCAGTAACACTAAGACTAAGAAATATCTGAAAGCTCAGGTTTTGTTTTTCTTGGCTGACTGCATGTAAAAGAGGAAAAGGTATTTTATAACTCAGTATAAGTATCAGTATGAGCTGGATTTACTTGCTGGGCTTTGATTATCTGGGAGCATTTGTACAAAACAGTAAACAAATAAGTTCTGACTCCATTGCCTGCACAGAGGTTCCCTCTCCCTAATGCATACCTCATACTATAAGCTTAACGTATTTGTTCTCATTTCTGGCTAGCTCATGAAGAAAGAGAATATATAGATGGTATGAGGTTGGAGCCGGGGGGAGGGGAAGCAGACTGTCTGAAGAGGATACTATGGGCATATGTACAAAAGTTTTTAGATTCCTTGTCTCTTTTCAGGAGTAGATTTAGATACTAGTTAAAACTGCTTTTTATTGAACTCCATTGTTTGGTAGAGATGCAGGAATAAAGGTAACTGGAAGCTGAGGTAGGTGGGGGGTGAAGCAGCTACTGGCTGTGCTGGCACACCAACAGAGCTGCTCACCTGTGACTGACTTCCTCAGCTAGCAGGGAGCTTTCTTTTCACCCTTAGGGCTTTTCTTCCATTTAAGTCAATTATTTCCCCATCCCTAATTGTTGAAGTGTCACTGTTACATTCCTCAATTCAATCCACAATTCAGGATTTTTTGGACAGCTGAACTTTTTACCCAATGACTCTTCCTAGACTGGCATAAAAAGCTGACCCTATGTTTTCCAAAACAGGCAGGTCATTGTCACCAAAACATGAGCATTTCCCTTCCCAACATCAGTTAAACAGTTGTTTTGCCATAATTCAAGGCTGTAATTTGCAATTACTCCGTGCCTGCTTACTTTCCCATCAGTATTTCTGTAACTGTTAGCATAATTAAACAAGCTGTTGCTTTGAATTAGTCTTGCAACACTATTACATGCTTCTCTTTTTTTATTTTTTTTTCTGTACAGTGGAACAAAGCAGTGTTTTTGAAACAAAAAACATTCAGTAAGTTTACACTGTTTTACATTTATTTAAAAAAAAATATTTAAACACTTGTGTATTTCACCTGTAGATTACTAAATACAAATCGAATGGGGCTCATCGCTTCAAAGAGGTTCACAAGTACAAAACTGCCTCCTCCAGGCATCTTCACATCCTCCTCTTCTGTGTGCTTATGTACAATACTGTGAAAAGGAGAAAGCACCACACGTAAGTGGGCCCTGGTAAATAACATGCAGAAGCCTGCTTATTTGAAACATCTTATTTCCGTGGCTTGTAAAACAACAGTGTAAATAATCCTGTTCAAATAATCCTGTTTCCTGAACAAAGTCAGGAAACTTCCAAGTCCAGGTTTTAAGAAATGCTATCACATCTTACATGCTATGTATCACCTTGGTTCAGTATTTATTATAATCATAGCCAAACCACACTCCAGCAGATGCAGGCTGAACAGAGGGAGAATAAAGCCAGCTACCCTGCAGCATTACTGAGGGGAGCATTAGAGTTTCTAAGCAGCAGAATTACAGGTGTCAGACACTAATGTCTTTCAACAAAAGCTGGAAATCCCAAGCACGGAAGGCAAAGCTAACAATTACCTATGAAGCTGCAGACATCTTCCACCTGCTTGGCTGGTGATATCCCCAGAGCAGATCCACGCACAACATGAAACTACATCCTGCTCCTAAACCTGGGATGTCTTAAGTTCTCTGCTCAGCTTGTTCTTCCGCCTCCTGCCTCTCATCCATTTGTTTTAACTTTTAGAATAGCTTCTCATTTCCATAACTGATTCTCCAGCTGCGAAGTCACTGCACTCCTTAGCATAATAATCCAAATTCATTGCAAAAAGCATCTGGCTTCATTCAAGAATTACTTATCCTCCCAAAACTCTCTTTCACAGTGGTGCCACGTTCTCTTTGACTCTTTGTAACGTCGGATTCAATTCTGGTTTCTTTTTATTTCCTCCCTCCTTTCTGTCCTCCATTTTCTTCTCCAGTAACTTGGCCAAACTCTGCTTCGTTCACCTTCTCTACAAGTCTTTTCACATCTGACTTGTGAACCTTTTCTATTTTTAGCTATTCTTCCCACAGCATGTCCTGCTCTTACAGCCTAACTGATCCTACAGAGTCCACTAAAATCTACCTACTGACTGGTGGTAAAATCCTTACTCATAGAGATGAAAACAGCCTCTAGTACTAATGAACAGCATTCATTCAGGTCTTGACAATTGCATCACAAGAAAATATTGGTGTCATCAATATCTGTACTGCATATAAATTTGTGTGGTGGTTTGCCTAGCAAAACACAGCAATTTCTATGGAGCAGAGGCCATCTAAGCAGACAGTAAGTGCAAAAGTAAACCTGTTGAATCACAGGAAATAAGCTCTAAGGAGGGCTAGAAAAGAGCATGCTTCTCTCAATGAACTTCAAGTTCAGAAGCAAAAGGGTCACAGGAATGCAGAAAAGCATAGACACTGAAACGTGAAACTGTAAGAAGTAAACATGTTAAGGTTTCCAGGAAAACCTAAAACTAATATTCTTACAGGCAGCGTGCTTATATCTCAGCCACTCCTTAAATTCGGAAGTAACTATCAAAGCACAATCTTCTAGTGAGCAATAACATAAAGAGGAGTTACCGTTATTTCCTCGGATAAATGCATCCCCATACTTATTCTTTAATTGTCCATTTACATATTCTTCTGTCTGTTCCAGAGCTATATTCATATACCCATCCAGGCAAGCCAGGACACCTGAAGACAGTGACAGTTTAAAAGTGAATCAGCTTAAACTTACTTTAAAATAAACGAAAATGCATTATGTTTGAATAGTACTGAAAAAACCTGTGTCTTCATAACAAACTAAGAGGTGAAGCTTGGCCAGATGAGTCAGTAGATCAGAGTATTATTCAAAGAATTAGGCTGGGAGTGAGGAACCCCAGGCACTCTAGTAGCAATTTTATCAGTTGATGTAAGAGTTGGCAGGAAAATGAAGTCATTAAAGCATGACTTCCAAAATATTGACAATTTACACTTTGAAAGTTTAAGTAGTCCCTTCTCACCTGTGTTTTAAGCTGCACACCCGAAAAGAACCTGTGACATTAAGCGTAACTGGATAACCTAAGGACAAGGCTCTGTAAATTGAGTTTTCATCAAAACTTGTAAAGGATATAGCTGAAAAACAGCCCTTTTACTACAGGACACCATACACACTTTTTCATATTCATGCTTGCAGATCTAGAAGAACATTGGCTGAAAGTCTCTGCTTTGACGTAAACAAAACTCTACATAATTTTCAACAGGCAAAGGGTTTTCAAATGACACTGAAATCTTCCCACAAAAATAAAAGCAAAAGGTTTAGTTAATACAACTCAAGAAAAAGTCTCTGCCATTTGCAAGATTAGATATTCTTTTGATCAGGAAAATATGCATTTGAGCAGCACTAATTTTAGACAAGTATTTATGCTCTTGCTTCTCATAGCCCCAGCTGAAGGTTGTACCTTGTTCACGCAGTATTTCCTATGTGCTGGCAGCATGATGGCATTTTTTCATTCAAAATCATTTCTGGGTATCTACACCCACCCTTTTGATCAGAACCATGGCCATCTACAAATTTAACTTGCCTGATCAACAAACAGACTATTCATGTAAGGAACAGATGTAAAGAACTGCACAGAGAATGCAATCTGATTCGTAATTGTGCACATAAAACGATTTGTAAAAAGCTCTATAAATTATCCCCATCTTGCATGTATATTTTCCTGACATCATCCTTGCACACACAGAAAATACTACTAGAATAATTTTCTTCTCTGTTTGAAAAACACATAATTTACATACCTGGCATTAAAATTCAAAATATAGTGTAGTGGCTGTACTTGGAAAGAGAGAGAAAACTTCAGTCTGAGAATCCTCCTCTAGGACACGTTCTCATTTTTCAGAAGTGTTACGGTAATATCTTCCATTAAATAATTAGGAACTCAAGTTCTCCTGAAAACTTGTAATGGTTTGAGTATTATTATTTTCCTTTATGTTTGTCTTTCCTCTGTTTCCACACAAATAGGAAAAACTGACAGCTCATAAAGTGTTACTAAATGCACCAAAAACCCAAACCAGAGTCAGAACTCTTTTTTCACTTCAGTAATCCCAAGTGCTCCACGTAAGAATAGAAAACAAAAAATGTTTCTTCAAAATTAAAATTGGACAGTGTGGATTTTCTTAAGGTACCACTTAGTAGACCATAAATGCAGTATTTTTAAACTCTTTTGTTCTTAGAGTGCGTTCATGGTTGTTTCATTTTCTTCCTCCTCTTCTTTGTGTTTACTCTCAGGCTGCTAAATGGCATCAAATATGGCACTGCCCACCATGGCTAGTATTTGATCTGTTTTATCTATATCTAGAGATGTTTTCATTTACATATCCATCTCTACACATAGAAATCATACATATTAATTCATCACTGATTACTTTCCCAGGGCTTCTTCCCTTAGACGTGCGCAGCGCTTGGCAGTGAATCAAGACATTTTACAAGTTACACAGCAACACTTGTATTAGGACACGCTTGTGCGTACGGTGGCTCAGAGGGTGGGGGTACAGGCACAAAATTAGCAACACAGCCTAAAGGGAGAATCTAGACAGATCTGCAACAGAAGCCTGAGACGCTGGCTTTTTAATGTTTGGCTTTTACAAATGTTGTTCAAATTTCTGCAAAAAAACAGAGTGCGTATTTTTCATAAGAGAACAGTATTCAGCTTTTTAACTGCAGGAACACACCAGTGGGAAGGAAGGCAAACAGAGGGAAATAAGGAAGGGAGGGGACAAAAATCCAGTAACAAATAAGGGTGTTCAAAGGAACTATCGTTCAATTCTGGGTAGGTCAGACTGTAGGTGTGTTAAACTAGCTTTGTTGAGGGGAGAGCCGAGTAGTTTATCTGCAGCAGTTACAAATGGATTTACAGAGCAGGAGGTACCAGTGTTCTCAAAGAAAATAGGAAGTGCATCCAGAAACCAAATCTGGTTTGGCCCTGGCTTGTGTGTACCTTTAGGTAACTGATGACTTGCTTTAATTGACTTCAATTAGCTGTCACTACATTCTTCTGCAAGAAAGAATTTAGAGGCCACAGGCTGATGAGAAGCAGTGAAGTTTTTAAGCCACCTACCCCACCTGAAGTGCTCAGACAATGTGTTTCTCAAAGAAATTACAGTTTGCAAATTCTGTCAGCTGAGAGACACTAAAGAGAAACAGGAAGTGATAAGAAGGCACTGCTTGCCCTGTCAGTGAACAGTAACAGTTTAAAACTATCATAAGATTCCTTGTGAGAGGAGACCCTGTTTGTGCTGTGACAAATGCTAGGCCACGCCAACTGAATTAAACCTATCTGAAGCAGTGATCTACAGCAGAACCATAATGTTTCGGTCATTCCAGAATAAAGTGTCTAAATTGAGCACAAGAGGAGATACATGATAGTTTTAATTAAGTTTGGATACTACTAATAAAAATTGGACAGTCTTATCCTAATGGGAGTAGGACTAGAACATTCTTAGCCGAACAGATAAATTTAATCTACTGGTTAAAAAAAACCCTGTAATCCTACATACAGTGCATGAAGTTATACAGACAGGCCAAAGAGTCCTGGAATAAAACTTCTGAACTGTGTTAAAATGAACTGGGCATATAGCAGCAAAAGCCACACTAGGGTTTCTCCTGTACCTCTGTGAGTCTTGATCCAACATGTGTCTAGGCAGTTGCTTAACCAAGAATGTGCGTAACTCTTTCATCCCTCACATAAGAGTAGGCTTATGACTGATAGCACAGTTCACTGTTTGAAGCCTTTCTGGACCAAGGTCTACATTAGGAGTTGGAGAACAGGAATGTGAAGGAAAGGGTAGTTCCAATACAGGTTGCAGGCAGAGCACTGACAAGGGGACTGCCTGGCCATTTCAGGAATTGTAATTCCAGCCAAACTTTACAAACATCAGTTTAGAAACTCAGAATCATCCTGATAGTCCAGTCTAACCATCTGTAACTAAGGATGCTAGTGATTTAGATAAGTAATTTTAATCTCTAAATCTGCCATTAACCTCCTTTTCATCAGTTTCTCCAGAATTGATTTTCTATTTTTAATGTCACCATTCTGAGATCTACATTCACATACTCCAAGATTCTGGATCACACTGTTTTGCTTTTCAAAAGCAATGCATCTGTTCCAGCCTCCCCAATTACTTTACGCAGTGAGAGGGACAGATGGAGAACTTACCTCGATAATCAACTCCGGAATTTAATTTTACGACAACTGGCCTTCCAATGATTTGTTTTAGGAAGTCACTAGGGGTTTGCTTCCGTAGGCTCATCTTGATCTTTGGTAAGCTAGGAAGAGAAGTGAAAGGAAACATTTGGATAAGCAAAACAGTCGCATACGGTCTTTAAACACCCGGTATAGACAGGCAGTCCCCTGACTTAATACTTTTAGTAGGAGAAAATATCAAAGGAGATAAAAGCAAAACCCTAAGGGTGGAAGTGAAGAGACAGAGCTCCTAGAGCCACAGCATTAAACATTCCCCTTGGCATTTCTGTAACTTTTGAAAAACAAGAATCCTCATTTGCCATACTGTGCATATAGTAAACGTCCAACAGAGCCAAAGGCCTCATCATCTCTGTAACACCTTTTGCTAAACGGTTTTACTAAAATTAGAGAACTAAGCTGTAACAAGTAGTTCATACTTGTAGGGGGTGGAGGGAGAAGCCAGTGCACGCTCTAGACACAGAATTCTCTGCTGGAAGAGCAGGAGAAGGATTTTTGATCTCGGCTCACAAATATGAGCCAAGAATAAATTTGAAAGAGTGTCTTCAAATGAATCAGTTAAATCAGATTAAGTTTAGAATTCAGGCTTGTGAGTAAGTTGCACGGAGACCTGAAAAGCTGCTGCGACTTAGAAATCCACGGTGCAGCGCGCGCCCCCCGTTTGGTACGGGACCCTCCCTCGGCCAAACCGCTTAACTTCTGCCTGACTGCCCTTTGGCTGGCTGACGGTCGCTCTGCGCTTCCAACCAGCGGCAGAACACAGCGCTGGTGCCGGCACCCAGCTCAGCGGCGGCGTTTCGCTGCGGGCTTCCTGCGGTCAGCCGCGCGGGGAGGCCCGCGGCTCGGTGCGGCTCCCGAGGGCCGGAGCTGCCCTGGGAAAGCAGCACGGCTGGAGCCGCTACAGGCAGGCAGGCAGACGGGCGCGCACCCCCCCCCCCCTCGGTAAATACGCTGTTTTCACGTGCCGCTGCGAAAGCCGCGTCTTCAAAACCCGCCAAAACGGCGCGAAAGGCGTTTTGACGAACTTCCCTGGCGGAAACCCCTGAGGCAAGGTGAAGCTTTACTGCCGCTTGCTTCAACAGCCCACCCCCACCCCCAAAATAACAGCAGAAGCGACGGCTGGGGGGGGGGGGGGGGGCTACTCGCACCACCCAGGAGCCCACCCCCCTCCCCCGGCCCACATCACCGGCCGGCCGGTGCCGCCGGTCCCCTCCCCGGGGGCTGAGGGCCCGCTCCCCTTCCCGCCCCTCACTCACCCGCCGCTCGCGCTCCGTCAGCACCGCCCCGCTACGGCGCGGCGGCAGGGTCACAGCGCGCCGGGCGCGGGAACAAGCGGGGCGGGGCCTGTGGGCAAGCCCTTCCCCCTCCTCCTCTTCCTCCTCCCTCAGCCGGGGCGGTGCTCCCCCGCAGGGCGAAGCTCCCGCGGGCGGCGCGTTTCCCACCCGCGTCCGTGATTTTGGGGTGGGTTGCGCCGGCCGACCCCGCTCCCCGGCGCGGGGCGCGCGGCCTTGTGGAAAGGGTTTAAGCACTCCGGCGACGGGAAAGCGCTGTGGGTTTCTCGCAAAACTCCCCCAAAACCCATCGGGCCGAGCTGCGAGGGGTTCAACCGTGGGACCCGCTAAACTCGGATTTCTTCACGGGGATGCACTTTTTTTATGGCTTGTTTAGGCATACGCCCAAAATGATGTTGCAATGATTTCTGAGGGAAAAATCATATGATGCGGTATATCATTATGTTCTACTCTAATGAGACCCTGTTAATTCCAAAATGGTCTTGTCTTACACGGGCCTTATCGGAGAAATAAGTGATTATCTGGCAGATCTCGGTGTAGGTGTCCGCACCAGAGCTAGATAGGGAAGCGTTACGCCATTTGTTTTACAGGTGAATTACTGACCATAGAAGCTAAGATATTTTTTTTCAGATGTCACCTGGGAAGAACATGGCGCAACAAGAAGCCAAACTTTTGTCTTCTCCCCACCTTCTCACCCATCTTTTCCCCTTTCCACCAGCTATCCCCTGATGTCTGAAATATTTTTTTTTTTAGGGGATTTAGTACCATGACAAGAGTTAATCAGCTGTGAAAGCTTCTGAACTGGATTTTTTTTTATTCCTCCAGTATTGATTCAGTATCTTGCTGAAACTCTTAATTCTTGTGATACAAAAGAAATGTGCTATGGTTTTTCAGAACATGCATTTATATTCTCCCTTCTGGAGTTGTTTATCTTCTCTTTTTGAACACATATCCAGTAACGCCTTTTCCCCCAAAGCTGAGACTAAAAGGATTTAAGCGTCCAGGTTTGCAAACCCGACCAAGCTCACCTGACTGTCCCAGAGTTCAAGCACAGGCACAGCTAGGAAAGTTGGGCCATGTCGTGCCCATGTTTCCAGGCAACCATCATGTTAATCAGGAGCATCCAACTGTGCTTGATTATACCTAGTACTTGAAGCAGAAAAGGAACATGAAATAGTTACTCAGGGGAGCAGGCTTGCAAAGTTTTATTTGGCCGCCTGGCTTCAGTGCATGATATTTTGATAAGGGAGTGTTCTGGATTTTCTTGTTATCGATCTCTGTGATATAAACTGGGTAAGCAGATTTTCCATGCTTCGACTGGTAAATTTTCATGATGATTTTGCAGGTCCAACTAGGGATATTTTATGGTTTGGGAGCCTTCCTCTTTGATTTCTTATGAGTATGTCTTTATAGCTTGTATTTATTTATTTATTTATTTATTTTTGCTAGCCATCAGAACCTGATGAGCTATTTTGCCTTCTGCTCAATAGGCTGCTTTCTAGCTAGCTTAGGCGTATATTTAGTTACAGTTTCTATGTGTGGGGATATTTTGGTTTTTTGATGTCAGTCAACAAAATTCTACTTTCATGCTTCATACCCTATTAACCTCACAAACACGTCTATTTTGAATCACGGGCATTAAGATTGGAAAGTTTTGTATCCTTAGCTCCCATCTTTTCTGGTTTGAGACCAAGTCAGGAACCCAGATCGTAGGTAATTTTCCTTGGTTTGCCATAGGGCTCAAAGCAGCGTCACGTGCTGTTCCTAGTGGTAAATTAACCTTCACGCGGGAAGGCATATGTTGCTGAGCACTTTGATGTAGCGTGATTCGCACCTGGGAAGACAATTCCCATCTTGTACATTCAGGAAGATTATGTCATCACATCTGTTATTAGGCAACCTAAAGAATGTGTTATTTCCTGAGTGAAAAAAACCCCAGTGACCTCAGGAAGGTGGTCTTCAAAGGATTTAAGTAACCCACATTCAAGTGTACTCCTTAAAGATTTCAAAGCTTCAACAGTGAAAATGAAATTAAGACGTCATTGGCTAATAATTCTCATTTGTTTATCATCTAGATGGAAAAGGATTTTATCTAAAATGTAACATACTTTGCTATCAGTAGATTCTTTTAAAAACTGCAGTGCTTTATCCTTTCATAGTCTACTACGACAGGGCTTTTTCAGCTATGTAACTCATGGAAATCAGTGAGATGCTGCCCTTGCATTTTAATCAAGATGAACTTGAAAGGTGAACATTGTAAGTGGTAGAAATTATTTATAATTTGGTAATAAAAGTTTATGTCTAACACTCCAAATTTCATACATCTGCTATGTGCTGGCCTTGAGATACTGAACAATTGCAATTGCCTTTACATTTGGCCTTAGATGAAAGGTCATAAATTACAATGATAGAGTTCATAGTCGTTCCCAGCTCACAAAATTTCCGTATTAACATCTTCACCTCAAACATAAATGGTTACAAAGTTACAAAGAAAAGAGTTGTGTTGGCCTTTGTCAACTGAACTTAATGATGGAAGTTGGTGGATCGTGTACTATTGCTAACTCTTCAACATAAAGTACCACAGAATCCTTGTTCAGAGGACCTAATTAAAACTTTACAGTTAACTTTAAAAATGAAATGGGATTTGACAGTCTCTCTTTCTCTCTCTTTAATGCAATAAAAAACACTTCAAAGTTAGGAAGGTTTTTCTCTCCCAGCTACTTGAAATAAAAACATTTCCATAGAGCGAGGTGGCTATATAACACAGAATGCATTAAAAGGAGTGTCCAATTTTTCTTTTTCTTGTGAAGTGCACACCATTTATGTAAGTTAAATGCAGAAGAACAACAATCCAGATGACAAAAGATTGTCTGTGACAGATTTTGAATTCAACCTAAATAATCCCCAGATACAACCAGCAGATGGAAAAAAAATAACACATGTTAAACAGTCCTCACCTGAAAATTGTGTCAGAGACGACAAACCCATTCTGGCCACAGTCACAGCATATCCCATGATTTTAACAATCAACTTTGGTGCCTTCTAGATTAGAATAAAAAGGAAAAAAAAATAAAAAAGAAAAAAATATTTTTAAATTATGCAATAAAATAAGAGGCCAAGAATGTGTTCCAAATCCAGGTAAACTTTTCTTGTTCAGGGCCTCTGAGAGTGTGGGGGCAGAAGGAGATGTCAGCCTCCAAGAAATAGTGTTGAGGTAGAGAGGCTCTGCAGTTCAACATTAGCACTGTTATTGCAGGGTTTCCTGAGGGCCCTGAAGTAAACACATTACCCTTCTGGAGTTTGAAAGGTGGAAGGTGAGATTCTGCTCCCACAAAACCAGTGGAAGCTTTGCTAATTACTTCTCTGTACTAAGGATGCCTCTATGAATTATAGAAAATACATCTGAAGTCTCAAAAAAATAAAAGAAAATAAAAATCCATCTCAACGAGCTGGTGCCAAAAATATCACCATTAGACCGATAGTTGTCACAGCTTGGTTTTAGAAACTTCTCAGCAATGGATCCCAGCTGCTGAAGAATCAGTTAGCCCACTGGCTTGATCCAAAACTCCTCCAGTGGATGCAGGATAAGACTCCTAGGCTGCAGGTCCTTTCCATCCAGTTTGGACCAAGAAAGCACCATACACGCTTCCTCCACAGCTATCCCACGGGATTCCTGAGGGAGAACCTCAGGACAAGAAGGCTTTTGCAACCCAAGTGGCTTGTCTGTTTTTCAGTCCTGAAACAACTGCAATGCCAGTGGAGTGGGGACTCGCTGCCCCCTCATTACTGTGGGCCCCAAGGCTGCTGTCTGGGAGCAAGCTAGTGGGTATGACTTGCTGAGGGCTCAGTGCCTCACTTTGCATTGTCAGAGGCTGTGCTGTGTGCAGAGAATAGATCGGTGCCAGATTTGCAATTTGGCACAGGACTGCTGAAGCTGACCTCGCGACTTTCTGGAAGTTGGCATAACCTCCGTGCTCTCTGTCCCGTTCTTTTTGCTTCAGGAGCTGTGTTGTTCCACTGTGATTTGTGCTTCTTAGAAGACTTCTGATGCCCTGAGCATGAGGAATAGGACATTGAGGAATTGAAGGGTGCAGGAAGAAGCAGCAGAAAGGAAGTATTAGGACCTCCCTCCTTTTCCTCCTCAGCTAATGTCCTGGTAAACAGGAATCTGCCAGCAGGTCTTCAGGGAGCTGGGGAGAATAAGGTGAGAACTCAGCCTGGAGCTTCCTCTTTGTCTCCTAGACTTTCAGGTCTGTAGAAAAGAAAGGGAAGATCTCCAGAAGCTTTCAATTAATTCCCTCTGATTTCCTGGGAGCGCTCGCCTTGGCTTCCCCAAGGGACAAGCTTTTTCACGAGCCTCAAGAGGTTTGACATCCCCCTTTGCATGCATTTGGATGGGAGAGTTCTAGCCTTTCCGCATTTGGATGATAGTCTATCTGTGCCTATACAGTGAAAGATCAAAGGGTTTTTTCCCCTTAAATGCAGGCTTGCAATCCAGCATTGTTTCCCATGCTTTGCCTGAGATCATCAGAACTGCTGATTCCCAGACATGTTCTCAGTTAAAAAGTTAATGCATTTTTAAGTTGGACCTTAATCAAAAAATATTGGGTATGTGCTACAGATTATAGATAGAGGAGCCTAATAAAATTCTGTCTTCTTTGAGTTCTTACATTGTGCTCACCACTTTGGGATGTTCATGTCCTCCTACATGGATTAAGTGACATGATGACTGTTTGTCACATGTTTGTCTCTCCTACTTCTGTCCAGTTAAAATATAGTTTGACAGGTCATGTGAAATTTGTGTTTTCTATTAAATAAAGGCTAGAAGCTCCACTTGATTCTTTCCTGCAGCACTTAGCTAGAGTCTGTCCAAAATATGATGGAATTGGATGCAGTCTTTTATGTTTAGACTCTCTAAAATATTTACATCAAAGAAACACACGTTCTCTATTTTTTCCAGTGTGGAATATCAATTCCAGATGACATTTCAATGTAAACTTTTCCACAGCCAGTTCAGTGATGCTAATTCAGTACTTCAGGTTGAAAACTCTGGTGTCAGTTTAAGCACAGACACGGGCTGAAGTGGTTACTTTGAATTGATCTGCTGGTGTAAAGCATCTGCAAGGTTAGTTCCCAGCTCCCCAGAAATGCTTCTGATGCAGACCTGGAGATATGAAGTAAACATGAGGCTGCTTTAATTTGTAGTGTGGTAAAAACAATCCATACCGTGTTCTGAAATTCAGTGAAGAAGGAAGATTAAAAAGTGTTCAGCCATCATTCTGTTCCTCTCTGACCCTTTCCACTTAAGTTTCCAGCTGATGCTCTAGGGAAGAAGTATCCTCTGTCTCATAGGATGATTAAGTCTCTTTCTGGGAACTGACTGGATCTGCCATCACCTGACTTCTTCCAGCCTCTTAACCCAATTTTTCCATTTATCTGACCCTCCACAGGTATTTCATATATGAGGAAAATTTGTGTTTGCCTCTCCTCAGAAAGATCGCAAGAGCCTTTCCATGGATTTGAGCAAGTAGTGGCTCAGGGATCAAGCCTAAAATAAATTGAGCGGGTTTTTCGTCATCCACACATTTCAGTCTTCCAGAAGTTGTAAGACATAAGCCTGAACCCAGCAGTGCTAACTCCACTGTATGGAGCAGCTGGCACAGATTAAGTAATAGTTGTAATAGTAGCAAATTGAGTTGTATTGACATAGACCACAACATTATAGAAAAAAAGAAGTGTAGGTAACTCTATGAAATTCAAAACATTTGCTGACACATACCAAGAAACAATACTGGAAAATGAAGACATGAAAAAAGAGATCAAGGTTTCAAGCTCTGGACTTGCAAACCTTTGTTGCTATTCTATATTTGTACAGTATGCAGAACTTCTTTAGACGTTGCTGAGATGCAAATAAAGAAATATTAATCAAATGTTAGGGAGAAAATAGGTATACAAAGATGATTCAGTCTGTCTATGTGAGGAGCACCTTCCTGGATATTAGCCAGACTGGAAGGCACACATGGAGGCTACCAAGTCAATGTTTACTCTGCTGATGTGTGTTATCGTAGTGAGGATACTGGAAACAGGCAAAAATGATGGTGTTTGTTGTAACTCAGTTCTCATATGCCTCTGCCAGAGGTTTACGGGGTGACCTTGGGTGAATCACATCCTCAGTGGCTCAGTTCCCACATTCAATTAACAGAAATTTGATTAGATGGAAGAAGTTATTTTTATTAGTATAAATTCTTTCTGAAGCAGAGGGAAAATAGGGAAGATATATGTAGAAAAATCTCAAATACTCCTAGTTTCAGTAATTTTAAACATAAATATTTAATCTACTGTTAATCCAGGAAGAGAAACAATTAAGTCTTTAAAATGATGGAGACTGTGGTATAATCACTCTGTTCTTTCTGTGCCTTTACTAACTGGAGATCTCAATTTCTTTAGAAATAAGATGTGATTTAATGTCAGTGTTAGGTCACTCCTAGAGCATTTGTGAGCTGATATTTTCCAGTGGCCCTGATTCTTGGCCATTGACTACAAAATCGTTATTTCTGAGTTTAAGGGAAAAAAATGGAAAGTGATTATTTTGTAATGTAACAACAAAAGTAGGTAAAATAAAAAGGGAGGACTAGAAACTGTATATGTGCAAGATAAACAGTTTTGTTAGGAATAGAACAAAAGCATAAAGTTTCATATTAAGTAAAAACTATTTTTTAACTGAGTACATTATACAGCTCTTGTCTTTTTAATTTTATTTTAATTTCAGTGGGTATACTAGTGAAAATAAAGATGCTACCTATAAATATAGATCTGTCAATATGGTGTGACTGCCTGTAGCCAAATCCCCAGGGCCTGCAGTTTTAGAGGAGGTAGTATAACCTCAAACACGATGTTCATATCTGACTCCCTGGTGTTCACACATGCAAGGAAATATTCCTATATGCTTTTGTCTTGACTGCTTTTACAAGAAAAAATATATTACTGGAAAAATCACATAGAACAATGTTAAAGGCTATGTACTAGCTTTTCCAGCTTTGTGATAACAGGTAGAAAATAGGATCTAGGAGAGGGGAATGATGCAGGGTACCCGACTCACTGTTCCGTGGTCCGTTTTTCAGCTTTCAGGCAAAACTGCCATCTGTGCTATCAGTGCAGCTCCACTAGTCCTAGGAATTGTAGGAGCTTTAGGGCAAAAACAACACCCATGTTTTCTCACTCACTTAATCCTACCTAGAAAATTTAGAGGGCAGTAGCGTAAAGTGCCTGTAGCAATCCGGACCACCTGTCATTAAAAATTGCGCCCTTGCTACTGCCAGTGGACCTGCACGGATGTTGAAAACAATGGAGAATGCTAAGAAAGCACTCAGCATAGACAAGGCTTGTGACTGTGAAACTGAAAAGGTTCAAAAGGCTCTTTGAGGAGAACAGAGATGATACAAAAGCCTGATCAGGAGTCCTTGCAGCCTTTTGTGACTAGGAAGGTGTTGGCAATGTTGCTGTAAAATGATTTATAAATCCTTATGACTTGGATCATTAAAGAACTACAGCTCTTATTACTTCACTCTGCTCTGCTCTACATAAACAGAAGATTTCATTTTACAAAGATGAGGAAGAAAATCCCTTCTGCATTCAGGAGAAACTGGAAGGTGAAGAAGCAAGCTGTGTTCGTACCATGTATCGCTTCTCTTTGGTTTCTTGTTTCATTTCACTTCCAGCTCCAGTGAGTAACATGCTCTGGTTTCCTTCATGACACATGTGGAATCCTCTGGTCTCACCTCATCAGACCATATCCCAACCATGTCATCTCCTCAGCTACTACATTTTTCCTACACATTCACCTTCCTCATCCAAATAATTTTGTTTGTTTGTTTTCTTTTTCTTTTTTTTTTTTTTTTTTCCCCCATGGTTTTCACCTGGGCACTTGTCTACTTGGAACTGACACTACCAATTGATTTCACATAGTGCACACAGCACAGCATAAATATAATTCTGTCTCTGGATGTAGGGTTCAGACATTAAAATCAATGCCTTGGAGGTGAAAGGCTTCATCATCCATAAATAACTCTTGAGCCACTCATTGTAGCTCCTCAAACAGACTACATACAATGGAGTATGTCATTTGGAAATTTGAAAATACGCATGCTATGCTCACATGCCGAAGTTTTCTCAACTGGAAGGAATTCTAATGAAAATGGGGAATAGCAATGGATTAGTATTTTTGCACAAAATGGATAAGGAGATTTATTTTTTTTATATAATAAAGAAATATCTGTGATAATTTTAGCTCAATAATGAATAATAAATGAATAATCACATGCTATATGAACAGTTCAGGGGTACACCAGCAAACCATGCAAGTTTCTAGTTTGAAATAAGGAAGTCAAGCATCAGACAGGCTAGTCTCAAGATGTAGGATCTATTCTCACTTCCGTGGCTGAGCTGCTCTCAAATGTTGAGAGGTCATCTCACCCCTCTGTGTCTCAGTTTCCCCTCTGTAAAACAAGAAGAATGATGTATCTGAAGTGGGTTTAGATCAATGGCTGAAAAGCTTGATGTAACAGCAAGGTATTATTAACATCCTCATGATGCTATGAGAGAAAATTAATAATAATTGTTTATATTATTCTTTGCTGTTTAGGAGGTATTTTTCTACTGTCTATATTTTCTAAAGTCATATGTATAACAGCTGAATGTTGTCACTTGTCTTGCAGAACATACAAGTCTTTTTGTATCTATATGATATAAAGATGAAAAACAGGTTAGATTCTGGTGTGTTGTTTCTCTCAAGGCTGGAGGGCCGAAGTCAAAGGGAAAATCTAATGATTTACTGCATGAGCAAGTGCAAAATCTATGCATTAATAAATTCTACAGGACTGTATATTCATGCTTTACTCATACTGGTTTTTAAGGCTGAATGTTTTTAGGAGCTGAAATAAAAAGGATTGCTTTCAAAAACTGCCCCACATTAAATAATCTGTGTTTAAGAAATTGTGTATTTATTTTTAAAGCAACCTCATTACTACCAGGCTACTTCTTCCTTTTGACAGTAAAGTACCGTGCTTATCTTCCATATTTTCATAATGAAAGCTCCCAAGCACAGGATAGTGTGGCAGATTTACAGCCTGCGAGCAGCAGAAATGACAGGCATTTTAATATGAAAGGAGATATGATGTCTTTAATGTACAGTGATGTCACTTCTAACAAGGTAGAAGCCTGCTTTTTGCACTGCAATCACCATAAGAAGTGAAACCTGTCTGCTTCAGGAGTGACCTTTTAACCCAGGAAAAGGTCACAAATAATAGAAAAAAGACGGGACTCTGCTTACTCAGGTGGAAGGGCACACTGACGTTGGAGGAGCAAGGCTATTGTGGATGTGCATTATCTCCAGGAAGTTGAAGCTAGAAATAGTCTAGCTAGAACTAACCTTGAGAACAGAAAAGGAAAGGATAATGAAAATCCTCAAGGGAGTGTTAAACTGAAAGCTAGATTGCCTTGTTGACCACCTTTTTTCCTTTTATCCAGCATTGATTGGACCTAATAACTTGAAAGTGATATTGACAGCAATATAGTCTACCATTAGCTGGACACATGATTATTTCACCTAGAGAAAGGACAGAAACCCAGTACCGAAACCCGGGTCTTTCATTCTACATTGGACCAGTGAGTTTACTACTTTGTCTAGGAAATATTTGCCAGTGATTTTAAAGGCTGATTTAAAACATACATCTCTTAAATCCCTTCTTAAATGTGCTTTCAGCTTCTGACTGAAAGATTTTATCATGTAATTCTGAAGCTGCACCATGCTTAAACCTTGTATACCAGAGCATAAGATGAAAAGGCTATAAAATGGCAAGAAATCTCGAGGCCCAATAAGTATCTTGTGTTGGCATCAGGCTAGTGACTTTGGTTGAAGACAGGAAATTAAAGTATGCAGGCATCTCCTCAAGAGATTCACTTCCTCCAAACTAAAGTTCAAGAAAATCAACTCTGAATATCTCATCTTTTGGGATTTTGGTAGTTTGATCTTGAAGGAATGTACTATGGGATGACAAGAGCAACATAAGAAGTAATTCTGTTGTTTTCGATTATCTTTGCAGAAATCTTAATTTTAAAAGAAAGTGCTTTTCAGCCGGATCTGAACCATCATGTTCTCCTAGCTGGGGTGCCGGGGCACTGAAACAGTATAATTCAGGTAAGGCAAAATAAGGAGGAGGTCACAGTGTTTACCAATCTGTATCGTGTTATCCCCAAAAGGAAATGCTGATGTCAATACAGCTGCATATGTGTGTGTCTTGCAAAATCAGAAATGGTGGTTGACCTCATGAAGATGTACTCCACAGCTAGTCCTTTATTGTTTTGAATATAATTTTTGTAAACAAGTATGTTCTTAGAGGTGGCGTGATTGGTTTTAATTTACTTTGAAACAGCTGTCTCTCTTCATCCCTCTTCAAAATGGAGGGAAGAGAAACTGCAAATTCGAGTTTACATATAGAAATAATCAACTCACATTTCAGTAGAAAATGTCAGAAATACTGACAGTATCAGTGAATTCTTCTCCCCGTTTTGAGCCTGTTCTTCTGACAGTAAAGGAACATTTCAAAGATAAGCCCCATGTATGCTTGGAGATATGATAATATTCTAATTATATTTTCCAAAAAGTAAAAAATACTGGGAAATGAAGTATGATGTGATACTGCTGTAGATGATAGATCCCTGAAAAAAAAAATAAATTAAGAAGTCAGATGCCATTGATGTAAGTTAATGGTTTGAAAGGTCCTGTAATAGTTTTAAAAGATCCTGTGTCTGGAGACGAAAGCAGCTTGACAGACACAAGTTGTGAACTGCTTCACTTTCCATGCTACCTTATATCTGTCAATGTATTGGTTATGGAGCTCTGCTGAGGCCAGTCTCAAAAGGCAGACTGTCACATTTCTCAAAAGATAAAACATCCCTAAGGGTACAAAGAATTCAGGGACACAAGCTGATAGACAGGAGCAGCACTGCAACTCTAACATTTTATGACTAAGTTCAATGAGTGAGTCCTTAAACGGATAATTGAATTGATGAAAGGCTTATAGTTGCCCCGATTAAGCTTGTTCTTTCTCCATATGTAAGACTCAGGGTAGTTTAAGCAAAAATTGAGGAAGAAATTCAGCAGAGAGACATTCATAAGCACTTTGAAAATTGGTCTGACATGAAAAGCTTGCCATTTGTTAAATCACATGCCATTTGTCCACAGAAAGAATCCTGTTGCACAAGAGGTGTCATTTGCAACGGCCCTTTTTTTCCTAACTAAGGATTTGTAAATATTTTTAGAATGTGTCTCACTGCTTCATGACTCATTCTCCTTACAATCTTTGGTATTTTTCCCATTTGTGATCGTGTAGCATCCCTGTGGCATATGGTCACCTGGGAAAGTACTATGAGGGAAGAAATTAAGGGATTTTAGCTATTTTTAATGACTCTTGGAAGGTGGAAACGTGGAAGGAGAGACACATCAAAGCAATATTTTTCAATCTACTGCATTACATCAACCAATCTCATTGTTTGATCGTGCTTTCCATGCTGTATCCCTCTATTGTAGCTTTGTTTATAACTGAATTGTAAACTATCTGGGGAATGTGCTTTGCTTCTGTGTGTGTTTATTCAGTGCCAAGTGCAAGAGAGCGATGGCCCGTGGTTTGGATCATTAGGTGCTATGATAATACAATTTTAAAATAAATGCATATTGGACCAGGAAGTCATAAATTCCTGCTTTAAAAAGCCTTGGGTTAAAACCTGTACCTGATTAGGAACTTGCTTTGTTGTCGTTAGCATCTTTTTTAGAAAACTGGAAAGGTAGCTGTGTTCTTCACGTATTCAGCAGGTATATGATGCTTTTCAGAGAATGAGGATTGTACCCTCAGGTGGGTAACAAATCTCTGTGTGTTTAATACAATTTAGATAGCGCAGGGGAAGAACACTTCCTGTAGGGGTGAATTTTATTTGCCTGTGAATGTAAGTACTGGTTCACTGATATGTGGTGCATGAAGTTCAACTCATCTGTTCACTCTGGCCAAGATCCAGGCAAACATTTAGTGTCAGCAAGCACATATTGTATTGAAAGTTGTCAGTGAGGACACATGTACTTAGTTCAGGCAGTCTGAAATGAATGAACCAGTTTGGACCCTATGCACCTCTGAAATAAAGTCTGTATTTGAGCTGAATTTCTGATGTTTGAGTCTCATATAAGTAACTTAATGCGGCTTACAAGTTGCTTAAGCCCTTGTTTGCATGCTTACACTCTCTCCCTAAATATGTATATATGTTGAGTATTCTGATAGATTATTTGGAGGAAAATATATTTCACTCACAGTTTATTTTTGTTTATATGTATGTTTAGTGCAATTACATATTCACACTAATCTTATAGTATAAGGTTCATGGAATAATATACCATGTGCTTAAATATTAATTTTTCTTCTTTAAATAAGGCTGAGTTATAACTGCAGTTTTTTCCTTCAACCCAAACTGCTTTTGGATTCCTTCCACACATGCAGCATCATTCACCATTCTGTTTAAATAATCAGATTGGTGAGAATGTTTGACTTTTTAAAGCACCTTCTCTTTATGGAGAATTAAAGGTCATAGCTGGAAAACTGGCCATCCAAGCTCAGTCATTTCTATGTATTTTGTTAATTTTTCCTGGTTAATGGTCCTTTCAAATTCAGATTGCACAGTTACTTCAGATTCGCATCAAATGCTCCTCAGAATAGCAGCTCACAGTGGGAAAAGATAACGTATTTCCTTCAAGCACTGTAGCTCTATCTGTGAACTATTGGCATCACATGAAGATTGATTAAAGTTCTGCAGACACCTAATGCAAAAAAAAAAAAAAAAAATTGCTCTTCTTCTTGCCTGTTTCAAAGGATAGCTATCTCAAATTCTAGCTGCTTGTTTGAGGTCTGAAACTGGCTGAGTCTGTTTATCAATTAGGGTGCCAGTGTTTAGAACAACATTCAGAGGATAATGGTAATGAGGGACCACAGTCATGGCTCCAGGGGAACATATTAGTATTAACCTCAATGCTAGGTCGCGCACTATCCCTTTTAATGAGGGATGTTAGGGCTTCCCAGACAGGTGCATTTTGAGCTGAAGAGTAACATAACCTTTTCTACCTTATCATGTCAGGTGGCAAATTTAAACCACAGTGGACTGAAATAGGCTTGCTCAGCACTATAGATAATTTAATTCCTCGCCATCTTTCCTCTTTATCTCCTGTTGACATGCTCCAGACTATAAAACAACAACAGGAACCATGTTCAGATAAACATAAACCTTAGGGCGGTGTACAGTAGGCTTTGTGCCCTTCCCCTCGTTTACCTCTGTGAACTGCAGAATGCGGTGCTGCTGGTGAAGAGGTACTGGATGAACCTGGATACTGAGTGCACTGGCCTCTGGGGTCCGCCTGTCTGTGTCTGACAGACCACCTCCAAAAGCCTCAGCAACCTTGCCCTACCTAATGTGCAAGCCCAAAGGCTTTTTGTGGGGGCTGTTGCTTGTGAACGGGGATATATGAGTTTGACCTAGTCCCTTTCTGCATGCTGTGCTTTTGCCAGTCTGTGCTCCTTCGGAGTGACTGTTTTTAAATATTGTATGTATGTCTTCAGAAAAATACCTATTTAAGCTTATAATGAAAAGTTTCCTGGGAACTACCACCTTCTTATCTGTTCCACAGTGGGCTCACTCATAAAATAAATTTGAAATATACCCTACTTTTCTTTAGGTTTAGAGGATAAAAGCACTTGATTCCATTAGCCATCAGTCAGGGACAGAATAGCTCGTAGATCTGAAAGTGCTGAGTCCACATATCATTATTTATGGTTGGGAGGCAGCATGATTCAGTGAAATATGCTGCTTTCCCCAAGAGTTACATAAGAATTACCACTTCAGTGCTGCTTTGTAATCTTGGATAAGCCACCTAAGCATTTTGTGACTCAGCTTCCCCTTTTATAAAAAGGGCATAATGGGACTTCCCCTAAGAAAATACATTGTCATTGTAAAGTGCTTGGAGGCAGTGACAGGGCCTCTTTGCTATATGAACAATAGCAGCGATCTTTGAGGCAGGACAGCAGAGAGATGCAGGCATATCAGCACTGCCCGCTCTGCCAGAAGCGTGGAGGCAAGCTGGTCTGTTGAGCAGCAGCCAAGGCTACAAAAGCTTGGTGATGCCAGAGAGCCCTTGGAGCTGCTGGGCTCTCCAGGCTTCTGCTGCCTCTGCTGTACTGGAAAGCCTACCAGATGTTGTGATCTGACTCTAAGGAAAAAGAAGCCCTCTCCTAAGAGCTAAGATCATTAGTGGGTATCTAAAGGGGGATACTTGATGCAACATTGATTTATGCAGTCTTTTAATTACATTAAAATACGTGTAGCCAGTTACATGTTTGCAGTAGCGTAAGCTTTTATGAGGCCAGACTAATGAATGAGCCCCTCTGCAGCCTCGGAAACCATCAGAGTCCCTCCCTTGTGTATAGATTGAAGTTACTGCAGCAGCCATAGCACAAGTGTGCTGGTACCTAGAGAACAGGCCAGTGCAGTCCCATCAGTCAATGTCCCATTGATCATACTAACAGAAGTGGATTAGTAGTGTGTCAGTGCTGAAATGTTGCCCTGGTTTTATATTTGCACATTCTTCTAGAGTTAAGGTAATTTCAGCGATATCCTCTATAATTAAATATTATTAATAACCATGTATTTTATTCAATTAAAGATGTTCTGGAAGCGTCAGTCGTCTTTTTGCCTCTGGTACAATGCAAAATTTCATTTGGGAAGTGCTGCAGTAGCTCCACATGGAGCTCGAAAGCCAGCTGAGAGATCTTGAAAAAAGTTTCGACTAGTGGAAGGAGGTCCACAGCAAGAAAAATACGCTGATGCTCTAAGCTTCCTCATTTTGACCCTCCTATTAACTTGTGCCAGTTAGACAGGCCTACAGTGGAATTACCACTGAAACAGAGGAGCATAAGCAGTACCTTTGATAACTGATCTATTCCTGGTAGCTGATGATTGATTTTAGACATTTGAATAAATGTGCCTACCTTTTTTATAGTGATAGAATTGTTTCTGGTGCATAAAAGTGTTGCATTACATTGCAACGCTTCTAGAGTGCAGCAGCAGTGATAGCTGTATTGCAGGTGCCCTTCATAATCATTTAGATCCGAGAAAAGAATGTGCCTTTGAACTGCTTGAGGGACACTGTGATTGGCATCAAGTATAAGCACACCTCCTGTTAAAGCTGTGGCATTGTGGTCAGTGAGAAACCAGTGCTGATCAATGCCACCCAAACATAGCCATCCATAATAAAAGAGATCCTTGACAGAAAAGGATTGTTGTCTCATACCACAAAGTGCCTCTTGTTAGCAGAAATGCTGTGTTCTTGAGTAGACAACTCATGGGCTAAGGAATAAGATGGCATCCATTCTTAGGGTGATAGAATGCAATTGTTTGTCAAAACTTGTGGGCTGTGTATTTGGTTATTTTACAACAGCAGTGTCAAGTGTTCTGCTTTTTCTGATTATGTTGTGTAACACTAGAAAAAGTACATAGCTGACAGCTTAATTTATGTTTTGCTAACTACAGCCTTTATTGTGATCCACCAAGTGTTTATCTTGCCCCATACCAATACTTGATTTGCATATTTATCTACATGTTCACCATAAAACTACTCTCTTGCTATGCAGAATTACACATAACCACTTTTCCCTTCCTCTCCATCTATACAATGCTTTACGGAGTGCAATGACAGCAGGGCTGGGTGAACAGCATTCAGGAGCGCCAGATACCTACTCTTACTTCTGCTGCTGTAATTCTTATGGGCCTGATCCAAACCCACTTGAAGTTTTTGGAAAGGCTTACGTTTATTTCAGTGATCTTTGCATGAAGTCCCAAGAGACATTTGCCAATTTTTTAGAGGAGAATTGTCACATTATGGGAATTCCACTTCGGTCACTTAGGGAAAGATCCTTAAAATGGTGGTCTCCAAACATTTTGGATTATGCACCCCTATCAGCAAACAAATTTTGAGCATGCACGCCGGATATATGTATAATAATTTATTTCTAAATTATTTACATGTACTACTGTATTAACACATTATGTACATTATAAGACATACACAAAATAGAATTTAAAAAAGGATGATCCAAAGATGAAACAGAGGAAATTAATTTTTTTAATTATTTATTAATGGCACGAAACATTTCTTTCTTCCTGCATCCCAATGGGTTGTCTTGT
Source organism: Tyto alba (assembly GCF_018691265.1). Taxonomy (NCBI): domain Eukaryota; kingdom Metazoa; phylum Chordata; class Aves; order Strigiformes; family Tytonidae; genus Tyto; species Tyto alba. The sequence goes on from NW_024881297.1 coordinate 10,158,904, forward strand.
GTGGACCCCACTTTGGAGACCACTGTCATAGAGGGTCCATTCATTGGCAATGACAACTTTACATCATATGCCACCCAGAAGTAGTTTTTATGCAACTACTTGAACGTGCATCACAGTTTGGGAAACACCCATTTATGCCATTGACAAGTTTGAACACTTTACAAGTTTGTCAATGGCATAACCCTTCTCAGTTTTTCCATTTGTAAAAAAAGGTTACACACCCTGCAAGTGTTTTTTGAGAAGGCAACTGTAAGACTACTACTACTCTAAGTTTTACAGGATGCTAAGCATTGTGCCATGTATGTTTCCTGGACAAACAATATCCTGGGTAAACTGTGGAGATAAATAAATGAGCCCGATATTACCCTCTTGCATTATAAGAATGATCTCATAATTTTCAAAATTTAAGATGCGATGCCAGAATCATGCTTCTTCCCAAAACTGAATGATTCAGCAGAGAGTTGTAATAAAAAGAGGCTATCTGTCAGATTATGCTTTAAGTCGAGATGAACCAACAAATGCAACTGTAGTCAGCACTGGTTTAAATTCAGCTTGACCTAGAGAATCTAATTCAGCTTTTACTTTGATTTTTTTTTTTTTTAATGACCATTAATTATGGATGTGAACCTTTTTTCTCTGTCTGGATATGTGTAAATACTTTGAAGCTTCTGTTCACTGATTCCCATTATGTTTGAACCCTGCTTATTGAGAGTGAGAACATGGGCCAAGTTACATCAGGTTGTCTCTCCTGTGCTCCTGGCTATTTGAACTGGTTCCACTAGAATGGTGTTGTCCAAGAGAACTTTCATGCTGCTTGACCCTCTTTGCACATACATTTCCCTTGCCTCCTTCATTTTCCTCCCCAGAGCATATTAGTAAATGTATCAGGACTACATATGTTAATTTTTCAATAAGCAAACCCCAAATAAAACTAATTTACATGATTATTAACAATTCTGAATACCTGAAAAAAAAAACATAATTATTTTTATGAAAGGAGCAATTTCCAAAGCTACAAAAATACTCAACATTCACAAAAGCTGCTCACCTAAATGTCACTCTGAACTTTTGAAATCTCCTTCATAGTTATCTTTCCCTTCTCTGTTTTATGACCTCAGGACAGGGAACATGTCTATTTAATGTCTACATTAAAATGTAGCATGTCTATATCGAAATATTCAGCTACTATTAGCCACTGTAAAATCAAATGATCATTAACTTCCTCTGATCTTGCCACTATATTAAAATTATTATCGTCCAATTTCTCCAAAGAAACATTGTTTTAGCTGCACATCCTAATGCAATGTTTAAAAGAGGATTTCTTCTTTATTTTTAATATATACCATTTGTTGCATGCAGACGAAGTAATACAGGGAAAAGGAGGCACAGCTCTGTGGTGTCATCACCTTGTTAACATTGCCATAACCAGCTTGCTCAAAAGGGAAAAAAGTTAAAGGTAATATAGCACACCACAGAATATAAAGTCCCAACACCACACAATAAGAAGTCTAGTATGTCAGTCACTGATTTAATATGAAATATTTCAAAATGAAACCTTGGTGTAAGAAGCCCATTGCAACAAATGGTTGGAAACATTCTCTCTTGCTATCTGAAATATGTTTACAGGAGATAGAGTCTGTCCCCCCTCCAGCTCAAACATTAGTTCACCATTTTCCAGTGAGGAGTGCAATAGAAATTAACTCAGTAATGCCTTGTCTTCTGCTATCACAGGAACTCAGTCACCATACTGGACTTCAAGATCAAGGTGATGAGTAATCCATACAGTAGCAGCTCATGGAAAGGTATGACATTAAACTGCAACTGGTTTATCCATGCCTGGAACAAACTTTGCCAAAAAACTCAGCTCAAAAAATTGCCCAAGTGGAAGTGAAAGGTTCTGCTTGGTTAAAATTAATGAAAGCAGTGAACTCAGAGCTATTCATTTTAGAAGAAGGCAATGAGGGGTTCTGCAAATTCTAGAAGGCCAAGGAATCCCCATCTAGAATATTTTGTTTCATGTAAGTATATGTGTGTGTGTATTATAGACATGAAATATATATATATATTCATGTATGTATTTATATAAAAGCACAGCATTTTTTAATATATATATATATATATATATATATATATTTTTAATATAAAAGCACAGAATTCAGCAGTAACACCCAGTTAGTGCTGGTTTGTAGGTAACAAGAAGAGATCAGGTGACTTGTTGCTAGCTACATTATATTTGTCCCTTTGTCAGCCTGGACTATAGTAGCAGCAGTTTACTGTTACTGCCATCAGGGTCAGCGGATCTTATGGGCAACTGACTGTTCAATTTACACGTTTGGAACCATTATTATGCAATATTAATTTTCATTTTAAAAGCTGCCTATAACTTTAGTAATATATGTAACATTTACACATAAATAACCTTTGCATCTGAATCTAGGTCAACTTGTTACCTCTGTCATGAAAAGAATACCTAATATCTGATTGTGTCAGATTGAGGAAACTGATCTAAGCCACCTTGAATTGTTGTTTTTGAAGGCACAGGTTATCAAGCCTTTTTACGTGCAACAATCTGACACAAAGGAAGTACCTCTGGCAAGTAGATTATATTTATCCATCTTGCAAGCAGTTGTCCAGCCTGTGGATTTCATCTCTTACTCTGTAGGAGCATCTTGCAGCCAATATATACTTGTAGGATGCGTAGGCAAAGAGCTGGTGAAGACACACCAGGTTCCTGAACCTGAAACCACACATGTTTAAGTATATCAGTAGAACTACTGAAGTATTTGTGACTATTTGCATGGTTTAAGTCAAGTGTTTTCAGATTTGGGACTGTGATGGTTAGCATCAAGTTTAATATAGCAAAAGCAATAAATTAGTTTGATCCTAGGTCTCTTAAATGTTGAGCTGTGTAGTGTGAAGTGGTTTGGACAAAAATGTTTGAATCAACACATGGAAGAGTTCATGCAACTGCACTCAGAACAAGATAAAATAACCTACATTGGCAGTCGTTTAGTAAAAAGAAAAATACCCGAATAGAAGTTTATTCCAGTTCATCATAACCAGATGTGATCTATAGTGTACCATAGTTTCCATTCTTAAAAAAATATTGTGGGCTAGATAAAACTCTATTGCTGTACTTGTTTTCAGTACCAAAAATATGTCCTTGATTAGATAGCCTCAGTCACAAACAGTTACATAGATTTTCCTGCTCCTTGCTAGTACAAACAGTACTGTCTATGTTAGGACCAAACTGGAATGGGAATTAATTTATTTATATAGACAAATGCTTTAATAGTGGAAATGAAACATTTTCTAATTATTTTTTCTTTTTCAAAATAAGTGTAGTGTTAAGAACATATCAAAATTCTTCATTAATTTATATACAGTATTTTTTCCTAATTTTTTTTTAGTAGTGTTTTGGGGTTTTTTCACTTCTTAGTCAAAGTGGTTTGAAGTGGTCCTGGCTGCTCCAGAAGCTTTCATAAATCATGCTAAACAAGACACATATCTTTGTTGTTTAAAACTCGGTTAGGATGAGAATATTAGTTCCAAATATGCAGTTTGAATTTTTGTCATCTATGGTTTCTGTTGATGCCACAACAGAAGGGGGAAAAATAGTCCCCACGTTTCTGACAATTTAGAAGCAATTTCAAAATTCCATTGCTATTTAGAGGACATTTTGATTAAGACAAGAATCTTTGTCCTGGACTTTCAGAGGAATTTGAAGTGTACCCTGAAGTACAAAAGGAGAAATGGAAATACTTTCATAAGGGATTACTTCTTCTGAAATAGGAATGCTTTGCGCAAATTTATTGAAATTTGGTGGATTATTTCTGTGGCTGTCTTAGATTGTCTGCACTTGGGAATTTTCCACTATTACCAGTCTGCACATAGCACTACCAGAGCCTCAACTGTAGGCGAGCCATTTGTGTCCTCACCAACAGATAACAACTTTTCTCAGAGCAGATTTGGATGACATAGTAATATGAATGGCAGCATCTGCTGGTGCATCACAAGTACCGTAGCCTGAGCTAAGCTTGCAGACAAGCCACAAGTACCTCTCCTCAGGCGTTGCTTGCTTGCTTTTGTGAGGGTAGCCACTACGAGAAACCTTGTCACGTGGGAAGACAGGGTTAACAAACTCTGAAACTGTATGTACTTCATGTGAATAGAAACACTTGTACAGAAGCTGTTGGAAATCTGAGGACTCCCAGCCAACTGGTTATGGAACGGGAGAATCAGTGGAGCATGGCCAGGCCTGTGGCTGTCCTTGCTGCCCACTGGCAGCTTTCCATCTTCTCCTGTGCTACTTCTCTGGTGGATCAGAGCTTGCGTTTGCCCAAAATACCCCCAGGACAAAGCTTGGACAGCAAAATCATGTGAGATGGATGCTCTTGGCTATTTGGGTTTCCTTTCTGATTGCATTTTCTAATTAAGAAAATAATTTTCTGTTTGTATATCTATCTGACCAAACAGGAAGGGTGTTTGCCGAACCACCAAGTTACATAGAAACAGTTATGTACCTGGAACAACAGAGAACCCATCTAGACTTCTCATACAAAACAATTGCTTCTGAGCAGCCTGTTGTCACTTGAGAGCAGGGTCTCAGGGCTATAGTGCATCATTAATGAAAATATCAGCACGATGCTGGGCAGCAAATGAAAAAAAAAAAAAAAAAAAAAACGCAAAAAGGCAAATTACACGTAAGGGATTGATAGAAAAGGAAGTGTCATGGGTGAAGTGAACACGGGCTCTGGCCTCGGCTTCCCTCAGGCACCCAACTGCTGGTGCGAGGCAGCCATGTGGCCTCCTCCACTCCCCACTGGCCGCAGGCAGCTTCCTCCTGCACTGGGATTGGCCCCTGTCTCTGGCACGGCTGCCCTGATTGGCTGCTGGGCCTGTGGCAGCCCGGGCAGCTGAGGCCGGTTCGTTCCAGTACTGACCGGTCGGGGCCAGTTCCCAGCTGCCGCCTGAAGCGGTGGCAGCGCAGGGCCTCGGCCACCAACATGGCGGCTGAGGACAAACCAGCCAACGCCAGCCAGTCACCTGCCTGAGAAGACACCCAAGAACCAGCAGCAACGATCAAGGGTATAAACGCCAGCCATTAAGATATTTTGGTCTGGAAAAGGGATGGCAAAGAAGGGTTATGATAGCTGTCTATAAAGTCAAGACTGGCATGAGGAGAGCAAGTGAGGGTTGATTGTTCGTTGTTTCAATACATGAGCTAATATCAAAGGAGGGCAACATGTGGCAGGTCAAAACAAAGAAGGAGCAGCAATTCTGCATATGATACCTAGGCAGGCTTTGTAGCACTGCTTGGCATAGATGTATTGGGTGATGAAAGCTCAGAGGAGAGAGTACATGGTTGTTAAACAGGCAGAAACCACCCTTGGCTCACGGGGAGGCTGAATTATAAATTGTCAGAGGCCAGAGCAGTCTCTGGCAGCATGCCTGCTGTAACAAGGACCAGTTAGCTCTGCTTTCTAGGTATCTGCTTTTGGCCACTGCTGGGGACATGGAACTGGGCAAGGTGGCCCTTGGTCTGACCTAGTAGAGCTGTCTGGTGTTCTTATGTACTTACTGTTTACCTCTGATGTGCAGCTACTTCTGGAATGGGGCTTTTCAGATGTATGGCCACCTAGAGCTCAGCCTTGTGGTCGTACCTGAGTGAATGGAAGCTTCGGCCATTGATACTAGAGGATACAGCTAAAGAAATGCCTTCAGTAGTATTGCTCATTGACAACTTTAGCACGTTATATGGCATTTGATGTTTCCAAAGTTGCCAGTTCTTGGAGTTATGGGAGAATGCAGAAATATCCATTTCCTTGCAGAGGTTCAGGTTACACAAGCTCTTGGGTTTGTAAGCTGTCTGAGAGGTCAAATCCAGTCAAATGCTTGTGTGGCTTATCTTGTATTAAATATTGCAGTAGTCATCTTATCTATCTGAGAAAGGTGAAGGGTTCAGTGACCCTGAGACTTGAATCTGTGGTGCCAGGGAGTCAGGGAATTTTTCAAACTTGCTGTATTAATGCTTATCCTCTTAAAGTCAGACTTGTTTTAAAAGGTGGCGGTAAAGATTGCTATATACAGTTAAAAAAAAAAATCACTCCGATTGCATTAATTTGTAAGCCTTGCTTATGCTCTGATCCCACAAAGCACTGAGCACCTCAAGTAAAAGGGATTTTAACTTCTGTTGACTTCAATGGGAATTCTTGTATTATATGCTCAGTCAGAAATCAGAAGAAGGGAGGGAGCTTGTACAGGGCTCATAAACGTCTTTGGAGTTTGCTCATGGCAACACTCACAACCTTATCACAAGGTCATGATTTTTAAGGGCTTCTACAACTCTCAGCTCCCATAGCTGTGGTAATATGAGGGTATGTGCTATCATTATACAAACAAACAAATGTCTAACCTTTGTGACTGAGAAAAATGTAAAAACATTGAATCCATTTATCTCAACACCGGCAGACAAGCCGTATGTCTGAAATATCACAGGGCTCTGAAGTACAGTAAGTCTTAAAACAAGCTTGTGGTATTTCTAACGTGTTTAGGGTTAGCAATTTTGGGATTTTCAGGCTTATTTCCTCTTTCCCCATTGTGCTTCTTATTTTAAGTTTTGGACAACAAATTCCTACCTCTGATTGCACATGGGAGTAAGCTAATCCTCTAAAAAATTATGAGACTAAGACTGCTTGTCTTGATAAGAGTTTTTAGTGGGTAAGCTGCTGGGTCACTACTGGCCCTCATGCCTACTGTGAAAGAGCTTTAATTGACTGAGCAAGCCCCACTATGTGTTACGGTGTTGATGTTCTTTCTACCTCTTCTGATAGATTCAAGATCATTTCACAGGCTGTTCCCACAAACAGCGGGATCAGGTTAATGTGAGAAGCAGCACCTTCCCTGTAAGCCCTGAGCTACTATCTTGTCCAGGCTCTTCATATGCTTAAATGATTAGTGGTATTTTTGTTCAAAGCTCTTGGCTATTCTTTCTGGACAGGAGCACTCTAATTCCTTAAAACTTTTCCAAGCAGCTCTTCTAAATAACACTGATACACAAAAAATGCTCTTCTGATTGCCTGCCTGGATTATGTAATCTCGTATCTGAACAATGTAATTTATTATCAATATCTGAAGTGGATTGCTGCAGCTTCCTCAGTATATTAATAGCTGCATCCATTATTTTCTAAAGAAGAATCTCCTGGGCCTTTCTGTGATATAAGCATTACTGCTAACTGGGTAGCTGGCTGGAAAGGATGATAGTGTCCCCTGCTATTATAAATCTAGTGAGCTCACCTTTAAATGTCTGTCTTTATTCTCCCCTTTGGGCATTGTTCCAGTCACTCTTTGGCCTTTTTATTTTAAAGAAAAATCCTGTCCATATGGTCAAAGGAGGAAGCATACTTGCCCTCAGATTCAATTAATGTGTGCTTGTTCTATATATTTTGGAACCAGACTGCCATTGTGCAGGAAAGAAAAAAAGAGAGCTATCTTCAATGAAAAACTAAATTAGTAGCCAGTATGCATCAAATGAAAATAAAAGCCCACACTAGAGGATACAGTAGATCTAAATATGCATGCCCTGATTCACGTAGATGGCCAAACTCTTTCAAACAGAAACATAATTTGACCTATGAAGTAATTAATGCCATGATTATGGGGAGGGAAGACACTACACTTCAGACTGCAGCCGGACTGCTTTCCATTAATAGAAAGCTCTATTATTCCCTCCCCCAACACACATACATATCTCAGTTTTAAAAATTATGTTGCCTACAAAATTTCTTTGTCTGCACTGAAGGTATAGCAGATTGTTTTTGCAAAATTTCAATGAAGTTACTGTGAGCTTTTCCAAGTTATGATTCTAGCTTTTTTCCTCCATTATTTGAAAAGGGTAGCTCGCTTCTTCTTCAATCTTGCCATATAAATTCCTTTTACCAGATTTTTGAGAGAGTCGCTTCAATTACAACATATTTATTGTTTTTATTCGAGGTAGTTCTGAGACCAGTCTCCCACACACCAATATCAATGCATTTTTTTTTCTACTGGATTTAACAGGATGAGGAGTACCAGCACATGTTGTTTAGCTGAAATCCAGAAAGATCACAAATGTTTTTTTTCATACAAGCTGTAATTAAACTGTGGTACTCATTGCTACAGGATTTTGTGAATCTCACTTTTTTATATATATCAAAAAAAGGAATCAGACAGCTTCGTAAGAGAAAAACCTATCAGGGACTTCCAAATACGCAGATAGTAACTCTACTTTAAAAAAGATCCCTGAATCATAGATCACTAGAAATCATAGGACTGTACTGAGGCTGTTTCACTATGTTTGCCCCTTCTTACTCACTTCCTTAGGCATTTGCTATTGGCTTCTGCTACCTGATGACACGAACCTTTGATTTGATCAATATGGCCAGCCCTAGTTATGTCAACAAAAAAGTCACTTTGACTCAAAGGAGAAAACATTCTGATCTAGTGGGAGGTGTCCCTGCCCATGCAGGGGGTTGGAACTAGATGATCTTTAAGGTCCCTTCCAATCCAAACCATTACATGAGTCTATGGTGTTAGAACTGTAGCAACCGCTTTTTAATCTATCATGCTAGAAATTCAGTCTTTCTTTTTGCTTTTATACACACAACAGTTCTGTTATGTTCTTCATGTTCTATGATCCCTTTTGACAATTATAAGTAAAAGGAATATGGTCATATTTTCAGCTTCTAGGGTAAAATATATTGACAAAGAAAATGTGATCTGAAACTTTTGCATTATTTGAGGGAATACTTCATCAGATTAAGAGCCTGAAGATTGCTGGTTTACTTTTTCCTAAACGCTTTCTGTTTCTTTGTATTCCTGAAAATTATACTACTACAGACTGAAATCAATGGTAACAATTTTTTAGGAAATTGTGGGGTTTTTTATGAGTAGGTGTCTCTTCATTTGTGTGAAACCAGTGAAAAAGGGCAGGTTTTGTTATTGAGGGTTTGAGCTCTCTTGATCCCTTAAAAAAAAAAAAAAAAAAGTTTTAAAAATACCTTTGAAAATTTAAGGAGAACTCTAGGATACAATCAGTGGCCATTCTCTTCCAAAATGTTCCTGAGGTGCAGGGCCAGGCCCAGGACTCATGTCTTGGTTCTTCCACTGAAATTCTCCATCCTCCATAGACCTTACGAAGACTGTGTTCATACCATTTCCAAAGGTCAGACCCGTTCCATTATCCCTGTTTTCCAGTGAGGTAACTGAAAATCTTGCCAAGGGTCACTAGCAAAGCCTGCTGCAGTGCCAGGAACAGAAAGCTGGTATCATAGGTTACGCCTACATCCTGAATAGAACCTCATTTGTAAACGGTTCCTATCTCTCCACTTAGGACAGCTATAAAATCAAGCTAATAATGTTTATACATAGTTTGGAAGGAGCTTTGAGAGTTAGGAATAAATGCTTGCTCTGCAAATGCGAAGATTTATTTTTCACATGGAGTAATTGCAACTGAGTAAAAATGGGAAGATGGTCAAAAACATTCAGATCAGAAATGACTGTCAGTGACACTTGTTTTCCTAATATTTTAAATGCTTTGTATGTCCTCTAGAGAGGCTAATCTACGTCCAAGAAAAAGCTTTGGCATTATGTTACCTAACTTTTTGATGCCTGGCCCCTGACGTGCAGTTCAAAACCTCACGTTAGGCACAGCGTTTCTGGCTGTATGAATATTGAATACCTTTTGCCAATGGAAGAGCAATGGAGTTGCATCAGAACACTGAACTTGGAGGCAAGGGCCCTCTGCTAGGTAGAAATTAATTTTTCAAAGGAGTAAAATCTCTACTGTTACACGGGTTTTGCTGGGATTTAAAGATACTTCTTGTTTCAGGCAGCTACTTCTTCATTTAGGGGAGATTTATCCCAAGTACCTCAGATATAGGACAGCTGAGATCCTTGCAAAACCCCATTTTGTAATAAACCCTGTATAATAAATACTGGCTCTTGTCTTAAATTTAAAAAGGAGCATTATCACTAGGGTTTAACACTACTTTCCTTGAAGATGTCCAAAGCATAAACTGGGCATCTTCAAGCCCTGGTAGGGCAGAGGTGAATGAGGAGAAGGTTGCCTGTCAGCCAGCAAAGCTGACCACAGAAAGAGAGAAGTGTGATGCACTATACCTCGGCCAGTCTGTGCCATCCTGGCGGCAGGCCATTCTACAAGAGACTTGTAAGGACAAAGCTGCAATTTGGAAGAAGCTGAGGTACTGCAACTCCCTAGCCCGGGACCACCCCTGCCTTAAATGCCAGCCTCTGAGAATGGAAGAACTCAGCTAGACACAAAATCCATCTGTAGTTAAAATCCATGATCTTTCCAAAGTTTTTTAAGCCCAATATAAGAGTGGGGTCCAAGAGCTGGCTCTGACAATGTAATGTTTTAATATGGGGCTCCAGTCTCAGTACCCTGGAAGCAAAGCACTGACTTACGGAATGGTTAATCCATCTTCCCTCTGTGTCTCTGCTGTCTATAGTTCCTGCTCATTTGAACTGTCATATCCTCTCTCCATTATGTAATAGCCTAGAGGTCACACATGTTCCTCTGCTTTGAATAATACATCTCTATGAAGCCTTAGTATCTCTGTTTGAAAATTTATTTCTTTCATTTTAATATTTTATCAATTTTGTCCTAAATGGATGACCTTAACTGGTTGCAGTTCATTTCATTTCTTCTCTGCTTAAATATTTTAAAGGTTCCAGAGTATAAACATCATTCATGCAGTGTGTAACAAAAATGCTCAGCTTGAGTTTTGGATTATTTAATTGTAATTGTCAAGCTATTGTTAAAATTTATTATTTTTTCTTTTTTGCAATTTCTTCCTCCCATTCCTTCTCTCCATTTCTAACCTCATTTGTCACATCCTTTATGCTGGTATTTAGCTACACTTTCCAGTGCTTGTAGGAGAGATATACAATGCATTGGTACCATAACTTACAAACAACAGACAGTCAAGGGTCAAAATCACTATGCAGTGGGGATAGGCATTGCATTCAGAAAATACCTTGGTAAAATAACTGACCCAGTACTGAATATAGTATTCAGTGTTAGGTACAAGTAGAGCCTTTTGATCTTTAATTGAAGAATAGAGAACAGAAGTTGTATTTTATGAGCTAATACCATCTTGGTGCTGTGACCAGTCAGGAACTCATTAAGCTGGAAAAGGGTCGTACTTGAATGGTAAACCACCACAGCGTGTACATGTGCAACAGGAAATAAAAGGAGTTAACAAATATCTGGCAGTCTTAGCTGTGAAGTGGGTTGTGCTGTTAGAGGTGTCATTTTGGGCACATAAAGTTCTCTGTCAGAGTAGCAGTCCTACTCCTTCTCAAGCCCTTTTAGGTAATGAAATTCTATCTTCGTGAGTTTCAGAATCAGTTTGCTATGGCATTCACGCTCCCTGTCCTGAGCAGTTTCGTGTCACTACATGCAGCTTCACACTGACAGCTGCTGAGTTCCTGGTCTTACTGACCCTTCTGATGTATAAAATGCTTTAGGTTATTTAGAAATGAAAGGCAATAAAAGCTAGTAAGCACAATTTAATTTCATGATTATTATGCATTCATACTACGAGAAAATGAAACTAAGATATGTGCATTTCACGCTATGTCATTTTTATTAAAAATAGGAATAACAACACTGAAGGAATCTGACTTATCTTCTTGAGTGTTTTTAAAAGAACTGTAGCTGTTCTGCGTTTGCAAAATATAAAAATCAGTATACAATCAATTTTTTATATTGAAAGGATTTGATTATTTGGGATAGGTCTGTATTTATGATTTTTACCTTTCTGTTCTATCTTTCTTTTGTTCAGCACTAGTCTTGCATGACTGTAGCTATATCAGCAGTGCTAGTAAGATGTGAATTCATGTTTCATTTCTGACATCTCTGTGTCATGTTGCAGTGTCATAACCTGTGTTCTGGTTTGGCTATGCAGTATTTCACATCAGAAAGACACATTAAATCCTTTTCTTTCCCACCAAGTCCCTAAATATCATATTGAGGAAAGCATGGAAGAAATGACACCACCTCTTTTGCACTGGCTGTAGGGTTTTGTTTTACCTTGTGTCATGTCACCACAACAAATGTCATTTGGGTCACTAAAAGCAGGCATCTCTGTGCCTCCATGCGAACAAATGGGGACATCTTGTTTTCAAGTGTGAGTCTTGGGCTGTGCACAGAGGTGAAAATGAGTTGAAATACAGGAATGCCTCTTGTTTGCTCCTGGGATGGCGATCTGGATCCTTGGACATCGGCCATTCAGTCCTGTAAGGTGTTTTTATGGTAATACTGTTTTTCTCCAAAACCATAGAATAGTTGTGCTAAAACTGGAGTAAATGCTTTGAATAGTTCTTTAAAGGACACTTGAAGCACTTCTTACATATTTTTTGCCCCATAGAAATAGCTCTCCTGGCTTCTGAAGAAGTTACTTGAGGTAACTAGTGTTGCTTCTGTAACTACAGGGGTTTTCTTATTCAGGTGCTGTGGCAGTTGAGGCTATCTTGCCTCAACAGGGAGTATGTTAATATAATCCTTCAGAAAATTTTCGCAAACACATCCTCCACATCCCTAATTATATAATCAAAATGTATAAGCACTGAAAATCCTCATAAATACATTTTTAAATCCTAAAGGATATCCTTAGACAGGAGTATTACACTAAATATAAAGCTTAGAAATTAATTGTTGCTAGACACCGATACATTACAACAAGTATGAACATGTTCTCTTTATTAACTAAGTATCAGTAATGGTACTGTGAGTAGTGCACCTCGTACTTAAACAGCTTTAATATACTTTTAAACTATGTTTCTGCATTGTAGACAAGCCAGACAAAACAGGGCGGGGGGGGTTGGACAGAGTAGGGTTCACAAAGAGAAGACCAAGAACTGAGGCAGAGAGACAAAAAAATACTGTAACAGTTCAGTCTGACTCCAGTATCTGCTTCTCAGTAGTAGCCAGGCACAGATACCCCCAAAAATGTAAAGGAACCATGGCATTTTTCCAGAGTAGTTTTCCCTGGGAAATACATCACTTTGGCCAAAGTGAAAATGCACTGCTACTCTTTACCTCAACACAGTAAACATGCTCATGCATAGCAGTATTTTCATGTGACTACAGCTGCTCTTTTAACTCTCTGGATAAAGACCTGAATTTGGGGAGCTAAAGGTTATGAATTCAAATCCCAGTTTCCAGTTGCAGATGCGTGTATACATTTGGCTGGAAACAATGCTGTCTGTATATATACAGCCATGGATCATTGCAGCAGCACAAGTCAATTAGCCTTTGTGACACTTCGTTGTCCTGTGAAATAATTTTATAAATACGTCAGGGGCTGTAGGCAGAAGGAGAGTGCTAAGAACTACAGGACACAAAGGAGAAGGCTAGCAAAATAACCACCTCTACTACAGGTTTCCAAACACTTCTGTGTTTACAGACACCTGAACTTCTCTACATTTCTTTAGTCTCTCTTGGGAAATACAGACAACAATTAACCTTTACTTATTACAAACCACAAAAAGCAATAGGAGAGTCTCTAAGGTGGCATGCCTCATTTGAGCTTTCCACTGGTGTCTGCAAAGATAGATATGTGGAAGTCAAGATAGGTAGAGCTGAGCCTACTAATTACATTGTATTTTTATAGGCCCTATTTTGCTTTTAAAGGAAATGATACACAGTAGTCTTCAGCATTGACCTGCAATGTAGGAATCAGACCCATACAAGATAAATCTCCAGTCATCCTTCAGTAGTTCTATTTCACCGGAAGCTATTCTGTTAAATAATAAAAGGCTGCAGGTGGTTGTTCTCTTTGATCAGTAAAATGTTTTTTATATTCTCTATTTCCATCTCTCCCAGAAAATCTAAATTAATTTCTCTTAGGAAATACTGAAATTTTGTGACTTCTTTTTTTTTTTTTTTTTTTTTTTTTTAATTTGCCATCTGCAAATTAAATAGACTTCTTGTCCTTTTTTTTTGTTTGTTTTGGGTGCTTTTTGCCTTGTCCTTTTTGGAAGGGAAAGGTGTGCATGAAGAGAGCTCTTAATTTCTTTCTAATATGACCTAAAAGTTGAAAAAATAACAGGTTATTAGTTTCTATTTTTAGAACTTGTGTTTTGAGTTTCTCTCTAATGAAAGCATGAAAGATTTTTTTTTTTTTTACCTCATTGCTCTGTGTTTTGGTTGGTTGTTTTTTTAGCTTTTTCCCCCACTGGAGAAGTATGAAAAGGCTGCTTTTCTGAATAAAAACAAGTGTAAGTAAAAGTAACACTTTTTTCTTCAATTATATCTTCTGCCCAATTTTGAAATAGAAAAGCAAGTTTTCATTTTACAGAAAGTTTACAGGAATTTACAGTGGTTTTTCTTCCAACCCATCCACTGTGCTTTCCTTCCCTTTTCAATGTTTTTCTCTGAAGACTCTATATGTGACACTGTACATTGTTAGGACATGAAATTAATGTAGAGATTAAGTGCTAGACAAGTGGGAGGCTTAATGGGTGGCAACAGATGAGAGTAGAAATAAAAGAAAATCATTGAGGAAAAGAGCTAAAGATATAATTGTTTTGTTACAGTTTGACATGTCTTGGAAAGACATTGAGACAAAAAATGTAGGATAAAAGGAAATGAAAATTTATGCTAAATAAATAAATAAATATTTATATTTATTTTTATAAATAGACACCCCCTAGTGTAAAAACTATGTCTTTTCCTGCAGGAGGCTATGAGGTGGCCACTGGGCACAAGCCAGCCCCATGCCAGCTGCACCCAGTTCCCCTTGCATCCAGCAGAAGTCAAACATTAGCCTGAGTTGGAACTGGGGAGCCCGACTTTTTAATTAATTCACTTTGTGGCTGCTTATAGAAGGATCCTGTTAACTATCCCCTGCAGCCTCATGGCCTTTCAGACCACCTCTGACTGCCAAGCTCTCGGGCACAGCTCTTCCTGTCTGCCGCCACGGCTGTGGTTCTGTCCCGCCAGGCCTCGCTGCAGGCCTGCTTGTTCCTCTCCTCCTGGGGATTTAGGCATCTCCAACTTCACAGCTTTGGCCTGGCTGCTGCTTACTGCCTAAACTGCATATTCCTTGACCAGCTTAATTTCTCGACGTTGCTGAAGCAGACGGTAACCTCTAATCCTGGCCCACATTTCCAACGCTTTGAGATTCATCAGTCTTCGCAGGGAATTATTACTGCTAGCTCTTCAGCTTTTAAAATTTTACTTAAGCAAAGGCAATCTAAAGGTCTTGTCTGTTGCACACATGCCACAGACTGACCATGAATTGAAAATAAGACATTGTCGTTAAAAGCTCACTATTCTACATGTTTTGATAATGAATTATATACAGACACGAGCAAGGTAATTATTCTATTTGACAGTCCTGTGCAAGCATCATTTGCAAAGTTTAGTTCAGCTGTGGGCACCAGGTTTGCAAATTACCTCAGTATGTTGGAAAGAGTTCAGTTGACAGCAACAAAAATACCGAAAAGTTGAAAAATGAGGCCTATGAAAGACACTAAGAAATTTTGGCATGGTCTGGCTAGAAAAAACAAAGCTGAAGTGAGACATAATAATTTTTAAAATAACTAAAAGAGGATGTTATAAGGAAAAGTGTGCTCAGTCTTACCAGTGAAGAACAGGACAAGTCCGGTCTAAACTGTAGATTTAGGTGAAATGTAGCTGGTATGTTAAAGCTCACTCCATCTGAGGGTTGTGCCAGAGAAAACCAGGTAGAAGGTTGGATGTTGGGGTGAGGACTTTGTGGTGGCAGACATTCACCTTCTGTCTTTCAACTCAAGTTGGTGAAGGAGGACACCAGAGTTCAGCTTGCAGGGCAGGAAGAGAACAACACTCATGCCATGGGGGTTTTGGACTGGTACCCCAAAGTTGTCCCTAGCCAGCAAAATCTAATTACCTAGTTTTCCTTCTTCTGAATCCGCAGGAGACTGAGGCAGTTTTCACCAGAGCTGAGAGGTACAGTTTGACTCTGGCCCCACATTTTTTCTGTAGAACGAGAAAGTGTTGTCAAGGGAGTGCAGAAATGGCTGTCTTAGGTATGGTTGAGGTGAGATTTGCTATCTCTCTAGTAAGAAGGGTTTAGGAGTAATGAAATCAACTGTGTTCCTTGCAGAAGAACGAAAGTAACCTACTAACAATCCTGTGTCACAGTATTGATTCTGTTCTTACATTTTCAGTGATTTGAAACTGCTATGGTCTGTTGGTTCATTAAGTTACATTTACAGGTTGTCCCTAAACACTGGCTTTTACATAGTCTGCATTTTAACACTCTTTAAGTGCATATCAATATGTTCTGTCCTCTGTGCAAACCACAGTCAAAGAAATCCCATTTCTGCAATGGCTAATGAGGTACCAGAGTGGTAAAATAAACAGAAGAAGGAATTACACAGTGTCAGGAAGCTCGACCAAAGAAATGTCACCTTCAGAGAAGCAGCAACTGAGAAATGACCTTTCACTTTATTACAGTGTGCCAAATTTGGCTGGATTTAGACAAGAACCTACAATTACTGAATATTTAAAAGTGTATACTCTTACTCATGAGGAAGCTGAATAGAGTTGGGGGGCTTATGTCATAGAAGCATATATTATGAAAGATGTGTCTGACACACTGACAAGTACCATGACTCAAATTACAGTTGAATTATGCAATTAGATTTTATTAACTATACATATTATTAAGGATTTTTCATTACAGAGGAAAGGATGTCAAGGTCCTGGTGATTGTACTGACCTCTTGTGCCACTGGGAAAGATGTAGAGAGGCTTCCAAAAGAGCAATAGAGTTCCTATTTAATCTTTAAATAAGAAAAAAGGTTAAGGAACCATTGCTGTTATTTTATTTCTCTCAAGTCTTCACCAAGGAGGCATCCCATTTTAATGTGCATTGCCTTCAATTTATATATATTAGTAAAATATAAATCACTGAAACATTACATATTTTAGAATTAACTTTGCACCAGATTTATAGCAGAACTTACAAAGTGTATTATATGCATGTATATGAATCCTCAAAATTATGTAACTAACCTCTGGAGATTTCTCATTTTAATTCACTTCATTTCTGATACAAGAATGAAAAAGAGAAAAGAAAACCCTCTAACAGATTACTTAAGATCTCTGTAAAGATGTCATATCCACACAATCACTTATCATTCCAAAGGAAGGGAAAAAAAAAAAAAGAAGGTGGCAATTTATATTTACAATGTAGTTTTATTTAAAAATTAAATTAGTAATTAAAGATATGTAAATGAAGGTGAGCGTGCAGAAAACAGTTGGCTCAAGACAGGTAGGAAAAAAAAAAAGATTCTGAGCGCTTGTGTAATTACAGGGTTTTCCTCTTTCCTTCTTGAAGTCCACTAGTTATGCTGCAACTTTGACAAGAAGCCTAATTGTTCCTTAAAATTTTTACTTCACTTCCAAATTGGGAGTGACCCTTTCAGAGTAGGTGCAGCCCAGTTCTTCAAAGGGCAGATTGCTCAGCAGCCATACCAGAGCAGGCCCTTTATCAGCAGCTTGGTCTGGCTCATTTCAGTAGGTGGAGCAGTACAACCTTAGTCTTCTTCAGCCTCCACTTCTGCAACACATAGAAAGCTATATTAAAAGCATGTTCAATTAGATTCTGGAATTAAGCCTTCAAGATTTAGGAAGTGCCAGTAACAATACTGCAATACAACCTTACCTCAGTCCCTTGGACGTGTATGCTTTATGATAAACTTCAACTATATGATTGTTATTTTTTTGCAGTGGGATGCAGCAAAGGAACACTCATATGGCAGTAGAAACCAGTGGAAACTCAAGTTCTGCTGTGGGCAGTGGTCAGCAGCATACCAAAGTGCACACAGGTACTCTTGCCTATCTTTAACAAACTTCAGCCCCTGTTTGTCTCACCCTCTGCAAACTGTTCCTGTCCCAGTCTTGTCACTTTTCCATTCATGGCCTCCTTTCCTGTTCTTTTTGCTTAACATTAACTCTCAAGGCTTCTCATCCTAATCCCAGTCCCTTTATCAAACCAGACCTAGTTTGACTTCTGGGCCTCCTTTCAGAGTCTGCCCCTGACATTCACTCACTTGCTTTTCACATCCAGGCACATTTCTCCCAATCCGTTCCCCATCTTTATTTGGATGTAGTTTTTGTTCTGTGTTTTAATTAAACAGTTTTCTCTCCTTTACTGCATGGATTCTTACAAGTCACTGATGTGACCAGGACCCTGTTTTCACTCCTGGTGTCCAGCAAACTGGAAGTGGCCATTATAAATTATGTCCTTTTGAGCTGCCATAGGTGTTGAGGGCTGCACTATGGTCATATACTCCATAGTATGAGTTGTCTGGTCAGTCCTCTAAGTTCAAACATGCAATGAGGTTGGAATTTTCTGAGGTTTTAGGTGTTTAAGTTCTAACAATTCTCCCTGGAAAATATTGATTTTCTGTTCCAGAGCCTGGGGATATAGGATATTTCAAAACAAAAATCTCAAACATATTTCGTAATATGTTTTTTTCAAGTCTCATTCTCAGAAAGAGCTGAACAAAGTAATCATCTAACATTGAAAATTTCAGCTTAATCACTTAAAATTTGGTCAAGTTATAAGAAGCTGGATATGAAATAATAGAGCAGAAATCAACTAAAAGATGTCCTCCTGTATTTGATCTTGAATGCACACAACACTTAATTCAAGAAATAATAGTGAGACAGCTGCAGCCACAATAAAATCAAACTTAAAATTATAGTGGGAGAGAGCAAGCTAAATAAATTTAGTACACAGATTTTCAGTTTAAAGACAGGGAACTGCATAAAAAGGAAGCACATTCTCAAAACCCAAACCTTGTAAGGAGCAGTCTGAAAGGCAGGAAACCTAAAAGCACCCTAAAGGCTGTTAAAAGTTACTGTGTTAGAAACCTAGGTAAAAACTGTGCCACAATCTAAAAAGAAAACAAGGGTGTCCAAAAATCCCCTGCATGGCTCAATGTGAAAATTATGTAGTCCATCAAAAGAAAAAAGAAGGCTTTTAAGAAATGGAAAGCTTGCTCAAATGAGAACAGGAAAGCCCATAAAAATGGCCCATAAAAGACCCAAGAAATTAAGAAAGCTAAAAAGAATTTGAAGAGAGCCTTGCAAAGAATGCTGAAGCTGACAGAAAATTCTGTAAATACACCAAAAGCAGGAAGCCAGCTGAGGATTAGCAGGACCACACAAGGACCAAGGTGTAGAAGGGACTGCAGCAAATGAAAGAAGCTCAATGAACTCTGAGTTGTTTTTTACAGCAGAAGCTCTCTAATTCCCAATTCTGATGCCTTCTTTGTAGCCAATAGGTCAGAAAAAAATAGATCAATCTGAAATAAATACACAGTATGTATTGGTCCAAATAGACAAGTCAGACGTCAGTAAGTCACCAGGACTAGATAACATCCACCCAAGAGTCCTGAAGGAATTTAAATATGAAATTGCAGAACTGCTGGCCATGATGTGTAATATAATATCAAAGAGCCACTGTGCTGGGGGGCGGGTGCATGGCCATCTACAAAATTGCCAACTTCCATCTACGAAAAGGGCTTTGGGTGGGATCTTGAGAACTACAAGCCACTGAGCCTTACTGTCATTCCCAACATAATGGTAGAGTACCATCTCTATTAATAATATTAAAGAATAAGATCAGTGAACATATGAATAAACTTGGCTTGTTGAGAAGGAATTGGGCTGGCCTCTGTAATGGGAAATCCTGCCTCACTAAGCTGAAGTACTTTGATGGTGACAATAAGAATATAGATAAAGGGGACCCATTGGACATAATATATTTGGATTTTCAAAATGCCTTTGCCAAGGTTGAAGAGAAGAGAAGAGGAAGAGAAGAGAAGAGGAAGAGAAGAGAGAAGAGGAAGAGAGGAGGGGGGAAGGGAAGGGAAGGGAAGGGAAGGGAAGGGAAGGGAAGGGAAGGGAAGGGAAGGGAAGGGAAGGGAAGGGAAGGGAAGGGAAGGGAAGGGAAGGGAAGGGAAGGGAAGGGAAGGGAAGGGAAGGGAAGGGAAGGGAAGGGAAGGGAAGGGAGGAGAGGGAGAGGGAGTTCCATAGTTCCAGTTGGAAAGGGATCTGCAGCTGCCTAAGGTTATTAAAGAAAGTAAATTGCAGTAAGACTGGAGGAAAGGTGCTTGTATAGACTTAAAACTGGACAAAGGATGAGAAAGAAAGAATAAGGATTAGTGGGCACTTCTCAGGATGGAGAAGAGTCAGCAGTAAGGTCCCCCAGGAATTGGTCCTGGGACCAATTTCATTCAGCATCTTCATCAAAGAGCTGAAGAAGGGAATGGACAATGAAATCTTCAGGTTTGCAGGTGATATTAACTGATTTTGCATCACAGGTTTAGTGTAGATAAATGTGATCTAAGGAAAAATAATCTAATCCCTATCTACATGATGTTGAACTCAGAACTAAGGTGCTAAGCTCCTCAATTCAGGAAAGGGATTGTGGAGTCATTGCTGACAGTTCTTTGAAATCATGAGCTCAAGTTGCTGTGGCAGAAAAACCCCCAAAAAGCAATAAACAAACACAAATCAAACCAAAAAACCCCTCAGAAAGTACTAAGTACAAAAGAGAGATGACATTTTGTCACCATACCAAGCTGTGATGCACCCACATATTCAGTACTGTGTGCAGTTCTGGTTTCCACATCTCAAGAAGGGGGGCAGTGGAATTAAAGAAGATACAGGGAAGGTCAGTCAAAATGCATGTGATGATGGAGCAACAGCCTTGTAAGGAGAAACTAAAAAAGAGCTGATGTTCTTCAGTTTGGAGAGAAGGATGAAGGGATATGTGATAACGGTTCACAACATCACAGATGTGATGGATTAGCTAAATCTTACTAGTATCAGAAAGCTCAGAAAGGAATTAGACAACTTCATGGACAGGATGTGCATAAAAGGAGACTAGAAGAACTACATGGGAAGGTAACCTCTAAAATCTCTACAACAGTGGATGCTGGATCGTTACAAGGGCAATGCATTGCCAATAGTTGCCAAATTCACATGCTCTCCCTAAATAGCTTTTCCTTTTGTTGTTATTCCCGTTGGCTTCACCATTGTGGGCCAGGCATTACCCAAACCCCCCACAAAACTTCCCAGGGAGAAAGATCTAAGGGAAAAGTAAATAAAGGAGAAAAAAACCCAAACTGTTTGAGGATGCAAAACCAACTCATGGTGTAACAGCTAAGAAAAGGGAAGGGTCATGAGGGTCAGAGTATCAATAACATATACAGAAGGAAGTGGAGGGAAACAGAGAGAAAAGCACTCAGGTGTGCCTACTGCTCCCTGTAGAGCTCCAGGGATGAAAAAATGGAAACAGCTGCCAGAACACCCCCTCTTCCCCATTCTTTTTCCTGCTGTCATAGACACGATACCAGGCTGGATGGATCGTTGGTCTTACCCCAGAGGGTGTTTCTTATGTTTGAATGGTCTTTTATTGGAGGCATTCTTGGCCATCTTGGAATTCAAGGAAAGAGTTGTGACAGGTTCTACAGAGGCTTACTGCATAATTTGTTTCTGTGTTAAAAAAACTTTAAAGCACAGTCTCAGTTTCCAAGTGAGAGAAAAGTATAGAGTATTGGATAGAAGACAAGTAATACATGGAAGAAACTGGTAAGGGAAATATTTAGGATAGATATAAGAATATAAAGCTGTATCTCACATAAATGAGTGCTTTTTAATCCTTTTTGATTTCCAGTGTACCTGTATGGCAAATTTAACCTACTTATTCCAAGTTTGCTGCTTTGAATTTCATTTGCAGATCCCTTAGTTCTGAGTTCTGCAAACCACAGGTTGGTAGCCACTACAGAAAATATATCATCCTGGAAGTTACATATTTCTAGATTCTTTCTGCAACATAAGAGTAAATAAACATTAAAAACTGATAACTGACCAGATTATAATACCAATGATCACACTGTAGTAATACTTCTGTGGTAGAGCTGTGTAATTGTACAATACATAGCTGACTTCGGGGCTTAAGGTTTAAGCAGCTGCTCCTCTGTTTAGAAAAGCAGAAGGAAGGCTCCAAGTATTACATATGATCTCTCCCCATGGTATATCTGTTCAGCTCAGACTTACAAGGCACTAGGTTATCATCATTTGTGAAATTGAGTCACAAACCAAAACAAAATCCTAGACGGTGGGACTTACATGTTAGGAAGTAGTTCTGTAGTTTTTCTTTCTCCAGGGCCTAATAAGGAAACTGTGCTTATCCTACTTTGTGATTCCTAGGTGCTACTGTACTGAAATAATTAATGCATCTGTTTCCCTTTCTCTGATACCAATCGAATGCCACATTGTGAAACAAATCTTCAGCTACAATAAATCAACATAGGTCCATTAAAGACTATTTAATTTAAAGAGAGTGAGAATTTGGTGCTATATTTTGTATGTGAGAAATAAATGAACTTGCTAAAAACAAAATAACAAACAAAAAACCCCAAAGAAACAAACAATCCTGTATCTTTTGCTATATAGCAATTATGCAAATATTTCTGATAAAATAACAGAAGATTGCTGAAAAGCATTCGGCAAAGAGAAGAATTAGATAATAATTTGACTCTAAAGCTAAATTATATGAAGACATGCCATACATAAATTATTTTATATCACCTGCTTTTCCCTGACTAGAGCACGTAGACCTGATTGTGACAGTACTAACATATAGTCCTATCACATATCAGTCCTATTAAGAGAAAAAGAGAGATCCAGTTAGGCTGTTTTTTAATCTTAATACCACTGCCTTATCACTTTATAATTTTGAAATTAAGGTCTTTTAAGAGAAACAATAGCATACTGCTAGAATAAAGTTTTCCAAAACTTCATGATCCTAATTCCCATTTGCCTCATACTTTCAGTAGTCATTTTGGTGCTGCAAAACATTATGATGTTCATCTGGCAAAACATTATACCTTCTTTGTATGAGTGTTAGCGTCCCCACCGAGGTAAAATATTAAAATCAGGTCCAGTTGGCCCATTCGTTTCTATCATGCATTGAAAAGTGTCTCTGTGTGTGGTGTGTATGTGTACATCTAGAAAGGATACAGTAAAACATTTGAATACTGAAGTCAACATTGTAAATTGGGGGGGGGGAGTAATTCTGCCCCTTTTTCTTCTATCCTTGCCACTCCTACTCTTCTCTTAGGTCTTTTGTTTCCCTTCTTTCCACCACTTTTATTTTCATTCTTTATGCTTATTTTTCTCTTATTTTTTCTTTCTCTATAGCTATCCTGCTCTTACCCCTTAATATTTCAGCTGTTCAGAGTTATTTAAAAAATGGCTAATATACTCACTATTACATCTAAAATCAATTTCATTTAGGGCCCTGCTGTGATCACCACTGAATCGGAACACTCCCTTGCCTTGGTGACGGCTAAGGAATACAGCACAACTCTCCATGACTAAAGGTATTGTAAACTGGACCTTTGTGTTTAAACAATTATTTGAAAGATTTTTCAGAATAATGAATTTATTATTTGAATTGTAATTTGTGTAGGAAATATTATGGACTGAAAATGGGTAAAACACAAAGGATGACTGCTTCAGAGGACTTAGTTCGCAGCCCTCACCTTTGTTTCATACATCAGCATACACCTTTTGTAATTAGTATGTGAAATTCCTTTGAAATAACAGGGACCAGGGATTATATCCCTGAACTGCCTGCCCAGACACACATCCTAGTAAATGAGATAACCTGGGACTTCTGGAATCCTGAGAATTTTTTTGTACATGCTATTGACTGGACTGCTACTATTTAGCTTCCTGAACCTTTTTTCAAAGTACATATTCTTTTATTTGACTCACCCCAAAAAGCACCTTGGTTTTACATAAGCTTGAAGGCAATCCATTGGCCGTGGGAAGTCTTGAGGCAGGCTCATACACAGAGTTTGGAACAGAACTGGCCAGTCTGTGCCTCTTGAGCTGCATGTGGCTCTCTAACTATTTAAGTATAACTCTTGTGCTGGCTGGCATGGGTACTGTGGCATAATCCCTGCTCTCAGAAACAGTGAATCAGCAAGATTAGTAGATTTGCCTGGCCTCTGCCTGTTTGTCTAGCTGAGCCTCATTGCTCAGGTGAACTCTGCAAGGCCATGTCATCACCAACCTCTCTGAACTGTTCCTCATTTCTCCAGACCAGGCTTGGCATCTTGAGGCTTTCAATGCAGTGAGGTTTGTGACGAGGCATTTGGAGGGCTGAGGAGATCAGACATTATGGGAAAAGACTGTGAAATAGTCTGATAGGTTATGTTTTAAAATCATATCTTTTCTTCAACCACAGTAAATTTTTTCCAAGCCATATGATCCTCAAATTACCAATACAAATGGAAATACAATTAATAGTGGTGCCATATCTTTATAGGGAGCATCACATTTTTGTGCTAGGAAGGCATACCTTTTATTCTATTAAACTAAGCAAAAGTCTTCTCCCGGGCCTCGTCCTCTCTGTATGGTGCCATCTTTTCAGGAATACATCATCATCAGAGTGCTTTGTCCCAGTGATGTATTACACTAATACATCTGTTGCTTTAATGATATATTAGTGTAATACCTTATCAGAGTGATGCATACCAATGATCTATTACTTAAAAGGTGGTGCCATTCAGGAATGGAAGAATTCATGGACATTTTCAGTATAATTATACAGATAAAAGCCAAGATACATTACGCTGGAAGCTGTTTTCATGGAACCAAGAACACCAGTATTATGCTAGCTTGTTTGGTGCCATTTTCTAGTGCCATTGCACTAGATTTGTAGTGCTGAGGTTGTTACATCTCTTTTAAACCTCTTAAATATACTAAGAGCAACTACCATTAACCTTGGGTCACTGTGAAGCAGACTGTATCCAGTTACATTATTTTTACTATATAGTAGTACAGTACTTACTTACCCGTAACCATATGAAACCAAGTAACATTAACCTCCAAATAGTCTGAAGAACATATCATATCTCATTATAATAATCTGGGCTTCATCCTTTGCTTGACTTTTATTATTGTCCATTCTCAAATATTTTCGATTATATGACAGTTGAACTTCAGCCTGTCATTAACTGTAGGCCCCTTTCATCTCAACCTTCTTTTTCTTTAGCATTACATTTTTTTTTCATTACTTTAGCCACTGAAAAACAGATGGTCAGTCTGATTTATATTGTTTTGTGTAGTACGTTAATTAAACATTTCAAAACACCATCCAGAGATTGTGGTAAAACAAGTTTGACTTTCTGTTTTCTAAACTTTCACTGTAAAGAAGGGTAAAAAATATAAACCAATAATATAAAAAACTGAGAAGTCAAAGCTTTTTTCCCTCTGCCTTAACTTCGTCACTAATTGGGTCCAAGCTAAAGAGGAAGAGAATCAGAACCACATTTTAACTTGTGGTAATTTAACTGAGGTATAAAGTATTGATTAGCTTATTTGTGTTTCCTCTAAATATGCTTTACACCAAAGCGTGAAGAATGTTGCTTAGTAAAACACTAAGGCCTCCAACTTGTTTCAGTTCATCAGAGTGGGGAAGAGTGTTTAGGTACCTCTAGAATTTTTGCCAAATAATCCAACACAAAACAATTAGTAACACAAGTGAGGGACAGAAGGACAGGCGAAGTATTTATAATATAGAAGTACTGGAATTTTTTTCCTCTTTAGTTTCTCTTATGTTATCTTCAGCTTCATCACTAGTGACAGGTATCATTTTAATTTGCAGAGAGGGTTGCTAAAGCAACTTTCAGGAATATATTTAGTCAGGTGATAAACTGAATTCTCAGAAGCTGTAAATGGGGATACAGTATGATGGATGCAGAACATCCTACTCTTTACATTCCTACTCCTCCAAGGTCACTCAGCTGACCTGTGACCTTCCAGTTTAGAAACTGCTGATGCAGAGCTTTCTCCTGTCCCACAATGGGGGATGAAGGAGAAGCAGCTCACTGTCTAAGGGTCTGATGGAAGAAGTAAACTGCTCTCATTGGTAGAGCAAGAGAGAGTAGAATAGCTTGTGTAAGCATTACGGAAGGGCTGAAGCAGAAGGTGGTGTAACAGGTGACAGAAGAGGGTGAGGTCTGTGGCTGTGCAAACACAGCAGCAAGATACAGATCAGTGCAGAAATTCTGAGGCAGCAAGTGGCAGTGGCACTGGTGGGGACCTTTCTGTCAGAAGGCTTATCACAGCCAAAGTAAGCCGTGGCTCGTAAAGTGTCAGGGTCTGAGAGGAGCTTGCTATAGCTGAGTGTCCCAGTCACCATCCTATGAAACACTCCTGTTGCTTTGGATTTTTTTTAATACTGCAATCTCACTTCTTATCTTGGGTGGGGGTACATTACCTGATCTCTGTCAGAGGTGGAAGCAGCCTGCTAGTACAGCAGTGCAGGAAGTATAGCTGCAGTGAGAAGAGGGTCCTTCAGCAAGAAAGTGATAGATTTATTCTGATCAAAAAACCTGCAAGTTACCTAATTGCATCTTGCAGAGTGGAGGGGGAAAGGCATTCTCTTTATCTGGCCTGAGAAACCCTAAACCTCAGTAGGACTGACCTCCAGGGCCAGGCTAGAAATCAATATTTTACCTGAAAGTATAATTGTTCAAGACACCATACTAGGATATTTGCAGCTGTTCTTGCTCTTCTTATCTGAGGCTATTTCACTGTGTATTTACTAGGATTCATCAGTCCTGAAAATCTACTGGATCTGGCAGCTGAAGTTTCTGCAGTGTTGGCCTCCTAGTTGTGGTGGGTCTAGTATGTTCCCTGTAGAAGTCTGATCTATGACAGAAGCCTTTCAAAGCATTATTAGCAAACACAGTAACTGTTAATTCTGATAAACTGCAGGTGAGCAAATAGACCTTTGTGTAACTTGCCTTGTGTGCTGAGCAATTGGAAGGGACAGATTTGATATGGGAAGAGAGACTAGCAGGTGGGATTCTGACACTGATGCTCCTGTGTACATACTTACAGAGTTTATGCAATACCATATACCTTACCAGCTCATCATATGTAATATATCTAGGGTCACAGAAGTCTAGTAGGGTAGGGGGTGTGATAGTCTTTTCTTAAGAGATGGGGATCTGCATGGAGAAAGAAAATAGAGTGAAATGCTTAATAGCGTACGACAGCCTAGGGGACTGCAGGCAAAGTGTGTGGTCTTACTCAGCATGGCTTTAGTGGCCATTCAGTCGTAGGCAGCCCTTGTTTTCTGCTTTAGAGATGCAGTTTGTAGGGTCTTTGGGAACCCATCTGAATGATGAGTGACTTCAGGTTTTTGTTTTTCTGAGTTAATTTTAGCAACATCTGTTGTCCAATCTTGTTCACTGTGTGCTACACAAATGCTTTTGCTAGTGTGGTTCAGAAAAGAAGGAATGATAGACAAGGTGGGTGGCAATTGCTTACATTTGCTCAGACTGTACTGCCACTGAATGTCAAACCATGACATGTTACTAGGCTGTGTCAGAATGTGTGTGATGGCTTAGGACACAGCACTCCTGTTACTTAAATGGCATTCCTTTTAGTTAAATGAATGCTGGAATTATAATTGATCTTTAAGAGTTGGAGTTTGTCTTTAAGCTAGGCTTAGGTACCTACAAATTTGATGTTTTGGGCTGAACCAGTCTTTCAGTTCCCTCTCTAGTCCATGGTGAGAGCAAGGTTTTCCCAGAGAAATTCATCCTATCTTCCACAGGATGGGGAACAATTGCCAACTGGTACTGCTTAACTCTCTCTCTTTTGACAACAGGTATGCTAGAAATTTAGGTTAAGTTAAATGACTGTCTCTATATTATAGTGAAGACTAGTGGAATTTGTATTTACTATCTACTGGCTAAAACTCCCCAAGGCTGGTATCTTCCATTAATTTCAAAAAGCTTTGAAACAAAACCTGACACTACTGCACATCTGAAACTCTGTCAATGACAAAGTGGCTAGATTAGCTGGAACTGGTTTGAGAGGGAAGAGCTGTGAGGTGACACACAACCTCTGACAGCTTACCTGTGTTCCCCTGGTACAAGCTGCTACCTACACAGCACAGTCCCTGGCAAAAGCTTATTATATCACCCTATGCTTTGTGTTTCTTAAATAGACAAAAAGGCCCTAGAACAGTAAGACTGCAAATCTGAACTGGAAAATGGTTAAGGTAGAAAGTGAAATCAACAGAACAGAAGCAGGAGGAGAGGGTGCCAGGGCATCAAAAATGGGTCAGCAACCACTTAATCTGGATCAGGAGCAGCTAGCTGAGTTTGTCTGACTGTGTCTTAACATCTGGACTACAAAACACAGTGGCTAAGGTGTAGGTATATGATTAATTCTGCTGACTCTGTTATGGGAAAATTGACTTTTGGCAAAGGGATGGAAAGAGCAGTTGGGGGCAGTAAAGCGGCTCAAGCCTTGGAACAGTTTGCTTTGGTGCATGAGAGCTAGAATCATTAGCCTCTATGAGCAAAACCCCAGCTATGAGCAGATCAGTGAGGATTTTGTCATTGACTGAATTGGGACCAGGGTTTCACTGTAATTACTAATTATGGCAAATGTGCAACAGTTGTGCTGCAGATCAGAGCTGAACTGGGCTTGTTGTCAATGATAGAAGCTGGTTCCTTCCTTCTCCCAGCTTTGCAGCATGGGAATCATGGCTCATAAATCCCTGTGCTACTTGCTTTTAAAAAATGTGTGACTTAAAAAGTAGAATTTGGCTGATGAGGGTGGATGCATGGAAGGACCATTCAAGCAAATGAATGGTGAGTTCTCTTCAGCCCCTCTGGCACTGTTTGCTGACCTAAGTGCATTAAATAACTCCACAAAATATTTGTGGATATGTACTCATGTACAGTAGAAAAACCTGATTAAAAAACAAAACAACAAAAAAACTTGTAGAAGAAAAGGGTCTTTCTGTAAAATGATGATACTGTGTCAGTGGTAATACAGGCATTCTCATCTCATGTTGACATGATAGCCATTTCTGTTTATAGATATTTCTTGGGGAGATTTTTTGCAGAAGATCTCTCTTGTGTTTCTAGTCTAGCTGGTCTCCAGAGAGCTGTGACAGTCAGTAAAAGATGTATGAGCCTCGAAAACAAGTTCATAGAACTGATGGCTTCATCAGGACAACTGAAAAGAAACTGTTAAAATTTTAAGTCATGCCTATAAAGAAGTCTGAGGAAAAGCTGTTTTTCATTTGGAAAAAAACAGTGTTTGGGATAAGTGTGCAGAGGACTGTTGATTTATCAGAAGTCATTTTTCTCTAGCACTGTTAACTTAGCTGACCAGCTGAATACCCCAAATCAAGTTGTGTATGCACTGACTAGTGGGGTCATCCTCTAGAGCAGAAAAAGAACATACTTGGTAGGATTTCAACATCAGGATTTGATCCACCTTTTTCCCTAATGCCCATTCCTAATAATAATAATAAATTCTGAGGTGTTCCACAAAAGGAAAGGAAAAATAGTACTTTGATCAGCTGCACCTGTAAGTCTTGGTCACTGGCAAAGCACTGATTGCCACCTGAGTCTGTGCTGGAACGACAGCTGGCATATGTTGTCTTCTGGCCTGCCTTGCTTCCTTCAGAAGGAAACTCTGATGCATGGAGAGTCAAAGAGACTGGTGACCAGGAGAACTTCCCTGCAGTGAAGATGCAGTCTGAGACAGACTGACAGGAAGGTAGCTGAAGACTAACAGCACAACCTTGATATTTTAGCTCCTTGGCATTTGTCCTGTATCTTTACAGGATGTTTCCATCAAACACACAGGAAAGCTTATTACTATTTCTCTTCTACAGAACTAAACTGAACTATTGAAAGTGGTGGTGGGAAAGATACAAATTGCCGCACGCTTCTATATGCCCAGACGATGTTCAGGGGCTAGTGCTCAATAGTTGTTCAGAAAAAAAAACAACCTACCAACCAAACAAAAAAATCAAACCTACCCTGCATCCTTCCATCCCAACCTAAACCTTACCTACACCTAAGACTGCAATTAGGAAAAAAAAGCTTCTGCTGCTATTTATCTCTGGAAGCACCTAAACTTAACTTTAATTGTTAAAAGTTCTTCAGGTTCAAATTGAGACTGAACCATATTACACAGTTTAGCCTGTTCTAAATCAAGAATATGTCCACCAGCCTTCGCTGATGAAGGCAGCTGTAAGTGATTGGGCTGCTCAGAAAAGACATTGGTTGCTACTGTTTTCTTCCACAGCAAAGGAGTAGAGGAGAATGGAAGAAGATAAACGAAGAGTTGATGGCACCCAGTTTTTCGTACTACAGACCGCTGGTTAGTGAACTCCAGGATACAGGTGAGCTAAGTTCAGTTTCTTTCTTGAAAGAACTGTTTCCAGCCCATAACTTACACCTTATAAAGTGTGCCTATATTATCTCATATTTGGCTATATAGGATGGGGAAACTGGTTGAGGAAAATGCATAAACATCTACTAAGTGTAAAATACATTTTCTGCTAGCCCTAGGCAGCTTCTCAGTGTGTGGGTTGGTCACGGGTCCAATTCTGAGGCACCTACGGTCATGAGCTATGTAGGGACCTCAGTGGGCTAACATAATTCTGGTTTCTGCCTTAGAGGTGAGACTACAAAAAGACTCATTTTTAAAACCAATTTTCTGTATTTGTGCATTGTGGGATGCTTTCTCTCACATTTAAACGTGATTGCATCAGCAATGCTATTGCTATGATCAACTTAATAAAATCAAATTAACAAGCAGAAAGTGCAGACCTGAGGAAATCACTCCCTGTTTTCTATAAAAGTAGGAATTTTCTAGATGCTCAGTAAATGGTCATCAAAAAGATAATTAAAATGGTAGAACTAAAAGAAGTTATTAGTGACAACTAAAAACTTGGCTTTTGAATCCAGGATAAGTTGGCACATTCAGAATGACTCATTTATTTCCAGTATGTCCTCCAATTCAGAAATTTACAAACCCACTGGTTTAGGATTGTACTGACTATTGCAGGCTATTGAGTTATGATGGCATAATGAGGTATCTGACTGCATGCTTTTCTCATCTCTGGCACATTTGAAGTGAAACAAAGGTATTTTAGTCTAACACATTGTACTTGCCGTTATAACAGTCTAAGAGGGTGTGCAAGGGCAGTTAGGGAAGCTCAGCTCATGAGCAGCAGTTTATTAAACCACAGGAATTTACCATGTGGGATTATCTAGATCCTAAATGTTGTGTCTAATTCTTTCTCTGATGCTGCAATGGAGTGTGTGCATTTTAGAAACAGTTGCTCTCTGTGCTTTCCTGGTGGGCAGTAACTCCTGAATACCGTGTGAAGAAAGGTCTGGGATAGAAAGAGCAGTATCAGAAAACTCTTTGGGGCAGTTGAATGGTTAACAGCACTAGCATTTACACATTTCACTGGTTTGAGACGAATGGGTAAAATTCATAACCCCTCTGGAGTCTCATTCACATCTCCTGTGTTAATTTGCAACTTCTGCGTTAGTAATGAGCAGTTCCACAGCTAAACCCACATGAAAAGGGCCCAAGCTAATGCTACTGCTCAAGTCCAGTGTCAGATCTTACATGGTATCTGACTGGGGAAGCTCATGAGGTGAGGAGGTATTAAAGGACAGGTAACAGCTTTGGTTCACGGAGAATCTAGTAGAGTATGTGGAGAGACTTTAAAAGTGCAGGTGGACATGCTGTTCTACTATGTCATTTTATTTAAAACATTGCTAGTCATGTTCTAGTTTTAATTAAGCAAAAGTTGGCTGCTAAACAGAGCACATGGTGAGGCACAAATTGAGCCACACAAATAAACTACGAACCAGTTTGGGTTATTTTTAAGACGTCATTGATGAATTCTTCTGAGCTGTGTTTTTCCCCTAATTCTTGTGTTAATTTATTGAAAAGTTGACGTTACCACAGTTTCCAACTGTAGCTAAAGGTTGCTAAAGGCCTACCTGAAATTTTGCTTTAATCATGTAGTTTTTAGTGAGTCTGTGTGTTTAAGGTGCAGAACCAGCAATGCAGTAGACCTTTGCACGTGTTTCCAGGGCGCTTGTTTTTTTTTAATGGTGGTACATTTTTTTTTTTTTTCAACACAAAGGAAATTAAACATTTGAGTGGAGCATGGTTCCATCCAAACCACGTTCAGAATCACTCTGTAAGAACGGGAGATAAAACCAGAATCAAGGAAAGCTAAAGTTAGGGGCGGAATGGGCCCCAACAGCCTCTAACCCCGCAACACTGTGGGCCACATCCTTAACTCCCTTCCAAGAACGCTGCCCAGGGCGCCTGCCGAGGAGGCGATTTACTGCCCCTCTCACGCCTCACCCAGACGTCCCCGTTCGAAGGCGGGTCGGGCGCAGCTCCGCCGCCCCGGGAGGGCGCTCCGAGGCGGCCGGCGGCAGGCAGGGCCCGCCCGCCCCGCGGTGCCCAAACCCCGGCGCGGAGGGCGGCAGCAGGCCCGGCCCGGCCCGGCCCCGCCGAGCATGCCCAGAGCGGCCCGGCGGCCGCCCGCCCCGGCAGGGCAGGGCAGGGCAGCGCGGCGGAGGGGAGAGGAGAGGAGAGGAGAGGGAAGGGGCGAGGAGAGGGGAGGGAAGGGGCGCGGAGCCGAGCCGCTCCCCCCGGGGACGCCATGCCGGCAGGGCTTCCCTGCGAACCTCGGGAAAGAGAGCCGCGGAGCCGAAGGAGCGCTTTGGAGGAGTCGGTGCGGCTAGAGGGGCGCTGTCTCTTCTCACCTGGTGCCAGGCACCTTCGGTTCAAAGGCATCGCAGAGGTGTGGTGGGTTTCAAAAGGGAGCCGTGGCTTGGGCTGCTTGAGTGACGAGCTTGTTCTTGCTTAGTAAGGTGTTGAAATCACTTAAAGCCCAGCAGGGATTTTATTCCTGTACCCATACATAAGTCGCTGTCTTCAGTATTCTTAACCTTGTCAGTAGGAAACAAGTATTGGCCTATAACCTAATCTTTCTGCATTTTTGACTTTGTCATCCCCTGTATATTGACACAGCCCTCTCCCTCAGCAGACTGGCTTTCCCTCTTCTGTGAAAAGGTTTTCAAATACAGGAGTTAGGATGTTGCTTGTCTTAAATGACGGGTGAATAAGGCCTGAAGACTTGCCTGGCTCTTGAATGTGGGCCAAGGAAGAAGCACCTTCACTCCAAGTGTCTGCTAGCATAGCTGCCGCAGTCTAGGGTCTGAGGAGGTACAGTCCCTTAGGACAGAGCTCTAAAGGCCCTTCAGGTTTGGTTGGTTGGTTGGTTTTTTTTTGTGTTTCGGTGGTTTTTTTTTTTTGGGGGGGGGGGGGGGGGGAGTTGTGCTTTTTAGTTGCTTGGTTGGTTGTTTTTTTTCCCCCCTGTAACTATGTGGCAAAATCACATTACCACTTTGTATGTAAAATGGCTTTACCATGCCAGTAGAAACCCGAGGTCTGATTGTACAGGGAGCAGCTAAAAAGCATAAGATATTCAGTAGTGTGGGAATCCTCACTGAGATAATAGGAGACTTTAACAGGGCCAGGAAATGAGCGATCTGTCAGAGAAGGTCTGTTTGAAGGGTATAGGTAGCCCATTTTGAAACACTGAACAGAGAAGTCTTCATACTACATGAAGTTGCTGAAGGCACAGCAACTTGGATGTGGGAAGGAGTTTGAGAAGAATGGTTGATTTTTAGCAACAAATTAAGCTAGAAGCTTTGAATGAGATGGGATGGTTGATCAGAGAAAGAATACAAAGTTTAGGTGTTCGTGCAGGCTAGAAGAATGTTCTGGGGCAGGGTGAAGGGGAGGGATGTGCTTCAGTCATAAAAATAAAATGGGAGGAACAGGAAGGAGTAAAGAACTGGATGAGGCAACAATTGAGAGGTAATTTTGGGAAGAGAGTGGGCCCGTAGTCTTAAAACATTTATAAGTTAGATATTCTCTATTACATGATGGGGTGACAATTTCAGCCTGCTGAAATGGTTAAGTTGTCAAGCCAGAAAGCATTATGACTTTCCTTGCAACCTAAAATGTCGTCATCTTTTTAGTACCTTCTGGTGGTCTGTGGGTGATGTTTTAATTTTGTTTTTCTTCATTTGTTTTGTGTTTTGGAACCTGGAGTATCTAGCTCCAGGTAACTTGTTGGACTTTATTCTTTTTAATAATATAGAGGCACTGAGAGCATAAAGCAAGACCTTTGGTAAAGACCATGTGTTGTGAAGGTCTCCAACACTGTCAGCAATGGAGAATGACAGTCTTCATATTTTTATATTCTCCAGTGAAGAGTATGATGAGGTCTCAGTATTTTTAATAAGTTGATTAAAAGCTATGAAAAGGAGGGAAGTAGGTGGGGGTCAGACTTGACCTAGCTTCCTTGATTAGCATACCCAGTTGGGCAGTAGAAGTAATTATGTCTGATGTGGTATCACAGCTGTGGGGACTGGAGGATTGTATGAATCATAAAAACCTGATAAACCCTGAACAGGAGCGTTCCTGTCATATTTTCTGCATTACTCTTCTCCACTGAGCAGACTTTCTTTTTTTATACTGGAAGATCAGAAAGACTTTCTGAGGTACTTTCTCCAGTGCTGTTTTCTCTTGGAAAGCTGTGCTGGAGTACCTATTCCCAATTGTTTTTGCTACTCAGCGGATGATTTTAAAGCTACTGATTTTGCTTCCCCCCCCATGTATTTGAAAGCATCCCAGTTCCTCCCTCGTGAGTTGACTTGATACAGCTCTTGTAGGGTTCGTGAGGCAGCCAGTGTTTTGTTTCTGATGGCCACTGTTCTTGGCAGCTTGGGGTAGGGGCCACCTAACTTAATGGTTATTGAGACTGAGAAGTCTTACTTGTTTTCTCATTAGTTGCCATTCAATACATTGGAATGAATAAAACTTCCCAAATATAATAAAGATTTCCAAGAAAACCCAACAAAACCATCTTAAATCTGATAGGCCTTTCAAAAGTCAGTTGTCTTGCTGGCTCTATTCTCTAATAGTCATTGACTTTGATTTTTCGCTTTTATCCTCTGCTTGATGACTTTCACGAGACCAGGTGGGAGATCCGTACCTTTTATGGCCAGGCAGGGAATACTTTACTCCTCAGGCTCCCACGAGCTTCCATTGATTTGGCTCATGCAAAATCCTCCCTGTGTAGGAAATACAGGAAACATACTCCCTTTACTTGAGGAGCACTTTGGCTTCTTTCTTTCCCACTTTCTTTAAAACAAAAATATGGGGGTTTTGTGGAATGTATACAAAGGGATAAACAAATTCATTCAAATGCATTCTAGTATATTTCTCCATTTTCAGACCCTCAGTTCTTCATTCATACAGTTGCTTTTTGAGGAGGGAAGCATACAGAGGGGCAAAACTCCTGCCCCACAACTCCTTCATTTTGTTTGTGGCTCCAGTTGAGGGGAAAGGGGGAAAGAACTGCACAAGGGCGAGTTGCGTGGGCCCATTACTCTCTCTGCAGGCAAGAGCATGCTGCTCTTACCCCAGGGCCACCATGACTTCTACGCAAAGTTGAGCACCTTAGGTCTCGAGTAACGCTGCTGGAATCAGCGGGTGTTTCTCAGTGTACAGCAGTATCCATATCTGTCCAAAAATCTCAGTGAGAATAACAGTAACAAGAAGTCAAACTATGTGGGTATCTTATGAATTTTACTTCCATTAGATAGTAGCCATTAAGGCAAGCAGCCAACATATATGGGGGGATATGCTTATTGGTAAAAGAAGAGACGTGCACAAAGAAAGCGTGGGTGCAGGTTAGGAAGAAAAGCAATTAAATGCTGTGTCCACATCACCGACACATCAGGTATGTGTTGGTGATAATAGTTTGCTGGGAACAGCAGCTTTAAAATTCTACATTGAGCTTTGTTAGTGAACTACCATGTGCTGCTGTTGGAGGCAGAGTGCATGTCCCCAACCAAAAGGTGGAGGTAATGATGCTTTGCAAATGTCTAAGAAAAGTCTAAGCCTAAGAAAAAGGACAGCAAACTTCCAGTGTATGCATTTTAGAGGAGTTAAAAATATAGTCACTCTTCTACTTGCTCTGCAATTATCCTGTAGCTTCATTTAGTTTGTAAAACTTTTCAGGGTAGGAATCATATTGAAGGAAGAAGAGTGAGGGAGTAAAATGCCAACCGTGGTTTTGGAATGATTAGTGAATGTTTTCTGTTAGGAAGTAGCTCATAAACCAGTAGGAATTTTAAAAATAAGTATTTGGACATTAAAGAATTCTAAATATTATAAGGTTGTTTTCAGTGAAGAGTCCTAATAGCTAAAAAAAGCAGAGTGGAATATTTGTATTCAATACCAGACATGAATGTCATGTTTAGGGAACAGCAAATGCTCATGTTACCATACTTTCACAGGACCATGCAGGCTGGGAGGGTCCTCTTGAGATCATGTAGCCTAACCTCGCTGCTCAGACGGGGTCAGCTAGAGGGGGTTGTTCAGGCAACCCCTCTGGGCAACCTGTGCTGGTGTTTGCCATCCTAACAGTAAAAAATTGTTTTCTTGTGTTCAGATGGAATTTTCTTGTTTGTTTTGTATTTTGTTTCAGGATTTTGTTTGGTTTTGGTTTTGTTTTTTTGTTTGTTTGTTTGCTTGTTTGTTTGTTTTTACATTTGTGCCCATTGCCTCTTATCCTGTCAACAGGCACTCCTGAGAAGAGCCTGGCTCCTTCAACTTCATTCCCACCCATCAGACATTTGTGCAAATGGATAAGATTCCCCTGAGCCTTCTTCAGGCTTGACAGCCTCAGCTCTTTCAGCCTCTCCTTATACGACAGTTGTTCCAGTCCCTTAATAATCTTTGTGGCCCTGTGCTGGACTCACTCCAGTAAATCCAGATCTTTTTGTACTGGGGAATCCCTGAATGAGACGCAGCACTCCAGATGCAGCCTCACCTGCACTGAGTAGAGGTACGGGATCACCTCCCTAGACCTGCTGGCAAAACAGTCTTTCTGATGTTGGCGGCTTTGGCTGCAAGGGTACACTGCTGGCTTGTGGTCAGCTTGTCCACCAGGATCCCAAGGTCCTTCTTGGCAAAGCTGCTTTCCAGCTGGTAGGCCCCCAGGATGTGCTATTCCTCCCTAGAAGCAGGTCTTTGCATTTCCTCTTTTGAACTTAATGAGATTCTTCTCTGCCCACTTCTTCACCCTGTCAAGGTAGTCCTTCTGAAAGGTGGCAGAACCATCTGGTGTATCATAAAACTCCTTCCAGTTTTATATCATCTGCAAACTTGTTGAGGACGCTCTCTCATTGAAGGTGAATGCATTCCTCAGCTTGTTTGTGTGGAAATGTAAGTGGCTTTCCTCCAGGCATTATCTCTTCTCCTTTCTTACTACTCATGAAGTTTTGTGCTACTCTGTGTGACTTCTCACTATTGTCAGTCTACTTCTTATGGACAAATAATTTGCATCTTACTTTAAACAACAAACTTGAACACACTGGGTGGCCTTAGTCTTGCTGAAAAGTAGGGCCTAGAAACAGTATTTTCATCAGACCATGTCAGCAGGGGTTGAGGAGACTAGACTGTTTTCCTAGTGTCTCAAAAGACAACTAACCTTTTCCTCTGTGCTGTTCAGTACGATGGGGAAGTGCCAATGCAAGAAGATATTCCCTACAGGAGGAGGCTGGCCACATGACTTCATGCTCAGCAGGCAGCGGTGACAGCAGGCTGACTTGCAGCCCAAACCCTTCTGCCTGCCAGTAAGTAGGTGAGGGCTGATTGCTGAGGACGTGCAGCATAGCTGAATGCCATGTGGAATTCATCATGCCAGGCAGGTGAAGTCTGCTAGAAGCTTGGAGCTTGGTCTCCACATATTCCTCCTCTCCCTTACCTTAGTGTGTTTCTTTTCCCTGGGAATGTAAGATCTCAGCACCACCATGTTTTTTAGTTTCCCAATTGCCCTTCTATTCTATCTCACCCTTCTTTGAGCTGTTAAGGTATTGCAAAGAGGGCATAGTTGTCATCAGTACCACTAACATTCACTTTTGTGCCTGCCCTCCTCCCGCTGTATTTCTGGTAAGGTGCTATGTCAGAGAGTTGCAGTCTGAGATGGTAGATGATCTCCTTGGGATCTTGCCAGTTCTCAGGGTCCAGAGTGGTCTCAGTATTACTCTAGTGTTTTAACAGAAAACTAGCTAGTGAATTGAGAAACCAGAATTGATTTCCCTGAGGAATTTGCCACCTCGCTGGTGCAGCAGAGACTCTGCCTCTCAGCGTATATGTAACAAGGTGTTTAAGAAGTTAGACACACTTTCATTTAGCAAACAGCTGTGGCTTAAAATGCTATTGCCTTGCTACTTAACTAGGCTGAAAAACTCTGCACTGAAGCAGATGAGGAGGCCAAATGCATTTTGTTTTGCCAGTCTGGGTGTGGAAGCAGGTAGCTTCTCCAGGAGGACAGTAATGTCTTAAACCATGGCAGGTGTTTGCTAATGAGCCTGTGCCTAAACCTTCAGTTAACTGGTGACTAACAAAATGTTAAGTCTCAGCAAAATGACAGAGGGAGTGCTCTGGATCTTACTCTGATTTAGCTTAAATCATTCTTAGTATGGGTTAAAGTTATTGGAGAATGGAAAATGATGCAAAAGTATAAGGATTGGAGCAAATATTTATCCTTTTTTATTTCCACATTTGTAACTGTAATAGCCCTGAGCTAAGTGTTCCAGACCCCAACTGACTAAACAAATGCTTCCCATCGGTTCAGAAGTTGCTTAGTATTTCATGTTGTGATTTTTTTTTTTTTCCTATATTTAATCTGTACTGGATAAGATGTTGATGGCTCAGATTTGGGGGAGAAATTCTGCATTTCAAGTATTTGTAGATTTAAGTCATAGGTTCAAGTGAGTTATTTTGCAAAATGTGCTTACAGAAAAGGGGTGTGAAGAGGTGGTATAATGAATTATGGAATTGAAAAGCCAACTGCACTTACGGTAAAATAAGAATCATGAGACCTCCTTGGTAAATCTGAAGAATATTTGAGAATCAATAGAAAGATGTGGATGTTAAAGTAATCCCTCCCCAGACCTACAGACAATGTATTTCTGGCCTACAAAATCTAGGATTATATGTCAGCATGTATTTAAAGCTAGCAGCTTTAAGTATTGATTTTTTTTTTTTTTTAATTTAAATTAGGAGCTATATCACCTTTTCCTAGGTAGTGTGCTATACTAACAGCTGAAAAAAAATAAACACTGTGGTTCCTCTGAAGAAGTATTCACATGTTAAATTTGCATTTCAACTAGAAGTTGTTGAAATTATTATAAATGTTGAAGTTATTATAAAATGATGATGAATTTATTATGGCTAGTTTGTTTGCCAGGATTTAGACAAGATTCTGAAAAAAACAGTTGTGGTTTAGCTAAGAGATGCAGTCTGTCTTGCAGTTCTCCTTGATGCCTCTCCACTCTGAGGCTGCAAGATTGTAATGGAACTGATGAGCATCTTGGTCTTGAAGAACATTCCCGGTTCAGTATGCTGCCTGTTCACAAGCATGGTGTAGGCAGCTGAAGAGCTGGGAGAGCACTGCCAGTGATTTCAAGGGTTGCAAAAAGAGTTCTTGTCTAGGTTGCTGTGATAGTTCACTGACTGTAGCCCTTTCATTTTCCTTTCATTTTAACAAGGAAGAGGTTAAAAACTGGGGAAGAACTTGGTTGCCTTTTACAAAAGCTAAAGCCTGTCAGTCCTTTAGGATCCACTGGTTATGCAACTCCACCTCCTGCTTTGTAATTGTTTGTTATCTGTCTCAAGGTAATAATCATCAGATAGTAATGACTTCTGATCATTGTTTATTGGCCTTTGTGAAACTGGTTGGTGGCCCTGCCAGTCACTAACTTGTCATAATTTATTATTGTTACAAATCCATTACTTAATGTGATTTGTTTCCAAACATGGATGATGGTATCCATGAGCTGTTATCCTATGGATTTGTTCATCTCCTTGTGTTTGCCTCTTAAATGCTTTAGAGTAAAGAGAAGTTTGTAATCGAATATTGTTTGCGGGATTGATTCATAGTTACTGCTGAGCATAGAAACATTGACATCAATTAGAATAGAAAAGAGGAGGAGTTTAGGCCATTGAGGGTATCCCTGCAAGAGGTGTAGGAGGAAGAGGGTAATTTCAGTGAAAAACAGCATGTCTCGTATTAGATACTGAAGATACAGAGGCAAAAGGCAAATATGTTCTATGTTCAATAGGAAATTAATCTAAAGATAGGAGTGCCGTTAAAGAGAGCCCCTAGAGTTTGAATAGCTCCCTTCCTCATGCTCAGGGACACACAGCTGACCTGACCATCATTTTGGTAAGCTGTACTTTAAGCAGAGGTGGCTGAGCACCATAGTTCGGTTTGGGGCCCAAGAACGGGTTAAAATGGTTCTGTTTTTCCACTCGCTATGCTTTTTAGAAAAATGTGAGCCTGGGAGCAGAACTCTTTAAAGTTTCAAATAATAAAGCAAGGATGTCAGCTTATTTTTAAGTTTCTGTTTAGCAACCTTTTCAAGTATTTGTTACATTACATAAAGATAGTTTGGATACTAGACACCCCACAAACACAATGTTTTAAGAACATTACGTCATTTATTACTGTGTAAAATTTTATTTACTCAATTTGTTTCATTTTTCTCATGTGTGAGGAAAATATTTACTTTGTTCAAAAGTGGTTTCTGAAGCTGAACTTAATTCATATGTGTAACTAGGTTTGGTGTTTGGAAGGTGCCATACAATCGTTACTTATTAATAGCAGGACCTGCAGAAGCAATGCATTATTTATATTATGTTATCTGTGGA
This sequence comes from Tyto alba, assembly GCF_018691265.1. Taxonomy (NCBI): domain Eukaryota; kingdom Metazoa; phylum Chordata; class Aves; order Strigiformes; family Tytonidae; genus Tyto; species Tyto alba. The sequence goes on from NW_024881297.1 coordinate 10,199,650, forward strand.
AGACTTGCAACTATTTTCTTGTGTTTGGACTAGAAATGTTCAAAAGTATGGTCAGCTGACTTCATTCTTTTTCCTACTATACTACCAAAAATATAACGGAAGATTATTTTTAAAGTGGCATTATGCACTTAGTCATCTTCCTTAAACCAATGTATAAAAGAATGCAAAGTTAGGACTGATGTGTCTTTGATTTCAATGTGATAGCTGGGTATGATCTGTTGACTAGGACAATATGTGGAGTAATGCAATTAGCCAGGATAGATGTGAAGAATCAAGTTGTTCACATATTTCTGGGCGTGGGGTTAGAAACTCTTCAAAACTAGAGTATGTAAAGTTTCTCCCTTATAATTCATTCAACCACTGGGATTTCTTTCACTGCATAACCAGCTTAAGGCTTGGCCCACTAAACTCATAGGCAAACTGTTGGGAAGTCTATCAAAGTCAAGGTCAACCTCAGAGAGATTTAGTGCTGCTCTGTTCCTTGCTAGTCCCCATGGCCCTTTTTGAGAGCTCTGTACCCACAGTGTCTTCGCTGCAGCCACCTCAACTCCCCTGAAGGGAGTTTCAAATGATGAAGAGGGTGGGGAAAAAACCAAACAAACAAAACAAAACACACAGCATATTGTAAATTGGTGCTGACAATGTCAACATTAATTTATGCCAGCAGTGCATGAGGAATAGAAGGTGGAAGGAGTGATGATGCAGAACTTAGTATTTTCCTACCTCCTGTTCTCCTGGAGCACCTGAAGAAGGGCTGCCACAGCAGCGGTGGGTCATAGCACCCAGTCAGTACTCTTTCCCTTTCTGAAATGGCTGCTTTGCGGCCTCCTGCACAGATAGGATCATTTGGATGGACAGAAAGCCACTGCTCACAAAGCTGGCTTAGTTCAACACAATTGCCATTAAAGTGTATTTAAAAAATAATTAAGAAGGGTTTAGCACTGCAGCTCTTATTATTGAACAAAGTTGTGTTGCTAGTCCCGGGCACGTCAAAATTGAAGTTTGTGAGCAATAATAAAGAATACCTCTGCTATTTGTGGTTATCATTACTAATGCTATACAAATCTCCAAAACCAGCATAATCTGGGGAACTGAAAGAAAAGACAGGACCTAAATATTCTGAGGGAATTCTGAGTCTTCTGGTACTCTTGATCATGAGTAAGTGGAAGGTAGCTGTTTGGACTCATCTCCAGCCCTGTTTCTGTCAGTTATACACTTTTACTTATTTTTATACCAGAAGTAAAAACCAATCTCTCCATGAAAGAAAAGTATTTTAGCTGTGTTGTGAGGTAATAAACCATCTTAAATCAGGAGGAGTCTATTTTGTCTCAGAAAAGTGTACTCTGTACATGTGGTTTTAAAACTCAGAATTGCACATGCATGCTAGTGAATCTGAGATTCTCATACAGAATCTTCTAAATGTTGTTTAGTTGTTTGGTTTGGTTTTGGTGTTGTTTTGTTTTCTTTTTTTTTTTTTTTTCTCCCCTGTATAAAAGATAATTGTGGCTGTAAAATGGGTATAATATTATTTGAAACCATTCTAACTTGAGGTGTTAAGAGTATAAGTTGACTGTTTAAAAGATTTAGATTGCAAATTTGCCGTTTTCTGTTTTCCTAGACTGTTTATTTTTTTTTTTTTTTAAATAAGTATTTTGAAGTTAGGATAAATGATGTGATAAAATTATGAGTCAGGTTGTCAAAAGCAAAAAAAAAAAAATCCTAACAGGTATACATGCTAGAATAATGCATTTTTTATTATTATTTTTACAACATCTGACTCATGATTTTTATTATGTATTCTGCCAAGTTCAAAGTTTCCTTACACAAAGAGAGAGCTATATGAGACAACCGTGCTTCAAACCATTTTACTTCAATTGTAGTAACAGGTTTTAGAGTTTAAATCATTAACAACCTCTGTGTGAACTTTTATCCAAATGACTGCAAGTCACAAAGAGAGCACTTCTCTTTCACGAAGTACCTTTTGTGCTTTAGTGAGACCCAATCCCTCTTCTATTTTTTTTCCCCACCTTCATGTCTGTCTTTGAAGAAAGATGTGTGATTTGTGAAGTAATGAAAGTATGTATCGGTTAATGAAAACTGCTATCCTGGCTTCATAATGCACGCTGGAATTGCTTCAGGATAAAGCTTCCTATACCTGCATTACAGCAGGAAAAAAAGTAAATTTCAGAAGTCCAGATTGCTGTGTGCACTGCAGAAGTATCATGTAGCAGTTAAATCAACCATTAGGGGTGACCTAATCTTGATTTCCTCCCCCCCTCCCCACACAGACACACACACACTTCTCAAGGAGTTGTGATTTTTTTTTTTTTCATGCTACTTGCATTCTTTCCACTTTTTAAAACCTGCACTAGAAATTGTCAGACCCTCATCCTGCAAGAGTATATCCACATGCTAACTTGCCCACTTTCCTTTCTTGCTTATTTTGTATACTTAATTTGACACGGAGGGAGTTGTATCTAGTCACCCCCCCACCCCCCCCCCATACTGAAGTTCCGTTCCAGTGAGCCCCTCCGGCCCCCGTGCTTTGTGAAGGAATAGCTGAACACGTCCAAAAAATTTTATGGGGTTAGCTTTGCACTAGTACAATTTTTTTTCTTTCCTAACACAGGAAGATAAAACCGTCTTTTTTTTTTTTTTTTTAAAAAAAAAAAAGGTTGCTGTTATTATTTTGTTTCCCACAAAAATGAGGTAATTACAGTGCGAAAGGTCGTGTATGTGTCCCCCCCTTTTTTAAAAAAAAAAAAAAAATAAAAGGGCGAATCGGGAGCGGGTGCAGGACCGGGGCAGCGCATCCTCCGCCTGACCCCCGCCGGCGCGCAGCGTGGGGGGGGGGGGGAACCTTCCCCTTTGCTCTGCCCTGGCGTGTGTGTGTGTGTGCGCGCGTGTGCCCGCCCGCCGGGGTGTGCGTGTGTGTGTGTGTGTGTCCGTGCGTCCGTGTCCGTGTGTCCCTGTCTGCCTCTCGCCGCCCGCGGGCGGGCGAGCCGGGAGCGCCGCCGCCGCCGCCGCTGCCCTTTGATCCCGGCGTTAGTGTTAGTTTAGGGGCCGGGAGGCGCAGCCCTCGGCACCGCCGCGCCAGCCCCTCGCCCCGGCACCGGCGCCCGCCCGCCCGCCGGGAGCACATCCCCGGCCGCTGAGGGATAACTGCGACCGGGGACAAGCCAGGTGCACGACCGGGTTGGGGGCGGGGGGGGGGGGGGGAGGGTGAGGGTTGGGGGGGGGGGGGGGCAGAGAGGAAAAAGAAAGAGAGAGGGGGAGAGGGAGCCCTTCGCGGTGGCTCCGGGAAAACCGGCTTCAGCCCCCTTTCCCCCGGCGAAGAGGGAAAACCCGCCCCGGTTAGCGGCTCCCCCGGGGGCCCCGGCTTTGTGCCTGTCTGTGCCCCCCCCCTCCCGGTCTTATTTGATCTCCCGTTAAACCAAGGAGGAGAATGTGAAAAAAGGGGGAAAATGCCCAGGAGGAAGCAGGAGCAGCCCAAGCGCCTCTCTTCACGTAAGTGCCCCCTCTTTTTGCCATTTTCTCCTTCCTCCTCTCCCCGTCTCCTTCCCCTCTGCAGCCGCCTCCGTCGTTTCGTGCATTAGTTTAGGGTTACAGAGGTGAAACCGACAAAGACACAGCCTGGGTTATTCCTCTTTTAGGTCTGAGCTAAGGCAGCCATGTTGGTGATGAACAGCCTTGTGCCCTTTTAATTTTTCCTCTCTCTCTCCTTTCCCCCCTTCTTTCTTCGCGTCTCTCGCCCTTTCCTCCCTCTCCCTCCCCTCGCCCGTGATTGTGCATTTGTGTTGGGGGGGGGGGGGGGGGGGGAGGTGTGGGTTTCTCTTTGGGGCCGGAGGGGGGGGGGGTGTTCTGTTTTATTGGGGTGGGGAGGGGGGCTAGCACCGGAGGGGAGGGCGGCGAGAGGGGAAGCGGCTGCTGGCGTCTTGTGCGGAACCAGCCGAGAGGTCCGTCCCTGGCTAAAGGTTGCGGCGGGGCTGGGCGGCCCGGGAACGGGGGGGGGTGGGGGTAAGGGGGAGGCGGGCAGCGGCCGCGGAGGGGGCTGGCGGCGGGGGCACCCCCACCCCGACCCCACGGCCACCCCAGACCCCACGGCCGCTCCGTAGGGGGCCGGCGGCGGGGGAGGGGGGGCGGCGGGGAGGCAGACCGTGGCAGGCGAGGTCCCTGCAGAGCAGGGAGAGGCGGCGGCGGGCTCCGGGCTCCTCCTGGCCGCAGTGAAATGAAGGGTCAGGCGAGACTCGGGCTTCGGCGGCGCTGCCCCAGACGAGAGCAGCAGAGCACAGGGCTAAAGTGCATCCCGATCCGCCGCCTGCGGGCACCCCCTGCGCTCGCACACACGCACACACACACACACACACACATCCCCTGACACAGCTCACCCTGCCCTGCGCCTTCTCGCTCCCTCCCCCCCTCCCTGCCTATTTTCTCCCCTCTTTGTAAAACAGTTAACTTTTCTCCCGCTCGCTCTCCCCCCACCCCTCCTTGTATTAAGCGCTCGGCAGCTATTGAGAGGGAGGCGGAGGGGAAGGCACCTAAAAATACCCTGCCCCTGCTTGGCCCTGGGGTTGGTTTAAGGAGAGCGAGGGGGGGGTGGGAGTGGATGGAGGGGTCATTTGTCTGTCTCCGGCACATCTGCTCGGAACGTGCCTGCAGCCCGGGCTCGGGGCAGGGCGAGAGCGGAGCCGGCGGTGCCGGAGCCGAGCTCGGTCACCGGGAGTTCACCGGGGCGGCCCCGGCCCCGCTCCCTGCCCGGGGGGCGCCGCTGCGGGCGGAGCGTGGCCCGTTCCCCCCCCCAAACCCGCCCCCCCCTCCGCTCTGCGGGCGAAGGGGCTGGAGCAGCGCCCCCCCCCCCCCCCCCCGCTGCCTTTCCAGCACACGGGCCGGGGGGCAGCCCCGCAAATATTTTTCTCTTCCTTATCGCCGGAGTCGAGTCAAGGGCTTGAGTTGTGGTGGGGTTTGCTGTGTTTTTTTGTTTTTTTTTTTTTTTTTGTTGTTTTTTTTTTTTTTTTTTTTTATTTATTTTGGTGTGGGTTTAGGTTGTTTTTATATTTTTGGTTTTTTAATATTTTTGTGTTTGGTTTTTTTTTTTTTTTTTTTCTGCCACCTTCCCCTCCTCTCGCAGTTTGGCCCCGCGTAGCCCTTTCGCGCTCCGCCCGCTAGAGGAGCCGAGCCGGCAGCCCCGGCGCTAATTCCCCGCGCGGGGCGGCGGACACGGGGGGTGGGGGGGTGGGCGGACACGAAGCGTGGCGGGGAGGGGGGCGGGCGCGGGAGCGCGGCGCCTGCCTCTGCAGCGCCCCGGCCCCGGCGCGGCGGTCGGGGGCAGGGGCCAAGCCCGGGCGCGCAGGGCCTTGCGTGGCCGTGGAGGGGCGTTTCGGGGGGGGGTGTGGGGGTGGCGAGCGCCGCCGCCCCGGTTTGGCAGAAAGCCCGGCGGGAGCGGGGAGGCGAGGAAGAGGGGGGGGGGCTCTCGGGGCGGGAGGAGGGCGGCTGACCTTGCCCTCGCCCCCGCCCCGGTGCGCCTGCCCTCCGCCTGCCTCTCGGGCTGACATCAAACCTGGGCTCCATTTTAGCTCGCTCGGGCGTGCCGCTGCCGGGCGCGGCGGCGGGGGCTCGGCCCCGGCCCCGGCCCCGGCCCCGGGCGCTCGGCGGCCGCTGCCCCCGGGCTGCGGCTCCCCCCGGCCCCCACCTCCCGCCCCGGGGCAAAGCCTCGGCTTCTGCTGCGCCGGGGAACAATTGCCTTCATTGTGCCAATCGAGTTGTGCCGGTGGTGTTTGGGTTGGGTTTATTTTTTTTTTTTTTTTCAGTATTTTTTTTTAAATGCACGGCCTAATTTGCGGTTCTTTTGGATTAATTCAATTCATGGGAGTTTTTTTTTTTTTTTTTTCCCTGATGTGTGAAGCACGCACACCCTGTATGTCCCACATGAATGTTACTTTTTGATGGGCTTTATTTATTTTAATTTCTTTTACAACTAGATTGCACAGGATCAAAAGCTATTATTTTACAATAATAATAATAATAATAATAATAAATTAGATAATTCAGAAAGAATTGCAGGATTACTGCTCTAGCCTGCAGTCCTGCAGATTCAGAAAATGCCTCCAAATCCATTTCATTCAGTGTGCAAATGCTATAAATAGTGATTTATTTTTTTTAAGCAACATGTTGCTTTAATGGGTACTCAGTGTAAAATACATTTTTATTCTACAATTCCTGCTGGGTTTAGCAATACATTTCTCAGAGGAACAGTGTGTGTATTTCATTTTGAAGTATTAATGATGGCAGAAGAATGTAAAATGCACCATGCACATCTAGAAAGAAGATGGCTAATACTGTATTCAACCTTAACTCTGCCCCACTGTGGGTATCATTAGGCTGTGATCCACTCCTAAAGTTAGGTTACAGGTTGCTGCTGGTGCATGGACGCTTATCACTATACCTAAAGGATATAGGTTCTTTCTGAACCTCTCGGTGACATTTTGGATTCTGTTGCAATTCTTTGGGAAAGAAATAGTAAAATGTTGATAGAATAATTTACCAGTGGTACAATGTAACTGAGAAAATGTAACTTTTTCTGTCAATCCTGTGGACTCTAGTATAGCTCAGGTAGGAAGCTGTGTTCTCAGGATCTCTAGGCCGTAATTAACTTCTTATAAATTGTTACGTACCCTGAAATGCACCTGAATAACATTGTCATGCTCCTTGAAGTGATAGTATGCATCTGCTGCTCACCGGGACCCTGATTTTATACTTCTGTCCATTTACTTCACTGGACAGCCCTCCTGTAAATTTCGAGATAATTTCACAAGAGAAGACTGCACTGCCAAAACGCATGCTATAGTGGAGAAGCTCTCTGTACAAATGTCTGCTAGAGATGTATCAGGCTGTTGCAACAATTTAATTTAGTTTCAAGGGAGTTGCTAGATACTGATGCTTCAGCAGTTGAAGATAAAAAAGGATTGATACTATTCGATGCAGTGATACTGTGTTTTGGTGGCGTCTGCTTAAAACGGCAGAGTTAAGGTTGAGCTTTCGGTCATTGGAATTGTTTGTAAGGTGGTTTAGTTTGGAAGGGTCCTTTGGAGGTCATCTGGCCCTAGCCCCCTGCTCAAAGCAGGATGAACCAACCTCAGGGTTCAATCAGGTGGATGGGTCCTTTGAGACTCCCATATTAACATGCGTTCTAAGTGGAGCTTCTGTGTGTAAAGAAGTCCGTTCTTGGGAACTGTTTAGTCACAGATGCCAGCAGTATGTCTTCACTCACACTCTGTGAAAAACAAGAGAAAGTGCATCCTTTTTAATTTAAGATACAAGTGGCTGAGGAAAAGGCTCTAGGAGTTCCTGGTCAGACAATGGCTCATTCATACCTAAACTAAATACTGCAGCAGTGTAGGCTCAGTTTACAGTGACAGAGTTAGGCCCATAAGTTAAAAATTTGCCCAGTGCACATGTGTCTTATGATTACTTTTGGATGCGACTACCTCAGACAAGTCAATTCATTTTTGCTGGAATGTTTAAAGGAATTTTCGCTCATTCCTTAGTGTGTTTGTGTGCGTATGTGCATTAGGGTTTTTTTCCCCCTTCAGCTACTTCAGCGCTTAAATATTTTTTTTCTCATCTATTCAATTAGCAGCAGAATCTTTAAAAATGTATGTATAAATACAATTTTACTCTGTTTTTCTTCTCCTTGCTGCCTTACTTTCCATCCTACCTCACACTATTATTTTCTTTTCTGAGAATTCCTGAAAGTCGTTTTCCTCTGAACTGCACAAATGTGACTTAGAAGAGTTCAGACTGAAAAGTAAAAGTTTTGGACACTTTTGAGGCACTCGAGTAAGTGTTTAAGATCTAGACCACTACATTGCCTTAAGTGTAGCAATCAATACTCCTTGGGGTTTGATTCTGTCTCAGAGGTTTGTAAGCAAGGCAGTTTGTGAATGAATGCCACAATACCATTTATACAAAGCTGGTATTTGTTATAGAGTATCAGGCAGAATTAGATGCTACATTGAGAAGTCTGAACTACTACTACAACTTTCTGGAAAATGTGTTTAGTGCAGGACAAACTGCAGTGGTATTTCCTGTTGAATTTATTTTGTTAAAGAAGGAGATGTGGAATTGACACAATATTAGTTTCAATATCAAAACTAGGTATGTGATAATGAGGGGGCATATCTTCTTGTGTTCATGGTCAGGTATAGTGTTGGATATTCCAGATACTGTGTTGAAGTGTTCAGCTGTTTCTTTATACTAAAAAAAAAAAAAAAAAAAAAGCAAAACCTTAAACTCTGTGAAGCTTTTTATTATATTGTTTTTTATTGCTGGGTTATAACATCAGAGTGTAAAGAAAATACTGTCAAACAAGCAAATTAACAGTGAGTTAGAGCTTCCTTCTTTTTGATTTCTGCAGCTTGCTTCATTTGATACTTTCTGATAGCAAGAGAGAATGTGTTGGATGGGTTTTTCAAAAGACTTCCCAATGTCAGAAAAGCCTTTACTATCATTCGGCATTTGAGAGTTGCCTCCAAGACAAAAGGCTTTTGCCAGGAAGAGGAATCTTTCTCTTTTAATGGAGTTGATTACCTTACTAGCAGACATTGCATGTACAAGGGGAAGCTTTTAACATATTTTCTATTTACTATTTTTAACCTCTCACTGCTGCAGGGATCATGGTGTAGCTCATTGTCGACAAGAGGATCCGTGTAGGGAAAATTATTATTTTTAGCATGATTAGGTTAATAATTTCATCGCTATCATCATGGTTGTCTTGGTGGTACTGTAATGCACCTACCTCTCAAAAGAACAGCAGCCTTCTGGTGGATGAGGTAGCATCCACATTGCTCTGCCTGAAAACACTGTTCTTATTTTGTCCCTCTTGTGATAGGGAAGTTGATAGACTTTTCAGAAATACCTTCTCCCTTTTTGGGGATTCTTTCTGACATATAAAGTCTCTGTCTCTTTAAACTTGAATGCTATTTTTTTTTTTAATTATACAAACTAAGTCACTTGTATAAAATCATTCAATGATCAATGTCTAAAGCCATTCAATGGTAGATTGTGACTTAGTGTTGTTTGATAGTACAAAATATGAATAAATCACACTAGAGTGTAAATTGAACTACCAAAGAGTCAGCATTGTCCTCATTAAGCTATTTAAGTCTTTAGCATCTTATGAATTAGATTTTAGAGGGGGTGGGGGTACAAAAGATTATAGAACAAAACCACAAACTTTTTAGTTGGCCAAACAGGAAAACCTGCAGGTAGAGCAGTGGAATGGGAAATGTAAGAACATGCAGACAGAATGCATCTTTACTTTTAAATTTTAAAACAGATGAAGAAAACTATGACTTAATCATATGTAAGGAGACAGGAGTAGGAGGAATCAAGTTTAGGGGAAAAAAAAAAAAAAAAGAGGAGCCAGGAGGAGCTGGCTGTTCAAAGTGAAGTATTAGTAATTTCCTATAATTTAATCAGACCAGATCCCAGAGCAAGATAATGAGAGCATGACCTACAAAAGAGGACTTTTTGGAAGTTAAAAGGGTTTCTAACATGAAGCTTCACAAGGCATGTGATTTGTCATGAAGCACTGTAGAGAGGAGGTTTTTTTTTTCTTTCACATTGCAAAGAAATCATAATATAGACATTAGTTCAGATGGTTAGGGAGAGCTAATATGGCTTATGCCCGGAATCCTTTTACTGTTACAACTGTTAAACTACTCCAGAGTCATGTTTGAAGAGTGTATCTTCTAAATAATATTTTTTCCTGGTTTCTAGTATACCATTTTTTGTTGCCTAGTTTGCCATTCATGGTGCACGATTAGTATCATTCAGGTCTACATATACAAAACCCTTCAGGATATATGGAGGCTAAAGTATCATGTGTTTTACAAAATAATAATATGCAAAAATTCTGAACTACAGAGTATCTAGCAGTAGGTAATACAATCCAGTTTTCAAGGGGATGGGGGGAATTCTCTTCTTCTCTTTGCCCCTCAAAGTAAAACATTTTATTCTTATTTCACTTAAAAAAAAATTCTAGGAAAAATAATAAAAGATATGGGCATGAAGAATAATAAATGATATTGGGCTGAAGGAAATTAAAAAAAAAAAAACTCAAAAAGGTGGATAATAACCCTTTCCCCAAGGATTTTTTTTTTTTTTTTGAATGTAGTTAATAAAACTCAGACTTGACTCATACTTCATTTGAAAGGATGCATGCTGCAGGGCACAGTCATCATTGGTTCTGCACATGTACACTCTCTCGTGGCTACTTTAATGAAGGATTCAGCAACATGTAGCCATAAGCTCACATGAGAGCTTGTCTTTTTCTTTTTTTACAGACCTAACTCGGGTCACAATTATGGAAGTGTTATGCTCTCAAAGACAATTTCTCTTTTCCTCACCTAGCTTCAGTAGCATTTGCAGGCTGGTATCCTCTTTGGTCTACACTCCAAATAGTTTGAATGGTCAGTCTGAACCTGTCAGCTTAGTAGTTAGCTCGATTCCTTAAAGTTTCTCCTGCCTTTCAAGGGATTTCCTGCTTGTGGTGTAATTATACTGAGTAGTAGAATCCCTAGTTAAGCCTAACACTAAGACAAGCCTGTTTCATTCTGCAGGTTAAGAATTCACATAGAGTCCAAATTCAATTAATTTGGAATTGTGGAAGAGTTATGGGGGATTTTTTTGAGAAATGAGCAGTAAGGAGAGAAAAACTGGGCTACATAAAAAGGACTGTAACTGGTCCTTTCCCTCATTCTTTTCAGTACTTAGGCAGTAGGGATGGAAGCTGGAGGGAAAGAATGACTAGTGCTGATAGTACAGTAGACCAAGAGAGAGAAGTTTTTATGCAAGACTGATGATTTAGTTGCAGTTTAGAATAAATTGTGTTAAAAATGGAAGGGTTACTGAGTAGTAGAGGTCTTGTAATGTATGGTTTAATCAGCAGTTTCAGAAGGTGAAATTAGGTTCCAAACATCTGCATTGTTTTGTTTCTTTTTGGGACACACTCTCACTAGGGTAGAAGTAACATTTTTGAAGCAACTCAAAGCAAGCTACTGTCATCATCCCTTTGATTTCTGCATGGTCCTATCTCTAGGGATTCCCTTCTTCAGGAAGGTTTTGTAGCTCTGCTGACACTCATCTGGGGTTTGCTGCTTGGATGAATTTTTCTTCTGTTGCAGTGCTTTCTATGCAGGTGCAAGTAATTCTTCCTTGCATGGTCTTAAATTAAGAGGATATAAGTTTTTATCTGAAAGTTCTTGTAAGGGAGAAGATTTGGCACAAGCTTACTTTAAAATTACAACTTCCTATTTTAAGTGAATGTTTTGGACATATCCTGGATTTTTATGCCTGTTAGAGCTTGTATCAGGGTAAAAATGAGAATTCTGGTGAATTATTAAAAATAAATGGCAAGTAACTTTTAGGAAAAGGCATTAAAAGAATTGATGGCTTTAACAAGTGTGCATTTAGCTTAATGAGTGATCGCCATGTGTGACTTTATTAATGAACACAGATTCTTTGCAAACTACTTCTAGATTTCACCTTGAGTTGTGTAGTAGTGCAAATAATTACTCATCTGAAAAAAAAATCAAAAATTAAAGAACAGATCTTGCACAGTTAGATGATCATGCAGTGAAAAGTAGGTGAGGAACAGAGAGGGTGGCAGGCGAGTGGATTTAGATAGCAGCTGGTGGTGTAGCTGTTTTGTGTTTGCTTGCTTTCCTGAAGCACAGCCAGAGTCTCTCCCCTTAGACCACTGTGCCAAATCTAGACATGGCAACTGGTGACTGAGGAATTTCTTTATCTGTGTTTGGAGCAGGACTTCCCCTTATCTACCTCTGTATTTCTATCACTTTGAGCCCATGAAGAGCCCTTCTCAGGCACCAGTGTAAGCATAACAGCCTAGAGCTGCTCTAATTTCTGCTGCTCCCAGGCTCTCACCCTGCTCCTTGTTCTGGAAAGGAAGGGCTGACACAATCCTTTTGTCAATTCAGCGTTGCCAAAGGGAGTTCTTTGCACAACGAATAACTCTGAAGAGGGCTCTTCTGCCCACCTTGAGGTACTTTTACATTGCCCCTAAGGTCTAAATAGACTTCACCATAATTGTTTATATTGTCTTCCTGCACAGTGCTATGCCACATCGAGATAACAAAGCAAGCTCTAAATAAGCTACCTTGTGTACGGGAGGCAGTTATCACAGCAGTCTACCCAGGTTAATTCAGCTATAATACTTGTGGGCATACTCAAGCTGGCTCAGATATCACTACATTGCACTACGTTATTTAGTATAGACATACTCTCATGAGAATCAGAGTTGTTGTCTTTGAAGGCATTTACTGGCCTGCATAAAAAGTGTTGGTAAAGCCCACAGAGTTTTCAGCCAAGAAATGCACTTTGAAAAAATAAAATCAAATCCCACTGCCATTGGCAGACTTCGTTTCTGCAGCAGCAAAGCCAGCAATGCAATGGACATGAACATGAAACTTCCCCTTTCCTTCTATATACTCCTCTCCATCTGAATTTTAGGTGGATTTTTAGGCAGAGTGTAGAAATGGGTTGCTGCCATTTATGCTGTTCCTGTGCCGTAAGTAGCCATAGCATTAGTTTCTTGTACCAGGAGCTTGGCACAGAATCATATATCTCTTTAAAATAAGATAAGGTTTGAGGAGTGTCCACTTTTTATTCAGTGCTTGCACATTAATTATGTGACCTCTGACTTTCCCTAAGACTGAAAGCTGAGGCAGTGCCTTAAACAGTGTGTCTAGGAGTAAGGAGTGCCTATTCCACATGGAAAGGTCTGCTTCTGTGTGTTAGCCCACCACTACAAGTAGCTTCCTAATCCTCTCTTATTTGGCTTTGCTTGTTAACCCCAAGCAATCCTCTCAGGGACAGAGAAAGCAGCTGTCTTTGGTAGCAAACACAGCAAGACAAAACAAACACTTCTTGAAGCTTCCCTTAGATATGTTACCATAATATCATCCTTGTGGGAGGAATTAGAAACACAGAGAATATAATTTGCCATGTTTTAATCTGACTTTGGGAGAGAGGAAAAAATTAAATTATAGGGAACTAGATTCCTGTGACATTTACCGGAAGGAATAATTTCAGTATCTAAAACTTAGCCCTTTTGTTTCTGAACCAGTCAGAAAACTGATGTGCATAAAGCACCTCAGGTGAGTAATGGGGCAGAGTGAAATGGTAAATCAGGAGCACATTATTTACCGAAAATAGAGCAGCAGAAGCTGTATATAGTACAAATAAACAGAAACTACTCAAAAACAAAGGAGATTTTTGCTAGAGCAGGTATGCTGACCTGATGTCACCTGCTATGCTTGAATGTTCCCATGCATAGGGTTTGTGAGCTCCTCCCTTCACTTTATGACCCCTTGATAGAGATTGTAAACACAGTAGGGATAGTTAAAGGCACTGCAGCATCTTGATGAGGCTTCCCATGTTTTGTTTATTGCAGCCTACATATTAAGGTGACATAGGCATTTCTAGTTAATTTTGTTGTTTCTTGTACTTTATTGATCTCTGGAACCACCTTCATAACTGTGTTCTAAAGCAACAATTCCATATAGTTTAAAAGAATTTTTCTAAGAGTCAGTGTTTTGAGTGGATAGTGTGGGGGTTCCTCTTTCTGTATTTTAATAAAAGGGAAAGAAATTTCACAGTATTTGCTGATACTACCTTTCCAACTTCAATATTTAGAATAATTTAAGATGACTTCACTGAGTTCCACTTACCATTTAAAGTAGGACTTAGTATTTATTATCAGCAACGAGCCAGCTTGTACCCTTGCTTTGATCTCCCTTGTGCTGCTAGGGTGATGCAAGTGTTATGGAAGTTGCCTTGGCCTTCCCAGATGGGAATTCTCATTGCACGGGGATGTTCCTAGCAGGGAAATAATATTGTTGATCCATACATCGTCATACCACTACAACTTAGAATAGACCGTGAATCAGAGATGGAAAGGGTCAGGGATGAAGCCACAGCTGGAATGCACTCAGATCTACTTATTGCTAGTTAACAGCCATTTCCAGCTGCTGTTGATGAGCCAGTCTCCAGGCTGAGTCTAGGTTAGAAAACACAAAGGAGAATCAGAGAGCTGTAAAGGCTTGTGCTGTGTTCCTCCTTTGCCAAATACGTCACACAGGAGAAAACCTGGCCCTGTGCATAAACTGAACAGGAGTGTCTGGATTATTGAATATGTAGTGGTAGTGATTCTTCTGAATTGAGTGGAATGAATTGCTTTTGCCAGAATGCCACCGGGGCTCTTGGAAAGTTAAGATGTCTTATTCATGCTCAGAGAAGGAAATAATGAGCTGACCAAAAAAGTCAAAGTAAGCATAGGTCAGAATATACAACAGTACATCGTATCATCAAGGCAGGCAAATGCAACCACTTTTTTGACAGTTTTTCAAACTCCGATATGTCCTTTATATGAAGAGCAGCCCGGCAGCCTCCTGCAGCAATAAAGAGGCAGAGAGATAGAGGGAGAGGCTGCGCTCTTCCTTCCTTCCTTAGAAGCTAGCTGGGTTAACTTTGTGCTCAGGAGATGAAAACCTTCCTTTGGCATGCAAGAATTTTTCTCTTGCTCTTTTACTGGTGCTGTAAATTATAACTGTGTTCCTTGGAATGGTTTTTGGGTGCAAGAGTTCTAGACTGCAGTGAAAGAGCTGTTGGGGTTGTATGTCTGTGGGGATGTTTGGAGGCTCAGCAGGACAGTCTATGGACATCAAATCTCCAGCTTTTTTGAGTTCTTTGTTTTCCTTTTTTCCTGTGGCTCAACAACAAGTTCTCTTCAGAGATTCCTCACATTTATTGAGAGAGCTTCATAGACAGCTTTTTTTTTTTTTTTTTTTTTTTTTTTTTTTAGTTTTTATCCTTGTGTAGCGCTACTACACTGATGAGGACTAGTTTTCTTCCTTTTTCTCCAAGACCACTTGTGATGTAATCACTGATAATTCTGCTCTTCTTTCACCCTTTGCCAGTCAGCATTTATGGTAAGTTTTCTAGACCAGCTGGAGAATATTGGAAAGGTAGAAAAATAGAGAAATGTCCATTATTCATTTTGATGATATCACTACTTTATCAGTGTCACTGCCTGAAGACTACTGGCAGTTTCAGATGTTAATAGAATGAAAAGTTATTTGGAACTGGTTCAAGAGAAGGCACAGCATGCCTTTAATCCATTGGAGAGAAGAGGAAAATGGAAGGTTGCCATTTGTATTATCCCAAACATTGTTGGCCTGGCTTGGGAAGTTAGACCCAGTAGGCACAGAGAAAGCAGATCAGAAATACCATATTCTTCTGTAAGACTTCTGATTACTTTTTTATCTGAGTGTCTCCTGGACTATCTGTTTTCTACAGTAGTGATTAGGCATGAGAAAGTGCTCTCAAGGATTACCTTGTGCGTGAGAGAGACAAGGAAATACTGTTCCCTTCTCCTTTGTTGTATTTGTATAGTGCATAGGAGTACAAACCAGGGAGTCAGCCTGCTGTCCTAGGCACGTGCGACCCAACAAAAAGATAGTTTCAGCCTGTAAGAGAGCTTGTATTCCAAATTAGATGTCCTGTAGGAAAGATGCACTTGGCAGTTTCTCAGGGAAACCAAGGTAACAATGGTTGAGGTTGTTCATCTGTATAGCAATTGTCCCTCAGAGGAACAGAGGTAAACACAGAAAAAGAGGGAAAAGATGCTCCTTGAAATAGCCAGATATGTTCTGGGTGTTGCTATATGTTTTTACAGTGCTGCTGAAACCTTCTAAAGAGCTTTCTTCAAGTATTGAAGGTATGCTGGGCTTATGTTAGTCTGTCCCTGTACAAACCCTGGTGGGAGTTCTCTGCCTTTCAATTCCAAAATTTGACTATGCTTTTGAAGAAGAGACACAGGAAACCAGATCTTTGGTTTCACAGGATTACACAGTCCTTTGTATTTAATAAATTCTGTGTGTAGAGGAAGAAGGATCATTATCCTTGTGGTCATTAGTCAGGTATTTTCTGTTCTCCTTTTCTGGAAATCTCTATTACCAGTGTGCGAGGAAGTATGGAAAGAGAAATGTTACCTGAGTTCATGTGCATCTACCTTGGCATAGATTTAATATTCCATTTTGAGCCTAAACGAGTTCACTGGCAAGGATGATGGCCGTCTGTGGTTTTGCTATGCTCTCCTGGCACCTGCAAAGACTGGACTGTTCTTTAGATTCCCACCAGAGGCACTAATGCATCTCTACCTTGAAGATGAAGGCAGTAACTGCCGTGCTTCAGTACTATTTGCCTGGTTTTACCTTCCTCTGTATGTTAATGATTTCTCCCTGTTTTGTAGGGGCTGGTGAGTGTGTGGCTTGGTGAGGTAGGTGGTTTGGACTTGATAGGAGGAGCCAGGGGGAGCTTGGGAACTTCATGCCTTGTGTATATATATATATATGTGCTCAGCCACACTGGGAGTATTGATGGAGAGACAGACAACGGGTGCTTTTGCTGTGGTGTTCAGGTGGGCTGAGGGACCTGCACAGATCAAGAGAAAATGTGGAGGCAACGACCTCGAATAATGACAGCAAGGGAGCTTTATTTTCTGGAGCTATCGTTTTGGTGTGTTGAAACATTTTAAAAATAAGCCTGTTGTAATCTTGTTGATAGTAATTAAGGATTTGCCAGTAATTTAAAGAGTTGGTTTTGTCAATGCGCAGATCATCTTCTCATAGGTATGGGTAATGTAAGGATGAAAACATTTACACAAGAATAAAAGTCAAGGAAGAGGGTAATTGACCGATTTATCAACCTTAGCAGACATTTTTTTTCTGTTACATTGTGGTAGCTATGGTAAATTTACTCTGGATTGCTTAAGGGCACGATCCTATATGGTGTGTATAACACATGAGGGCAACTCCTTGAAATGTATGGATGGAGGAACAGGTAATCACCCAGTGTGGTTTTGGTGCCTCCATTACCCTTTTGGTCAATGGTTTGTCCCCTAGAAAAGTTTGGAACTGCCCTGCACAGCACAGTTCAGAGCATAGGTGACTTATGGCTTTTCCCTGGATCTTTCAGATCAGTTTTGGTGTTTCAGGTAACGTGAGAACTTTTTGTAAACCTATCGCCATTCCCAGGCCGTAATGCTAAATTGCAATTGTGACCAGGGAGTTACTTGTTTTTATTGCAAATTGTTTGTATGCAACAGAGTGGTGTGTTTGAACACTTTTCTCATTTTGGTCAGCCCCTTTTGCCAGATGAATTGACACTTGCAGCTTCTCATCTGCTTCCTTCCCAACTCTAAGGGTGACTAAAATCATGTTGCTGTGGTGACCCTGTCAGTTTAAATGACTAGCCACACTAAAATGAATTGCACATATTGAGGGTAAATCAGTGTTACAATAACCTATAGCATAAACAGACCACTTTCTTCTTGGCTGCTGTAAATTGTGAGGAACATGTGAGGATTCTCGTGCCTACTTTTTACTGTTGGGGTTGTGACTGTGCTGAGGCTCACAGTCCATTTCAGGCAATGAAAATGCATTTTGTCACAGTGAAGATTTGAGACAGCTATCACTGCAGCTAGTTCTGGGGAGGTGGCAGGTCAGGTGCAAGTCTTAATTAATTAAGATGGATTGTTAGCTGATGAAGGCACTGAGTAAAAGCAGGCAGTTTATAGATGTAGTTCAAAAACAGAGAACATAGGTATGCAAAATAGAGTGGGACACCAATTTTATTTGTTCCCAAGTTAAATGAAGACTAGAAAGCAAAGCTTTCCTGCCTTTTTTGGCATCTAGACCATACAAAATGCAATACATTGTGCTTAATGCCTTACTTCAGTTTTGCAATGGAGATTTCTTTTCTTGGGAAGTGCACGCTACATAAAAGTGATACCATTAAGGGTGCTTCTCCGA
This sequence comes from Tyto alba, assembly GCF_018691265.1. NCBI lineage: Eukaryota > Metazoa > Chordata > Aves > Strigiformes > Tytonidae > Tyto > Tyto alba. Next base: position 10,217,544 of record NW_024881297.1, read on the forward strand.
AATTTCTGCTAGTGTTTGCCAAAGCCCTGTGGATACCACTGACAGCCAAGAACAATATAATCACTTTAAGATGCCTTGAGCCATCCAGTCAGCAGATAGATCCTCTAAACCCAGTCTTAGTCTTTGTCTTGGAGACTGATCATCACAGCACCAAAAAGCATTGTAGAGTATGCAGAAAGAAATTGTGCTGGACTTACTTGAGCTCTTCAAAGCTTACCTCTCTGAAAATGGATTAATTTCCTTTATCTCTGAGCCTTTTATTCCAGGTCATAGGTCAAGTTCTTGTCTAGTTCCAGTCATCACATATGCTTACCTCCTTTCTTGAAATCCATTGCCTTTTATGGCATGAAAGGTATAAAGAACTGAGGTCGTTATTCTGCTTAATAAGGTATCTTAATATCATAATATTACCTTTCTATTTTCTCAAGCAGAATTGTTCAAGTGAATGAACCTTGTCTTCTGTAACACCTAAACAGAACTGTATGATGATAGATTGAGAGTGCTGAGTTAATTCGTTGCTTGAGCTCATAGTGATTGCCTAATCTGACCATGGTTTTCCTTCCTTCTATCTTTATTTCGTAAGTCAGCCTGAGATCTTGTCAGGAAAAAAAAAAATCTGTATTTTGATGTCTTCTACCTCAAATATACAATAGAAGACTATGACCTAGAATTGCACTATTACAAAGCAAGTAGCCATTTGGAAATGAGTAACTGAGCCTCTGGTTTACAGACAGACTATGTTTAAGATAAGGCAGTTTTGTGTTTCTGCTTAGAATTTCCTAATAGAGACACTAATTCAGTGTTCCATAAGCAACTTTTCAAAGAAGATTTCATTAATGACTTGCCAAAGCAATAAAATCTTTTCTCATTCATGGAGTTAATTGTCATTCAAGGATGGCTTTAAAATATTATGGATTCCTATACTGACCATTTGGCATTCATGTGATTATGTCCCACAATAATTTGATCTAGAGTGGAAACTAAGTTCCCTCATTTAGAGTTCTTTTGGTTGTGGTCAGCTTTTCCAGTTTGTTTGCTAGGATTGTTTGGGGTTTCATTTCTAATGAAGGCCTGTGGTGGGAAATCTTAAAATGTTTCCCCTCCTTTATGAAGTAGACTGAGATGATAGGTCTCGAGTCTATATGCTAAGGCTAATAGAAGTCGTGAGAATAATGCTTAACTCTTTTTATTTTGGAGGTGCCAGCATCCCTGTTACCTTTTGGTATTTGATACTTTTGCACTGCAGCAGTCTATTGCCATAGACTTCTATCTGGAGCAAAACAAATGAACAAGCAAAGTGAATTTTGGCTAACTAGGAATAATTTTAAGGAGTTTTTAAACTTCCTTGTAACTAACAAAAGGTAGAATTTCTAATCACTGTACTGAACTTAACATGTAAGTGAGCCCACAATGGTAAATGTGCACTGATGTAAATGATACACTACCACTCCAGGTGCAGGGAATCTCTCGGTGTAGACTTGCGCATGGATCATTTGAACCATCAAAGATTGTTAAAGCTGACTCCCATTTCAAATAGAGCTGTGGGAATAACAGTTGATCTCCTGCATATTTAGTTTTTCCTCAAATTTATGATACTCTATCAGAGTTTTAATCTGATATCATAGCTGGTTTTAAAAGACCCAGGGAAGCCTGAAATTTCCGATAAGGGACTTGAATCTGGCTCAGAACTTGCTGCCTTAAACAGTGTTTGGTTTTATAGCAAATGGTTTATCTTATTCTCTGTTTTCATCAGGCAAAAGAAGTGTATTTCTTTGATGTGTTAATGTATAGACTTCAGGTTTTCAGTTGGCCATATTCCTTTAGTGTATGAGTTGGTCTGATGACTATCTTACGCTTTATGAAAGGTGCGCCCAAACTCAACTATAAGTTATTATAGGATGTTCATGAGAGCCTGTGAAAGAAACTTTCAATAAGGCTGGCTGTGGTATTTTGCTCAGTCTCCATAAAAGTGTTACAATAAGAACATCGGTACCACAAAATACGTTTTGCAAGGAACATGATTTTCTGTTGTTATACTGACATTTTATGTGCTTTATGAATCTGTCTTGGGGCTACTAGCGAGCCTTTGCAGTGTAAGCTGACTTTAGAAATATTTGTTTCTTCTGAAAACCTCAATCATAAAAATCAACTGTCTTTTGTCTACCTTCTCTCCAGGAGTTCTAGGTATTGGTTAAGTCAGCTCATGAAAGCTTTTTGTGTAGGATGCTCTTTTGTGGCAAACTTGAGAAATGTTCTTCAAAAATATTCCCTTCTAAGGCTGTGTGTGTTCTGTTTCATGCATATACCTCAAGTACTTCAGCTCACTGAGCCTCAAATAGTGGCAAAATCCAGCTAGAACAAAGTAATTCTAAATTGTAGTGAGACAAATATTATATTACTATACACATATACTATATATGTACATATATACATATATGTAACATTGTTACATATTACACTATAAGACATACTGCTCTGCCCACCTGCTTTTCAGGGTTGCTGATTATTGAGCCCTACTGTTAAGGTATTATTTCTGTGTCTTTAAGACTTTTCTTCTCCCAGGAAGATACTGCCAACCAATTCTGGAGAAGAGTTTTTTTAATTAGTGTCAGATGAGTCTATGGTGGCCAACCCAGATGCAGATGTCCCAAATAAGGCTTCTAAAGTAGCCTGCTTGATACTGACTACTGTGGCCATCCTGACTGCATGGGCCAGCTCTTCTCTGAGAGGTGTAGTACATTGCTGAGGTTTGGGATGGGAGAGAGAATCATCTGGTGTTTTCACTGACATGATGTGCGTTGTACCCCAGAAGACCTCAGGAGATAGGTGGCTCAGATTGTTGGCTGCTTCTCCAGCTTCCCTATTCCTACCTTCTTTGCATCAGTTTTGTTCTGATTTCTTGGCAGAGTGAGTTGTTTTCTGTCAGATTAGTGAGTTGAAATTGGCTCACCAAGTAGTCAAACAAACAACAGAGCAAATTTAAGGGAGCGCACAGGACCACCACTTCTGTTGATTTTGAGCTTTTGTCACCTTAACAGTGTCTTCTAACTGCACTTGAAGGCAATGTTTGATCATTTGGTGCATAAAATCTCTGATTCCCAGTGGAAGCAACACTCTTCAAACACTGATTCCACAGCTACTGACTATAACTTCTTGCCTAGAACAGAAGAATAGTTAATCTTTCTTGGAGGTAACATGTCAAACATCGGTCATACTAGAAGTTACCTTTTGAAGAACTTGTTTTGGGGGAGATCAGGTATGTTGTCACTATAAGGTCCTATCCTGTGGTCTGTCAACAGCCCTAAGAATCATCATCAAGCAGTGACAGCTTAGAAATACCATGTATTTGGGTCCTCTTCTATGGACACTTAGCTAGTAAAAGAAGGATCGTTTTGGCAGGTAATGAAACATGACACATTTATTCTGGGGTTTGTGGTTGAAAATAAAAGGCCACTGTCTCTGTTTCCCATCTACCACAAAATTCTTATCCTTTGAGGGAGAGGAAATAAAGGCATTTTTATGTTGTCTGTGACAAGCTTTTTCAGTAATCTTGCTTTCTTCTTCCTTGGAATTATCTATCATACCTGGATTCTGCCTTTGAGAGGAAACTGAGGTGCTGTACATGCATTTTGACCTTCTGTGGTTGTCTAGCAGTTGGTAAACCTGAATGCATAGTACTTCTGCACATTCACAGTTGTTTGTGCATATGGGCAAAGCATCTTGAAGAGTTCCAGTTACTGCAAGCTAATTAACTTTCTCTAATCTTGATTGACTCTGAGCCTTTTTTTAAAAAAGCAGTACTAGAGAAATTGCTAGGTGAATATTATGGGTTTTTCTTGTAAGTGAAATTTTTCAAAGTCACTTTAAGTTAGGGATAAAAGTAGAGGATATATGCCTTGTCTTTAAAAGCTGTGCCTTTCTTTTCCCCTTTCCTCCTTCCCTTCAGTTATGAAAATCATTATTTTAGAAGATGTGGAGATGAAATACAGAATCCTACCTAGGGCTTCTTTTCCTGTCTAATTGTGTGAGTATTTTCACACTTCTTAAACACAGGGGAGAAGGACAGAACAGAAGAGCTATGGCTTTTTGGCAGTTCCTTCTTGCAGCTGTGCTGCTCTCTCTGGGTCAGCCTGCAGTAGAGAAATTTGGTTCAAGCACCAGCAACACAGCTAAACCATTTTGTGATGAGGTCAAGAGTTGAATAATCATCCCGTTGATAAGTGAGCGAGCCAGAAATTCCATTCAAAGAGGACAATGACTTCCTGTGCTGCTTACCTATTATAGGTCACAGAAATCATGAAAGGAAAATGGGGGACCAAGGGCACTCTAGCACATGACTGTTTATGTAACTCTCACTTTTAAGTTTTATTTGCTGCTGTTGATATAATAAAAGGAGTTAAGGCAGGCCTTTGTGTCTTTATTAAAATCATGATTTTCTTGCAAGCATCCCTATGGAAAAATCAACATAGCTGCTGCTCTAGATATATAGTCTAATCAGATGTGGCTCTAAGTGCTTTTTAGAGGTGGAGTCTGTGGGATGTCAGTGCAGTGTGCCCAGATTCCCTGAAGGTAGTCCTACAGCACACACGTCCACACGATCTGGTGGGTGTGGGAACCCACAAAGGTTCCAAAGACCCAACATTCCCTTTTTTAAAAACTTGAAATACTTAAAAACTAACCTGAATACAAAAAGGGTAGTTTGTAGGCAGCTAGACTGAGCAATTTATATAGAATACCACAGAATAGACTTCCCAGATATGACTGCCATTTTTAGGCCTGTGCATGCTGCTTTGTATAGTACCTGGTTGTGAAAGCAGCAAGGCTTTGTGTGAAGCTGACACCCAGAGGCAATGTGGAATTAGAAAGTAATGTGATATTAGCAAGTGATCTCTTGTAATTATTTTTTACCATTGCTAAAATGATGCACTTACACAGTGCCACACAGTTTACCTAAAGGTAACTACTGTATTCAGTTTTTAGCTCATTCATTCTTTTATCTTTTGTATTATCTGGTCTGCACTAAATTCTGATGTGACACTTTTGTGGCTGAAGGTTCTCACTGAATATGCAGTTTGCAGTTAGGACTTCAAGTTCCTCTCCTCTAATTTCATTCTGGAGCTTCTCCGCTATGGCTGCTGCTTTCCTTCTTCCACTAAAGCTTTTCTGCCCAGGGTGGCTAGGAACCAGTCTCTGGCAAATTTCAAGGCTTCCACGGCAGTGGTACTTACTGGGTTTGGCTGAAAGAAGTGAGCATCCTTCTGTATTCCAGTGCTAAAGGGCATAAGTTGGCCAACTGTTGCAGAACTGAGATGGAGACATTGTGAATCTGTGCTCTCTTCTGGAACATGCAGCCATCATGTGATGGGAAACTCCTCTTATTAGGCTATGATGCTGATGGTAACAGTCATGGTGGAACCTGGCTTACAGCACCTGTAAAGGGAGGGTATTCTGCAATGAGCTGCCGGAAGAGCGAATATTGGCTTGTGTCCTGATCCATAATCCTTCTTTGAGGGTTCTAAGAAAGCAGACAGGAGGGAGCAGGGCATGGGAAGCCACCCTGGAGGCCAAATATTTACTTTCTGTCTCACCTCTTCCTTGTCCCTGACTAGTTAAATGCCTTTACTGTTGCCCATGACTTCTCTGTTGTCAGCTGCTGCTTCTCTTCAGTCACTCTCTTCTTGCTGTTCTTGATAAAAGTCACACAAGGCTGAGTTCTAGGTCACTCAGTTGTTGTCTCTGCCTTATTTTTGATGCATCTGCCTATTTACTTGGCCTTAAACTGATTGCTCATTTGAGTCAGACTGTGTTCCCTCAGAACTCCTTATGGATGGCTTACTGCTTCATTTAAGTTTAATGCATCCTTTTAAATTCTTTAGGTATTTTTGCAGAACTCCTCAGTTCCCTAGTGTAAACCTATCACTTAATCCTAGCTCTTTCAGTAGGCCTAGGTATAGTGTTTAGTATAAGATAATACAGGGAATAGTTTGATAGGCATGTTTGATGAATAAAATAAATTGTTGGAGGTAGCGAATTAGGAAGATGACCTGGGTGCCAAAAAGCCAACAAATGCAATTGTAACTTTATTTAGATGGATACAAACCGTAATGGTCATATCTGAAATCCTTATATAGGTCAAGATGTTTGATATCAAGATAATAAAAATGAGGTTTGGGTCTCCTATAATCTCCTTTAAATCCTAGTCCTGTAGATTCCTAGATTTTTCTTGAAATGTAACTGCTGAATTTAGGGCATTCTTACCTAATTTCTCTAATCAGCAATTTTCCTGTGAGCATCTCTGAAATTACTTGACTTCTACATACTTTTATATTTGTTTTAATTTTCATTCTGTAATCCCGTAATTACAATTTCCATATGTTGCATATCAGTGTAGCATATGTATTTGCAATGTTAATTCTGTATTGAAGTTCTTTAATTTACTCGTTGCACTGAATGATTTAAGTGAAATTTTGCCCCTCTTAGCATGAAAATTCCATCTCTTTGGGATGGGTTCCTTAGCCATAGTCTCTCCTCAGATAATCTCTAGTGGTGCAAATGGTGTTCACTGCCCGTGTCTGTTGCTCAGTGCCACAACTTAGACACTCTTCCCTTTTCCGTGTGCTGCACAGATTGTTTCTAGATCTAGCCTGCTGCATTCATATTTCTCCACTCCAAGTCCTACAAAGTGGAACTGTGGATCATCTCACACTTGCCACTTTCAGGAATGGCATATGTTGGGTACAGTTAAAGTTTACAGCATTTGAATTGGGAGACTCCGTATATAAATCAACAAACATGTTTGTCTTTTTCAGTTTGCAGATATAAATAGTTTGGGCAAGTTAATATTTATGTTTCTATTGATATCAGGGTCAAATTCTAATCACCACTCAAAGTAAAAGGGCAGATGCTCACAAAGTGAAATAACATACTTTGAGATCAATAAGAATTGTCTGTCAAACTGGTCTCTTGAAGAGGAAACAGAACTTCTCCGTATTTGAAAACAAGCAGATGAGTGGGCACGCAAGGGAAACTGGCACTTCTTCAAACAGTGCTTCTGTGCACATTTGTAGCTTTGCCAGAGATTGTTTGATATTGGGCCACATCAGTGGCAGCAGTTCCCAACAGTACTTTGGTGCCTTTTGTCATCACTGCCAGGAGCGGGAAGTACTTGTGTGTGGCTCCTGGGTGCTGTGTGGTGGGGTTAGTCCCGAAGCACACAGGACACCTGTAACTTCCACTAGCCTCTACCAGTGGCAAGTGGTTGGGAAGCAGTTCTCCTTCCAGAACTGTCACGGAAATCAGAAAAGAGATGCATTGACAGGTCTTGACTCGTGAATCATGTTGAGAAGAAGCAATCTGATTAGATGCTACTCGATTAAAGTGAGTGTGATTCCCAGCCAGGTCTTGTTCCAAGTGAAGTCAGTGAGAATTTGCCTCTAACTCTGAAGTTACCTTTTCTTTCTTTGCAGCTTCCATGTTGTCTCTTAACCATGCTTAGCATTTCAGGCTGCAGTAGAAATTATATGCCAGGATCTTAACATTCATAAGTAATTCTGTAATAACAAACTATGATATGTTTATGGTGGAGAGAAAAAATGTAAATGTAGTATTACATTTCTATTCCTAGTTTTCAAGGACTTCTCACTGGAGCTCCTTAGATGTGTTTTGAGAGAAGGGGAAAAAATATCATGCAGATGTTCTGCCACAGATGTGAAATACAGCTGGAATTTCCTGACAGGCACATGGAGGTTGGCTCCTGTATCAGACAAACCTGGTCTGGGTGTCCCATGAACTGCCTGAGTTCAGAGGGAAGGTTTTCTTTAATCGAAATCATAGGAACGTTGGTGGATAGGGCTGATTTCTCCTTGAGTTCTTGAGCTTGTTCAAACTCACAGGCTCACTAGTCAATGTGAATTAAAATCCTGCCCTGAAGGCCTTGAAAGGCAACTTTGCTTAGAAATGAAATTTCCAGGCTTCACCGTTATGCTTCTAAACCAATTCACTACTGTTTAAAAGGAGGCTTGACTGAACTCATGATAAGACACTGATGCTGGCTTTTTCAGCATTAACCTTGCAGCCTTAAAATACAGTGGACTTGATACTGCAGCAACTGAGGGAATTACTGAGAAGAGGAAAATTAGAACTGTGTCAGCAGTTAGACGTCTGGTTTCTGGGTACAGAAAGAAACTGCACTGGTGGAAATAAAAAAAAATCCAGCTGGCATTCAGGATAGAAATGCTTCATAGGAAATTTGGCCTTTGTTATGGAGGCCGCTTGGAGATTTGAGTGCTTGAGTGGTTACAGGTAGATCAGCAATGAGAGGGGGAGCTCTCACTGCGTTACCCAAAGAGGAGGGAAATTCTGGACTTGGTATCAAGCCTTTAAATGAAGACTACTGCACTCCTGAGGTTCCTTGTCAATAAGATGTTGGTGGCTGTCTTCGTATAGGCAAGACCAATGAAGAACATGCAACTCTGGAAAAAGAAAGTCAATCCACATCCTGTTTCTCTCACCTGCTGTCGTTACCTTATTTTTTTGATTCCAGGCAGAGCACAGTTGTGTTACCGTCAAAGCAAGCTGTATTGCAGATCTGCCATAGCAGATATAGTTCATTTCCCTCCATCATTACTATCAACTTCAAATACCAGTGCCCTGTTCTTCAGCTACTGTGAGCGTTCCCTGAGATGTCAGCTTTAGAGAAGAGGAATAGATAGTGAAAATATTTGTGGGACATTACTTTTATGGTTAGAGCAAAAACTGGTGCAGGTGACAATGAAGAATTAATTTCCAGTGCGAGTAAGATAAACCAAATTGAGAGGTTTGTAAAACAGTGTTATTTAATTGGTATTTTAAAGGCTGGTTGCAACTAGGAAACATATCAGCATTAAGAAATTGAGGTACACAGGAAGGAACAGAGAAGTTTGGGGGTTTAGTAAGCTGGAGATTTCTCTAAAACAAACCCGCTGCTTGTAGCCATTTACACTTAAATATCTCTCAAACTGTAATTTTTGGATGACTTTCTGAGTGAACGGAAATGCAGTCCTCCCTCCCTATTTATGGAGAGGGAGCAGAGACACAGAGAGAGTAGGGTTTGTGGGGGAGAGGAGGGGCTTTAACACAGACAGGTGTAATCAGACATATGGATGTACATGGTAGGAGGCAGGCTAGCTCTGGCTCAGAAGCTATGCAGTAATGTCAACTCTAGGCTGTGTCCCAGAGGATTAGCCCTGCTCTTGGTGTATCAGTTCAGGCAGTGTGCCAGTAAGATGCTTTTTTGGCTTCCAGTTCAGAACTTGCTTGCATCTGGGATAAGTGGACGGGTCTCTCATCTGAGTGCACCCAACTATACAGACATGCCTCACGTTGCTTTTTAATGTTCACAGGGTGAAAAGGGAATACGTTCAGTTCTTTAACCTGCATAAGTGCTGGTTCAACTGATTAGCATCTATCTTCTTTATTTGAATATGCATGGTATTGGCCGTTATGTGCATGTTATTGTTAATCTTGCTATGTCTGTGATGTTAACTTGGATAATATCAAAATAATTTTAGGTGAGTGCTTTGGGGTTTGTTTGGCTTTTGTTTGTTTTGAATAGGAAAGATGCTAGCCCTCTTCTGCTTGAATTATCAATCTAAGGGAGATGAATGGTTTTATTGTGGGCTCTTAAAACACTGGTGAATTTTTTTCCAAAGGGTTTTGAGTAAAAGGAACCCATTGTGAGAGACTATTCCTCATATTCTATATAACATAAAAAGAAACTAAACAACTTTGTTTTCAGAGTGTATGTTGGTATCTCTACACATGTGATACATTTGACTGGGTTTTTCCTCCTTAAATTCACTGGATCAAAGCAATAATATAAATCTAAGTTTTTCTTCATCAACTTCTCTCGAAGTTTTGTAATTTGCTGGAATTAAATAGGGAATCTGGGAATAATACATGATCATAGGTACAGTACATATCATGCAGGCTTATTTCCAGAATGTCAGTGGAGGGTTATATTAAATCCTTTTGTTTTGCTGTAGTATGATTATAAAGATTCTGTTGTAGCTTGGGACCTTGAGTCTAAAATCAAGAAATGTGAGAAGTATCTGGCAAGAGAAGATAACATGAATTTAATTCTAGCATTGCTGTTGTTCTTAACTAGTTTCTTAATGGCCAGCAAGATCTGCAAAAAGTCTTATTCATATCTGTATGATTTTGAATACCTATCAGGAGGAAGAGCAATCCAGGGTCACAGTGATTTAAACACTGTCAGTTAGGTCTCAGGAGAGGCTAGATGTGTTGCAGTTACTGGAAAAGAGAAAATGTAACTAACTGCACTGAGACCAATATGTTTGTTTTTTTTTTTTTTTTTTTCAGCTATACTAAATTCTGTTTAGGATGGTCTTTAAAACGTTAACATTAATGAAGAATAACACACAAATAGTGTCTATATAAGAAGAAAAAAACCCAAAGATTAGACTAGTGTGTATGATATTTCTTTCCCAAATAGTTGCAGAGATGAGAGCTTTAGCCTGCATTCATTCATTAGTCATTTCAGCCATTCAGGAATGAATTGTGTATCATTGGTACAAATTGTATTTTATTTTAGATAGGGGTCACTGCAGGATTGGGCTGAGATTTAAAGTCACTGGAAGAAAATACTTTGAGTTTGTTCTTTTCACATTTACACACCTGATCTGCTTTTGAAGGCATGTCTGTGCTAGCTGTACAAAGACACAAGTAATTTCTGGGCCTGTTAAATCCCTGCTTTATACCACAGAGTTCATATTTTGCAGAATGTATAGACTATACCGATAATGAAATATTTGCAAAATATGACTATATGTTATGTATATTTGTATTGTTGCAGCTTTAGCTGTTCTAGTTACACTGACTGAAAGATGACAGGCTTGTCATGATTTTGTCTTCAAAGAAAGACTTAGTCACTTTCAGAAAACTTTTTCCTGGTCACTCAATCCAGGCTGATGCGAAGTCCATGCACTTTAGGGGGACATTAGGCAACTCATAAGAAGGGTCATGCAGAGGCCAGGCATACTTCATGCTAAGAAGTTATTTTACGCAGATTTGGAAATAATACTGTTGTTCTTGGTTCCAAACAGATGGTACCAGACTGGAAGAAGTGGAAGGTGAACTCAGTGAAGAAGAACGCTGGTTTGGAAATTCTTCAGAAACTCCTTCAGAAGCATCATATGGAGAAGTCCAGGAGAACTTTAAGTTGTCTCTTGAGGACAGAATCCAAGAGCAGTCCACTTCCCCGGATACTTCTTTGGGAAGTGCAACTCCTAGTAGCAACGCAGCAGAGCTGGGATCCATTGAAAATGAGGCACTAAGAGACACATTACAGAGCAAAGAGCACCTTTCTCCTGATGGGTCATCTCTGTGTGAAGAAGAACCTCCTGGTCCAAATAAGCCACTGAGCAGTAACCTGAGGCGGCTACTGGAGGCTGGCTCCCTCAAGCTGGATGCTGCTGTTACAGTCAATGGCAGAGTTGAGTCCCCTGTAAATCTTGGCTCAAATCTCTCCTTCTCTCCACCTGCTCATCATGCCCAGCAGCTAAGTGTTCTTGCCAGAAAGCTTGCTGAGAAACAGGAACAAAGTGACCAGTACAATGCAACTGGTCACTTTATATGGAATCAAGGTAAGTGGTTGCCAAACTCAACCACCACCTGTGGTTTGTCCCCTGATTCAGCTATCCTGAAACTGAAAGCTGCAGCCAATGCTGTTCTGCAGGACAAATCACTTTCAAGGACTGAAGACACTATAAGATTTGAATCCTTTTCCTCACCTTTTAGTTCTCAGTCAGCCAGCTCCACGTTAGCAGCTTTATCTAAGAAAGTGAGTGAAAGAAGCATGACTCCTGGGCAAGAGCACCCACCTCCGGCTAGTTCTTTCCTTTCTCTGGCTTCCATGACCTCTTCTGCTGCTCTTCTCAAGGAGGTTGCTGCAAGGGCTGCAGGAACCCTGTTGGCTGAGAAGAAGAAATCACTGGTTGCTGAGGATCCCCTGCAGCTTTCAGAGATGAAGCAAGAGAAAGCAACTCCACCACAGTCTTTGGAATTATTGTTACTGCCAGTCCCAAAGGGAAGACCATCCAAACCCACTAGTACAGGTAAGGATATACTCTGAGCCACTAAATAGAATGTATTTATTTTGCTATAGGCTTATATAACATCTCTTCAATGGGCCTGGGTTTGGTTTGATTCCATGTATTATGAGAATAAGAAATAGGTACTTTAGGTAAACAATGGAAAAGATTTTTAAAATACCACTTAAAGAACAAACTGTCACAAGTGTTTCTGTATTTAAAAGATATGAGTGTATAGTTCAGTACTTTTTTTTTTTTTTTTTTGTATTCCATACAATGGTATTTCCCCCTCTTACCAGGTTCAGAATAAGTCCACAAAAAATATTTAATGGAGAAGGTCAAAGAATCTCTGCTAGGGAGCTCATGGTGTCAGTGAGCATGGACAAAACTAGTGCTTTTGAAATATTGGACAAGGGAGAACTCTCCCTCCTGCTGCCTCTGTCACAAATGGACTTTTGTATAATCACTTACTACCCTGTCCTAATTTACCAGCGTATATTATTATGTTGCTACTTTTCCTTAAATTTTTTTGCAGCAGTTCAGTATTTTACAATTCTTTGTTGTTAAAAAAAAAAAAAATTGCAAACTGTATTTCTCTAATTTGCTCAACAAGAACCATTTTACAGTTCTGACTTCCCTTCACCAGTTCCAGCTGTCGGCAGTCAAGGAATCAGGCTTATAGGGAATAAGAAGAAACAGTCTTGGTAACAAAAGTTTTCAAGAACTGGCAGGCTATGCAGGGAAACTTGAATGATCCATCTTCAAAATAAGGAAAAATAAGGTTTCTTTCATCTATTTCTATAAAAAGTTTGTGTAATGGATTTATATTTCTGGTAGAACATACGGTTTCAGGTGTTGTCAGTGTTCTCCCTGGAGTGGCGTTCTGCTGCAGAGGGGAAGGAAGCATGTCAGCTATCTTCATAAGACACACAAAGTGGTTCCGTACATCAGAGCTTTATCAGGCTGAGTTTTATCAGGAATATTAGCTTGCCTGTACAGGTGTAGCAAGCCAGTGTACAGACGTGAAGCCCCAAATGGATGTTGTATAATTGCACAGCTATCTTTCTGACCTAACCTTTTTGTTTAGGAATATTATAAGGTCTGATCTGTTCCTGTGCAGCTCTTCGTAAAAACTCATAGGGTGGAAGCTATTGGATGCACAGTAATGCTCATCCCTCCCATGGAATATAGGAGGGGGAGGGATGTGATGGGGTGCAGCTGGTACCAGTTTTTGTGCTCGGAGTTACATGTGTTCTACAAATGCTTTGCTAGTGTGTTTTGCCAAGACAATTAAAGTGGCAAACTATTCTTGGCATGGGTCTGGCCTAAGGTTTTCATTACTTTAGATGAAGTCCCTTTTGAAGTAACATAAGCTAAACCAAGAAAAGGTCCTTTCGTGTGGGAATAGGAGCACCCACCCTGGCTACGCCAGTATGACCATGGGCATTAATTTAATGTAATTTTCCCCATGAAAACTGGCCTTTGTATAAGAAAGACAACAATGTATAGAAAAGGAGTAAGGACAAAATTTATTTGAAGTTATTAGTTTGTTTCCTACTGGAGAAAAGGCTGTGTTCACATCATAAGTTTTATGGGGGAAAAGTAAATGGTTGTAGTAAAAGCCAGGTTCTGTGTTTGACCAACAAACTGTGGAATCTGTCTGTGCAGCTTATACTAGGGGAGTGCTCTGTACCGGCACGCAAGTATGCTGGTAGTACTGGCGCTTTATAAACTAGCTCTGATGCAGCAAATTCCTAGCAACAATCCTTTTTGCTGAAGGCCCAAGCATGCTGTGCTGCTAAAAGATAACAATGAGGGCTGACTGCCTCAGGTCCTTGGTAACCAAGGAACAACTATTCATTTTTTTTTTTTTTTTTATAATATATGGGACTAATATCCCAAGAGGAAGGGTGTTTCCTTTCAGTTCATACACACTGGGCTAATGCCAGCTGGCATCCAAGAAAACTTAATAGTGTGATGTCCATAACAAAAGTTCTTCAAGTCCATTTTCTGATATAGCATCAAGTTTTTCCTTTCTAAAGGATTAAGTGACTGAAAATAAAAATCAAGCTGTTGGTTAGCATATCTGGATGTTGACTATGGAAAGCCAGACTCCTTGATTCCTTCAGCCATGGAGAAATGCAGCTTGCAAAAAGAGGTCACTGTTTAGTGACCTTTGATTGAAGACTTCAATTCTGTAAAAGTTGAGCAGGGCAGTTGAGTGTGTATATTTGCCATGAAAATAAATGTCACACGTTCCTGATTCCTTTTGCACCTATGACCTTATGGCACTAAAACCAAAAAATAGTATTTTATTTTATAATGTTTTATCTTTTTGTGTCTGTCTGACTGTTCCTTGAGACATGTTTTTTTTGGTCTTGTTCCCAAAGAGAGACATCTTTTCCCAGTAGGCATAGCTTGAGAGGTGTTTTTTTTTTTCCCCGTCTCATACTTTGAACTTCTAAGGCACTGGTGAGCTTGCTTTGTTGTTATGAATCTGCTTCATTTACCCACCAGCAACATCTAGCTTTGGTTATGAGATCAATACGCAGTGAGATTAATTAGATGTTGACAAGTAAGGAACTATTTGCTCGGAATTATTTCAGGCAAGAAGCTGGATCCATGACTTATCAGAGTGTAATCAGCTCTGAAACTACACATTGGGTTTGGTGGATGTAATCATTACTTTCATAGGTTATAATAAAGTGGTACTGAGAAGATTAACTTTTCTATTAATCTGTTAACATTGCCAGTTTTATAAAATGCTCATGTGTTCGGGATGAAATTTAAAAGGAAGTCTGGAATCTCTGTTAAATTTCTTATGTTTTTGAAAGTGTATGGGTGGCAGACCCTTCTTTTAACGACTGAGTATTTGTTTGGTGTTAACTTTTTGCCTGCAATGCTTGCAGTTTTGTTCCTGAAGCTTCTTTGGGAAGCATTGGCTGATTCTCTCATCACTGGGGTTACTCTTTTCAACTAATTGACACCATGTGACATAAAATAGACATCAGTATAAATGAAGGAAATCTGAAGCCCACAGTTTTCTTTCTTATGCTGAGGTTTATGTAGTATAGTAAAGAGCTAACATGGTTCAGCTTTGGAGAGGTTTGACATAATTCTTGTGTACCATTAATTGTCATTGTTAATGTTGAAGTCACATACATTCAGTCCAGTTATTTGAATATTTTGTAATGTGTTAAATTACTGTTGATCCATCTTGTTTGCAGATTTATTTTTAATGGGGTGGAAAACAGATAATAGCTTGTTATATGTTTCTTTTCTGGATCCTTTTGTTTTGATAACCAGAGGGTGGAGAAAAGATATGATAGAAGGAAAAGAAATGATAAGTAAAATGCTACCAATCTATTTTTTTTCTGTGATTTGCCTTTTGTGAAGAAATAAGTAAAGATATTTAAAAACTGAAACACAGACAATTATAGCATTGGTTTTGGCTTACTCTTTAGAGGTACAGAGAGGGGAACAGTTTGATAATATGTTGAGAGTAATAGAATATTTAATGAGAAGAATTTGTGAACTTACAGAAGTGCATACTTTGACACTGTGTCCTTTTTTGTACTTACATAATAACTATCTAATCAGTTGAATTATGGTGGTTTTGTTTCCTACCTGATAGCAAGAATTATATTTTAGGATATGACAAATCTTTCTGGAGGTTTTTATCATTTAGTTCCTCATCAAGGGAATTTGATGTTTGCTATATCCTTATCAGTAGGAAATAACTGATAATAATGAGATGAAATATTCTGAGAGAAATTCTAAATAGCCGGATGCACGTTGCTGAGCTCTGGATATTTGAAAACAGTCTATCTTTTACAGTGAGGAAAAAGGCTTCCAGTTCCATGGTAATACTAGGCCTTCCTTTATAATAAGCAGAAGAAATAGTGATGAATGGTGGGTTAGTTGTGTAAAGTCAGCAGCAAGGAATTTCTCTTTCCTTCAAGCTTGTGATGGTTCCACACTCAGTAGACTAGCCATATTTGCTTGATAAATGCCACCAAATCCTTTTTTATCTTAGGTGAATTAGGCAGCAAAGCAAAGTGCATGTATTTAGGAAGGCAGTAGATTTAAAGCCCTGGCAACCAGTGGAACAGAAGGAAACCCATGACCCAAAGACCCCTGATGGCTGAAGTTGCAGCAGCATCTGCCTGAGCCACAACTAAACAATGTCAACATCAGGGGTTCTGAAGTCATTCACTTCTGGAGTTAACTGAAAATCATGCTGGTATTGCATATCAGATATATTTAAGTTGTGGATTGTTTGATGCTTTGTATCCCACTCCTCTGCTGGATAATCATCAGATATTGAAATGGATAATTTTTTAACAGTTAAGCATATTTTCCATACCCTACTACAACCAATCTTTGATAGGAAATGAAGCTGCAAAGTGATTATTATGAGAGACATCCATCTCAGTTCATTTAAATTATAAGGAACATTAGGACCAGGTGAGATGGAGTACCATCCCCTACTGATTAGCCAAAGGATGTTTGGGACATTAACCTTTATAAATTATGATGACCTTTCTTAAAGGGAGAATAACTAGATTAAGGGGAAAAGAGATATGCAGGGGGGAGGAAGTGAAATCTCTGGTACATGTTGTTGCTTAACGGATGTGTCTCCGCAGATGAAATTCTAGCAAAAAATTGAAAAAATTATATCTTGAGTATTTTTACAAGGGGGAAAGTATTTGACAAGTGGCTGTAAAGGATCCTCTTTTTCTTCCTCCCTTCTGCTAAGCCTCAGAAGAAGAAGGAGGAAAACCTTTCCAGTGTCCGATTTGTGGTTTGGTTATCAAGAGGAAGAGTTACTGGAAACGGCACATGGTGATTCATACAGGTTTGAAAAGTCATCAGTGTCCACTCTGTCCATTCCGCTGTGCACGCAAGGACAATCTCAAATCACACATGAAGGTAAGAGAAGTGTTTACTGACAACCAAAACACTTGAATCATCAATCAGAAAATGATAGTACAACAAACCTATTTAATTTGAATTTGCAAGAAAAAAAATTCCCTAGTTGTACTACTCGTGATGTCTTTATTTAAATAAAGACAATAAAAAAAGAAAGAAATAACTTTTTATCCTTTGCTTGCCTTTCCATTTTACGCAATGTGGAAACCGCCTTGGGTTATGTCAACTTGATGCAGCACAAGCTGTCTGTGACTGATTTAGTTCCGGACCTGGAACCACCAGAAGCAGGGATGTTAGATGAGGTGTGACCATGCAAACACAGCAGTGCTGCTTTTCAGGATGCCAGCTAGTATCTCTGCATGCCATTGCATCTCACTAGGTGGACATACCAACTTGGCCAGCACTAGCAGGGTTCTCTCCATTACTTTCTACAGTCAGGCCTGCAGTTTGAACTTTTTTCTCACTGTAGTTTTTAACTGCAGGCATTTCAGCAGTGAAAAATCCTAACCAAAACGAATGACAGATTATACTGTAATGTTTTGTTTTCAAGTGTTTCCATTAAATTTAAAGTGTGCTTTTAAGTCAGCCTGAGTTTTAGGCTCAAACTGAAGATGACCTTTTGAAGGAAGCCACATCTGTATTGATACGAAAAAATACAAAAATGTAAAGAAACTCACTGTTTGCCTGGCTGAAGTAGTGCTTCAGCTAAGTACTGTTTTGTATGGTTGCAACATACAAAGTGCTTGGTCTTGAAAGTTGTAGAACATGCTTAGTGAAGTAAAAATCATATCTATCCCATTAGCACATGGATGAAGAAGCTGAAGTGCAGAAAGTCTCCCTTGTTAATGCATTTAAGTTTTATAATAACAGGGAAATGTTTTATTATAGTTCGTATTTTGTTTGTTTTAGACATGTGTGTAACAGACTACCAGCCAGATTAGTGTGGAGGGAGACAGAAATGCCTGTTCAGATTTTATATGTGCTATTGCAGAATCTGAGATCACTAGACAGGAGTCTAACCTTGCTTACGCCCAAGTAACTTTTCATTTCAGTGTAGGTGATTCCACTGATCACAACAGCAGATCTTGCTGTATTTCAGGTCTTTGCTAGGTCTGAAATCATCCCCCTAAAGTCTGAAGGCTCATCCCTTAATGCTCCTACTGTGGATCAATGCACTCTTCCCAGGCATCCTTGATGTATCGCGCTAATCCTTCTCAGGTACAAGTAGGTTTGGTGTTTACGGCTCTTTCTTTCAGGACTTGGTGTTCCATGTTGACTAGAGGGCACAGATGGCCATCCGGAGTAGAAGCTGAGTAGACAAAATGGGAACACAGCGTGATAAGAAAGGTTTTTTGTTTTCAGTTGTTGACAGCCTGCACAGAAGCAAGCATCACCTAAAAGCTTACTGTTCCCTGGCAAAGACCTGTTGTTGCCTCCTGCTTTGTAAAGGACATCCATATTATTCCCTGCAGAAATTCTTGTTCTATTTTTTTTTTTTTTTTCTTTTTGGAATTATTATTTGCAAGTTGAGAGCCTATCCCTTCCTTTTTGACATAGTGATTTCCATAGGTGGTCACAGGTAGAATGTTGGAGAAAATTAGGAATTTTTTCACTGTTTCTGTGTGCTGTCAAATTGATGGCTATCTGAAGCCCTTGTGCTCTTTTCTGCTCCCCATCTAACATAAAGCCCTTCATTAGCTGAGCCCATGCCTTCTTAAAACAGACCCCCTTGTACAGACATGCAACGTGTAGTGACAATTATTTGGTAATATAGTAACTATTACCAAGTAATGCTCAGTTAGACATCACTGAGTCAGGCCCAGAGCTGCATGACACAACGTAAGATTACAACCTCCTTTAGCCTTACTGTGGAGATAAGATCTGAAGTCTCCTCAGCAGTCAGTGCAGTCCAGTCACACAGGTCATGATGGACTCAGTGGTCTTTGCTGGTAAAACTGCTCCCTATTTAAGATTAAGGCAATTGTCTTACAAAGCTAGATGGCCTGTATTTGGGCCTTGTTATAGTCTTATGGATAGATGTAAAGAATCACAAGCATAAGAATCTGAAAGATAATGTTTTATGTTAATTTCAAGGGGTTTCATATGCTTTTCTCAATTGAGTAGACCATTCATAAAAATGTTTTCTGTTACATCAAAATTGAAGCAGGTGAATGAGGTAGGGGCATGGTTGTCATGAGTCAGACATAATTTGAATTCCCTTTAGTGAAAGTGTAAATTGATAACAAGATTAAAAATAAAAGATATCAGATTTTTCATTATAAAGAAGTGCTGCTTTTAAATCTGTATGTAAATAAGTATGAGATTA
This sequence comes from Tyto alba, assembly GCF_018691265.1. Lineage (NCBI taxonomy): Eukaryota > Metazoa > Chordata > Aves > Strigiformes > Tytonidae > Tyto > Tyto alba. Next base: position 10,236,891 of record NW_024881297.1, read on the forward strand.
TAATAACTGACACATATATAAGACAACAGTGTTCAAAATGAAATGAGTACACATCAAAAATGGTACAACACAGCTGGGAGCTACTTAGGATGTGGCGTTATGCCAGTCAGATGTTTCAGTTTTCTTTGTTGTCCGAGGATCCTTTGGGAGCTAACTGGCCTTATCTCCTTCCTGGCAGGCAACCCATGAAGGTAGAGCTGCCTCTTGCTCTCTACCCCTCTCTGTCTCTACATGAGTCAACTGTGGCTACAGGTGAAGACACATTTTTCAAAACCAAAAAGGCTACTCAGAATTAGGGTACTAGTCTGGTGTTTGTCATTCATTATAAGTCAATTTTTATTCTAGGATGCTATCACAAGCCAAGCTTTTTTCCTTTATGCTGCTCTTCAGTTTTCAGGTTTTATGTTCTATTGATAAAGATGACAGGCAAAACTTGTTGAGGTGTTTTGTCCAGCTTCAGTCCTCAAAATCTAATAGTGTTGTCTTTGTTTCCCCACCAGGCAGCATAGCCATGAGCTGAAGCACCTCCTCTGTTTTCTAGGTTCTTGTAGGCCTTTTTCCATTGAAACTGGTTATTTAGAAATGTAACTTCCATGAGTGGTTTGTGTGTGTCCATATGGGCCTTCCTTATTGTGTGTATCTTTAGGTTAACGAATAAATATATAATATAAATACTGTGTAATTTTATGGTAATTATAACATGTCAAACTGATTGACCCAGAATACAACATTGCCAACATTTTTGGTGTCTTGTCCCCTGCTAGAGAAAATCTTAATAGAGCTGGATTGATTCCAGTCCTGACCCATATTCAGATCTACATGTGCTACACACCATGTTGACGAAGCGTTCTTCCAGTAAGGGCACTTTGCCAGGACCAACTCACAACTGGAGGCAAGGAAGTGAAAGGCAAGAAGGGAAGCAGAAGGAAAGTTTCCACACAGATACACAATGAACAAGGGAGGCTGAGTAGACTGCCTTTTAAGGCACAGTGTTATCTATAATTGTTATATTGCATTCAGATTCCACAGTGATAGGCACCTTAGAAAAATCCAAAAATAGACACAGCATGGAATTTTATTAGTCTGTTTTGGAGACAAATTAAAGTACATGCATAACCACAAGTTTTGGCCCTTATTCCCAGGAATCTGGGGGTAGTTGATTCTGGTAGTATAGCATGGTCTCCAGGGGTGCTGAAAATACTCAAAATGAAGCGGGACAAAATGAATGGGTAACAGAGAGAGGTGTCTTGTCCAAGCAGGCAGCAAAGGTTGTGCTTGAGTCTTTCTCTCTGTTTAGATAAACATATATTCAGTTGGAATAGGTTGTTTTCTTCATGAGAGAGAGAGTATCTTGTGTACTACTTATGCAAAAGGCAATGGAAAGGGGTGGTGTAATTCAGCAAGATGTATTCAGGCATTTCTGTTTTTCCTGGTAGGGAAGTAAGGATTAAATTTACCTCAGAGCAATACCACAAGCATCAGTCAGACTTTGGCCAATTGGTGTCTTTGGATCATGCACATATCTTCCTCAGCAATTGGTGGACGGATAGGTTGTGAGATCATACAGATATGTTCCAAGAAAGCAACAGGATATTAGCCTGAGCACTTGGAAGGAGGAATGAGGAAGAGGAGCATATGGCCAAAAATAATATCTATAAATGTTCCTTGTGCTGCTATATAGACATAAGGCAGAAATGGGTGAGCTGGGACTTCTAGCAGTGGAAAAGAAGTTTGGCACTGTGAATGCAAGCTGAAGCGTGGTATGACAGAAAATGAGGAGAGGGAAGATTAAGCTTAACAGAAAAGTTAGATGCAATGGCAGGCAGGTCACGTGATGCTCAACCACAGGATCTTCCTGCTTCTGTTGCTTATGAAGAAGGACCGTGTAGTGAGACTCTGACTAATGTTCCTGTGTCATATGAAGAGGGCTGTAATCAGCCTCCTGATTAGGCAGAGGCTATTAATTACACAATGGTGGGAATAAGGAGAGACCCTGAAGAATGTAGCCACAAGCTCACTACCCCCTAGTGATTTGCTTTTCCATCTTTCTTCCTCGGCTAGGGTTAGACAGCTGAATAAGCATTCCTAATCTATTTTGGTGAAGTATAGGACAGGTTATTTTAAAGTATCTTCACCATATTGGGAGAAGGATGTTGACTGTGTTTTTTGGAGGGTTTTTTTGTTTAGTTTGGTTTAAGCTAACCTTAAAGAGCCCTGGGAAGCGCCTGTGATTCCATTACCTCCTCTCAGCTGAGAGGAGGTAATGCAAACTTGCACAGCTTTTCAACAAGTGAAATCTGTGCCTTGAGACTCAGACAAGTACCTCAAGTGGCTTCAAATACCTGCCTTTTAATCTTGTCAATTTTGCATATGAGACAAGGATAAGACAGGATATGCATTGATACCTTAAATCCTAAAGAAAAAAAAAAAATATTTTGTTTGGAACATCCAGTCCAGTCCAGCCCTGCAGAGAAGCTTTTTTTTTTCCTTTGCTTTCAAGCAAAGCAAGGAAATAGTTTCAAAAAGAAAATACTATATAAATAATGTATGTGTCCTGAGGGGAAGGATCACAGCAAAACTAGCACCATAGTACTAAACTTTTGAAAGTGCAGTATTTTAAAAATGAGGTAACTTGTCAGAAAAGAGCATGAAATGAAAAAGGAGAGGTCACATGATAGATGCAAAATGGAGACCTCTCAAGTGTACTTAAGTGCAGTTGCAGAAGAAGGCATTTTACTAAAAGAGATTTAAAAAAATCCAAAACAGCAAACAGAAAGGGGTAGGCAGGTATGGCTAAATGGCCAGGTTGTAGTAGTTGTTGATTGTAGTATTTGCTTAAACAGATACCCCTCATGTAAATGTTAATCCACTTGAAAGTTGGTAAGAAAAATAAAAGCTACAGTAGGCGAAGGAAAAAGTGATGATTAGATCACAGAAAATAAATAGAGAGTGACTATCCAGAAGCAAATACAGCAGTGAATGGATTCAGCACCCCAACCCTTTTATGTTCTGATTTTGCTTTGGGATGAAGGCTCTCAGAAAAAAACATTTCCTCTTATTCTGAGTGTTTAAAAAATAATAACCAAAAAAACCCATTAAGTCCCACAAAAGGAAGGTGCATGCCAATCCTTCCCTTCCTGTGCCTCATAACTGGAAGGGAGAGTTTATGCAAAGCATTACCCCAACTTTAAGAAAGGGGAAAAGATCTACCTCAGGAGTACTACAAAATAGCAGGACGTGCCTGTGTCACTGTTTCCCTTACCCCTCCTCCCCATTGTACCCTGTTAGGTGGGATCACATGTATTTGTAACTGTGGTACATCTGTATGGGCCAGTATGTACTTCCCATGACTTAAATTGGCTGGTAAATCAGCAGGGATATTGCTTTTAAGTATGAAAAGATGATTTAAGAAACTGCTTATGATATCAGAAATGTTAGTATGTCAACAAAAAACATAAGAGAAAAAAATACAGTTATATGAATGATGTGATATGATAGGGACATGTGGTTTCTGTAAAAGGAAATCATGTGTTCTTCTGCTGAAATGTTTTGAGCATGTCAGGAAAATCATGGACTTAAGAATCAGTTGAAATTTATTTGGTCTTTAAAAAAGCCTTTGGCAAAGCTTCTCGCTGAGAAGCTGCCAAATAAATTAAGCAATGTGATGTACTATGGCAAATTAAGAAATTCACCAAGAGACAGTAAAACAAAGGGTAAGAAGGAATCAGCAATTTTAAGCATGACAAAAGGCTAACACAGGGGTATTCCATTACTAAGAGTGGAATTGTGGATATTTAGCAAATGAGATCTGCACAAAATGATGACTGTGGGTAAGAGAGAATTGTAGATGATACAACCTTGTGTGCGTGAATCAAGATTAGAAAAGGCAGATCTTGAAGGGGAATAAAAAGGGGCTGGCTGACAGATAAGCAAGGGGATAAATGAAGTTATTGTTGACAAATGCAAGGTATTGTACCTTGGAATCAAGAGTCCAATGATGCACCTGGCTGTCTGATATAATGAACCGTAACTACTGATGGAAAATATCTGGGTAATCATAGACAGTTCAATGAAAACCTTTTCTTGGCATGTGTAGCACTGGTTTAAGAGTACATTAGATATTTGAATGTCGGTAGAATAAAACAAATGACACCTAAAATATTACAATGCTATTATTAATATATGGTATGCTGCCACTTATGATATTCACTTCTGGTCACTGCATCAAAAAGATATATCAGAAATAGAAGGGATTTTAAAAGCTGGTAATGAAAATGATTAGTGGGATGGCAAGAATTCCCTTTGAAGAAAGAAGCTGAAAAGAATGGGACTGCCAGATATAGAAAGGAGGTGTGATAAAAATAATGCATGTGATAGATAAATTGAACATCCTCTTTTTTTTCTTTCTTATAATGTGAAAATGAGGAGGCAGCAAGAGAAACTGAAAGAAACAAATAAAAACAAATAAATTTGACCAATAGGTAATTTGTACCAAAGTCCCCAAACTAGGCCTAAAGTTTGTAAGGAGTGTATTGTTCTGTTGAAAATTATTGTATATGTCATATTAAGCACACACTGAAAGAACCATGAAATATTGTTTGAGACCGGGAAGACTGTAGAGTTAGAATAAAGATGATACAAGTACTTTGCACAGTCAAGGAGAACATCCACGGTTAAATGAAATAAACTCGGAAGGTAGAAGTCCTTAAATGTTTCTGACATAGGTCAAACAGTAGTTTTATGGCGTTTTGAAAGAACCATTCTCTATGAGCAGGTTGTGCGCTGTGGTTTGTTGCAGCGTGATTCAGAGAAATCAAAATCTGGCAGCAAGGGGGCTCAGACTGGGACTTTGGAGAAAACCTGTCAGCTGCCCTCATGCCTCCTCCTGCCTCTGGTTCTTGCAGGAACAGCCTAGTTGAGTCTAAGGAGGACATTTGATGTTTTGGGTAGCATTAGCACAATGTAAGAGCTGTTCTCTGTCTCGTGGAGGGAGAAGGCAGCTTTCTGGACTGTAACATTGCGTGACCTGGATCTCCCCTGTGGCTTTCTGTGAAGCTCTACAGCGTTTCTTGTTTCTTATTCTGCAGCAAGTTGTTGCTGCCTTGACTTTTCCCTCCAAATAGCATAGAATGGCAATTCTTGAATGAGAAAATAAGGAATAGTTTTTCCTTTAAATGAACTTTAATTTTTAGTTTCTATTTCTAATCGTGTTCAAATTTTAAAATAAATATTATTATTTATTTTTGAGAATTAAAAAAAAATATAAAGTTTTATAGTGGGACTTGGACCCAGAATATTGGGAGCTGAAAATTGGGCTTGAAGTTTTTTTATATGTTTTTTTGTAGATCTAAAATTCTTCCTTTCAAGACTCCAAATATTTGGGTTTCAATTTTGTCATTCCTTGGCTGCAAGTTATAAACATACTTTATTTTATGAGAAATCCATTAGTGGTGCTTCTATTGTCTTCGGGCAAGAGAAAAATCCAAATCAGATGAATCAGTCCCCCACATTCTCATCCATTCTCAAAAGATATTGCAGGGGTGGCATGCCATGCTCCTGGGAAGAGAAGGTGGGCTCCCACACACTTTGCCACCTGACTGCACCAGTGACAGCCTTCAGAAGGCATCGTATTGATGATTGTGATAAGGGGCCTCTAAAAGAAGTGGTTAAATATGTGGGCAGGGAAATGTTGATTGAAGGGGATCCTGGAGAGAAACCCTGGCACACAGAATCTCAGTGGGTGTAAGAGATAAAGTTGCCATGGTGAGAGTGCTTGCTACCATTAGTACATCTCTGTGCTCTTCATGAAGAAGAGTGCTTACATACTGCTGTGCTCACAGACCATCCTGTTTCCAGTAGTGTAGACAGGCAATCTGGTTGGCATTTCTGTTGTAACCTGTTAATATTTAGAATTTATTGTACTGCTATTTTTCTGCAAGGTTGTTGCTTTAAAACTGTCTTAGGTTAGCATTAGCGTCTAATTTTTTTTTTTTTTTTTTTTTTTTTTTTTTTTTTTTGTTGACAAGCGCAATTATAAGATTCCAGAATTACTTTGTCTATAAATGTCATGTTCTTACAATACTGAGAATACCATTCTGTAAAGTGGCTGGCCAAGAGAAATTCTCTCTTGGTATCTGTTTGTTTAGTACATAACCTCTGGAGCCCTTGAAGAACTACTGAATGAAAAGTTATACAACACTAATGAAAAGTGCCTTCACTGAATGCAAAGAGGACTAAAAGAGGGATGAATCCCAGCTTTACATTTTAGCAGATGTGAATTCCCTGTAGAGCTGGGAATGCTGGATATGAGCTTGTCACTCAATTCCTCTTACTATATAGAAGATGAATTGGGCCAAATCTACAACCATGGGAAACTGACCTGAATTTTCACAGAGCTGTGTTTGGGAAATGCTACTGTTACCCCAGAACTCTGTAGTGTCTGCACCAGGGATCTCAGGATTTTGATTTCTGCTCTGCAGGAACCTGGAAAGAGCTGAAAGCCTTAGCTGAAGCTAGGTTTTCCAGGTTTCCTGGTGTAGAGCTTAGCTTTGATTAGAGCTGGAGCTTTCAGGGCTTTTGGACTCCTAGTCTATAGCAGCAAGTCCTGGATCCCTGGCACAGCTGGCTGCTTCTGAACCAAGCCCAGGGAGCAGGAGGTAGAGTGCCACTTTGTAGGGTAGGAGAATCACACCTTGTTTGCCAGGAGTTTATCAAAACTCTCCATGTTTCAGGTGAAATATTTTTCATTCAACAAATTGCCATTTTCCAACAAAAATCTGTCTCACTGAAATGTTTCCAACCAACTCAAGTCACAAGTGAAAACGAATGTGTGATGCTCAGTCTGGTGTCAGTTTGTCCTGATCATGTGTACATCAATTAGTAAGGAAAAAATATGTATGTATTTGCCAGTCTTTCTGCAGGGAGTAGCCTGGAGTGCTACTGTCAGGATTTAAAATTCATTTGCGAAGCTATAGGGAAAAAACTTTTCAATATACCTCCCACTATTATGCTGGGCTCAATTATTCCTTCCTTTTCATGAGTACTGTGTTAAAGAAGAAATTGTATAATTATGTGTATATAGTTTAGATTAATGAGCATGTCTGTTTAAATAATATGTAAACCATTACATATGGATGGATGGGTAGAGTTCTCTTTAAAAGGTAATTGGGATTGGGCCTGAGGATACTAAGTGTTGTAGTTATACTGGAGAATGCAGTCTCTATGAGAAAGCCTGCGGTCAAAATATAAGGACAGTAAGATTAACTGTGATCTTTAATTGACTGATAAAAGAGAATAAATGGCAAACACCATCTCTCATGTTTGTATTCTATCATAACAGAGCTGTTTATTTTCTGGTAGAATTAATTTGTAACACAGTTTCAATAGCACCTTGGTATTGCCAGGTGCTGTGGTTTTACTCTAATGGTACATGAATCAATGATAAACATTGCTATGCATGTTGGTGTTTTGCTGGGTTGCTCTGGACAATTGTTATTTATGAGGTTGCACAGAATGATCATGATTAGCAGATCATTTAATAGATAGGCATTTGTTTGGTTTTTAATCAAGAAAGCTACTAGTTATAGCTTGGAAGTCTTTTTATACACTGACAGGTCATCAGGTTCTGTTTGTGAAGACTGTTTGATCCAAAACAGACTTCATCATTTCCATGCTGCAGAAACAGATGTTCCTGATTTTTTTTTTTTAAGTCTGGTGTTTATGCTCTTTGACTTATGTGCGAAAGAATCCTACTGTTCTTAGTGCCTGACCTCTTTCCAAGCACTCAGAATGAAGAGTTCACTCATTAGTTAACTTTTTTTTTTCTTTAATGGTGTGAGAAATGTGGAGTTGAGATTTCTATAATACTAGTAAACAGTTTTGCTGAATACATGTTTTTATCTTTCACCTCTTGAACCAGGTTCATCAGCACCAAGACAGGGGTGAGACCTTTCAATGCCAGCTATGCCCCTTTACCTCCTCCCGCCACTTCAGCCTGAAACTCCATATGCGTTGCCATCAACATTTCCTCAGGACAGAATCCAAAGTGAAGGAAGAAATACCAGAAACTGAGGTGAAGGGGTCACCACAGCTAAATAGTGACTCCTGCCCGGGACCACAGAGGGAAGGAGGTGGACCTGACCTTACGGGATCAGCATCTGTATCTAAAACACCCGACATGGCTGGGCAGCCTAGTGGAGGTATTCCACCATTACTGGTGAAAGAAGAGCCCAAAGATGACAATGGCACCTCAGCTGCACCTTTTGCTCTTAGCACTGTTGACAGAGCCCCAAACAACACAAAGCTGAAAGACTCCTCTGACTTTGTGGCCAACACAGCATCAGCACTATTCAGCCAAGACATTTCTGTCAAGATGGCATCAGATTTTCTTATGAAGTTGTCAGGTAATTGAGCAGCAAGCGGCAGCACCAGCTGCTCCTTTATGGGCTAAGAAACGCTTTGCCTTGGGTTTGCTAAGTCATGGAATTGCAGGGAGAAAAGCATTGCAACTTCTTAACTTAGAATTTCATGTTTCTTTTGATAAGGAGAGGTGCATGATGGAGGGAGGAGGGGAAAGAGTGAGAGAAGAGGGCTATTTTGCTGTTTAGTTACTGGGATTGGGACTGAGAACTTCCTATCCAGGCTTTCATGTTCCTTGACAACTACCTTGGCAAATCTCATTTGGTGTGATTTTCAGGCATGCTGAATACCTGTAGTTCTGGTTTGAAATCACTGAGGCTTGCCCAGCATGTTAGAAAATTCAGCTCTTAAGTTCTCTGCCTTTACCGATCTGTTAAACAGCAGGACCAATAAAGTATTGGTCACCTTCCTTTCAGAGTAGTATTTGAGGTCTAACTAGTAGATATGTGTGAAGTATGAATGTTACTGCATTTCTTGATTATTAACACTTAAAAGATAGTCCTTGAGATTCATGAACAGCTTTTAATGTTTATACTATTTTAATTGAAATCCATATCTAATGCAAAACGTGTTTATTGTGTTTTCTTTCACTGTCAGATTATTGCTGTAAGAATGATATTAACATGTGAGAATCTGAAGTGGAAGATGTGTTTAGGGTGAATCTATTATATTTTGTGTGCTCTTTTATTGATTTGACCGAACACTTCAGAATTGTGGATATTCTGGGAGGGATGTTCTATACTAAATGTTTTCAAAATTGGCCTTTAATTTTTGAATAGAAAGAAGTCAGGAAAAATGTCACTGAAGAAACTTCTGTTTCACAAGGGGATGGCACTCCCTATGGCAAGTTTTAGACTTTGGAGATAGACAATACCCCTCTAATTAGAGAATAATTGGTCACCTTTTTCCTATAAATGGAATGAAAGTTGCATTTTAGAGAATTTATTGTCAGGTAAACTAAGGAATTAGTTCTGTCCTAATGCCATTCCCTTGGTGATATCACAGTCATTTATTTTGGAAAGTCTTGCTGTCCTTATCTGCTCAGACCTTTAAACCTCTGGGACCCCAGTTCTGTGGGGAATAGAGTAGAACAGGTAAACACAAGAAACCAAGGCTGAGATTTCATGGAGCCAGCCAGGACAACAGAAGAGAGTTGAGGACAAGCAGGAGGTGAAATAGGCTGGCACAAATGCTTCAACTGTGTGGGTTGGAAGAAGCCACAGAAAGCTAGCTTTTAAAAAAAAAAAAAAAATCTGTTAATATAATTTATTATTATGAGCAACAAAAAAAATGAACGAAGAAGAGTCTGTTTTAATATGCTTGTACTTTTTTTGCTTGCACATTTTTTTACTTGTACATTTTTTTAAATTGAGTTTCAGATTTGGACTCTATATGAAATCCATTTTTATGTTGTCTGACAGCTGTCCCTTGTATGTTGTCGTTCTGATGTCTATCTTAAATTTGGGTTGCTGTGCACTAAATGGCTCAAGACACCAACTGTACTGACCTGTAGATGGTAGGGCTCATGATGGCTGCATGTAGGAAGAATGAAAGCAGAAAGCAGGAGAGGGGGGGAAAGGCTGAAAGCTGAGAAAACATACAAGATTCTGATGTGTTGTTTTTCATGTAGCAGTTGATGGGGAGCTGTTCACAGTTTGGCAGACGGTCATGTTTTCAATGTCTGATCTATTGGCATCAGAAAAAGGATACAAATGTACATAATTCATGCAAAAGGCCTATGCAGTTATTTTATGGTGACTTAGTAAAGGTCTTGAAACCTGACTTGTATGCACTGTTACCTAGCAACATGTTATAAAGTCACTGGGGGAGTGAGATGTATCTGTGATTTTGTATGTGTGCATATTTGGATGAAAATGTACTGCCAGTCACCAAGTTTACTGCACAAGAAGAGCAATGTTGAAAGGAATTTCTTTTCTCCTGAGATTTATATTGTGTTATATACATTTAGCTCATGTTTTCCTCCTTATAGTGTGCATAAATTTAGAGTAGAAGTAGAAATAATTTTCTTTTGGCAAGTTGGCTAAGTATTAGCTGCATTTCTTTGACTACTTGCTGTGCTGAACCGAATTCCTTTGAGTGATTTCTTTATTATGACACTCTCATTAGGCCCATCAGAACTTCAATTATTGGCCCTACCTTTTCAATGTTATAAATCTTTTGACATCTTAAATTGTATAGGCCAATTGTAACAGCCTACACAGATTTGTCGAGACCAAATTATGTCAAAACAATCTAATTTTCTTCTCTGACAGGCCTTGTGGCTAAGAAAGAAGCAGTAGATAGATATATAGACTTTTAGAATTTGGCATTTATTCTTATTGAATATTGATGGTTTAAATGAACATTTATTTTAGCTTGCCAATGCTTATTGCTCCTCATCTTCATTGGTTTGTATGCCTCCAGTTTCATGGGAGACCTCAGGGTCTCTTGGTTTTCATTTCTGTGCAGTTTCAGCCTCTTCTTTTTTCCAAGCGTGTGACTCAGAGGAGCTCTTGTCTCCCTTCAGACCTAAGAGTTACAGTTTCCAGAAGTTTAATTGCTGCGCCTAGGGTGAAAGACAGTGCAAAATTGGTGTTTACTAACTATGATGAATTTTAAAATTGAATCTTAATAAGCATGTATATAATCTTGACTCTCGGTATTATTTCTGATTGTGCAATGCAAGTACCTTTTTAGTCTAGATGAAGTGGATATGAGATGATTGGAAAACAGTGCATTGAAAGTAGTTCACAGTCAAAAGAGAAGGGTCACGGTCAAATGAGATCTGTAAACAATGTGCAACTGTTCAACAAACAGTTGCATAAATACAAAACCAGGAACAACTAGCTAGGTAACAGTTCTGTGAGAAAGGGACAGGAGTTAGCAACGTCATACTGGTGCTAAAAAGTCAGTTGTACTGGAATATATACAGAGAGAAACAGCCTCAAAGAACAGGGAAAGAGTCCTGCTCTTCTCATTCTTCCTGAAGTCTAAAGTTTTGGCAGTATAGTTGATGAAGAGTGTGGACAGTTGGAAAGACTTCGAAGAAGAGTAGCAGAAGTGACTGGAGGTTTAGAAAACATGTCCAGTGAGGATGAATGGAAGGGAGTGAGGTTGTGAAGCCTACAGAGAAGACTAAGGAGAGTCATAAATAAGCCTTTAATACATTAAAAAGTTTGTCACGGGGAGAAAGAAATAATCTATTGGTGATTCATCATAATTAGGACAAAAAATATCAGGCTTATATTGTTGTAGGGTTTAGGCTGACATTAGGAAAATCTTTGCAAAAGTTGAGGTAGTTAACCTCTATGATAGTTTGGCTGGAGAGACTGTGGCATCACTGCCACTGAAGAATTTTAAAAACAGGTTAGATAACTACCTGTCAGATATGGTTGATCACATAGTAGGCAGTAGGATGGACTAGATTTGTATATCTCAGTCAGTGAACCATAGGACATCAGAAGCAATTGCAAGAAATTTCAGCTGAACAAAAATAAGCAGCAAGCTGTTGAGAAGCAAAGTGGGGAAAAAATTTGCAGATATTCAAAGTTAGACCCGATTTTGAGTGGGCCAGAAATTAATTGTGATGACACTGCTCAAAATGGCCTCTGAAATATTTTCAGAAAGGATTAGGGGAGCTTAAGATTCAAAGAAGTTGAGAAATATTAATGTGGGTGACCTTTTGAGATCCCTTCAGCCCTAATTCTGTGCTATTGTTTTCCAGGAAGATTTTTAGTTACATATTTTATGATATAAGGCATAACACAAATCAAATGTAAATCTAAAAATAAGAACAGATCTTGATTTTTTTTTTTTTTTTTTTTTTTTCCCCCCCTCTAGATTCCCTTCTGCAGGTCCTAGTTTAAGGTAGGAGATGCCTTTAAATTCACAAGAAATTTAAAAGGGTTCTCTGAAACTTTATTTAAATTTTAAAAGGGTTATTGTTTGTAAAGACAATTAGCAGATGACTCTTAACATATAAACAGAAGAATATTTAAGCATGGGCATGTTTTTACTGTCAAATCTTCCCCCTCTTATTTTAGTAGGACTGCTTGTATGCTTTAAGTTGCCCGAGTACTTTGCTGGATCAGTGCTTTGCCAGAATGTTTTCTTCCCCCAGTCTATTAATTCCACATTGAAACTTTGTGAATGCGTTCATATCTTAATTTGCAGAGTATTTGCTTTTCCTGTTTCAAAGGTTTCAGTGGCAGACATTATACAACAGATCTCTTTAAATACTGATGTCCTTCCACCCACTTTTCAGGCTTGTTTTCTTTTGTAATGAAAAATGGCTTTCACAGTGATCCAAATTACAATGGCCGGTGTACTCTAGTGAAGTTATTACTCTGCCTATGTTATGTGCTGCCGTTACTTTTCATAACATTAAAAAATAAATGAATCCCATCAAAATGAATGGGATTCTTGCATTATTGATCTCAAAGGAATTCTGTGTGGAAACAGTAATTGTAAAGCATACTTCATTGCTGGCCTCTCTCCCCCACCTCTCTGTGCATTACTCTGGAAAGCATGTCTCTTTATCTTGTGATGGTGTATATTACCAAGTGTGCCCTGCTTCTGCAGTTCTGTTTATGTTCCCCAAGTTACTCGCATGGAAAAACTTTAAAATAGAGAGGAGGAAGGAGAGATAACATGCTGAGGGTTTAGGTCTAGTCATGTTAAACTAAACGAGAAACTATGTTTTCTCTCAGTTTGTCATGTCTGCTGTCACTATCGAGAGAGGAGTCAAATCTTTATTTTGAAAAATAATGCCACCTTGGGATTTTGGTGATTGTCCAAAGTAGCTGGACTTCGCATTCATGTTTTATTAGCTGATTCTGTTAATGGAATAATGAAACAGTAAATCATCAGACAGCTACGTACAAGATATTAGTAGATAAGTAATCACTTAGAGTATTTGTTCTGTTTGGCTCTTGAAAATTACTGCATTCCTTAAAGGTAACACAAGTAATTTGAAATGTTTTAGCATTTGCCATTGACAATACTGAACTGACTGCCTAGAACTCTTCAAACAGTTATTTTTAATAAAATAAGATCATGTAAAATTAAATTGTCATAATTGATGTATTTGTGTAACAAGTTCCAAAGAAAAGACCATACTGTCTATATTTAGGATTCATAGTTTATGCCAGGATGTAAAATTTCAATTAGAATATATAAGCGCACAGGACTGGCAATTATTGAGCCATATCCTTAATTTAAAAATACTGTGAATTCCATAATGCTGCTGTCAGTGTAAATACCCCTGATGTCATCAGAATCTCTTTCAAGTGTCTCTCCAGATTCACATTTTCGTAATTTCCATATAGACCTTTACTTTAAAATAAAACTGAAAAAGGGCAATAGCACAGCTAATTAAAACATGAGCAAATAAAAGCTTCCACTAATCTGCCACTGATATATCACCACCCTTATAATCTCTTTTCAGCAATTGCTAGTCTTACATCCACAATTTCCCAACATCCTTAAAATTATAGACATCATGTTTTACACCTTGAAGGAATATGTAGAAGTTAGCGAGATAAAGCAGTGTAGACTCTGTTCTAATTCAGTCATTTAAAATGCAGGATAACAAACTGCTTTTTTGTGTACTCAGCCCAATACAATTTAAAAGAAGACATGAATATGGTTCTGGACCAGCTCTGTGCTTACAATTTAGTTTTAGTATCTATGCAAACTCTTAGAGTAATAGACTCTAGACTAGACTGATGGCTCTTTTGCTTCCCTGATTTACACCATTACTCTGGGCAGAAGTCCTAGCTCATGAGCCTTTCTGCCGCATCTATCCAAAATGGGAATTAAAGACATTGTAAGTTCAGTCATCTCTGATTGGTTTAGTTTCTTTTTCGTTTTCTTAAACAGGTATAAGGGTCAGTCTGGTGGTGTTTCTCTCCTTCTCTGTTTCTGTTCCTTTGTAGGGAGAAGAAATTTCCATACGGCAAACAATTCTTTCCTATAAGCAATAAATTTCCCTTTGCTCCTTTTACTTCTCTCCCCCTCTTTTCTTCAGTTTCCCCAGAATTTTACCTTTTCTGCTGTTATTTTGATTTTTACCTGCAAAGGAGTAGATGGCCTTGTCAGATATTACAACCTTGTTTAGCAGGTGGGACTTTGGTTGCATAACGGACATCTTGGGGCATGGGGGAATGTGTGGTCCTACAGGTGCCTTAGCAATTTGTCTAAGTCCTCCATTCCTCTTGGACTAGAACATTGTGAAATTCAGAAGGGAGAGTAGCAGGACTAGTCATTCTCCAGTGCTGTGTCTTATTTTGCTTGACCACAGCTCCTTAAAGGCAAAGCAGCTTTAGAGAAGATCAGGATAGTTAGCTGGGCTTTTCTTAACCTCTGCTTACACATTTTTAACATAAGCAAGCAAAACAGTTTGGGAGACCTCATATTTTAAATGGTCTCTGGAAGTTCAGAGGTGACAAGTCTTGGCATCATTATACTTCCCATGGTTGTCTATTCTGCCATTCCACTGCTTTGATCAAAAGAAAGGCTTTAATGCTGAGGGCCCTTGAGTCAAAAGTAGCTTTTACTTTGATAGTTCCCATCCTTTTCCTTGGATCCCTGATGGGCTAGCTGATGGGTTAGTTTATTTGGAAAATGGCAGAGTAGAGGGCTTTGAAAATGAGATGTAATTGAGTTAGCACTCACAGAAGGGTTAGGTAACATGAGGTGCCCTGGGAGAGATTAATACTCCAGAGCAGAAAGCGCTAAAATGAGAGACCAGCTAGACTGTCCTGCTCGAAGAACAGTATTTATTCTTTTGTGCCATTTACAGTGTAGACAGCCTCTGTTTAATAAGTTAAACATAATTTATCATCCCAATTGGATTTTAGTCTGGAGATTCTCCAGCAGGTTCCAATTGCACAGATTTTTCTTGCAAAGCAATTAGCTCACTAGTGGCAGCTTCTGCAGTGTTTGTACCCCTTACTCAGTTCTTGAATGTCATCAAATATAAGCCATAGTCTCCATGCAGAGTGCCAACACCTGCCTGCACATTTCAATTACTGGAGTGAAAATAGTAGAAGACTCAAGTCATACCCTTTATTGACAACAGCTGCCTTCAGGATGATGATGCCCAGTGTTGGGGAAAAGTGTCTTCCAAATACTGGGGAACTGTTCTGTCAAAGGTCCTTGGTTTGTTTTAACCACTGCAGCTCCCACCTCACCACCTGGAATGGAAGGCTCCCTGTCTCATTCAGGTGCTCTATCTCTAGTAGGACCTGGATAAAACACAGGCCTTTCTTCATATAGAAGTCATGCCATGGTTCTTTTGCCGTGGTGGCTCTGAGGAGAATCACAAAGGGAGGTTTTCCTACAAGATCTCAAGGAGACCAGTTCAATTTACAGTGCCTTTTGGAATGTGTCCTCACATTCCCCTTTTCCCTCACCCATGACTGGCCTGCTCTCTCTCATCTTTGTAGCTGTGGTCAGCCATCACTTGTAAAATAATATGATGGTGCAGTGGTGTGCTATGGCATTTTCCTCACAGTTCCTTTTGATCCAGACTTTGTAGATGCTTTTCTTGTGGCCTCTTTTGTGGCAGCATTTTTGTTGTGGATTCTGTTTTCTTTCTTATGTTCTTTGCTCAGGCAGAGGGAATGGTGACCAACTCCTTGCTGATTGTGACTTGTAACGTTGAGCTTGGCTTGAAGTAATCAGCCCATTTTTCCTCTTTCAATTATAAACACTCTGAGCATTTAGAAATCCTCGTAAGTGGACTGATTCAGTTAGCAGCTTCAATCAGAGTGTTTCAGATTAGTGGCAGATGCCCAAAGCTTTTCTTGTGGCATTTGGCAGTTTGAGAAAAGTGTTATAACTTTCATCATTTACTTTTGCCAAATGGATGAAATAATTCCAGTTGCCAGGAAGATAAAAATCAGCAGTCTGGAATCTTCTTTGATTTTTTTTTTTTTATTTTTTTCCCCTGGATATGGTATTGAATGGAGCAAATGGAGAATTATCAACCCTGCTTGAGAGACTGCTGCCTGTTGGTTGTGTGTGTTCTGTGGGTTTGGTTTGTTTCCTCTCCGTGTATTTCAAAATGAAATTGCTGGGTTTTTTGAATTCAGTCTGCAGGCAACACATCCTTCTGTCTATTGTCATTGCAGTTCAGAATGAATGTAAATTAAATACAAATTAGGTATATGTATGTGTATCTATTTTTGTATGTAGATAGAAGATGTTATTCCTTCTGGGGAGTAATAATTTTGAAGTTCAAATATACTTTAATAGACTTCAACATCATC
The DNA here is from genome assembly GCF_018691265.1 of Tyto alba. Classification (NCBI taxonomy): domain Eukaryota; kingdom Metazoa; phylum Chordata; class Aves; order Strigiformes; family Tytonidae; genus Tyto; species Tyto alba. Next base: position 10,253,582 of record NW_024881297.1, read on the forward strand.
TTTTTAATCCTTGTCTAGTTCTACTTTTTAAAAGATTCCTCAATCATAGGGTTTTAAAAAAACTGGTCTCAGTCAACTTTTATTTTCCGTATTTGCAATGTTTTTTCTTGCATCTGTTTATTGTTCTCCCTAATATGGCTAGCGGATGCATTGTAGTTGCTATTTCCCATGTGTTAGCAATTTTGCCCATAATTGTGGATCCAAGATGGGACAGAGGCAATGGTTGGTGGGGATTTTTTATTGGTCTTGGGGTTGTTTTGTTTTCTGGTTTTTGGGTGTTTTTGTTTTCCCCTCAAGTTTTAATGAATGGATCTGATAGACTGGACAGCCTCCCCCTTTTTTCATTTGTCCTTCTATTTAGGTGTTATTTACATTGGAATCTGCCTTAGTGTGTTTCAAGAAGGAGGAAAAGCCCCATTAATTGAAGCAATTGGGTTGAAACCAACCCAATAGCTGCTTGATTTTATTTGTTTTTGCTTTCTGGGGGGGAAGAAAAATGACGTAAATAACTCTTCTATTACTGTGATAGGTCTACAATTAAAATGTTTGATTTTTTTGAAAGTGTGGTCAGTTCAAGGAATGTGCTATCAGTTAATTAAAGAAATAAAAGGCTACTTCTTTCCTAATTTATTAAATCCTCCACCAAAAGCAAAGCAACTAGAGCAGGCAGAACCAGCAACAGGTAAGAACAATAGCCTGGGTTTCTTTTCCCCTTCATGTAACACTGCTAAATGCACATCTTAAGGACTTCCTTTGGATTGTTGGACCTTGACCATGTGTTGTATTTCTCATAGGTGATGTCTTGTAGACACAGAGAGACAAACTGAGTATATAGATCTCATTAAGAGCTCATTTTGATTATGGCTGATGTTGTGTTAGTAAATTTGTTGTCAGCATCATTTTATCATTGTTTTCTGGGGTGGAGGGAAGACTCGGAAGTGTGAGGGAGCAGTGGTTTATAGCAGCATGTGCTGTCACACATCGGAGAGCTACTGTGTTGGGTGGGGAGAGAAGGGGAAAGTGAGATATACTAAAGGAAGAAAACTTAATGGATAACCTGTTTAAGTCATTTTGGTCTGTCACTATCATGAAACTATTTAAATTCTGATGTGACTTACCTTGAGTTTTTGGTACTATGAGCTATTAGAACTTGTCTTCATCTCAGTAGAGTTTGAGAATACTCTGGGATAAAGAGCATAGAGGTACCACTTGACACCTGCCCTTGGATTGGGTCAGATTGGCTGCTGAGTTTTGGCTTGGTGATAAGAGGGTTTAATAAATGTTAAATTCTTCCCAAAGCACACCCTTTGATCCACCTTCTTATGGTAGGAGAATCCATGAGGCGTCTGCCACTTCATGCTATAGCACCTGACTCTGAAAAATGTTCTGGTTGAAGGCTGTGATATTACATGAATTCTGTTACAGTGATTCTAATCGTGTATGGGTGTTTTTACATTGTTCTTAACTTTGCTTATAATGGACCGTGGTGTATGGTTGCAAGCTTACACTGAACTATGTATGTGAGTTTATTATCACCTCTGTATTTTAAATGGTAGGAGTGTATGCTGGCCTGGTCTATAGTGCCTCCTCTACCTGGATCATTTTCTGCTCTGGTTCATGGTCAGAAACAGCTGGCTTCACAGGTTTCATGGCTGTTCTCAGTGGGTCATCTTTACCTCTTCCCTCAGACTCATGTTTTCTTTATTTTCCGGGACAATTTGAATTAATAGCTTCTTGAAATTAATAAAATAAAAGGAGATTTCTCCAGATTGTCTGAGAGTTCAGGCAGAATTCTATCTATCAGTCGCACTCAGTTCCTGGTGGAGGTATTGTTTATATCAGTAGCAGCTAGAGTGACATGTTTTAAAAGAGAAGGAGTTCAGAAAGTAGTGTGCCATAGAAGGTTTGGGCCTTTCCCCTCCACACACACCCCTATTTTTTTTTTTTTTTTTTTTTTTTTGGGTGACCATTTACAATCCCAGGTCAAACCCCAGAATAGACTAAGCTAGAAAGCTGTAGGCCTGGATAAAGAAGATAGATGGATTTTTTTTTTTTTTTTTTTTTTGTAAGTACCTTGGTAAACTTAAGATTGATTTGGGAGCCTTAGCCTGTATTTTGATGAATTAAAGCATGCTTTAATGTTTCATAGTTCTGCTTTTGCTCTTTTTTTTTTTTTTTTTTCTTAAAAAAAATAAAGGAAAAAGCAATTCCTAATACTAGTAAAAGAGCTTATAGGTCATATTAAAAGTTACACACATAAAGTAGTTTGATTTCCGAAGTAGTGAATAGTGCCGATGTGTATGTACATGCTGCTTGTGTGTACACTGTTTATACCACTTGCTTTAATCTTTTTTTGTGGTAATGGCTTGCCAACCAATAAGAAATGAAAAAAGTCAAACAACCCTGGAATATAAACTGAAAAGATGGAAGTGTTGTGTTTCAGGGTAATGTAGTAGCTTTAAAAAATAAAATAAACAAACAAAAAAAAAAAAACAAAGAAAACCACAAAACAATGGACTGTGAAAATGAACGGAGCTCAGAGTAGCAAACAGAGGTGTCTATTTGCGCTAAAGATTGCAATTGTACCCTATATTTTAGGGCTAAGGTCTCTGGGAGGTGTGGTGAGCACTTCACAGAGGGATGCAGGAATTCAGATTCTCTAGGAATCAGATTTTGGGAGGAACTGCTAAGAAGGAGATTCCTGACTTATTTCCTTAGATAAAGTGAGGAGCTGGAGAGTAGGTAAGAAGCAGTGAAGTGGAGGATAAAGTAGACCAAAGACTTAAGCAGGTGATGTTGCCAGATTTTGTTGGGTTGATTTGACCTGTTAGTACCCTGCCCCTTCGGCTGGATATTCCCATCCCCGTGATATGCCAGTTTCTCGGCTTTTCCTGTTCACGAAATGAGTTTGTAAAACAAAAAGCTCTCTGCATCAGGCAATGAACACTGCCTTTTAATGCCCTGCTGCAGCCTGTGAAAGGAATGGTGGGGTACATTCTTCTTATGTGGTCCAAGTGAGATTTGACAGAGCTCATCTGCAAGAATCAGGAGAGTAGGTAGAGGATTGTCATGTGGAAGAAGGAAAATATGTAGGAGAGGTAGTGTGGTAGATGGGGAGAGCTTAGAATTATAACAAAATGGGGATGGTGCTCTATCTTTCGTATTTGTGGAGACAGAGGTTTAGAGAGGTAAGAAAGATGTAAACTCATTGAAGTTTGGGGCACTGAATGAGTCATCTGCTGTGTGTTACTGGGTATTTAAAGTGAAATTTTGAAGAAGAAAAAGCCACTGTGAGGCAGGGAATGAAGTATGTCTTAATGGTCGGACATAGAGAATTATAAGAATAGCTGCAGCAAAATAGTTCAACTTCTTTTGCCTCCTGTTTGTCATGCAGTCTGCCTGTGAATTTATATTACTTGGGTATGGAAGTATTGTTTAAGAGGCGTTCTTGGTTTTATCCCTTCAACCAAACACAGTGGAAAGGATCTACCGCTGTCAAGGGATATCAGAAAGACCTTTCAAGAATGCCATTGTTCAGTGTGTAGATTTTAAGCAGCCCCAAAGTCTCTGTACCCTTCTCTGAGTCTGTAGCTGCTTACATGAAGTATTTGAAAGGAATACTTAAAAAAGAAAGAGAGCAAGTTTAATGGATGTAAAACCTGGAACAGTGCTCTAATAGCATCTTCCAGTGCAGAGCTTTCTCCTGATAATCCCCGTTCTCTTCCTTTAACAAATACCAACTTTTAGGACCTAAGAACTTGATGTTTTTTCCCTTTTACTCCCCTCTTAGGTCTCCTGTCTTGCTACTCTTCATCTCTTGCCTCTTTTCCATGCTTGAAGAATTCAATATGCAGTACCATTGGGCTTTGCCAAATTTGCCCTCATATGAAATGATGTTTGAAACTTCCATCAAGCCTATAGAATACCTACACACCAATGACCAGCGGAATGCTTTTAGGAGAAGTAGGGGCAAAAAATTCAGGGAAGGATGGTTTCTTGAGCTCTGGTACATGCAGTTTTAGTGTTTCAAAACTGTGTACCTTTGTGCAAAAGATGCAGAGGTTTGTTTACCTCTTGAAGCATCTTTGAATACTGTGTTTGACATGCTTGCTTCCAGTACTTGCTCTAGCATTCCTCAGGTTATGGTTTCTTCCTGTTACTAGCTGCTCTATGATTATATATTACATACCTCATTATGTCTCACTTCTTTCCTTCTCTTGACAGCTGCAAATCAAAAAGAGCCCTTGACTCCTAAATTTAAAGTGAAAGAGGAGCCTAAGGATGAAGAAGCTGCAGGTTCAGCCTTGTCTCAGTCCAGCTATGTGTTCAGCCAGGAATCCGAAGCCTCAGCCCCAAACATTCCTGAAGAGAAACTCAAGCCACAGGAAGTGCAGGCAAATGTGATGAGGCAGGACATGTCAGTCAAGGCAGCATCTGAGCTCCTCATGAAGCTCTCAGGTAGATATTTAATTTAATAATATTCAACTTGGTTTTGGTTTTTTTTATGTATGCTAGCAGGGTTACTTTGCAAAAGGAATGTTTAGCTTTAGTAGCAAGTGAAGGAATGATTGAAAAGATCTGTCTACACACCTTTATATACATAAGATGTCTCAGTTTGGTCTGTCGCCATAGTATCTAATTATCTGTGCTCTGGTTTTCAAATTAATGACTATGGGATAAGTCAGAAGAAATGATGCCTTAAAGCTTTTAGATGTTGTCATTTTTAAAATGTACCAAAACACGTTAATACCAATTTATTCACATATGTCACTTCATTAACATCATAAGAATGTGTGTCTGTGCTGAACTATACCTGATATAGCTTTATAAATTATGACTTCTAAAGCATTTTATTTTTCCTGACAATATCTTGTACTCAAATTTGTAAGATACATTGGTAAAGATGTAAACTGTCTCAGCTTTCTGCTGTTAAGGAGACCACTTGAACTTGCCTGCATTGCCTTAGTGATACATCCCTCTGCCAGACAAGCAGACAGAATGCATGTGTATACACATTATGTACTGTTTCAGCTGGAGGGAGTCAAATAAAAATGTATGTTCTGCTATTTATGCTTTGTCTAGCTGTCAGAAGCAAGATGTAACTTTAAGGGAAATTAAAAGGGTTGATTTCTCCCTGCTGGGAATGGGTTAAGTGAATGATGAAAAGGCTTTGAACTTCTAATAGACTTCAGTTTTTAGGACCAAGATGTGAAAGTCAGTCTGGGAGGCTGGGTTTCCTATTTTCACACCTAAACTGGATCAGTTAGTTTTTAAGTATTCTCCAAAACAGGACAAAACTTTTATTTTTTTGAGTATGCCAAACTCACACCAGGTGCCAGTAAAAATGCTTACAAGTTTAGTAACTTCTGAAATACCTGCCAAACCTATCTGAAATTATTTGGCTCGATTGGATACTGCTGACATTGAATGTGAGCTCAAATTTATACCTGAAGGACTTTAACTGAGTAGGAACTCCCCCATAAATTCCAACATGTAATTAATTCACCCCTGTTCATACCTGCACACTTTAATTTGCAGCAGAATTTGAATCATTGATTTGCAAGCCTTCTGTGTTAATGGTGCTAAAAGTGTTTCCTAGGTACAAAAGTTGATCAAAGACATTTCCCAATTTTTCCACAGACTCCCACATATTAAGCATTTGGTTATTAAGTTGTACACTGTTGCTGCTGGTAACTCATTCAAGTATGGTGTTCTGGTAATGAATGTTAACCTATTACTTTATTTTTCTTGGTACTTATACATTTATATAACTATTTTCATAAAGAAACAGCTCCATAACGTAATGATTTCTCAACTACTTCAGAACACTAGGGTTCTTGATTGTGAATCTTGAATTCAGCACTAACAGACTGTGTTTAAATAGTTTTATTACAGACTATTATATTGGAATATTTGTGCCTTAAAGATCTATTATATGAGTGAAATCTGGCATATATAAAATCTTAGTCAAGTCTTCTGTCACTTCTATTGGGAAGTCTTTTAAGGCTGTAGTAAGAAATACACTAGTTTAACATTTCTCTTACTGATTGAGCAGTTTTTGCTGAGAGGGGTCTTTTTGGTTAATCCATAGATTAGAAGGTGAAGAATTACTCTAGAATTTACTCAGTATTGCCACAGTTGGTATTCCTGCATCAGCCAGTGGGTGGGGTTATACCAAGTTTATCACATACACTGTTTTCAACTTGAGCTTTCCTGAACTACCATCTAAGGTGAAAACTATAAATGAGGAAAACATTAGGAATGATCATAAATGAGGAAGACATAGCTTAATGTAGGACAAATATAAGAGGAATATCTAAGATCAGTAGCCTCTTTAGTGCTTTTTTTAATGTTTACTTATCTGGTAGAATACTCTGAGATCACTATTGACATCCTAGCTTATTTTAAGCAATTCTGCACTCTCATTTTGATGATTTGGAACTTAAACAATTGAGCTACCTCTTCAGAAGAAAGTGAAAACCTTCCTGGTACTGGAAGGAGCAAAAAAAATGAATGGGAAGGAGTAAGTATGTCTGGATGTTCTATTGTCTGTGGGAAATCTTCAGTCAAGTGCCCTTACTAGATTTAATATATTATATAATTGGGTTTAAGTCAGGTCCTTCCAGACTCTATATATTCTTGGTAGAGACTGAATGGATTACATCCTTGCTTTGTTATGTTCACTTTCTTCTGTCCAGTGCTAATTACCAAAACCTGCACTGCATGCAAATTCAGCAAGGGATTTTGGACATAAGAGTATTTAGCTTTCTGCATTCCTGACATACGTGCTTCTCTTATTCCTTGAGCAGTAGTATTGCCGGTTGTTGCAGCCTTATGGAGCCTCCTGGGATTTAGACATAGACCTTGCTGTCTCCTGTCATGTGAAGGATACATGGGTTTATATTTTTCACTGGGAAATGTCTTTTCCCAAAGAGAGATGCTGTGTTGCTAGCTTTTAGCTCAGCTTGTACAGTGTACTGGAAGCTCCAGCTCTGGAGCCTAGTTTGGGCTGGTGCGTCCTATAAGACTTACTGCAAATCACCAGCCCCTATAACGAAATGACTTGTCAGCCACTCAGAAACTACTCTGAAGCTAGGAAAAATTAGAAGACTAAACATATTTTACTGTAGTAAAACTTTTACTAGTTGTTATTGTAGAGGTAGATGTATAGAAACAATAGAAAATCACATACAGCTGTCTATTTTAGTTCTACTACAGGAGGCTCTCTCTCATTAAGCTAAAAAGCTGTTGGGACACTTGTGTGCTTCTAGCAGCACACAACCAGTAGTTAAGATCAGGCCCTTACCCTGTATGTTACTCTGGTGGAGTTGGACCTTATCTGGAGAAGCTGTGCCCCTTTATATCAGCTTTTTCTCCACTGTGCCACTGAATTCAATTCCACTTGGATTCAGGTCTTCTACCTCACAATTCACAAACTTGATACCTAGTCACACTTCTTCAAAAGAATTATTCAAGCTAAGAAGGCTAATGTCTCTTGGGCATGTCTAGGCAAAACCCATTTCCATCCAGATAGTCAAAACAAAACTTCCTAACAACTGATCTGCTATTTAAAAATAAATGAAAGAAGAATAATTTTGGAAGAAATGGTCTTTGGGGGTTAACAGGCAAACTTTGAACCTCAGTGCAGACTTTCAACCTACATTTTACAGAAGAACATAAAATGACTGCCACGATTTATGTGAATGTACAAAGGTGAGCTGTGAATTCTATCCACTACTGAGTCTTGATGGAGACTAGATTCAGTGGTAAGCAAACAGATTTGAGGAGGCAGTGGAGTGGGGCAAATTGCTCTCATCTCTGTTTGGAGGGGCGCCATACCTGCAAGATTTTAAAATTCCTATTTAATGTTGCACAAAATCACTTATAAGAAATTGAAGTAATGTATTTCAAATATACCTGAACCAGTTTTCTACATTCTTGCCAGTTCTCTTTCATGGAAAAGCTAATTTATTTCTCAGAATGTTTAATAAATGCTGCACCCAGTGATCCCTGGTCAGTTTTATACATTTAGTCTTATAGATTGAATGGTAGGTTTCAGAGGAAACTGAAAATTAAAAGAAATGTTTTCATTTACGTACTAATATTTGAGTCTAAAATTTCAACAGAAAGTGAGATAGTCATTCTGCTGATATGTTTTGGGCATGTATTATCTTTCAGAAGCATACAGTGTTTTGCCTTCTTGTCCAAAAATGAATGCATAGCTGGAGGTGTACAAAATCTATTCCAGGTACTAGCATTTTATAAGTAATATTTTACCCTAGTGCCTTGAACTATGACATTAGTATGTCCCCGTCTTTCCTAGAAATGTTGTCTGAATTACATTTGCTTTTATTTCAGCTATATCTTTGTGAAGTATAATCATTTAATCGTTTTCCTCTTTTTTTTTTTTTTTTTTTTTCCCCAGTGGATCCACTTCCACTGATCAATACATCAGTATGCATTGCACATACCCTTGTTATCACTAGCAAGTGCATGGCCTTTGTACTGTTTGGTTCCTTTGGATTTTTTTGTAGTTCAGTCCTCAGGTCACATGGTGCTTCTTGTAATACACCAATTTCCCAGTACCAACAATGTGTCATAATTTTGGGTTATTAGCGGATGCAATTAGTGCATACTTACTCTTTGTGCCAAGGTCATGAAGTAAAATGTTGCATACAATTGACTCCAAAAGCATTCTTAATCAATTCCATTTATTATCACCTATGTACATGGCAATTCCACTTTCAGCACAAATGGTTATTGAGGAGGTTTGGTGTTTTTTTTTCATTTTTTTTGATTGCTTATCCACTTGAAAATGTTTATGCTAATTTCCTATTTTGTGCCTTGTATTTAATTTTTTTTGACATTATATCTTACATTTAACTGAAACCATGTGGATTACAACTTCTATTTGAAAGGAGGAAGAAAAAGAAAAGAGGATGACAGTACAATTCTAGTATAAGATGAAGGCCAGAACACCTCAATGCTACTCCCATTCCAAAAATGACACATTGTGCATTAGGGCAGAGCGAGGTGAAGGACTATCTAAGAAGGCTTTAAATTAGCTCATACAAAAACCAGTCCAGTCACAACAGCACAGACTTCCAGAGGAAATAAATAACAATATCAGATTAAAAACTTTGCTAACTAGGAGTGCTATCTATGCCTGTGTGGCTGGACAGCTGGTGTCAGGTTTACTTCATTTTAAGGCTTGGGTGGCTTTATGCTTGGCTATCATCAGCAATGCAAATTGACAACAAAAACAAGTCTATGGCTAGTAAGCTATTATTAACAGTCACAAAATCTTTCCAGGGTTAGTGGTTTTCATTGGCAGTCTTTTGGTGTATTGTTACTATGCTGAAGAAAAAGTACATTACTACATTCTTTGGGTGAGGTGGAGGACAGAGGAAAGTAACCTTCCTATATATATCTTTTTCATAACTTCATGGACTGTTCTGGGAAGCACTCATCCAGGCGACTGTCTTTGGAGATAGCTGCTGTCAGGACCTCGTAAGAGTTTCTGTACCTAGATTGCAGGGGAGCTGTCAAGACCGCTTTCATCCCTGCTTGGAGAGCCTTGATAATGGGCAGAGGAGTGAAAATACAGGGAAGTCTTTTGTTCCTTGGTCTCTAAAAAGCTCGTTAGAAAGCTTTGGGCAGGTGTTTCTGTAGGAGCCCAGAAAAGTAGGCGGGGAAGCGTATAATCCAAAAAGGAGACTTTTTCCTGGTGAGAACTAGAGAGACAGCAAGTCACATCACCAGATTAAATCCTGGTACTAGCCAAGTGGGTTTTGTTGTGTCTTTGTTTTTGTTTTATTAAACCAACGGAAATGTGAAATTGCTTGTGAATGGTTAGAGTAAAGCTGTGTTTTAACTACAGTATAGAAAAAGATAAAAGCTTCTAGATAGCTAAATTTATTATTGCAGTGTGTCAGGTTCCAGATTTTCACGTTTTTGAGACTCTTCTGCCAATGCTGTACTACATGAATTTCCTATCAGGCCATGGTATGCTCATTCAGTTTAATAAGCTTTTCCATGACATCTGCATAATAACATAATCCCAAAATAATTCTGCTAGTAGTGGATTCTTACTTTGTTGGTGAATTTTTGCATGTTTCATGACAATATTAATGTCTAAACCCAAAGGCAGGGAAAATGTGAAAAAAATACTGCCCTTACACAGGAGAAGTGTAGGGTGGAAAGTATGGAAGTCTGCAAAATCTGAGGGTTTTTTTCCCTCATAGATCTTAAAAAAACCCACAAAACAACAAAAATCACAGAAAAATAAGTACCTTTTAACAGCGCCTACCTTTTAGTTCAGTAGATGCTATATTGTGCCTTTAAGTTATTGCAATTCATATTCTTCTTTTTTTCCATGTCAGGATAATCTTGACATTCAATGAAAACTATGTTAATTTAAAAGATTCGATAATTTGGAACAATAAGAAATCATAATGTCTGTGGTTCAAATGTGCTTCTTTTGGTGTTCTGGTTTGGTTTTGGGGTGTTTTTTATATTTTATTCTGGGAATTGTCACTAAAGAGTTTAATCAAACCCTCTAATCCTTTGTTCTACTGCTATTCCTTGATGATGTTCAGCCAGATAAGAGTGTCCACAAACCTTGGGAAGTGGGCATGTCCATTTTTGTTTTCAAAGTGTCAGGCGATTATGGATGCACAATATTTGCAGAAGGGCCTCTTGTGGTCTACCTTGCCTTTAGAGAGTCAGCTTGTGAAGACAGGAGAACTGGAGCCAGGCTATCTGCAAAGGTATAGGTTGCTGCAGAAATGCTAGACTATAATTTTCTTTAGCTGGGAGACTTGCATAGATTGGATTATGTTGTAAAATAACAATTCACTGTACACGTGGACTTTTTATCAAATTTTTCCTGATCTGTGTTTTGAGGGGTTGGCTGTGCTCTGCAAGTAGGGTCTTTCAGTCAAGCACCATAAACCTACTGTTTAAATGGAAGAAGTGGCAGATGCGTATCACAACTCAAATTAGTTTATTGCTTTAATTTGATCTTTTTTTGTTTTGTTTTTTTTTGGCTTGCATTTTTGTGAAACTAAACCTGTAGTTGCAAAATTCTGCAACGTGGGAGTTCAGAGGTTCCACTTTAACAAATAGGAGCCATTTTATGATTTTTTTATTAATGCAGGATCCTGTTACATCAATTCAAGGCCCATTGACATTGTCTTACATAAAACAGCAGTTTGAAAAAAATACTAGCAAAATAAAGCATCAAGCACAGCGCCCTAGGGAATGTCAGATGTTACTTGTTGTGTCTCTGTAGCAGAACCTTCAGGGCTCGCCAAATGTTCCCTATCGCTGAGGTTTTATTTAAGCTGGTATAGGGCATGTTTATTTCTAGCAAATCAGAACAATTAGCATAACAAAATGCCTGATTCTCCATACTAAAAGCTTTTGAAGTTAGTACAAGTTGACTCACTAGTTACCCCTGTCTGCTTGATTGTGAAAACTAGTACATAAGTCCAATTTATGAGACATATGGGAAAGGCTTTCTTTTCTGAGTTGATTCATAAAGTTGATTTGTAAAGCTGATGGGCATTTCAGCAAATATGAACAACTTAGAATTTTAGTTGCAGGATGAGGTTTTAAATAAAATGGTGGGAAGAAGCATGAATGATTTAACAAGAATTCATTTGATTTCAGTAATGGAAAGTCATTGGACAGCTATTGCATCAGCAAAAGCAATATTTACTACATGACTTGTGTTTTTGATTAAATCTGTGCACTTTATTTTGATTTTTACATCAAATAAAGTGAAAAGCAGACTGTGCTAGATTAGAAGTGTCTTTAATGTGTCCCTTCTAGAGCAGGCGAGTGCTGCACAGACTCATAGAACAGTTTGGGTTGGAAGGGTTCTTTAAAGATCATCTAGTCCAACCCCACCCCTTTCAATGAGCAGGGACTAGATCAAGTTGCTCAGAGTCCAACCTGACCTTGAGTGTTTCCAGGGATGGGGTGTTTACCACCAATCTGGGCAACCTGTTCCAGTGTTTCACCACCCCCATTGTAAAACATTTCTTCCTTATATCTAGTCTAAACCATAATGCCTTCTCCTATTGCAACAGGTCCTGCTAAAAAGTTTGTTTCCATCTTTCTTATAAGCCCCCTTTAAGTACTGGAAGGCTGCTAGAAGATCTCCCTGAAGCCTTCTCTTCTGCAGGCTGAACACCACAAGCTCTCAGCCTGTCCTCATAAAGGAGCTGCATCAGCCACCTGATCATCTTTGCGGCCTCCTCTGGACCTGCTCGAGCAGGTCCATGTCCTTCTGATGCTGGGGGGGCCCAGATCTGGACACAGCACTGCAGGGGGGGGTCTCACCAAAGCAGAGCAAAGGGGCAGAATCGCCTCTATTGACCTGCTGGTCACACTTTTCTTGATACAGCCCAGGAAATGGTTGGCTTTCTGGGCTGCAAACGCACATTGCCTGGTCATGTTGAGCTTCTTGTCAACCAATACCCCTGAGTCCTTCTCCGCAGGGCTGCTCTCAAGCCCTTCATCCCCCAGCCTGTATTGGTATTGGGGGTTACCCGTGTGCAGAACTTTCTTTGGCCTTCCTTTTCTGACATACCTGTAGAAGCCCTTATTATTCTTTGCATCTCTTGCCATATTCAGTTCCAGCCATACCTTGGCTTTTCTGACCCCATCCCTACACAACCAGGAAGTGTCCCTATACTCTTCCCAGGATACCTGTCCCTGCTTCCGCTGCCTGTCCATTTCCTTCTTGCCCTTTAGTTTGACCAGCATGGATAAGTGGAGACATGCTGGTCTCTTGCCTTCCTTTCCTGATATCTTACATCTTGGGATTGAGAGCTCTTGTACTCTCAAAAAGTGTCCTTAAAGATCTGCCAGCTCTGTTCTCCTCCCATACTCCTGAGGGTGGTTTTCCAAGGGATCCTACTGACTAACTCCCTGAAGAGCTGGAAGTTTGTTTTCCTAAAATTCAAGGTCCTGACTTTACTCTTTGCCTAACCTGTACCCCTCAGGACTGCAAAATCCATCTGTGCCTGATCACTGCAGCCCACGCTGCCCCCACTCTTGACATCACTGATTAGCTCACTTGTGTTGGTGGCCATTAGGTCTAGTATCCCATCCCCTCTGGTAGGGCTGTCTATTACATGACTTAAAAATTTATCCTCAATGCGCTCCAGGAGTCTCTGGGATTGCCTACAGCTCACCGTGCTAGTTTTCCATCAGATGTCAGGTTGGTGGAAGTCCCCCAGCAGGATGAGAGCCTGCAAACATGATGCCTCCTGTAGCTGGAGTAAGAAGGCTTCATCAGTAGGCTCCACTTGAAAAGGTGGCCTGTAGAACCACAAGGTTCTCTGTTGCCTGGGTCTCTAATTCTTACCCCTAAGCTTTCAACCTGCTCATGGCTATTCTTCAGAGACAGCACTTCATGGTCTATCCATTTCTTGATGTATAGAGCAACCCCACACACACACTTCTTCCTCACCTGTTCCTTTTGAACAGCCATCGTCATCAGTAGAAGCACTCCAGTCATGGGATTCATCCCATCAAGTTTCAGTAATGGCAACTAGATTGTAGCTTTCTAGCATCATGGCGACTTCCAACTTCCCCTGTTTGATGCTCATGCTGCGTGCACTGGTGTAGAGGCTCTTCAGCTCAGCCATGTCACCTTCTTAGAGGAACATCTCTTAGTTCCTTTGAGGTATTTCACTGGTGTTTCCCCATTGGCTCCTATTACCTCAGGACCCCCTGGTTCATCTCTGCAAGACTTCAAGTGTGCTGCAGTGTACCCAGCACAGCTCAGAGCGACAGGTTGAAGGCCCTCACTATCACCCTGTCTCTCTAACCTTGGCATGTCATCCCACTTCAAGTCTAGTTTAAAGCTCAGTTTAAAGCCCCACTAACTCGTGAGCAAAGACCCTCTTCCCCCTTTGAGAAAAGTGAATCCCATTTGATGACAGCAGAACTGGTACAGTGTAGGCCACCCCATTATTGAAAAACCTGAAATTGTGGCGGTGACACCAGCCACAGAGTATGTATTAAAAGACCAGGTCTGTCTGTTTCTTCTGATGTTACTGCCCACAACTGGAAGGGGAGAGAAAAAAATAACCTGTGCTCCAGATTCCCTTACTAACCATCCCAAGGCCCTGAAGTCTTTGTTGATCGTTCTTGGACTGTGTGTTGCTGCTTCATTGCCACCCACATGGAAGGGCAGGAATGGGTAGTAGTCTGAGGGCTGTACCAGGCAAGGGAGATTCCTAGTGATGTTCTTAACCTGGGCCCCAGGGAGGCAGCAGAATTCTCTAAGAGGAGATCCATCTGGCATATTGGACCCTCTGTTCCCCTCAAAAGGGAGTTGCCTACTACTATAATCCATCTTTTCTTCCTTGTGGAGACAGTTGTGATATGGGGGGTAGGCCTTTCTGATCTTGGCAACACCTCTCGTGTAGATGGACCATCATCCACTTCATCCATTGACCAGCTTTCCACATCCAGAGCCTCATACCTGTGGTACAGAGGCAACTGGGAAGGTGAGGTGTGCAAGGAGGGGGTTTGCCTGCCACCCTGAGTGTGGTCTTGCCTCCATTCACTCCTTTCCTTCAAGCTACTTCCTTCAGCCTAGTGGGGGGAGGATACAGGATCCCCTTGATCTTGTATTTTTTCTGGTGGCTGTTCCCGTTTCTGTCTCAGGTAGGGCAGAGCTTGGTTTGGCCAGTCTACCTTTCTCAGATTCCCTGATGCTTCTTAACCTTTCTACTACCTGCATGTGGAATACTGTACCAGTTTGGGGCTCCCTCCCGGTTCAAAAGGGCTGTTGAAAATTAACAGATGGTCTAGAGGAAGGCAGCAGACCTGATTAAGGGTCTGGGGCTCATGACCCACAAGGAGGCATGGAAGAAGCTGAGCCTGTTCAGTCTGGCAAAGGGGGACTGAAGGCAGATCTAAGCACAATCTGCAACTACTTGAAGGAAACCTAGAAAAGCAGGGGAGTCAAACTTTTCTCTGTAGTGTCAGATGGTAGAAGAAGAGGCAACAGCTACCAGCTGCAGCTTGGAAGGTGAACATTAAGAGTGGACATCAAGAAAAATTCCTAGTGCAGCACTAGAACTAGTGTTACCCATGGATGCTGTAGTTGCCCTTGCTTGGATGTTTTGAAAATTCTGCTAGATAAAGCTGCAGCTGATCTGATCTAGTGCCAATGATTCATGGAATAATTTAGTTTGGAGGGGACCTCCAGGGTTTATCTAATCCAAATTCTTGCTCAAAGCAGGTCCAACAAGACCAGGCTGCTGAGGGTCTTATCAAGTTTTGAAAGTGTCCAAGGATGGAGAACCCAACCTCTCTCAGCAATGTGTGCCAGTATTTCACCATCCTGACAGTGATTTTTTTTTCTTTTTTTTCTGTGTATATAAACAGAATTTTCCATGTTCCAACTTGTTTGTCAACTCTTATAGTATCACTGTGCCTTTCTGAGAGAAGTCTGACTCTAGCTTCTCTATACCTTCCCTTTATACCTTAGAGAGTTGTTGACAGCAATAAAATGTCCCCTTAGTGTTGTTTTCTTAAGGCTGAACAAACCCTGTTCTCTTAGCTGTTCTCCTCTTATGTCTTGCATCAGCCCCCTAACTATCTTGGTAGCCTTCCACTGAACATGTTCCAGGGTGTCAGTGTCTGTCCTGTACTGGGGAGCCCCAAATGGGGCACAGTACTCTAAGTGCAGTCTCATAAGCACAGAATAGAGGGTAAGAATCTCTTCCCTCTACCTGATGGCTACAGGTTTGATTATACGACCCAGAATACAGTAGGCCTTGGTTGCCATGAGGGCACATGCTGACCTGAGCACAACTTGTGTTGTATTGTGGTAGTCCTAAATTTCTGGGAGAAGTAGCTTGAATAAGAATATTCTCTTGCTAAAACTTGCCAATCTCTGTTGTAGGCTGTAGAGAAGTGTTGTCTAAGACTAAATTTCAGAGGCACTCTTACTACTACACCTTGGGGTGACACTGTCAGGCCTTCAGGGATGAATGCTGTACCCTGAGCTTTTAAGTAGCACAATACTGTTCTATGTTTCTATTGTGGTTTGGGTTTTTTTTAGCACGTGCCACTACTGTGCAATTCCTTGCACTTGTGAATGCCAGAGAACGTGAAAGCTGTGCAAGAAATTACTCCCTCCTGGAACAAGCCTGTCCCAATACTGCATTTTTCATATCTGATGTGGAAAATTGTCTCGCTTGATGTGAATAGGATGAAGTTCACTGAGGCTTTTATAGATCAGATGATTAAAAGTTATACTGTTCTGTAAAGAAACAGCATCTCTGTGGCTTGATGATAGTACATCCATGTATGCAATAATTTTATCTTATTTTGTTAAGCTGCCTCCATATCACAAAATTAACAGCAGAAAAAGTTGATTAGGTGCTTTAGTTCATCTTCTGCCAGATGAGCAACGGTCACTGCTGTGCTGCTGTTCTGAGCTTCATCCAGGTTAGCTCTGAATGAATACCAGACCGTGTTTAGGTGATCATGATCTGAATACTTTAAAGCTACTTGAATCTTTATCCTCTCGCTGATTTTTGCTAGAAATTAGATGTCTGAATTTTATAAAAATCTGGCACGAATAAAATGACTCTTGTCTCTTAACTTTGTATTCTGATACACTTCAGTTTAACATAGCCCACCTACTCAAGAAGAAATGCAAAAGTGGAAAAAAGCCAAAGCTGTAATGATTTTAATTATTTGAACCAGGAGACCTTTCGGTGTACCAGTCCTTGACTTGAAAAACTTTAGCTGCGCTATGACCGTGTGAGATACCTGTGTAAGGAAATAGGGGGTATCACCTTACTCCACAAATGAACTGTCTGTACCACAGAAGGGAAAATAATCTTCAAGAAGTTACAGTTTGACTGCCTGTATGGTGAAATGTTATGGGCATAACTTTAATTACAGTCTTGCACTAGCAAAAGATCTTAGCACAGCTGGGTTGTATGCCTGTGACTGCTGCTCATGGGACAGACTGACTGTGTTTCCCTTTCTTTAGCTGTTGTAAAATTGTCATAGAGACCCTCCTTCAGTCTTGTGTGTGTGTGTGTTTGCTTTTGGGAATCGGAGTATGACGGGATTCACATTTAGCAGGGACATTCTGTCAGATCAGAAGGGTGCAGCTGGTTAGATAAAGGTCAAAGGAAATGATCAAATATGTAAATTTAGTTAGGGCAGTTCGAGTGCTCGCTGATTGTAAGGAAGAGAAGGTCATCAGTATTGCTTGACTCTTGCCTTAGTTGGGGTCGTATCAGTTTGATTCAAAAGCATTTGCAGGAGAAGGAATTAAACTGTGTGGACCAGGAACAGAAATAGAAAGAATATTTTAAAAGCAGAGAGAGCAGCAAAGGTCAGCTTGACTCTGCACCTAAATTTGGCAGTTGGGTGCAGAGTTCGGTCTGTCAGACATCTGAAGAACTCATTTGTTTGCAGAGTTACCTGAGCTTTTGATTGGCAGTGTTACCTGATGCGTTCCTTTGCTGTTCTGTGTTCACTTTCAATGCACAGCATGCTATTTTTACACTTTTCAACACAGATGCAGTATTCTGTGGCTTTATAATAAGAGGCTAATGGAAGCTTTAAATAATAATAATAATAAAAAAAACAACAATAAAAAATGTGCTTGACAGGACAAAAAATGCATTATATGATATTTCTAACTTGTCTTCAGTTGAGAATTCACTATGAAAATTTCCCGAGTCTGAAATGTATCTGGTGGATCGTAGATGGTAAAGATTTTTATCAATGTTTATATGTTTCTTTTAAAGGTCAGGAAAGGTCATAAGAAAAGATTGAAAGCACTTCATGTAAATTGTTCCTGGAACATATCCAAGTGGCTTTTATCGCCTAGCTTTGAGGTTTTTGTTGTTTTGTTGGTTTTGTTTTTTTTTTTAAGAGCTCTGGCAGCAAAGCTACTTTTTCTCCACTTAAGAACAATAGAAAAGTGGGGAGGGGGAGAAATGAGGCGAATAAAAAAGGACTTGGTGATACACATCAGTTTAGTTTTAGGTGGAATGCATGTGCCTTCCTGCTAAAGGGATTCTGTTTGTCTTTGGCTAGAAACGACAAGATGACACCATCCAGTTGACTAGTTTGAGGATGTTATCAGGGATGACCAAACTGTGTTTTGGTGCCTCTGAGATTCATTGTAGTATTGGGTAATTGAAAACAAAAGGCCTGGTGGTGTTTGAAACTTTCACACTTGGAATAAAATTGCAAGGCTGACACAATCAGATGTGAGTTAGAGAGGAGGGAAAAAACAGAGAGAGCAGCAACAGATTAATTTATCAAGTGAAGTTAGTGGATTTTCTCCCCCCTGCCCCTTTTCTTCTCTCTGACCCAAAGTTAATAGAAAATACTGTTTCTGTTTGAGCTTTTTCTTGCAAACTGGTATTCATTTATTTATTTTTAATATCAGAGCTTTCTATGTAGCAAAATTTGACAGATGGCAAGGAATATTCCACGCGAGGAAACTCATTGTGCAGAGCGCCTCCATCACTGACCTGATGCTATCAGGATGGCCAGCCCCTGCCTGCACCAGTTAACATGATGGCCCACTGTCATAGATCTGATCGCGTCCCCACAGTCTGGACAGGGACCAGGTTGTTCTCTTGGGTCCTGATCTGCTCAGCACCAAAGCTCTCTGCTTCTCTGGCTCTGTGTGCTGCAGTGTGCCTGTCCCTGCCCTCTCCCACGGCCTCTTTTGATGGGTGCTAGGGTTGCCTTTTCCTCCTGCAGCTCATGAAATGTGAGCAATTCAAATCACGTTTTCCCTTGACTCCAGCTGTGGAGGCTACACAGACAGCAATTTGGGGCACGTGCTAATTGTGAGTAAACAGAATCAGATTTTCCTTAAGGTTCTTAGTATCTTGGCTGATATCAGAAATACATGTACAGGTTTAGGCAAAATTAATAAATCAAATATACATTTTTTTTGTTGGAATGATTCCTTACCTGGATGGCCCTTCTGGTATTTAACTGTGTTTATGCATTTACTTATTTTCTTGATTTTCCCAGGCATATTGTCTGTCTTAGGCTACCTGTTTCCAGAATGTCTGGTCAGCATTCAGCTGTCAGAAGCAGCACATATTTGGGCAGTTCTACCATGATACAAGTATCCCTTCAGGAGCACTCTGAATGAAAATAATTTAAAAATTCATCATGTTTCTCTGAAACTAAACAGAATAAATTCTACAGGTCTTTGACTTCTCTTTTCACAGAAGAAAGTCTGAATCAAAAGGGCTATGTAGGTATTTGGAGTGTTGTAGACAAATTATCTTGGAGCCTTGATTTTGAGATTTCAGAGCTTTTATTTTGAAGAAAAAACTGGTCACTTACCTTGCAGGCAAACCAGAGCATTCAGCAACATCTGGGAATCTCAAGCGTAGAAAGTGAACTACAAATTGGCTTCTAGACTATAGTTTTGTTTGCTACACCTAGGACACCAGAGAAGAAGGCAAGGAGAGAAGGATATGGGTTTATGGAAACTGGTCATTAATGTTATTGGACCTTGTAAAGTATGAGAGGATATCTATGCTTGTTACAAAATCAGACTTTGGAACGTGGGCCTCAGAATACTCTTCTCATATGCATATGCAGATATAACAAAACAATTCTTCATCATAGTTGTCTAGAATTTTCCATAAAAGAGAAAGAGAGTGGAAGAGGAGCAGATTGGGGTTTCCTCCTCCACCCTGACTACCATACCAATACTTCTGACTGTACAGGCTGGTACTTCTGCTGATAGGGTAATTTAGAGTTTGTAAGAAGTCTTCAGTGCTCACCTTTGGAGAGCTGGTGTGTAGTTGCAACTTTATTTAATAAATAAAAACAAAGCTTCACTAACTGATGTGTGATCACCCAGTATTCATAGAAAGTGATTTAACTCTAATATTTATAAATACGCAACTGTTTTGTGCTCTCTAGTTCAAAAAATTATTTTCAAGAAATTACTTCTATTTATAACCCCCAGAAGAATACTGTAACAGTCAGCTGCTTGCTTCCCTTACCATTTACAGTGGTACGGTATACAAATGATAACTTTATATTTGTTATTCCTGCTTTGAATACTCTGAAAAATTATAGCCTAATTAAATAATTGTGATGGTTGTTTATTTTTTTAAATACATATTTGCAGCTGAGAGTTACAAGGAAACCCAGATGGTAAAAATAAAGGAAGAACCAATGGAAGTTGACATTCATGATTCACAGGCTTCAGTGTCACCCGGCCAACCCAGCCAAAATGTTGGCTACAGCACTTTATTAGGGCGAGACATTAGTGAACACATACAGAAGGCACCAGAAGGTCGTGTGCTCCCAGAAAGAAATCTATTCAGCCAAGATATATCTGTGAAGATGGCATCTGAGCTGCTCTTCCAATTATCAGGTAAAAGCAGTGGAAATAGTCAATAGTTGAATTTAAAGAACAAAAGAGATTGTGTATAACCATTAAGGTGCTATGAAAGCGTGAGATTGCCGAGGCTGAAAAAATAATAGGAGTCAGAGCCCTTCTACCCTCACATCTGGAAAGCAAAAGCCTTGCCAAATGTCCCCCATAGTTAGCATATGCTTTAGAGCACTGTGAGTCAGGTCAGGTTCACGATATTTGAACTAAATTGGCAAAGCCAGAGTTCAACTCTTGTATTTTTGAAAGCTAATTGAATAATTTGTGACAACCGATTGATCCAGGCCTTGGAGTACAGGGGAACCTATAGATGGCAGTTACTGGCATAAGTGGCCAGTGGCTGCAGCATGCAGTGATCCTGGGGGTGCGCTGTCCATTTTTCTTGACAAAGAAGGTGAACCTCAGCTATTACATAAAGGCAATGATATGAGCACTGCATTTAATGTATGCTTGTATTGCACACTTTGCATGGAGCACTAGCACTGAAATATGAAGCTGAAAAAATTTGTTGGGTGTTAGTTTAAATAAAGTCATGCCCATTCTCTGATCATGCTGTAACCATTTACCTTAAATTACTCTGGATTGTGCTGTTATCAGAAAACTTTAAAATAGGTCTGCTGCATAAAAACTGATAGGAAAAATATGATATATGCTAATCACAAAATAACCATGTATGTTCCTTTGCAGAAAAGGTGAGCAAAGAGCACAACCACAATAAAGATAATGCCATCCGAACTACAGCCAGGTGAGTACAGTCCATTGTTATCTGCCAAGCTGTAGTGTAAATGACATTGCTTCATTTTGCCTTGTGAACTCAAACGTGTTTGTCTCTTGCAAATGTGACCTGATATTACAAGTGTAAGATATTTTCATGAGTAATGTAACCTATATCTGAAAAATTACACTTATAGATCTGATTGCTTAGAGTTCATGAGACAAAAGGCCTTTGGGCCAAAATGACTGTTCTCCTCTGATCAAGTATTCACACATTATTTTAAGAATTATTTTTTCTACAAAAACTGAAACTTAAAAGAAACTGCATAGTACATGCAGTGCTTGAGGGAAGAACAGGCTGACAACTGGATTTCAAGACATGGACCAACGTAAGGAAAGGCGATTTTGATTCAGTCTTCTGTCAAACTTGGATTTCTTTAATAAAATTTCAGATCAGCATTTTGATCTTCTCAATGCCTTCTAGAGATGAGTTTTGAAAAGTCAGACCATAAGACAATGCTAATGAATCATTTGCTAAAGAATACGGTCACATGAATAAAATAAATGAAATTGTCCAGGAATTAAACCCATGATCCAATTATAGCATGTGCTGTTAAAGAAATATGCACTTCACAGTATTGTGGCTGGGAACAAGCCCACGAGTTGTTTGCATACACATGAGCAGCTAAGTGAGGTGTCCCTATAGGAAAATTCAAAGATCTTATGTAATAAGTGGTACCTAGAATTGCTAAAAGCTTAGGAGCCCACGGTAAGGAGTAGGCAGGGATTGGCAAGGGTACATTTACTTCCCACCTGAAAGTTCCCTAATCAGCGTGGATGGGTTGGAGACCGAGCACACTGAAGTGACAAAGAGTTCCTTCAAAGTTAAGAGTAAGACCTTCTGTGCCTCTGCAGCCCCTTCTACAGAAGTTCCCAGCGTGTTCAGTGCATGCTAAGTAAGACAACTTTGTCCAGACAGAAATTGAAAAGCACTTCAGTTGCAGAAGAAAAGATGTCTAAACCAGGTTGTTCTTAAATTCCTAGGCCTATCCTATTCATTCATGGTAACTATAATAAATAAATAATTTGTTTTTAATAAACGGATCAGCTCAGTAAGTGTACATTAGGGACTTTTTGATGTTGCAGGTTGAAAGATAATTAAATTGAGCTTTTAACTTCTGGCTACTGTGAATGTTTTCCATATTTGCTAGTTTGGGAATATGTGGGATACGCAGCCTGCATAGCCTTCCTGTGACTGCTTAAAAAGCATAAGCCTGAGAGACATGTATGGAGATAAATGCACATATTGTCTAACTACTCATTAACCATCCACTGTACATTGCAGGGAGCAGGTGACAAATAGTCAGTTGAAAATAGATTTCAATGTCTCGTGATGTTACCGGCAGCACTGGTGTGAGAATCCAGAGCTACTTTTGGATCTATCAAAGATAATTCAAACTGGAAAGGTTGAGGGCAGTTCAAAGATAACTTCCCCTTCTTCTGACTGCCAGCTTCTAAGAGGGTAGCGCAGTTAACTGTTGTCAAACTTGCACTGAGTTTTACTGAGAAGCCCTGGTAATGGCTGCTACCCATCAGGGCATGAAATGCCAAGTGCCTCCTCCTGGGTGCTTTTCTTACCTTACCTATCTATCAACAGCAGAAAACATGAATGAGAAGAGCTTCTGAAGGGGAAGCGAGTCAGTCTAAATCCTGTGAGTTCAAACAGATTGACTTGAAAGACCTTGCCAAAAAAACCCCACCCAAAACCAAACAAACAGCTGGAAGTCTTTACTGGTAAGGGTATGACGCCTTCTCAAAAATAGAACGTGATGGAGCAGCCAGTGGAGGATAGAGGCACTCAGACTGCATTAAGAAAACATGTGGTGTTGCAGTTTGGCTCACCAACCTACATCTGGAGTGATGACAGAAGGGCATTTGCATCACAGTGAAGTTTGCTGTCAGCTGCAGAGAGCCAAGGTGAGGTCAGTTTTGTCCACCTGTGAGTAGTTGGGGAGCAGAGAGATTAAACTGTGTCATTGGTGAAAGTCTTGCAAAGCCCGGCAAGATGGGCAAGGACTTTTTGCTGTCTTATTCCATATTAGCATTTCTGTCGCCTGTCTGTTGCTATTGCTCCTGTGAGTATTCCTGAACTTTGTGAGCATGTACTTCCACTTTGTGAGCATATACTTCCATATGATTTTGCTTAAGCAGCTGACACTGGCAAGGATTCCTCACAGTTCAATGGCTGACTGAGATGGTAGAGCCTGCCATCTGTGATATGAAGACAGAAAGTGGAGAAGCAAATGATCTGGAAGCGAGTACTCCAGCGTAAGATGCCAAGATAAGTTTCTTTCATCTAGAGAACTGTGTAGCTATAAAACTGGAAAAGTGCAGCCAGAAAAAAAAAATCATCCTAAACCTTAATCTTCATCAGAAGGGACTTTGCACAGCGATTGAGAACAATTTATGTGGATTCACACTATGAAGGAGGAGCCCCTCCCTCCATACTTTGCACTGGGAATTGGAGGACATATCTGCTGAAATAAAAAGAATAAGGCCAATACTGAAGAGACTCAGCTGCCGTTCTAGAGGAAGGCAGAAAAAAGATATCCAGGGATGGCCCTGTAATTCACTGGAGGCCGATGGTGGAGAAGGAAATCCTTGGGACACAACACGTTGCAGTCCTTAGCTGCAGCCTGCTCATGATATATGGCCTAGCCCAAAATAGATAAGTTTTGCATCATCCATTTTTCTTAGAACCAGCAATGAGCAGTCCCAGTGACTGAATCCTAAGGCACAAGCAGGAAGGCCAACATGGGGAAACCTGAGCGGATTACAAGATTTTGAAGAGTTACAACAGTAATAAAACTTTTTTTATTGATGTTTTTCTTTCAAATCATTATTAAACCAGTGAGAGGAATGTTGCGATAAATGATGCCATATTTTTATGCAGCGTCAGTCTGTTTTGTATTATGTCACCCTTGAGTGGGAGTGTGAGCCTTGGAAAAAGTTCAGTTTTGCACATGTGGGCTGGAGCTGTTTTGCTTTATTCTGATCACTTGTTTTCTGGAGTATTACGCATTGTTCAGCTATCTGCATAGGCTGAACTGTTTAGGTTTGGGGCAGCTTCATGCCTTACCCTTCAGCACAGCCTAATGTTGACAGTGTGTGTGGTTCTGTTCAAACTTTTGTAGAAATACCAAAATAACCCATTAACTGTTGCATATGGAACAGGACGAAATTAATAATAGCCAAAAAACTTAATGAGAAAGTAAATAATGTAATTACCTAAAGCATTACACGATCAAGTTAACTAATTATCAACAAGTTTCCCAAAGGCAGAAGAGATCTGACTAAGAATACAAGTGACTAAGTGGAGAACACCTTGTTCACTCTCTGCAGAACAACTGCGTGAGGGAAAAGTTATGTAAGTGCAATTCTTTAGATCAACACCTTGGGAATCTAGACTGATAGGGTCAACTTGGTTGGTATTGCTGGCACATACTTTCTGGGTCTGGACTACCTGCTGTGCACTGCTTCATAAGACCTCATACTACATTCTTTATCCCAAAAAGGTTCTTGGGTTTTATGACTGAATAAGAACAGGCTGCAGAAATGAGCTGGCCTCCCGTCCTGCACCTTTAAAACACCTACTATACACCAACCTGTTAAGGATTCTCAATATAAGAGAGATCAAATTTAATGTAATTCTGATTTTGCTTAGAAGATGTTGATAGTTTGCATACAGATGGAATACACTGCTTTAGAAAACAGTTTTCCAAGAAAAACTGTCGTTTTCCATTTTGAATTTTTGGATGCACTTCTTACTGAGGTCTGTCTGTACTGTAGGCAAGGAATTCTTGTTTCTGTTACAATCTTCAGTTGAGCAGAAAACAAAATACTTTGACAGAAATGCCAATTCACCATTGAAACTGACTTCTTACTGCCTGTTAATTAAAACCAAAGCATGCTATGCTTTTTGGAGTCAAGTAGCTGATAATTTTTGCACTTAATACTCTTTAGGAAATGACCATTTAGTTATATAAATTGTTTTCTGCTTTAAAAATCAAATTCATTGAGTTAATTTCATTCATGGAATGCCATGTCTATTCAGCATCTTATCCTAGAATTTGAAGAGGTTTTGTTTTAAAAATAAATACTATATACCTCAATTTATTGAATAATAATATTTTTCACATTTCCTTATAGTCCTCTCCAGATATGACAGTAGAATATAAATTTTTGGACACTAGAATACACATTTTTGAAGCATTCATTTTAATGATCCGTACTGTATTGTGATATAGCAAATCTGAGATGTTGGAATGTAGTTAAAAGTCCTTTGGGAGGACTTCAGTTTTCACTATGAGATGCAATTTTACCAAAGCATGCCTTTTCTCCACACCTTGCCTCATGGTCTACATATCTTTCAGCATGAATTCTGTAAATGAAATGAGGCTTTTAGCAAGATGGTGTTTGTCATAATATTAAGATGTTAGGATCAAAAATAATATTTACTTCTATTAACTGCTATTTTGTTTACAAAAAGACATCTTATATTTTTCCTATAGCCCTTTCTTTTCTGAAGACACATTTAGACAATCACCGTTCACTTCCAACTCAAAAGATCTCCTGCCTAATGAAACTACTCTTCATGGAAGGACATCTGCACCAGGTTAGATACCTTTTTCTCTCATTATTTCCAGTTAATATATATTTTTAGAATTTTCTTACTGTAAACTCCACCACCTGAACAATACTCTTAATGTCTGGTTTGCTTTGTGAAAAGGAAACTTTCTCTCCATCACAATATGTGCTTATTATTAAGAAGAAAAACGGTAAATACTGCTGAAGCATTTATATTCGTAGTCTTTAAACTGCTATTTCTGTGAATTGTACAAGAGTCTGTAATAGACTAAACTCAGCAGTATTAACAGGGGTGGGGGGTTTTTGTGTGTGTCTCCCATATGTAAAGGAACTTTACTGATGTTGGATTACTGCCTGCTATTCTCCTGTTACTGGCCATATCCATCTTCATCTCTGAGGGCAGATGAAATGTTTTCAGTACATCTATCGAGTGGCTGAGCCTGGCAATACAATTTTCCTGCCTTTAACAGTAATTTAGAAACCTTTTTGGAAGGATGTGGAGTTCTTAAAACATACAGAAAAGCCTCAGTATCTGTGGGTACATTCTCACTGGTCTTCTGAACTAGTTGACAGGCATTTTATGTCCAGATGTAGCTTGAGTTATATTTTGCATTAAAATGGAAAATATAGGCATGTAACAGTGCTATCCAAGGTGGCACTGAACACATGCAAAAACTTGGTATGTGCCTTTACTGTCCTGTTACAAAATAACTCGTTTGCTAGTTCACTGCTATCAGTTCTTAAATTAATAGCTTTTGGGTTCTAAAGGTCAGTAATTACACAGCCAGCCGTAGGGGGGGTTATTCACCTTTTCTTAGCAATCAATAAAGTTTTGGGCACATTACTGCTAATTTTCAGCTATAGACTGTCACTTAATTTACAACGTAACAGACCCTTCATTTTTTTTATGCTTGAATAGTCATTTGACAGCTTGTGAAGTGGCAGATGAGGTTAAGAGCTAGATGTTATCTAAGGGTAAATATGCATAGCAGGAAGAAAAAGAAAATTTGTAGCCTAAGGACGAGTGTCTTCAGGCTAGCCTCAGCTGCACTTTTGCAAGGAAGATGTGGATTTTGTAACTTGGGTTGAGGAGAACCAGATCAGGTGTGGTGCTTTTAAGTATTAAAATGTAAACCAGGATAGCACGTCAATCCTGGCTTTTGACCTTGGCATAACATGGAATATTCATATACCCAGATGAAAGATGAGAACTCTTAGAGTCCTCAGGCAGTGCTCGATACCTCAGAGGACACGGCCTCTAGCAGCAATACTCTTACATCATACCAAGCTGGATGTATAAGAATTTTAATTCTCTGTAAGACTTCATTATAAGTGAGGCCACTAGAACTGTGGATGGGCTTTGGTGACATGTTTAATTTCCTGCTTAAAAGATGTAAAGTCTCTAGTTGGTTAGGACATCCTGGAGTGTTAGAACGGCTTCTGAGGAACTGGGTTTTGTATGTTTATGCTGCCCCATATTCTGCCTTATGGAATGTAAGTATTACCTTGATAGGTCTGTGTCTTATAATACATACTGCTCTGTGATTATAAGACTCTGATATGTAACAGCAGCATGTATACTGAAAATAACAAATGCCAGTTTCTGCTTCATTTTTATTTTTGTAACAACCCTATCATTCCAAATATGTTGATTTTTCTCAGCTTCATAATAAATTCTTGGACCCAAAGTGCAACTTCACAGTAGCACCAGGAATGTGACTTAAATTTTTAATCAATTACGAATGTGATATTAATGTAAAAGAACAGCAGAATACCCATAGGTAGATTTCCTACTAATTTCAGCCTTGCAAGAAGAAATAGTCTATGTAGTGCTATGGATAGCTCAGAAGAAACTTTATCCCTGCAGAGAGTAGCATAAAGGAAGGGTAACAGACTGTTGTGAAGGCCAACAGGATGTAACAGAAAATGCTGTGGAAATGTGTATGTGGTGTCTCATGGGTAAATGGTATGCATGCCTTCGCTTGAGATTTGGTTTGGGTTTCTTCATCCCTGAAACAGGATAGTATGAAGTAGAGAAGAACAGCGTAAGAAAAATACAGGAAATTCCCAGTCCAGTGCCATCTCCAAGTCATCAGCTAAAATCCATAGAGATCAACTGATAACAGCCAAGAGTGTTCATTAAGCAGTGCCCCTATCCAAAAACGCTGCTCTGTGCTGGCTGTCTGACCAGGCTTCACTCAGGCAGGCAGCGTGGCATGAGGAAGCCTTCGCTGCCAGCTGGTCTGGGTGGCCTTGGTGGAACCCCATGTACATAGTGCTTCTTTCCCAGAGAGCACCAATATGGGCGGTTGTATCCCCAGACTCCTGCCAACTTTCTGTCTGCAGACTTCTTGGCACTCTAGCTGTAGAGGAATTGGGAAAAGTGACAGGAACACAGGATAGTAAGACATCTCATGTGTCAAATTCAATTCTTTTCTATAATAGGTAACAACATTATGTAATCTCATTCCTTATCAAGATCCATTTTAAATCTGTCATCCTTATTATTTTTATGAGAACATTGTTTCAGAAGCTCACCCCTTTGAAGGACTGGGACCATTCTTTTCAGCCTGAATTTATTCACAGCAAGTTGTAATTTTGTTGTTTCACCAACACTGTCCTTCAGCATTGATAATTCCTCTCCCTTGTGATGTTCACCATCTGATGTGCCATCTTACATCCTCCTAATCCTGCCTTCAGTTTGGAAAAGTAAGCCAGCCCATGTCTTTTAGTCTCTTTTATTATGATAGGGTTTCCATTTCCTGACCGACATCATAGCCTTTTTTTGCCTCTCCTTAGGGAAATTGATTTCTGCAAATATGAATAGTCAGTGCTATATATGCTATTTTACAGAAGGTCTTATCAATGACTTTTTTAGTGTCAAGCAATCTTCTATATTTATATTGGAAATGTCTCTGCTGATTAATCACAGCTTTTGTAGCTGCAACATGCTGATGACTCTCAGATCATTTGATAATCAAATAGTAACATGTTTTTCTTTTCCTTACAATTTCAGCTGATGATTTCAGCATGCAACAGAAATTCTTGTTCCTACTTTCTAGACATATGACCTTGTAATTTGAATTGTTACGCTTGTTACTCTAGCTCTCAGGATTATTTCTTTAATGCTCTGAACTTTCTGCATATTGATGATACTGCTTTCATTAGTGCAATGCTGGGTGTTTTTTTTGTGTTGAAGCTATTAAAGAGGATTTTTAAGTACAGTTGGTCCAAAGTTCAGTTCTTGAGACTTCAGTGTAGTGGCCTCCTCTGCACAAACCACTTCTTTTGTCTTTTTAGCCAGTTTATAAGAAAATTGCAAGATCAGATATTTAAGAGGAAGAACACTCTTTGTTAGGGCATTGAGTATGTAAGATCCCCCAAGGAGTATGAAATAATTAGGAGACACGTATTAAAAGATGTGTGAGAGCAATGCACTGATCATGGCCTTTACTGGAAAAAAACAAAACAAAACAAAACAAAACCAAAACCTAAATAACAATATAGAGATGGATTTGGCCTGAAATAAAGGTGAAGTAATCCTGATCAGAATTCTTGTGATCAGGAAGAATCTTGCAGTTCTTCTGATCAAGATTCTCTTGCCAGGAGAAGTGATTCTCATGCAGCAGCTTTTAAGTCTGGTACCCAAGGAAATTACAATAAAATCTCCAACAGCTGTCAGAAAGAGAGCCCTGCAGAAGTCATGGTAACTCCTTGATAATCTGTGGTGAATTCTTAATATTCTGAGAAGGGAATAAAGTAGTTTTGTATAGTATGTAATTCAAAAGTACTGGACAGATTTGGGGAATTAATTCCCTAATTTTTAAGGTATTTTGTAAGTTAATAACCAGAGTTAGTTGTAGTTACACTACACTTTCCTGTATTACTATTACTGTCCAAATAAGCTAATTTTTACTCAAAAATTGAGATAAAATAAAATATATGGATGTCCACATCAGTCAAACGCACGTTGCTCAACAATTACCATAGTATCAAAGTCATATCTAACACAAAGTCATATCCAAAACAATTCAATAATTTCAGCTTTCCCCTATAAGAATAGCAAAATGACCTTTTTTGGCCTAGCAAAAGGTAGAGAGAAGAAATTAAAATTTTCATTTCAAACAGTCGCTTTAAAAGGGCATTTTAATCTTCTGTTTTATAAGACTCTTCTGACAGAATACAGTTTAGTTTTATGTCAGACTATATAGTTCAGTCCAGATCGCTAGATAAATTAAAAACTTGATCTTATGCTGGTGTTCCTGACCCTTACCCAATCTTTAATGTGTTTTAATAGTTTTCCACTATCTCACTGACTCATTCTGTAAATCAAACCTGCCTTCATGAAATCCAGATGAGTGATATTCATTATTCCTTTTCTGGTCAGTTCATTAATGTAGGCAAAGACTCCAGCCATGGGTTTTCGGGAGCATTTTTTCTCCATGTATATCTGTGTGTAGTATAGTAATATTTAATTATTTTATCTCCTATTCACCCAGGACCTGGTATTTTCCTTCATTTGCATTGACAGTGCCAAATATTGAAACAATTTCATCTGTAGAGGATTAAAAACAAACAAAAAAAAAATCCATCTCTGAAAAAATTGCTACTTCTTGCAGAGCTGTAATTTTGATTGTGAATTTCACATGGCTAAAATAGACTTTGGGTACTGGAAGATGTAGGTTTTGAAGAGTTATAGTCCATGAATAACTCTGACTTTTTTAATTTTGTCCATTGGTGCCAGAGCTAAATTTACCGGTGTTATATCAATGAAATAAAGCCAATAAAGCTTCTGTCCTCAAGTACCTTTTTCAAAATGCATCAGAGCCTCTTCTGTTACTGTGTCTCCACACTAAGATGAAAGATAGGCCATACTGCTTCTTCAGAAAGGTCCAGAAGCCAATATTGAATCAGTAGCATGATACCTAGCTCAGTAGAAAATTGGAAATATAGTGCAAAAGCTTTGGATTTTGGTACTGTCAGTTGTATTTTTATTGAAGATGTGATTAGTGGCATTATCTCACATTTATGTTTATTGAACTAAGGTAGTATGTGTAACAAAGATTACTGTAGGTTTGGAACTAGAGGACTATTCAGGAGATGTACACATTTCCCCTGATACTCTTCATACTCACACTCTCCTTCTTTTCTCTAAAGCAGTAGTTCCATGTAACTTTAATATACTTAAAGGGGAAAACCTGCCTGCTCCCTGGGCCTCATCTTTGCACATTCTCCAACACAGCAGGGCTAACATTTGTGTGGCCACATTGTAAGCCAGATCAGAGGATGTAGTGAACTAATCTCCTTTTATTCTAGTAGTTTGTGGGAATGTTGAGATGTGAGCAGTGTAAAGGCAAGGCTGTATCTTTTAGCCATGTGAAATTTCAGCACTTGTGTGAGATTGACGCGGCTGTGACCACACTTAATCTTGTTTACTTTATTCTGTGACTGTAGCTGAAAAATACCTCCTGAGGGTTTAGAGTTTTAACTTGAACGTGATAAATCATCAAGCTGTTCATGTTGCACAGATACCACATTCTTTAATATGAAGTATTTTGCATGTGTCTTCCTTCCTAATCCCTTTTTAAGGACATTTTAAGGTCACTATACCTCTTGATGTTGTAATTTTGTGTGGCTTAAAGCATCTAGAAAGTAGACAGCAAGAGCTCTTTTGGTCCAACCTGCAGACGTGCTCATTCATATATACTATTTTCCGACAGTATTTGTGCTTGATTCTGGTCTCCTGTGCTCTGCAGCAAACTAAACTTCTGCAACAATCTACAGCAACCGGCTCTGAATTTTGGGTCATCACTAGATTAATTAAGAAAGTTGGGACTTTAATAAATTGAATATGAGGTTAGAGTGAATTCAACTTTCGTTTCCATTTCTTTGCAAGTTGCTGGTGACAGTTTTCCTTCTTAGTCTCTTTTAGCCTTCTTCCAGACTTTCTACTTTTAACTTATCTTACATTATCCCTGAGACCGCTGTAACTTAACTGCAGAAATGAAGGGACACCTTGAGGGTTTGATTTCTGTGTAGGGGACTGTTGGCACTTCTGTCACCCTGGAAAATGTCCTTAGGCCTTAGGGGACTGTGAAAGGCAAAAACTCTGAGGATTTCTGCTCGAGTGATCTGATGAAATATTGGCATTTAAATTGCCCTTGTATAGCTTCCCAGCTACGTACCCATGGAGTTAATTAGAACAATTCATACCTTCTTATGGTGGTGGTGGTTGTTGTTTGCCTACATCTGCCAAAACTATGCTAACTTCATATTGTTGGTAACCCTCCATTTACTTTAGGAAGGCTTTCATCACAGTCCTAAATGCTCGAATTTATAAAAGAAAGCTAGGGATTAACAGTACAATTACAAAAAATTGATTTCTAATTCATTCAGGACACCAGAACCTGTGGATTATTATTTCTGAGAGAATCACACTATGGTTGAGGTAAGAAGTCTAGTTCCAACTCCTGCCTCAGAGCAGAGTCAGCTTGTTGCTCAAGACTGGGTCCCATCAGGTATTGAATAACTCCAGGGATGGAGACTCTCTGGGCAACCCGTGCCAGCGGTTGACCATGCTCACAGTAAAAAAAAAAATAGTGTTTTCTTACATTGAAATGGATTTTCATGTGTTTTAATTTGTGCCCTTGCCTCTGCTCCACTGGGCATCGCTGAGAAGAACCTGGCTTCAGCTTCTTATTCCCCCCACATCAGGTATTTATACAGATTGGAAAGATCCCACCAAACCTTCTCTTCTCCAGCCTAAACAGTCCTAGCTCTCTCAGGCTCTCTTTGTATGACAGATGCTTCAATCCATTAATCATATTTGCAGGACTTCAGACTTCTTTGAAAGTCTAAAAAGAATATTTCAAAATCCTGGCAGTGGTTTCTGTCCCTGCGATGGAACAGCAACTTTTATTGCCCATATAATTGCACAGGGAGTGCACATGCACACAAACTGGCTTATATGGTGCATTTCCCCCCCCCGCTTTATCCCATTATTAGTGCTTATGGTCATTTTATTTGCTTTCAGTTTTGTTCTGAGTTATGAGCTCTGCCCACCCAGGACGTTAGATATCCCCTTCAGTTTCTTGATGATGAGAGTGCCTGACCCCTGTTGGCTTCCCAGCAGGGTGGAAAAGTGTAGAGTGGCACTTAATTCACTACGCAAGGCATGCTCCATCAGGCACTTGGGCCCGTTGTTCATTTCTATCTCAGTATTTCTGTGAAACGTGCTCATTGAAAGCGGTGCTGGAAGCAGGTGCCACGCTGCTGTCACCACTGCCTGCAGAACACAATGGTGGGTACTCACTAAGCCTTGCAAAGTCTGGTTCCCTCAGTCTTCAGAAGCACCCATTTAACTTTATTCCTCTTTTAGTACCCGTCTGGAGGAAGATTCAACCAGATACTCTTCTTTTTGTGTATGTGTATGCATACGTGTGCATCTGTATGTGTAAAAATCCATGTGGATGCATGAAAAAGAATACTGGAGAGATCCCTCTGACAAATCCAACCTGTATGACAGCTTCATAGATGGTAGGACAATTTTTGTGACAGGGTGGCAGATTGATTTGAGTAACTGATTTTAGTTCCTTATCTCCAACATGCATTTTGCTTTCGTTCTGCACACAAAAAGAGTGACTTTTGGGTACACATGGACTGGTGTACACTCTGTTTTTGCACTTTCTAGAAGGCTAGGGACTGTCAGCCATCATGGTTGCTCTCTGAAGTCTGATAGCAAGAGACAGATAGCTGGCAAGTTGTGGAAAGTGATTCGAGGAAGGTGAGATAGTTGGACTTCAAATAGGCTGTGCTTGGCATAGTTCTCCAAAGCAAGACAGATTTTGCAGAATTTGTTCGACATAATTCAGTGCTAAACTGTGTGACAGTGGTTCTGGCTCTAGGATGTTTTTTATCCATTGCATCCTGTCTTCAGATTCCCATGATCGTCTGCCCGGGTGCAGCCTGCTTTCGCTGTGCACCCAGCTGCCTTGACAACCGCTTTGCACTACAGTCATCGAGCAGAGGGTTCCGAATTTCTGGTTCATTTAATAGGATCATAACCAATGCGGCTGCAACCCATTACAGCATTACATTCTCCTTGCAGCTTTTTCTGGGTCTGCTGCCAAACAGGTTTGCATCTAGTGCATGTGTGTTGCAGATCTGTGGTACAGTAATAACGACTGTGTCCTGAGCAGCCACACAGTCTTCAAAACTAGCAAGTCCCTTTCGTAACTGAAAATATTGTTATGCAGAACAGACTATTTCAAATCAGCAAATCGTCTCTTGCTCAAACATGCACGGTGCGTTCTTTGGCTAAAGTAGGACAAGTGAAATGTGCAGCATGTGCATAGTTGTACATGTTTTAGTTTTTCTCAATGATCCCTATTTATTGGCCATTTGCACAGCAACTAAGGGGAATGTGATCAGATCCTCTGAGGCACACATGAAACTCCTGATGAACTGGCGAGTCTCTCTGTCAATACAAGAAGATGCTAAATAGCAGGACTTTGCATGAATTGTTATGTGCATACAGAGTTCACTTCTTTTCCATGTGAAGTCAGTGCACTAATTATTTTGACAATTATTTACAGGACCTTCAAGATGAAATGTGCTAATTAAAATAGACAAACAGAAAGATACACATTCAGGTCCATGTCTAATGGCCGTCTTGAAAAGGTACTTGACATCTATCTAGATCTATTTGTGATCCTTGTTGTATTACGGGCTGCCTTTTTACAGGGTAACTTTTTAATTTCCCTCTAATACTGTACAATCTTCTCATACAGTCAAAAATATTTATTTTTATTTCATTTCCCTTTTATGTTCGTTCCTCTTAAAGCAGGATCAACCTCATAGTAAAGGACAGAAGAACAAAGTAATGTCACTCAGAACAAGTACCTTCTGGTTTCATTCAGAATAAAATCAAACTAGATCCCATTCATTAAACCCAGCAAACAAAAAGCTGTTAAGAAATATCACCAACATCAAATCCAAATGGCCAAAGCTAACTGTTTCATTCCACATGGAAAAAAGAACTTACCAATTGGCTTTTTTACCCTTTCAAACAGGGCAGATTTTGTCACCTCTTATCATTTTTTTTGATATGTTTTCTGAGTTTCTAATAGTTATTCAACAGCAAGTGATTTTTTAAAAAGTAAAATAATTGTCACTATCAGTAGGTTTAAATAAATATGTAACACAAGTGGAGGTCGAATTTGAGGGCTTCCTGAGCAGCTACGTACATCCAAAGTACAGACTGAGAAATGTGGGATTTTGCCTACCTTGTCTTCTGCTGGCAAGTGAATTCAAGACAACAGAAAGCTGTCTGGCAAGTTCTTGGGACATGTGTTTTGATGCAGGTGACAGAAGGCAACTTGGGAAAGAACGACCATGAAGAGCGAGAATGTGATTTTTGGGAAAGGAATAAGAGAAAACAGCAAAATGACAGCAGTTGGCTTCAGGAAGGACAACTGTAACCAACTTGGAGATTTATATGGAAAGAAGCCTAATGACAGTTGTTGCCAGCTCCTTAAAGAAACTTGACCTCTTGAATTGAGTGAGGCTTTTGGTGCTGCCGCCCACAACAGGCTCACAGTAAGCAGGGAAAACAAGAGTAGGCACAGCTATGCTTAAGAGGTTAAGCATAGCTGTCAAACCCCAGGGACCATGTGCAGTTCTGCGAGGGCCTGTGCTTGCTCTGGTATTAATCGGTCCTTTTATTAATATTGTGGATGATGGAAGAGAAAGAGTGTTTATTAAATGTCCTGCTGACGCTATGCATGGAGGTGCCATAAGCACGTCAGAGGGCAGAACGAGAGCTCAGTCTTATCTTGAGGGATTGAAGAAAGAGTCTGGAAAATAGTAGCCAATTCAGTGAGGACAAAATTCTGTGCCTGGGGGAATGATAAGTGCCACAAAGAAAGGGGAGGGATAAATGTCCAGGCAGTGCAATTTAAGGGAGGGATCGGCATCAGTCTTGGTCAGAGACTGTATGTAGAGCTGACATTGTATGCATTGCAGAAAGGGCAAACATCCGGCTGAGATGTGGGGAATGTTGTCTGTAAGGAACATGTGGTAATAATTCTGCTCTACAGCTGAAGCCCTGAATTCAGTTTTGGGCTCTGTAATCTGAGAACAATGCGGAGGACAGCGGTGGTCAGAGGTTTCAAAAACACGAGCTGTGCATAAGGGTTGAAGAATTATTGTTTATTTGGTCTGGAGAAAAAAAGAGAGGGAGACATAATGGTTCTTAAATATGTTAAATGACAATTTGAGTGAAAAAGGATAAATCTTGCATATGTTCATGTGATCAGAATAAGGAATAACAGGCTTAAGTGATGGCAGAGGACATTTAAGTTAAACACTAAGTAAAACTTTCTAGCAGTGGGTTTTTTTTGCACTGGCACAACTGTCACAGGAGGCCATGGAACCTCTGTCACCAGGGGCTTTTTTAAAAAATAAGTTAGACAAGCACTTGTCAGGGCTGACGGATATGTTTGGTGAGTGGCGGGTGTGCCTCTGGTCGAGGGAGAGACAAGATGGCCTCCTGAGGTCCCTCCAGCCTGAAGTCTGTGATATAAATTCAGTAGCAAAGCTAGAATGGCGATTAAATAACCTCTTGAAACAGACTTGATAGATGAGGCTTTTCGCTTATAAGTACTCAGCATGCTGTGTTTCAGGCTCTGCATCTTATTCAAACGCATCTATAGTTTAATATCCTCTTTTGTCTGTCTTAATATCGGAATCTTTTGTAGAAGTGAACATCACTATTGAGTTAGACTGTTTCCTGAATATGAAACTTTTCCCAATACAAGCTCAACATGAAATAGAAAGACAGGTTTTAAAATTACTTTTCTCGCTCTGCAAAGGAATTGGAACACATCATTCCTGACATTTCTTTTTAGAGTTACCTTGGGACTCTCCAGTCCTCACCTATCTTATCTTGTACAAGGTTGTCTTCTGTAATATTAGTCTGCCTAAGAGTAAATTAAATGCAAAATGCATCAGGCAATTTGGACAGCTATATATATTAAAACAAACAAACAAACAAACAAAAAACCAAAACAAAACCCAAAACCAAACAACATGCAAACAAACAAACAAAAATAACTAAAAAAGCAGAAACAAAACCCAACAACAACAAAAACCTAAACTAAAACAAGAAAGAAAACGTTGTTTAAAAATAATATAAGTAAAGCTGAGAAGTTCATTATTTTCTTTTCTTCTAGAGCATGATTTCAGTCAAGGTACAAATTTGCCCTACCAGTTGCTGGATGTTTTGGTTGAGTTTGGGGCAGCCGGGGTGCTGACTAGTGCCCTGAAAATGCAACCCAGAGTAGTGCAGGAGGAAGGAGAGGATGGTTTGCAGGCAGATGCCTGTGCTTGCGATGAGAGAGAGCAAGCAGAGAAGTAAATCTCTTAAAAGAGAGTGAGTTAAGGGCTTCAAGGAGATGACAGATTCACTGCTTATCACTTGAGGAATCTACAGTAAAAGCAGTGGAACTTTTTCTTTTACAGCAGCAACAAGGTACTGTGAAGGGTGGTGCCTTTCCCCGGCAGCTTGCTGAAACATGGAAAGGCGGATCTGGTCGAGTGTTTGCAGTTACCTTCATCTAGTTTTGACTCTCTTGTGTAAATTCAGTCAGCTCAGGAAGAGGGACACAGTCTGCATTTGGGGCTTTATTTTGCATTCCCCCACCGAGGTTTCTGGTCATCAGTTTACAGTTTCTCTAGTAGTGCAGCTTTTGCATCACTAAAAGGGATGCAGAAGGCTGAAAAGAAAAATGTAGTCTAAAGGCCAATATGTCTTTACTTGCATCCTAATTCTGAATGGGGACTACTAGTGTTAGCCTCTGCAGAGCGCCCTAGATTTGTTACTACCTTCTCTCTATGAAAGAAAAGCCCCTATTTCAGGTGGACTTGGAAGTAGAAATTGGCTCAATGACAAAAACAAAAGAAAAAAAGGAAAATTTATACGTACACCATAGTGATCCTAAATGCGCACAGATGTCTCTGAGTGATTTTTAAAAGGGTTTCTTAGGAAGTGTGTCTTAAGCATAATTGTAGGAAAGCAATTAAAAGGGTAGAAACGTACTGGCAATATGGAAATTAATTAACTGTGTTTTTAAAATAACAATAGAAGTAAATTATACTTTCATAAGTTCATATGAACTCAATGTTGTAGCACCCAAAATAAATGTTACAAGCAGTGTAAATGGTTGAGCTAAATGTGAGGGCCACCTGCTTGGGAGTGAATTAGAGAGAACTTATGCAAACTCATTATGGCATATCTTACAGTTATCATGATTAAGAGCAGCCCTGAGGAGAAGGACTTGGGGGTGTTGGTTGACAAGAAGCTCAACATGACCCAGCAAAGTGTGCTCGCAGCCCAGAAAGCCAACCCTGCCCTGGGCTGCATCGAGAGCAGTGTGGCCAGCAGGTCGAGGGAGGGGATTCTCCCCTTCAACTCTGCTCTCGTGAGACCCCCCCTGCAGTGCTGTGTCCAGCTCTGGGGCCCCCAACATCAGAAGGACACGGATCTGCTTGAGCAGGTCCAGAGGAGGCCATGAAGATGATCAGGAGCTGGAGCAGCTCCCCTGTGAGGCCAGGCTGAGAGAGCTGGGGGGGTTCAGCCTGGAGAAGAGGCGGCTCCGGGGAGACCTTAGAGCGGCCTCCCAGTGCTTAAAGGGGGGGCAGGAAAGGTGGGGAGGGACTCTGTCAGAGGTTGTGGGGATAGGATGAGGGGTAATGATTTTAAACTGAAAGAGGGCAGATTTAGATTAGCTATAAGGAAGAAATTCTTCCCTGTGAGGGTGGTGAGGCTCTGGCCCAGGGTGCCCAGAGCAGCTGTGGCTGCCCCCTCCCTGGAAGGGTTCAAGGTCAGGTTGGACGGGGCTGGGAGCACCCTGGGCTGGGGGAAGGGGGCCCTGCCCATGGCAGGGGGGTTGGAGCTAAATGGTCTGTAAGGTCCCTTCCAACCCAAACCATTCTGATTCTATGAAGATATTTTCAGGTGGATATTCTAGTATTATATTGAAATAAAATACGTTGTGTGAAGATAACAGAGAGCACATTACCAGGTTTTTCTCTGACAAGGTGCGGAATTTAACTTTTATTTACAGTAGTAAAAAGCAAAGAAAAAGTAAAGTTATGATGATGGAGCTCTTTGCTACTGAAAGGACTGATCGTTCTCTTGGCCAACGATGATCAGGTAAGATTTTAAAAG
The DNA here is from genome assembly GCF_018691265.1 of Tyto alba. Taxonomy (NCBI): domain Eukaryota; kingdom Metazoa; phylum Chordata; class Aves; order Strigiformes; family Tytonidae; genus Tyto; species Tyto alba. The sequence goes on from NW_024881297.1 coordinate 10,292,611, forward strand.
CACTTCTGGGGTAGCGGATTTGTTGGTGCTTCCTATCCCTTTCTTGCAATGTCTCAACTCACTCAGTGAAAAAAATAAACCGGTTTCCACCTGGGCCATACTGCCTTACTTCATCTACAGTCATGAAACCAAACTGACCTTCTTTACTTTGTAACTGTGACTGAGGAACTCCTGGAGCCTGTGCAGTGAGCTACAGGGAGCTTCCATGAGTACTTCTTTTTGGCCAGTAAATTCACAGTTCAGGGCAATACTTTGCGTAGATCAGGAATTTTACATTGTTCTATTCTTTCTTATTGTGTAAAGATTGAAGTTACCACCAAGGCAATCCTGTTTATGCTTTATGCTAAAGCGGTACAGTGGATAATACAAGTTGGGGGGGGAATAGAGGATGTTGGCCAGTGTCATCCTCAACTTGATGTCATAGTGTATGTGTTGTAAAAATAATTTACAAGAAATAACTGCAACATTATTGTAACTTCCGGGTTCCTTTAAAATGTGCAGCTCCAGCCACCTTGCACAGAATTTACATAGACTGATTTAAGTTTTGAACTGAGGCTTTTCTCTTGTTTTTTTCTTCTGTTTTGAGCTTACGACAGACAATAAAAGCAAATCTCAAAGCGTTATAATGCAGATGAAAGTTATCATAAGCCTTACTGTTTACTCAGAAGTCTTCTGTTGTACAAGTGAAGTTGAAATAGGTGTTAGTTTTGACACAAAGGTAGACGTTGGGGAGTGGCCTTGTGTTTCCAGGTGTGTCCCTGCCTTGTCTTTGCCCTGACTCAGGTTTTGGTTTTGTCACCCCGGTTCTGACTGTCCATTTTTGAGCAACGGGCTCAGTATTAGTGGTGAAACAGACCTCACTGTTTTCCCATATTCCTCTATGGTGGCATCTTTAAAGTTCACCTCTTACTTGTTTTTATTCTTTTCACAAATCCTGACATCTTTATTACTTCTCAGTGACCTTTTCAAGTGTTGTTGCCTATCATTGTGCATTTGGGATACTTCCGTCTACAATATTAATGTTTCTTTTTGTGGGTCATGCAAACTCTTTATTGAAATATTTCCAACTTTGATGGTTGAAGTTTTTAGAAAAATCAGCTTAAGCACCATGCTACTGATACATAGATTCACTTGTGTTCTATTTTCTTCCATATCAAGGATTTTAAATTCTCACAACATTACTGCTTTTTACCATACTCCATAGTAATGTTAAATGTTTGCAAAAGCATTTGAGAAAATATAAGAGCATTAGTTGGTAACATTTTTATTTAACAAGGAGACTTTCTCTGCTTCCTCTGTGCAGTTTTTCTGTAATTTAGACTGTCTGATTATGTGCAGCCTTTCAGGACTTACAAAGCAAAAAGTACGTCCCCCTCACAGGTGGATCTAGGGTTCTTTTATTTGAGCAATAATTTTGTGTTAATTTTTACTTTTTATTATTAGACCATTGTGAAATCTCTCCAAATACTTTCTCTTACCTGCCTCATGTTGTGACTGAGAGCATGGCTACGCTTCCAACATGCTCGCTTGGGCCCAGGGCTCTGCTGCCAGCGCTCCGCGGCTCCCAGGTCACCTCCAGCCAGCCCCCAGCACACCCGGGGGGCTTGCGTTGGGCTGAACAGATGCCCCAGAATTGGTATTAGAGGGGACAGCACTGACTGCTTTTCATAGCTACAAAAAGGCATTAAAAACCCCCGTAACACCACAAAGGGGTCAGGCAAACCACCTTGCAATTCTTTCTGAAGCTTGAGTTTAAAAAAAAAAAAAAAAAAAGTTTTCTTCTTTTTATTTTTGTGAGGAATATAGAAAATATTTATGCCAGAAAGGCAGTTGCCTATCCCTGGCTAATAGTGGATGAGTCTGCTCACAGGAAAAGACACATCCTAAAATAAGACCAGACAGGTTGCTGTGATGCTGGCGGTAACAAATGAAAACTGCAGGACGACTCAGGATCACAGATACCTTAGATAAGTTGCAAGACACATCCTACTCTGGAACTACAGTATCCAGAAGGATTCCACCGTTTATTTTAACTGACTTACTAGAAATAAGAACTCTGGTGCTACAAGTAAAACCTTTGTGAAAGTAAGTTGGGAAAAGAGTAAGATATATAGTATTTAGAGCGCTGCAATTTGATACAGTCAGTATATTTTTGAGCTTGCGAGCCTTTCGCAGGCTTTTGGCGAACAAGCTTGCAGCAGAGCCTTAACTACGTATTTCACAAAAGGAGTTCTCAATTTTTAAAAACAGTGTGCTTGCCAGAGGTGATAGATGAACTTGTAAATGGAAGGCTCCAAAACAAGAAAATGCATCTTTCATGATGGGGACGCTGCAGAAAGTAGGAAGACATGATAATAACATAGATGAATGCAGACAGAAGACGTAAAGAAAATTTCTTGGACCAGATAAATATTTTTAAGTCAGTGTTTGCATTGTTGCCTGATCTGAATACCTTGTTTCTGAATAAATCATTCCTTGAACTTTTTGTCTTTTAGACATAACAAAATAGAAATAACCTTGCAAATGGAACAAGGTTTTGTGGCATTCATATAGAACTATATGCAGTATATTTACCTCCTGGGAAAACGTGGGCTATTCAAAAGATCGCAAAGTCCAGGCCAGCAGCAATCCACTTCAGGCTGGTTGTAAGGAAACGTGATCTGATGACTGCTTAATGTCCTAAATCTCTCAGAGCAAAGTGAGGTGCCTTGCTGTGGGACATCTGCATTGCTGGTAGTGTTCATCCTCCCGCCATGAGCTCAGAGAAACCAGGTTACCAACTACCTTTTCCCAACTCACCTCCTTTTCTGAGTTTGGCCATCTCTCCCTCTTAGCTCTCAGCCTCACCATGGGTGGCTATTCTGTCACCAGATCCTCTAGACAGCTAACTTGTTTTCTTCATTGAATTTGGCTTGCAAGCAAGACTGACTGAAAATAGTCTAACCACGACTATTTTTCTTCCTTCACAGGATTTCTGTTCACTTCATTTTCAAAATTATTTACCTGATTTTTTTTGACCATCTGTGTGGTGTCAAACTGTCTGAATAACCCAAAGTATAAATATGACATACACTTCCAGAAGAATGGAGAGATAATAAACTTTGACCTTCCTTGTTAAGACTCATCAGCACCTCTCACTTCCACCTCTTTAAGGAATACTTATTGCAAAGGAAAATCTATTTAATTTATATCTGTAGGATTCCATGTGACCATAAGGATCTGCCCTTGTGGATTTTGTTGCTTCCAAGGTCTGTGGAGGTGTGAAGATGAAATGGAGAAGCAGCTGTTTAAATGAGTTTATAGGACATGAGAGCAAACAGTAAACCAGCAAAGGTTATAAATATAAATTTATCTTCTTTGAATGACACTTCATACTTTTTGTTTGGGTTTTTTTTAGCTTTGTCTTTTTCAGTTCAATAGTGGTTTAATTCCTTCAGTTATTAGTATAAAGATATAAAGGTAGGTATGGTACTGAACAACAGATAAAACATAACGTAGTATAGACCCCTGTGAAGCGGTAATGGAAAAATATGTAAGCTAAGTAAAAGAAAACAAGTAATCAAAGTACCACGTTATCAGTCCAAAGCCAGTCCCTGCGGAACTTTTTTGTGGGTGACAGCTCCTAGCAGTCCCAGGGCTGATTTGGTGGCTCCAGACAGTTATTTATGTATTCAGGTCACACTTTGTTCTCTTCTTCAGTTACCCCGCTTCAACCAGATATGGTATCCTCTCTCAGCATTTCTTGACAAAAGGCAAGGTAAAGCCTCATCGGAGGGGGTTGTTAATACACTCTCCATATTGATATGGCCAGTTTTGAGGATAAGAGAAAGAAAATTTATCACTAAATGTGAAAAATAAAAATGCATACATGTAGAGAATTATGCCCAACCATTTAGGAAAGGGGTAAATAGTAACTCTCTCAAGCTGCTGGGCTTTGTTTGCCAGAAATTAATCTCTTTGGAGGGGCAAGAGGAGGGACAGAACAATATTTCTGCAGTCGATGTCCACCTTATCCTTGCCTCAGGGAAAATACAGATGGTGACAGTCCCGGCATTTCTAACCCCATCTTTGACGATCAGCTTTACACGGCTACTCGTTACGAAGCTGACTTGGGATTAGGAGGGAAGTGATACCAGGTGACACAGAAGGGCAGGAAAGCTGTCCATGAAGATGTATTTCACTCCATTGAGAATTAAGTTTTACCTTTACATAAAAGTTTTAGCTCTCAAGACTTCTATGCAAAATGATTTCAAATAATTTGATTACTAGCCTGCAATATACTGAGTCTTAATCTTTCTATTACTTTTTAATGATGTACTAGAGAACTTGGAGGCCTTCCATTTGACTAAGCATTTTTTTGTTTTAAACTCCAAAACCCATACAGAACTGCAGTCTATCACTGACTTTATAATTTCAATATAATTTTATCATGTATGCTTTTCTAACAAAAGAATTTTGGAATTTGCCGTAGAGTATTCCTTTAAAGCAGAATATCTTGGTATCAAGTCCTCTTTTTTTTTTTTTTCCTCCATTTTTGTATAGGGATGTCATGGTGAAAGATGGCTTTCTGTAGGACATCTCTCACAATGGTGATTTTTTATTTAGCATTAGTTGGTCTCAGTCCATCTTCTTCCTGGCCACTGTGTAAAGTATTCTTAAACAGTAACGATGCTGACCGTCTTGGTGGAGTGCTTTGGGATGCACAGAGAATGCTGTGTACAAATCAGTATTATGGTCTCAGAGTCACTGGACTTGCCCCTCCTGTTGGGAAACAATATTCCCCGGCATTAGAGACAGAGCCCAAGGATTCAATAGGGATGTTGACTCACCTGATCCTCCAGGTCACTGATGAGGTCAGTTACTGGGTATGTTCTGGGAAGATTTCTGGACCACTGTATGGACAGAGAGCTCCAGTTCCCAGGCTGCAGACAAAGCTGCCCAGAGGGTAAGGTGGGTAGAAGTAGGTGGTTTCCCTTGCAGCTGAGAAACCTTCCAGGAAGTGCTGAGGCTCCTGTTGCGCCAGAGACCAACTCTGGTTTGCCATGAACAAGCTGAGAAGCTTGCTGAATAAAAAAGCACATTGCTACAGAGAGTGAAGAAAGAAACACTTTAGTTAGGACTCCAGGAATAAATCTTTAAGGTAAACAGAAGTACTTTCAAAACACCTACAATATCCTCTTTTGCATTAATGAAAATTATGCGGCTGCTTTGCAAGGGACTGGCTTTCACCAGATCGAGATAATCAGAAAGCTGGTATTTTTCCAGCTTCCCATGAGCTTCCCAGAACGGATAGCTATAAATCCACATAGGAAAGAGGATATTATATTTCTTCTTAAGAGATAAAAGAGGGCTGATGACTAATGCTGTAGTGAATTGTTAAGAGACTTATTTACTTAATTGAACCTGCATGTTTGGTATATGTCCCAATTAATTCATTTTTGTTGTGACCATATTGAAGCAACCTATACCCTTGTGACCTTCTCTTATAATTATTACCATATTCCTCTTTTGATTATGTACTCAAAAAGCTCTGCTAAAATATCTGTAGATTAGTCCAGAGTCATATTTTTCCATTGTTTTGAACTCAGGGATAGTAACAAAAAGAAAAATTCTTCATTGAAGTTCTTGGAGGTTATGGGTGACTTACAGACCTTAGGGGAGGGAGGAGGGTATTCCTTTTTAATTTCACAAAATGGCTATTTTGAATAGCAGAACTTGTTCTTTAAGTAGAAATTGTTTTAAGAAAATCAAGTTGTTGGATGATAGCACTCAGAGGTACTTCATCATTCCCCTGGTGTGCTGAATATTGTACATATTACAGGGTCACAGGAGAAAGCCACAGCAGCTGGAAAGGGGCTGGCAAGTATGACCATCCCTAAACTTGCTGAGATTGCTGTGTGGAATCTCTGCCCCAAATGAGGCATTGTTTTTATTATTGCATAAATTAACTACAGTATTTGACAGCTCTTTGTCTAAACCTCAGTGGAGCTGTCTGGATAACTACCTGTGAAGGAGAGACTCAGACATGGCAGATTTGCAGGGGTAGGTGATTCTGTCGGTGAGGGCTTTGCCTGTGCAGGGGCGGGGGTGCTTACTCCTCAGTGCTTCATCAGATGAAGAATGTGCTGGTTTGTGCCGGCCTCCACAATAGTAATTTACACTCAGGAAGGTGGTTTTGTACTCCCATCCTCAGCTCCTCTCCTCCCGCTTACCTGAAAATCCCAGCCAAATGGCTTTCCTCCATCAGGGCACACACACAGGCACCGGTAGAGCTAGTTCCAGGCAGCAATCCCAGTGGTGTTGGTTTAGGGAAAAGTGCTCTGCATGTTGCATCTTTCATTCCAGTGGAAACAGAAGGTCTTTTACCAGATGTAAGCCTTAAACCAAGCCCCCTCACCACTGGCTGTTGCGTTTGGAAAGCTGCTGAGTACCCCCATGCAGTTTTGTACACCTCTTGCAACAGCAGTCCCACCTCCTCAGGCAACAGGACCCTTGCAGAGAATATTTCCGTACGCACGGCTTGCTGATACCGTTTCTCTTACTGAGCTAAGTGGTATCACTGCTCCCTTCTGTACGGATCAAACCTGGCCATGTGTACCTTTTTTTCTCTTCCCCATTCCCAGTCCTTTTCTCTCTACTTCTTTACAGAGTGCCTTCATGTCTGTGTTTTATGCTGTGCGGTTTCTTTTTTTTTTTTTTTTTTTTTGTATGGCAGAATCTCTCTGTTCCTGAAGCAATTAAAAAACACTTATTTAAAGTTAATGGCTCGCTCTGGGTCTCACTTTTTCAGTGGATGGCCCTTGGAGCTGGTGGGGATTTTGATGCCTGAGGACAGCAGGTGCTGGGTAAAGGTTTCCCTGGATGCCACCCACTCATTGGCCTGTTGTGTCCCCTTGGTTAAATGTTTGTCTGAGCAATCTGCTGTTCTCCTTCAATGTAAGACTGCTCATGTAGCAAAAATTCCTGCATCAGTAGAGGAAAAAAAGGTTTGGAAATCTTCCTTCAGCCATGAATGTGTACATCCAGTGTAAAATAGACCACCATCTCAGACCAGGCCTTCTTCATGTGCCAGGCAAAGGTGGGTGATTGAAAAAACCAAAGGAGTGGTCTCTCCACAAAAACAGAATTAGAGGTTAATGCTTTGCCCTGCTCCCTCTTGACTTTCTCTCTTTACGTAATCTGGTTTAACTCTTTGAATATGCCTATGTCTAGAACACTTTGACTAAGTTTTCTGCTTTAGAGTACGTATGGAAGACGTTGTATGAAAGATTAATTTCCTTTCCGTCATTGGGAGCTTCCTTATTACGTGAACTCATGTGCCAGATCACACAGCATGCAGCCGAGGCCTTGCATTTTATATGACATCTACAGGACTCTACTGAATGAAATCTGCAAGTCTTCAGAGTTCTTAACATATGACTGTCTGTTCATGTGGTTTTTGGCATAGAAACAGAGAAGCTGGGGCTGGAGGTGGGAAATGGATTGCCATCTTGGAAATTTAACGACCAGCTCTTTCCCTGTGACGTGTGTGGAAAAGTGTTTGGTCGACAGCAGACTCTGTCCCGGCATCTCTCGCTGCACACAGGTAAGCCGATGCCTTGTGGTTGGTTGCTACAGCACTGAGGAAATCTGAGTGTTCGTCAGGGTTTGTTTAAGTGGAGGGGGGAGGAAGGTCAGCAGAAGAGTGTGTGAGCCGTCCTCAGCTCTTTGCTCTTAAGGCACAGCCAAGCGCATAAACAGGACAGAACGTCAGTGGGGTTTGTGGAGTTAACTAACACAGTAATTCTTTGCAGCCTACTTGTAATTTATCTTTGCAAAATGTGTAAATTCAAGTTTGTCCAGGTTCCAGTAGACCAAGCTGTAGATACCAACTGGTTAACCAATCCTGTTAATGGAGTGCTGAAGAGAAGGCACAGCCTTTCTTACATTCACCCAATGAGTTTTTTAAATATCAGCGAACAACGAAGGATTTGGCCTTGGTGTTTCAGATCTGGTGAAACCAAAAGGTTTTAGTATCTGTCATTCCCCCTTGCTCTCATCATCCAGTTCTTCTGAGAGGAACGGGCTGTTCGACCCCATACCAACTTGCTTAAAGTGAATCAGCTTCAAGTCAGCTGAGACCATAACAGTGTTTATATGGAAGATGCACCTTGTCAGCCTGCTGCGGTGCACTGTACAAAACAAGACTTGAAAGCAAGAATTTCTGATGCAGTGCTGAAAAATATGTTGATATAATGCCAGTGTGTGTTGTACCTTCTAGCAGAGCCATGCTGAAAGGGCTCATGTGCTCTGTTCCATGGCGTCGTGGGGTTTTCTTCGTCCTAAGCTGCTCGATTGAATGCCTTTCCCCTAACACTTGGAGCATTATATTTCAAATTTAGAGCAGCAGCTCCTCAGAGGGAAATGTTGTAAAAGCTGATGTAATGTTTGGTTATTTCAATCAACTCTTCGCAAAATAAAGCCTGGCACGTACAAAAAAATGTGCTGCCAGGATTTAGAAAAGCTTGATTTAAAATAAAATAATTTTTACTTTAAGTCGTGAAGCATCCGAAACTCATGATGAATTTGTTTAATTTCTACAGCTGTTCTTTGAGGTTTTTTTGTTAGTTTGTGTTTGGAACTGGCCTAATGACACAACGTTTTCTGTCCTCCCCATCCTCAGATTTTAATACAAAATCATCAACCACCAACTCTCTGCAAGTGATCGCATGGGCAACCTCAAGAATAACTGGACCCAAAAATCAAATAAAAGATGCTAGGTAGAGGAAGCAGTTGTAGATTATTGACCTGTTTCTCTGCTGCCTCTGCTGCAGCTCTCAGAGCAGCAGTTGCCCCGGTTTTCCAGTTTATAAAGTTTTATATTATCTGACTACAAATGGTAGAGCAAGTTAAAAAAGCTAGCCCTACACTACCTCCAAATTAGGGGTTTTTTTCTGAGGAATTGCTGCGAAGTCCTATATGTTTCCAGAAAGTTGAGCTTCCAGAGTACCTCATTCTGAAAGCTGCTTGGAGAAACCCGAAGGAATGCATACTTGGTTATTGCCAGCTTTAAAAATAGCTTGCTTCCAAATGAAGTATACGTTGAAGGTTTTCTGGTTCCTTTTCAGAAGAGAGAAAATACAAATGCCACTTGTGCCCCTATGCTGCTAAGTGCCGTGCTAATCTGAACCAGCACCTGACCGTCCATTCTGTGAAGCTGGTGAGTACAGACACTGAGGACATTGTCAGCGCTGTCACTGCTGAAGGCAGCGATGGAAAGAAGCACCCTTATTACTACAGGTGAGGACCCCGACAAGGGCTGTGCACCAGGCGCTGGAATCTGAATGTCTTGTCTGTCTGCTAAGGACATGTTACAGGGCCACCCTTCTGGTGCTGCAGGGTGGAACTGCGATGGAAGGATTTGTCTTGCCCGTATCTGACTCAGGCGGAGCAGCAAAACCCAGCTGGCTGCCTCCTGCTGTTTGACTTGGCTGGCCATTGGGAAAGACTCTGGGGTTTGGGTTTTTTTGAAGGGCTTTGTGAGGCAGATGGGCTCTTAGAAGCCTCTTTAACTTTTTATGCAGTGTTCGTGTAAGTTTTGTGTTTGGAAACATCTCACAGTGTGCACGGATTCACGGCAGATCTAGAGCACTGTGCTTCCAGTTGCCTCTGACAGCTCCATTATTTTCAGCCAAACCTATGAAATCAAATAGTAAAGCATCATCAGAATTGTTACAGCGATATACACATTTCCTCCATTTGCTAGAGTTGTATACATTCAGTGGCCAACATGGGGAAAGAAAGAAAACCTTTAGGAGAATTTGCCTGAAAAGTTCAAAGGGATTGCCCAGATAAAATGGATATTTGGACATTCTCTTTGTCGTACGCACTGTTGCACACTCTGCAAACTGTGATATGTGCTCTAGTGGCCAAGCAGATTACCCAATCACTCTTACTTTTAGTCAGAGTGCCAAGAGCAGATTTAATTACAAAATCATAGAAGTAAGAAACAAATGAGACCTGCTGGATTAGATTATTTAGTCCGTCCCCCTGGGAAAGTGAAATAGTGCCCTAGAGCATACACCTTTCAAAATGTTTTTGGCTTGTTTTAAACGCTAATGGCCTAATCGAAGCAAGAGGAGGACTCTGCAAAGAAAGTTAAATTAAAGGGTCCTTTCCATTGCCTCTCAATATCACTCTGTTGATGCACTGGCTGTGAAATCTGTATCCCTGCTAATTATTTGCATAGCTGATGACTGCTGTTTTCCAGTCAAGCATAAGAAATGTTTGAACCCATTTTTACTTGCTTACACTGAAACTGCCAGGCAGTTTTGCACAAGATCCCAGTTTGGCACGGGAACCATTCCAGGGCTTGAAAATAACTCCTGGAGTGTGCAGCAAGCTCTCCGTTTGTCAGTGTATCAGCTGTACTAAACATCTTGGCAAAGCCGCAATGCCTCTCATTGCCCAAAGGAATCAGCTAGGTGATGCACAGCATCTGGAATCTGTAGTTTTTAATTAACTTTATGATTATTTAGAGTCATTATAGCATGTACAGGATTGTTGCATTGTGCCTGCCCTTAATCATGTTGGCATGGCCATCAGTTCAAAGGCAGTTCAGCAGACAAAAGAATTTTGCAGTGAACATTCAACAGCGAGCAAGAGAAGAAATCTGTGCAGTGAGTTTTTTCTTGCAAATTCAGGGAAAGGCAATATGCTTCTGGCTGTGGTTTGTTTCTTCATGTTTCTTGAATTCCCTTCTGCCTGCAGCTGTCACGTGTGTGGGTTTGAGACGGAGATGAACGTCCAGTTTGTCAGTCATATGTCCCTCCACGTGGATAAAGAGCAGTGGATGTTCTCCATTTGCTGCACAGCATGCGATTTTGTCACTATGGAGGAGGCAGATATGAAGGCTCATGTCAACAGCAAGCACACAGGTGATGATCCCGCTCTCCCAGCTGCAGTGATCTCTCTCTTCCTCGCTTTTTAGGTGCAACCTTCACACTTCCCATTAGCACTCTACTTTCACTGAAATGCTTGCTAATTAAGGCCTGAACTCTCAAAGTTGAAGTGAATTGGCCTCCAGCCAGGCAAATAATCTGGTAGTGCAGATCAATTTTCAAGTTTAGCAAAATAAGTGAAGGACTACTCAGCCCTCCTTCTCCCTATTCCCCTCATCCTGCAATCCCCTCCCCTGTCGAAGTCAGCATACTCTGTTTGTTTTTCTGACTGGTTTACTGTTTCATCAAAATCCTGGTTTGACTTCAGTGATGATAAGATGACTTTGAGTGCTAATTGTGCATACCTGGCTGTACGTTTGAAAGACGCCATACGTTGAGCTTCGCTCTTTGGTGTGTTTGCCTCCACAGTCTACCAGTTTGGAATTTCACGCTGATGTTTAGTTGACACTGTGATTCAGCAATACCATAAATGCAACTTTATATTAAATAACAGAACAAGTCGTGTGTTCTTTCCCTGCTTCTGTTCACTTAATAGCCAAAGATAAGAGCAATAGCAGTTTTCAAACAAGCTCCATATGCTTAGTCTAACTAATGAAGTCTGGCATAATTTAAGAAGAAAATTAGAATCCTTTTAATTAATTTCTCTTATAACACCAGGCAGAAGCATTTTGCTGCCACAAACTACCAACAGTTGCGTTGACAATACTGAACCTGAATTGCATCTAGCACAGTTTTTCCATTGCTAAGTTGCTTTTCCTGTCCTACCAGGAATAAAATTGGGAAAATAGGTGTGGGGGGGGAGGGGTTGGAGAAGGAGAAGGGAGAGAAGAATGCAGTTGTCTGTGCTCACAGATGCAGAAGTTAAACGTAACTACAGAAATACAAACTACTGGCTTTTATGCCAGTACAGCTCTCAGCGCTACTCCCTGCTGTCTGAGGTGTTTGCATCTAATTCCAGTTCATACACAGGAAGTCAAGGCAAAAGAGAAATGCCACCTGTAGCCATGGGAAGAGCTTGCAGCAGAGCTCAAAACTGAGCTGTGCTCTACCGCATCTTCTGGTCGTGGCCAAAAGGTTGGAGCCGCTGCTGGTCTTTTAAAGAAAGACAAAAACCCCCTTGTTCTTCCTTCACCCTGTCAAACTGAGCCATTTAGCTGGCGATTCAGCCAAATGCTTACACATATGGCAAATACAGAGAGTAAAAAATAGAATGGATTTTCTGGGTCACTTGACTCCAGTCCCTTATCCTGTGATGTTACCAAGTCATAAAAGGCCAGCTTGTAAGGATGTTGGCCTATGTCTTCAAACAAGTATAATTGTTTTAAACCGACTATTTCTATAGATAGGCAGCTGCAGATTTTCCTGCATTAAAGATTAGGGACCTTTTTGAAATTTCCAGCGTGTGTCTTACTGATAATCAGAATATACAGATATTGTTCTTGTGCCAGAACTGTGCTTTATCTGAAAGAGCCGTCCACTTCTTGCTCCCTCCACCTTCCTTCCCTTCTTCCACAGTGTTTATTCCCTTAGTATACCGATGGAGAGCAACCCTCTCCCCTCTAAATGTACATCGAGCCTTTCTTATATGAAGCAGAGTCTTCTCACTGTACCAATCCCTCACTGCAGATGTTCTTGTTAGAAGCCCTGCTCTTGACATATGCAACCACAGCTGTACATGGTGAAATGCAGTAAGTAGTGGTGGCAGTGTAAAACAGCAGCAGCTACTGGGAATAGCTCACACAGTAACATTCCGTGATCGTATTTACCTTCCTTGAAGGCTGCCCCACACTGATGGCTTATATTCATCCCATGTTCTGCTCCAATTCTTTTGTTTTCCTTGACTGTTTCCAACTTAAGCACTCCTCATTTGTAGCAAAAATTCTTGTTCCTGGCCCTTCAGGTCATGACCTTGTACTCTCTACTATTAAATTTCATGCCATTTCTATTACTGTGGTCCCCAAGGTCAGTGAATCTTTCTATATGATATCCCAGTCATCCTCCTTATTGACAGCTCAGGTCATCAGATTTCATTAGTGCATTCCTACATTTTTATCTTAGACTTAAAGGTGCCGCTCATCAGTTTAAAGCTCAGCACATAGGTAGTGGTGTTTGCAGAGGCCTTAACCAGGGGACTTTATCAGGTAGAGAATATGAAGTTTCAGTAAAGCCTCTTTTTAACACAGCTCTGATTAAACCAATATGTAGGTGGGAGGCAATAATTTGCCCAACCTTGTCTCATTACCTCATGGCAGTTCTCATATGAGAACTCTTGCTCTTGTTCATTTCTAGTGTGTGGTAGGGTTTGGGATTTGAACTGCAGGCATTTATTGCACACATAAGGAAACGCTGATGGGCTACAGCTTTAGATCCAGGTAAATAATGGGCGTTTTAAATTAATTATCTTCAATAAAGGGTCCTAATAAAAACAGATAAATCTTGAGACCACGCTGTTATCTCTTATAATCATTACTGAGAATGCTCCTCAGTACAGTGAGTGAGGTTATTCTCCTTTGTCCTTCCTCCCAGATTTATCCACTGGACACACATAAACAGAACGGTGGGAGAAGTTTAGCTTGGACCAGTAGGCACTTTGGGTTTCAGCACCACAAACCTACAGAAGCCTTGTTTCCCTTCTAAGTGACAAGTTTTGCGTTGTTCTTGAACTCTGAGATAATCAAAGTGTTTTCTTGGGATTTTTTCAGCCTGATAATGAGGTAGAGTTGCATGCTTCCCTCCCACTACCATCACAGACAGACTCAATTCTAGGATAAGCCGAGAGACGTGTTGTTGTAAACGCTAATAAAAGGGAGGGAGGTGCAACTATGATCTCTTAACAGATCAATTAATTTCAGACTTGTTTGTAAGCACGTTTAACTGTAAATATTTTTCCTGAAATTTAAAACAGGATCATTGAGATTCCATCTAATCTGCTGTACTAGTTATTGCTCTTTATTCCTGTTTTTTAGCTGAAGAGAGGAAAACACCCAGTGAATCTAACAGTCCATCTTCATCTTCGCTGTCAGCTCTGAGCGACTCTGCCAACAGCAAAGAAGATGCAGATATAACCCCAAAAAACAAGGGTTCAAACAACCTGCTAGTCATTTCTGTAGTGCCTGGTAGTCAGACCTCAGTGAACACTGAAGAGAAGTCGGAGAAAGGTAAAACACGGGTAAACAAATACAAACTGTCGCCTTCTATGCAGTCAGCCTGGCCGCAGTGTAAGGAATACATTTTCCTGTTGTATTTCTCAGGCTTTGAATGTGTTTTCTGTAACTTCGTCTGCAAAACAAAAAATATGTTTGAGCGCCATCTGCAAATCCACCTGATCACACGGATGTTCGAGTGTGATGTGTGCCACAAGTTCATGAAGACACCTGAACAATTACTGGAGCACAAGAAATGCCACACTGTCCCCACCGGTGGGCTCAAGTAAGGAAAGCAAGTACACCAACTTTTACTGTGTTAAGCACCTCTCATGCTGTGAGGATAGGACAAAAGGAAGTCAATTAGAAAGGGTTAGTTAAATGTCTGATAATCCAGATTTGGGGCTTCCTTTTATTTCCATGACCCAAGCCCAGTCCTTTAGTGTAGGCTTGCATCATCATAGCAGAGCGGTAACGGAGCAGCAGCTGTAGCATCCGCTGGTCCTAGAGCTGTAACAAACCATGGTCCTTTCCCTTTTCGGGTCAAACAGGAGACAGTACGTGCAGGGCCCTACAGAGAATCAGGCAGCACTACACACAGGTGTTGGCAGATGATGAGGGTTTTTTTTTTGAGGCAGCAAAGCAAAGGAGCGCACACAGCACGGGCTCTGTCCTGCACCCGGCTCAAAGAAACTAAACTCTGTACAGTCTCTGCAGCTAGGTGTGAAGTTGTAACCTTAAAGGTTATAATCTCTGTAGACTCTAATGCAAAGTCACTCCTCTCCAAGAATTAATAACTTTGATGCTTTCTGCTTTGGTTTGCATGCCCCAGAATGATCACTGTTGGATAAATTAACATGTAACGAGTAATAACACACTCTTCTAAGAAAAAAGCCCTTTGGCTTTGGCTGAGGTGGTGTCCTTTAAGGTCTGTCGGTGCAGAGCGGTGTTTCTAGAGAATGAGCGTGCCCTTCTGTTGAGGCTAGGCCCCTGGGGGAAGGAGTGACTGCTGGGGCCGTGCGCTTGCACTCTGTGGGTGGGCAACACGTCCTTACGCAAGCTGCACGTCCCTGGTCTCTGTTCCAGCTGCTGCAGGAAAAGAGGCTGGACCCACTTCGAGCCCAGCTCGGGTTCAGCACAGGACTCCCTGCTTCTGTGGCTTTTGCTCAGCAAACTAACGTTTCCAGTGCACTGTAGCTGCCGCGTGACGAGCGCGCCACGTTTAACGCTCCCACCAGTAGCTCTACCCGGGTTTGCACTGCAGTTTTTGAAAACTGGTTCTGTTTGCCAGGCAGCGTCTGGTCTCCAGCTCAGTAGTTCCATGAACGGGGGATCTGTGGTCACTTGAGATGTGATGACTGAATCTGGGACGAAGACCAGACTGAGAAACAAGTAGTGTGCCAGAACGACTGGATGTCTGTCTTGGACATACAGACCAGGTGTTTAATGCACTTTGGGTCTAGGCTGCACAGAATCTGTTCTATTTACCAAGGAAAAACCATGACCTATGACTCAGGCCTTCCTGACAGAATGGGCTTCTCAGTCTACAGAAATTATTCCTGCCCAGCTCGAGTAATAATTAGGTACCTTGAAAGATGCACCTAAGAAAAAGCTCTGATTTTTTTTTTTTTAAAGGCATCCGGAAGAGCCTGAAGAGATCTAAGTAAATTGTATTTTTCTGTCTCCTGCTTGCTGTGGGGGAAGAGAAAAAAACATGATTCCTCCAGCTCCAGGTCAAAATCTGAGATTCTGATCCAGAGAGCACCCAGCCCAGGAGAGGTATGTGTGCCCAGACAGCCGAGTCCTCTGTTGCAGTAGAGCTAATCACGTTAGCAGCCTCAATGCCAGGCTCCCTCTCTGGATCAGAGTACCCGACGGGCGTCAGGAAAGGTGTCCGGATGTTTTAGTATCCATTTGTCCTCCTGTGCTCAAGAGTCTCTCGATTAGCAGGCAGATTAATATTAAACCTGTATCTGCAACCAGTTGTAGCAAGGGAAGACACACAGGGTGAGAGAGGATCTCTGCTTGCACGTAATCTGACATGCTGAACAGTGAATGCAGATGGGCAGCAGGTGCAGACGTCTGTCTGACAGTTGCCAGGTGCCTTTGTTGTATCTTTTTATCTGGACCTGCTCTGTCAGCTCACCAGTTAGATGTGGAAGGGAGCGTGCCTTGTTTAGCAGAGCAGAGATCCCTGGCGGGTAGCTGTCCTCACTGGCTTCCTCCCAGCTACGTAAAGCAAACGTGGCGGGCGTGGTTTGGGTTTGTTGGTTGTCCGGGCTCGTTCAGCTCAGGCTTGCTCTCAAGATTCCCTCCTCCAGCCTTCTCGGACCTTCCTGGTCCAGGAACCAGGGGTGAGGCCCTTTGCCACGTCCACCCCGGTCCGGACGCTTGCTGCTGTGAGTAAGCGGAGCCCACATCCTGTTCCCACACAGGAACGATTCCTGCTGTGGCAGAGGCGGCTGTAGGCAAACACTGCCAAGCACACGCCCCCTCTGAGCATGGCCAGCTCATCTCCCAGAAATGGGAACCCCTACAAGTCAGCCTAACAGCCCGGCTTTCGGCCCCTCCTAGCAGCCTACCCAGCAAGCTTAGTGTTCAAGGTCACATAGAAGGAATTTCCTAAGCTTTTGGTGTACATGTGGTATTACAAGTTTATTCCATCTTTACTTAAACAGCTGCTTTCATACTCATCTGTAAACACTCACTTTAAACCACTTCTTAATGGAAAAAAATGGCCACAGTGACTTCGTGCAAACACTAGGAATGTCGTTACACAAAGTACCTGTGAATCAGTCACCCACCCTGCACTACCTGGCCTGCTTTCCAGAATCTTCCCCGCCAAGGTAAGCCAGCAGATTAAAGGGATGGTCCTTCAGCGTGGCTCAGGGTTTTCCTAGGAATGCCTGAGCTCTGCTGCCATTAAATGGGCAAACCTCCTCTGAGTAGAGACGCGCCAAGGTGAACCGAGTATTCGAAAGAGGCTTCACAGGGCAAACGAAGTGCCTTTTTCTCCTCTTTAGTAGGCCAGAGAGGGGTTGAGTGACAGGGTTAACCCAGGGATGCAGGGCTTCAAGCCGAGTGACGTCTCTTTTTCTCTGTCCCTGCCTTTCCCTCGCTGTGTTGCCAGGTGCCCATTCTGCATCTACTCCACTAACCGCCCCGCAGCGATGGAGTGCCACCTGAAGACTCACTACAAGATGGAATACAAGTGTCGGATCTGCCAGACAGTGAAAGCCAATCAGCTGGAGCTGGAGATGCACATCCGGGAACACCGCCTTGGCAACCATTACAAGTGCGACCAGTGTGGCTACCTGTCCAAGACCGCCAACAAGCTGATTGAACACGTCCGTGTCCACACCGGCGAGCGCCCTTTTCACTGTGACCAGTGCAGCTACAGCTGCAAACGCAAAGACAATCTCAACTTGCACAAGAAACTCAAGCACGCTCCACGCCAGACTTTCAGCTGCGACGAGTGCCTGTTCAAGACTACCCACCCTTTTGTCTTCAGCCGCCATGTGAAGAAGCACCAGAACGGGGACTGCTCCGAAGAGGAGAAGAAGGGCCAGTATTCCTCCTCCAAGGAAGCCAGTCCGCTCCTACCAGTGAACAGCTCCAGAAACCTCCTGTCACCCCTCTCGGTCATGTCTGCCTCCCAGGCTCTGCAAACAGTGGCTCTGTCAGCTGCACAGGGCAGCGGGGCGGAGCCCAACGTGGCAGTGAAAGCTTTGGCCATCAACGGCACTTCCCTGTGCTTTGATAAATACTGGAACTCAGAGTTTGCCCACCTTATTCCTTTAACAATGTTTTTCCCCAAAAACCACTACGATCTCACATTCCATCCACCCAGACCTCAGACGGCACCGGGAGGTGCCTCCTCACCTAAACACTCCTTCCTCGCCTACCTTGGACTAACAGAAAGGGCAGAAGCTGTCTGAGGGCAGTTATATTCTGTACCAAAAATACCCCGACAAACCCAGCAGGTATACGTTGCTGCAAAACATAGACCGAAGAGGTAACGAACACTTGTACTATATCATTAGTAAGGTTTAGACAATGGCTCTGTGTGTATACTTATTGCATTGACATGAAAGCTGCTTTATTAAATCTTCAAGAGGTGACCTACTGCATACTTCTACCTTCAGAGGCATGTTCCCAGTACTCTTATCTAAGAAACTATTTTGTCTTGTTAAGCTGAAAAAGAGTGTCCTTAATGGCAATCAGCACTTGTAAGATTACACATTGATGCATTTTTTTCTTTTTTGGGGGGCTTTGTGTGCGTGCAGGTGCGTGAAAGAGTCTGCCTGTAGCGTGCCATGACATTGCTTTTGCACATCCCTTGTATTGGCTTATTTAATTATGATTATTATTTCCCCCTTTTCACGCACTTGCTCCCTCTGTTCCATCTCCCCCTGAACTGTAGAGTTGTGGAAGGAATAACGCTTGGTTCCGGGTGGATTGGTGTAGTATTTCAGTGCTGTTTGCAGCTTCCTTGAGTTGTTTGATGCCCTGTACTCAGTTGTCAAGGTTTGAGGATTTGGGGTAGAACTGAGAAGGAAAAAGTTACTTTCAGCACTGCAGGATGAGATGATAACCAACCGTGAAAAGCGGGTGGATGTGTACAGGCACACGCACAGGCAGTGTGTGCAGTCTACACACCCACACAGCAGGCCCGCTTCTTAACAAACACCTGCACCCGGGCCCTAGCAGACATCTTTTGTTTTAAAAGGGCATATAAATATTATAGAGCTATATATATACTGTATTATTATGCAGTGGTTACCTTTTAGTTTGCAGGAACAACTTGTATAACTAGAATTCTATGGTGGGAAAAATCCAACAAGGGGATTAAAAAAAAGGGTATGGATAAATTCTGGGTATAAATACTCAGACTAAAAAAAAAAAGGCAGTTTTGCACAGTGCTTTAGTCTTGCACTAGTTTGTTTCTCACTTGCAAAAAAAAAAAAAAAGAAAAAAAAATAATCTGTGGGCTGAAGGTAAGAAGACTGTTTATTTGAAAAGGTACCAGTAACTTCTTTGAAATATAAAGTTATAAAAAGATGCTGTTTGAACCATATAGTTCTCTTTTATATCCTCAGTATTTCAATTGTACTTGCAAATTCTACAGTCCTATTGATACCCTCCATGTTATTAGTAATACTTTATTCCTTTTTGTTCACAGCAGATAGAGTGTACACTGCTAGGAAGCTAACTTTATACTTATTTAACGCTCCTACTTGTGGTCATTAAAATGACATGTTATACGTAGCACTTTATTGCAGGAAGAAGCAACTGCGGATTGGTTGTATAACCTTCGTTAATCTCAAAATGCCAAGAGTGATCTTAATGTAAGAGAAGCTAACCGACTGCTAATCGATTTGTGTTTCTTAGACAACTTAATATCCAGGAAGAAAGATCAAGATTAAAAGTACCCCGCATTAAAATTGGAAGTATAAAATACGAAACATTTCAAACTTATCATGTGACCCACAGGAACACTTTCTTACGGGATTGTTGTTTTCCATGGTGTCCCTTGGATTCGGATCTCGCTGTCTTTCACCAGGTATTAGAAATGTCTGACCTAGCTTCTGTCAGTCCCCTCTCCACCCCTTGGCCAAGCCACTGCCAGAGGTGCCCTGAGTCACAGCTAACATGCTTTCTACCCCCCCTCACACCATCCTGAATGAACTTCTTCTGCAGGTTGTTGTGGGACGGGGCCATCCGACAGGCCACTTGGAGCGAACCCCTTGTTGGTGACAGCACTAAAGCAACGCCCCAGTTCAGGAAGGCATTTCTGGTCCGCAAGGGCTCCGAGCTGTATGCACAGCTAGAACCATAACTCAGTCTTCATTAGTTCTTAAATGAAGCTTGTGTAGAAATACTTTTTACTTTTTTTTTTTTTTTTTTTTGGATGCAAAACTTGCATCATTTAACCTGTTTGCAAGATTCCTACATTTGTTTTGCACTGAGATGGCCAAACATTCTCCACTGTCATGACCAAACTCTCCCTGTTCAGGGAGGACACCCTAATCGGTGCACTCCTGTTAACGTACTGGAAGCTATTTACAAGGGGGAAATATCCAAAATAGTAGCAGGTTATAATTTGGAAGTATTAATTAAAAGACAAAGAAGGCCCACCATTTTGTTCACATTCCAGCAGCCAGTTTTGGTTCTAAAAAGTCTGTGGCAGTTCTGTCCGTCTACACAGTAAAGACAAGCCATCGGTTCCAAAGTACGTACAAACCTTTGTAAACAGTCTACGTAACTCAGGGCCCTGTTTGCCATGCTTTACTCCATCAGAACCCCTGGTAACTGCCCCCCACCCAACTGCCCCCGGAGTACAGACAAAATAGAAAATGCTGTATTAGTAAATACTCAAAGCATTTAAAAATTGTCTATCACAACAGCATGAAATATGCAATCTGCATCCAGAAATTATACCAGTTCTTTAAAATACACTCGGCATGTATATCTCTGACCCCACCAGAGAAGAGCAAACACTCCCAAATCAAAAAGCTTATTTTTCAAACTGACAGGTCAAGTACAGCTGTCTAGGAGGAAGTAGGAATATTAGCAGGACACACTGTAAACCAAACGGCAGTTTAAACAGGGCTGGAACTTCCAAACACGAGCTGTCAGCATGCACATGCCACGTGTTCGACAACGTTCCACTGTACCAGTATCTTGACATCATAATGGTTAATGTACCTGGGAAATTTGTTTAGCACTTTGGAAAGGATAAATTAATTCTTTCTGGCAAGTTATAGAAGTATTCTCTGTAAGGAAAAGTGTGTTAGGAGGTTTTTATTTTTTTAAGAAAAAAAATACAGTATTTATCGGAGCTTGTGCATATTAAAATAATTGGTTTGCAGTTCAAGGCTAAAGAAAGGAATGTTCTCCAGAGGTTCCCCCTACCAACTAGTGACCAACAGTTCTGATAAATTTCCCCCCACCATAAAGGTAATTTCATACTGGTTTTCACTATGCATTATTTCACGAAAGCTAGCATGTTTTTCCATTCAGTAATTCAGTTAAAGTTCTCAGTACTTTCTTCTTTCTTCTGCCTTTTTTTTACTTGTTGTATTATGTTCAAATATCATTCTGTCAAGGTTTGTGTACATTAATAAAAATTTGTATTGTATAAAGCTTTTTGCATTATAAGGCTGTACAGGGTCATTTTGACAGTAACTGGTATATTCCTTTGCATCTTCTGTTGCATTGCCAATTTCTAGTGTACCCAGTTTGGAAGTACAATATACTCTAATTAAAAAGGTTGGCTATATTCTTGTTTCTTCTTGGTTTTCCTTTCTTTTTTCACCTTAAATAGATTTAGGCTTGATTTGGAGGGAGGGGGAGAAGATTTTCCCACAAGACAAGGTACGAAGAAGAACAGTAAGATGTTAGCAATGGTGAAACTGAAAAGGAAAGCTCTCATTATTCCTGCTGTTGAGGAAATACAGCACATACTCCTAGGGTGGCTACAGGACTTCTCGCTGTAGGCTCTGAACTTGCCAGCTCAACCCCGCAAGAGGGAAAATGCCTGTTCTGAGGAGTCTGCTCATCCGGGAGGATGACTGAGCTCTTGGGCCCATCCCTCCTCAGCCCTGCAGTTCAAAAATCACATCCTCAAGCTGTAGTTGGGTGAACCTGGCCTTACTTGGGAGTAGCCCCAATGAAACCAGAACTCTTTCCTGAAAGAGGTGCTACGCAGTGAATAAAGGAACATTGTGCATTTAAAGATTGTAGTGGAAATCTGGGGGGAGGTTATTGTAGAAATACCATGTAGGCATTTTGTCAGCATTTTAGAAAAAGCGCTTTTTTCTTTTCACCAAAGATTAATGAAATAATTAAAATGCACAGAGGAAGCTAAAGAAGGAAACCCTAAGAGCAGACACGTTCCCAGAAGAGCCACTCCCAAGTTACTGGCTCCACTGAACAAGAAAAGGAAGTTCGGGTATTTAACCACTAACCAAGGAAAAGGGTTAAGATGTAGGTTCAAATCTTCAGTTAAAACAAGCAGAGAAGGTGCAGGGAGTGAGTCAGAGGGGGCCGTGGCTGGCAGAGGAAAGGGGACACGGCTGTCTCCCGCACTACTTGGCAGTGTCTCAGTGTCTCTGGGAGGGGGCTGAGCTGAGGACCAAGTTCCCCTGCCTGAGCAGTCAGCTAGCAGATAGGTGCAAGTCTTGGAGTAGCTCCAGCCCTTGAGTCTTGCTGTTTAAAAGCTCAGGCCCAAGCTCAACCAAAAGATCAACTGCCCTCTTGCAATCAGCCTCTCTAGCTTTACCAAAACCCACAGAGCTGAGAGAAGCAGCCTATGTGCACCCAAATCGGGGTAGTAGTGGCACATGCTGATACCTGATAAAGTGGCACGGCCCATTGCAGCAGGTGGCTGTAACACGCTTGTGGACCTGCACAGTTTTAATCATTTAATGCTCACTAACCTGTCTTTTCTAATACATACACCAATATACATGTGGTGACAGAAAACGCCTTGGCTTGTTTACTGACCCTCTTCAACAGCAAAAGCTGCCCTGTTCTCATTCTGCATCTATGTATACTTGTAATATGCCATATATGTTAAAAAAAATAATAATTAACTTAAAAGTAGACTTTTTTTCAAGCAGAATTATTTCTTATAATCCTACACCTGTCACAGTCATCATGAGCCCAGCAGAACAAGGCTTAAGAGACGGACTTTGGGGAAAAAAAAAAACCAAAACCCTAAAATTTTCTGTAACACTTGACTGTAGAGAGGGATTCTTTTGCAGAGGATGGCATCATTTATGCAGAGCCATGTTTTAAAATACATATTGTGTTAAAAATATATCAGTTATGCTCCTAACAAACAGGCATCTGCATTATATCATCCACCATCATATCTGCTGCTAATTGGCCTCCTTGTTGACAAGTCTCAGCAGCAAGGTTAACTACTGGCTGTAAAAGCAATCCAGCCTCTGGCCCGAGGGGTCAGAGCTCAGGCAGACGGTGCAGGAGCCTGCACAGCCTCGTCCCCACTATATATTTTCTGAGAGCTAATAAAACACTAGCGCAATCACTCCTACCCGGAGGTCTGCCAACCGCTACAGTGTCTGCAGAGCTGCAGTAAGTGGTATGTCGTCATCTCAGCGCAGAGGCACTCGAGTAGGCTTCAAGGGAAGAGGCATCATCTCTTGCCTCAAAAGTTTTAGAAACTACCAGTGAAGCAACTAAAAAATTCCGGAAGCGACAACAGCTACCCCTGGGCATGGAGCAGCTCCTGCAAAAAGACTGGGGGTGGGTTTAGTGCCCCGAGCTCAACACCCTCAGAGGTGGGCGTCTTCGGGGCAATTCATCTTGACCAAATAAGGCTTTTTAAAAACTTGGCCTAAAAAAATCCCGGTGGGAGGTTGTAGGGTGGGGAGCAGCGGGCTGCCCGTGCGAGCACGGTGCTGCTGGCATCGCGTCCCTTGGGATGGCTCAGATGTCACACGTGCCTTGGCAAATCTGGGCTGAGTTAACAGGTCACATCTGAACCAAAGAGCAGAATTTTCCTTGGCTTGTGTAGCTCTTGGGAACATAGTGCCATGTATGCCAGGAAACCAGTCCGTTGCTAGATAGCAGGAAATACATCAGAAATGCAGCTGTTGTGCTTCCACATGTGCACAACAGCTGTCTTTGAGCAGCCCAGCAGTGGCTATATTTACATGTATGACTCTCTTAAGTACCCACACTTTTAAAAAAGAGAAAAAAAAAAAAAAAGGACAAAAGATAATTAAGATAATTTAGAGCTGGAGCTGAGCAGTAGCAGCAGGTGGGGGCAACACAGCAACTGCACATGTTTCATTAAGTTAAAAAAAATAATAATAAAAGAAAAAACCCAACCCCCTCAACAAGCTGCCCAACAACTGTACAGTGAAGAGCAGAAAGTGCTACTCTGCACTTCCTTGCAGCCTTGCAAAGCCCCTGCAGCCTATTTCCCTACTTTAAGACGAGAGGGGGTAGGGAGGGGGGCCATTCCATGCTAGGAGGTGGTTTTGTTTTGTTTTGTTTTTTAATTGTTCCATTTCCCTCCCCCTCAACCATGATTAAAACGCAACATATGGCTCAACTCTGAACAAAAACCCGCAAAACCAACACTCTTTTCAATTTAGGCTGTAGTCAATGAAAAAAGACTTTGAGTTCCTGTAGTATCCTCTGTTGTTTGCATGTAGTTCTGCTCTATTTTACTTTTCAAACCTCTACTTTCTATCAGTCACATACATACCTTTTTTTTTTCCCAGCACTTCTCAGACAGCATTTCACTGGAACTGCAAACTTTGGATTGTTACTCTTCTGGGAAGGTGCCTGTTTAAATAAAGAATAGAAAAATGCTCTCTATCGCTGAGCCCTCTGACCTTCACGCCAACATTTGCAGCACAGCCTAATGTGACCAAAACCAAAAATAGGCCTCGCCTTCTGGCTGGTCAAAAAAAAATAAATCAAAGAGTTTCTTGATTCTTTCCCTGTTATTTAAGACTGGAATGTTCATTCACACACTAGACTGAAGAGTTTGCTTTTTAACAGATTTAACAGGAAGCCAGATGGGAGTGTCAGAGCTGTAACTAACGTGCTCACGCATAGCTGAGTAGGACTTTGGAACCTATTTATGCGTACCTGCATGGATGGATAGGAGCCTGTTTTCCCTGGCTGGCTCTCACCGCCTCCTTAAGCATTTTGCCACACAGGCCTGGTCTAACCCCTGCTCAGAAAAGGCTTGCTGCTCCCCTCTGCCCGGATGCCCTCAGAAGCAGCAGCTATCCGTCCAAGTGCTGGTCAATTTGCCAGAAAGCCGGAGGTGAGGGCTGGAGCGGAGCAGTGCCTCCACACCGTCACATGCCTCACGGGGTCTGTCAGGGTACTGAGGGCAAGCGGTGTTTGAGGAGAATGCAAAAAAGTCACTTGGCTTCCTTGTAGGACTAACTCCTCTAAAACGGTGTGGGTAGATTAATGTAGAACTAGAACCAGCCAAATAAGTGATGCAAAACTATACATGCCTTGTATTCCTTGTATTGCAGGGATTAACACTTCCCTGACATCTAGACCTCCCAGTACACAGCGTACAATTGCATTCCATTACAGTTAGACGCAGTTGTTTTAGCAATAAAATCAAAGTATCTTTTTCACTGAAATTGAAGTAAAAAAAAAAAAAAATGTCATGGGAATAAAGCAAAGGTAAATTGTTGCAGGAGTGCTCCCTCTATCAGCATGATTCTGAAATCATATGCATACGTTGACAGCTGTCACTCATGCTAGTGACACTTTTAAAACGTACCAGAATAGCTCTGTTCACAGGTGTTATCAGAGCGATGCCCGCTTACACTCCGAATATTTAGTAAGCAAGCATTAAGACTTCACATTTTTACACCTAGCTACCTATTTTTAATGGGACTGCATACCTACAACTTAATGAAAAGATCTAAATATAATGTTAATGTGATTTTAAAATATGCATTGCATCTTCTAAGTTGACATTTCAATTAAAGATAAATAAGATCCAGTTATATGGTTATACTGTGATAAGACTGCATTTTCACCAGTCAAGCTTCATTCTTCTTCAAAGTGACAGATTTCTCTGAGATAAACAGAGCCAGGAAGAACAGTCCTCCAGCCACTCAAGCCAGGAAGAGATAATTTAGGGTGCACTTAATCACTTCCCAAAATTGGGATATCGCATTTTATGGATAAACGCATTTTGTGATAAGCACATTGTTACTTTCCTGCGGCTAGTCTATGAGAGCTAATAATTGCATAATAAAATTTAATTCACGTCCAATTTTCACAGGAAAACAATGCCACGTGGCTATTGTAATAGCCAAAAGGCTATTACACACACCCATGCGTGCGTGCCTACCTTTCAAAGCTCCCGCAAGTGCCGCCTTTAATTCGGCCGCCGCAGCCCCGCTGTGCGCCCGCCGGCGCGCACTCGGGGTACAAGTGCACGTACTCCTGCAAGTTCCACGTAAACCCACTATGTAAGAAGTACTTTGCTGCCATGATACACTAAACGCCCACTTGCACTGCAAAAATAGCTCCTGATTTGCTTTCCCTGAGCTACTGCATGGCTGCCCGCTGCAGGCCTCTGGGCCGGACAGACCCACTCTGTCCGCTCCCGCTGCAAGCAGGGGCCACTTCGCGCTTGTGATCATCGCTGTTACCCTCCTCGGGCACTCTCCACTTACTCGAAAAGCTCATTCTGCTCACAGCTCACTTCCATATGTGGGAAAAGTGCTGACCCTGCTAGATCAGCCCATTCATTCGTCAGTTCCAGCCAGTATCCTGCTCTCAGGGTAAATGCTACTGACTAGCACTTCAGAAGAAAGAATTTTTAAAAATCCAGAAATTGGGATTGCTCAGAGGTTTCTTCCAGTGGAACGTTTTGCTGTCAGACAAGTTTTAAAAAGACACAGGAATTTCCTGTGGAGCAGAATTTGTGGTTCCTGACAATGAGCGCCACTGGCCATGTTCTGACCGACTGCCTTTGGATCTGGTTCCCAAAATCCTTTACACAGCGAGGTTTTCCTGAGCGTTCCTTAGAAACTGGACATCTTCCACCAGGATTTTTGATTCTGTCACTGTAATAACCAGTTCCTCAACTTTTATATCTGCCATTGGCAGCACAATTCACGTGAGTGCTGTCATTAGTTTTTTGTCACCTAATCAACAGCTTGTCAAGATCCAGGTTCTTATTTGGTGCTAGAGACTTCAAGAATCCTCCACATTTAGAGAGCCAAAACAAAATGGGTGGGGCAGTTTTTTGTATAGTTCAGAAAATTTGTTTCCCATGGGACATTTTTAGCTTCCTGAGCTAGACTAACAGAGGAACTCAGACACCTAATTTTTGCTTTTAATGACCAAATAAAAAGAAACTAGATCACCAAAAATCTGTCACTGGCAGCCAAAGAGAGGCCAGGACTCTGAAGTCTCTAATATGGGTGTTCCCTAGCTGCCAAAAGCTTGCATGGTTTAAAGTTTGCTCTTGGCACTGCCAAACGACCAGGGACTACCTCCTCCCAAGCCATCTGCCAATTCATGACAGGCCAAAAACTCAAAGAAATCCTTTAGCTCTGTAGCTCTTTCTGGAAACCTCAAAAAGAAAGGCTATTCACCCCTAACTCCTCTGAGATCTGCTGTCTGCACATATGTTGACATTGAATTTACTGTGCAAACACGGACAGCCAGAGAACTTCCACCCCAACAGTACTCACAGAAGTGCACACACCTTGTCTCCTCTTGCTCTAGTCTTGCAGAGGGTGGCCCATTTGTTGCAACAAGTTGCAGAGTCATAACAAACTCAAATCAGTTATCCTGCTTCTACAGTAAGACTGCCAAGTACCTCAAATCTTCTCATCAGAGGCCCAGTAATGCAGACGACTTCTCTCCTGTTAACATGAAAGGAAAAAGCACCTGCAACACCCAATAATGCACTTAATACTGTCAGTCATGTGAAATCTGAAATCTTACACCATCCCCAGGAAGCATTCAACTTGAATTCTGATGGTGGCCTTGTTTCCCCTTTCCTTCCTGGCAATAAATAGGACAGCCAACAAAGAAAGCTACCTTCAAGGAAAGATCCTTTCTCACCTGTTCAAAGTCTGAAAGATCTCCCCAGACAGCTGCTAAGTGCTCTGAAACTGCTGGGAAGAAAGTCTCACCTGTTTCAGCTCCAGCACGCAGTCTGAGGCACTGGGCAGAGACAGCCCAAGAGAGGACAGCACCACACCATCCATTTGCCCGTACGGATATATCCCAGGGTGTTCTTGATAAGCAGCACAGTTTCTCTTACTAGTGGGTAGCCACGCACCTGCCAGACCTCATCCAGTCTTCAGGTCATTAAAGGGAGGACCTGAGACTCAAGGTGGTGACACCTGAGATGATTGCCAATAGAATTCTCCAGGAATGGAGAGGCAGGAGTTTGAGCTTCTAATAAAAGAGCTGTAGAAGGACCCAAACCCAACACTTTCTCACCAGCAAGCTCAATATGGCTGTGCCCTGACAGAGCCTGTAGGTTATTTTGGATGAGAGGTATCAGAAAATAGATTAATACAGCCTAACTATGGTTCTCAGGCTGAAGCAAAACAACTGGGTTTTCTTAATTTATAAGGAATGGAAGTCAACCCTGAGGCACTTCCAAGTTCAAAACATGGTTCTTTTTTCCCATTTATGATCAAACAGTACAGCATAACTCAAGCCCACGTCTGGGAAAGGTGAATGGCAGACAGCTGTAGCAGCTGCACAGAGCACCTGCTTCCAATGATCTACCTCTTCCTTGCACAAATAACACCGGAATATGAACACCTTACTTAGCAATTATCCATCCTCATCCCCTGACTGCACATCTTATTTTCTCTGTGCTGCCACTATGTCATATATCCTCCTCAACTATACAGGATTTCTTTTACCAAAAAAATGAAATAATGCAGAAAACACACTAAAAACCACAGTGCAGTGATTTCCTCTGCAAAAGTGGGATTGTGCTCTTAGTAATTAAAAGTAGCATGAATTTCACACTGGCTCTAGTAGCTTTCCATCTACAGACAGAACAACAAGGGGAACAATACAACACACAGTGCAGTTCACTGTCAGAAAGACTGCAGAAATACACCTTCATGAGAACCTTAAAATATGAGCAAGAAGGAAAACTTGAGGAATGGATAATTTTAGCAAGGCCACACCATGTAAACAAAAGATATCAAGGAAAAACAAGGGAGGGAGGGGGAAGGATCCAAATGGATTTGAATCTGTTGGGGTTACAGAACCCACATTTCTTGACTAATAGCAATGCCTTGCACTACTTAACCACAAACAGGCCTCTCAAAAGAAGTTATTTACACAACAGCTGGGAGTCTTGATCTTGCCAGCTCTGCATCTTCTCTCCTCCAGCTGCAAAATCTTTTATAACCTCAGTAGATCTTACCCATCACAAAGCAGTGAAAAAGCCCTGGTCAAAAAAAAGTCAGAAATGCAGAACCCAGAATAAAATGAGACCCGAGGCAATTGATTTAGGACTCTGATCACCGTTTTCTTTAACACGTCTTCCCCGGTTCTGAGTAGTCCAATACACTTCTGAAGGAACAGAGGGCAGTTTGACATATTGAGGAGGGGAAAAAAAATCCAGGGTAACAAGTACTTGTTCCTTTTACAGTGGCTGTAAATCTGAGTACAACACACAGTGCACCACATCAGTTCCAAACAACTGCAGACAGATATACAGCATGCTGCTTGCCCTGACCAAACCACAGAGCAGCAGCAAAAAAATAAGGTGCTCTAGCAAGACATAAAAATACTTAAATCTGCTGTAAATAGGAGTCCAGTTTTAAGGAGGTCTAAACTCTCCTAATTCCAGAACAACATCACTACTAGCTAGACAGAGTAAATCTACCCACTGATCCCAAACAGCCCTAAAGCAGATGCAGATTTCAGCTGGTAATGTGAGCACTGTTAAAGGAGCCATGTGGTGCAAGGCAGCTAATCACCAGGATTTAAAAAAAAAAAAACTCAACAACAAAAAAACAAAAAACCCCATTCAAAACAGCTCAAATTGAATCTTTGGTAGAGGCAACATAGTAGTTATATCTTGATGATTTTTTAGGGAGAGATAAAGAAGTTCCGAGGAAGTACAACTATCTCCACCTGAACCTTCCAGGAGGCGATCTGATCACCAGTGCCATGACTGCTTTACTGTAAGTCCATCTGGATCACAGAATCTATGGGCTGTTTAATGTCAGGCTTGGTGTTAAAATACTCTATGTTTTGACAGGTTTGTAGGATGAAAGTTGAGGACTGACAGCAACTCCCCTAGCTCTTGGAAAGGATTCATACCAAGAGGAACCACTGAGCCATCTGATGCCAGAAAACACAAACCACACCGACCTTGAAACCTTCCTTTCTGCTACAAGGACTCAAACTTTGTTCTGCCCAAACTGAGAGACCAGTAGCACGAACTGAGAGACTCTTTAGCGATCATTTGTCTCTTTTTTTTTTTTTTTTTTTTTTTTTTGTAGGATGCTTTTACTCAGGTCTCTCTGGAGTTCCCTAGAAGGGAAGGCAGATGTACTCAACACTGAAATTATGTAGCCATCAGCATTTACCATGAATTGGCAACAATCACATAAGATTATCTTTTCTTCTTTCTCTCTGAAAGGACACTGTTTTTCTTATGTGGGACTGTTGGAGGATGGCTGACTTGATCACCAGGAAAAATGCAAGCAGGATGCCTGATCAAGTACCAAAACATCACTCAAAAACACTGACTAGCATTTACAGTTAAATCTCTGATCAGTTATTTAACCAACTTGAGTTGTGAAAACTCAATTGCGGTTTAAAAAAAAAAAAAAAAAACAAAAAACAAACCCGAATCCACTTGAAAACAGTTAAAAGATGAATTAGTTAAAAAAAAAACCAACCAAACTCAAAACCAAAACAACACACACACACACACCACACCCCCCAAAAAAAAAAAAATTACACTACAATTCAGTACAAACAACAAACTAGACAGAGGTAGGGAACATCTACATTGTTCTTTCAAAGCAGTAACTATTACGACTGGTACCTCTGAGAATTAAACAGAGCAAGCTCTCTAGTGCTTTGACCTCCAGAAGGTCATGTTCACAAGTCAGTGACTGTGAGAGCCAAGCTGGCATTCCCAATGGTCACAACAATAGATCCAATTACTGCAACCAACAAGCATTAAAAAGCAAATACAGCACATAAAGCTCCTATTGCTTTGGTAATTCAAATACATGTATCTGCAGATATAAAGATGAGAGAACAGCACCCCTGCCATTTCTGTATGCTATACATGCTCTGGTTTCTTAACTTTCCTTACACATTTTGTTTTCCACTTTTTTTTTCCTCTTGGTGTTTGCCTGTTTGGAAACAATTCACTCAAACTCAAACCAAAACAGGGCTGAGTAAATTGATTCGACAACTATTTGTTTTGTGAATGTCATTCTTCCCACCATCATTCACTGCAGTTTTTCAGTCTTAGCTGAGAGAAAATACCATTTTGGTGGTCTTTTGATTGCAGCTGCATAGATCTAGGTCCTCAGTAACAAAATTCAAGCTTCATACTTACTACTCAGTAAACTATTTTGAATTTGCTAAGTAACCTAGCAGTTCAAATAATTCATTTAGAGGAAAAACAAGAAAAAAAGCTTCAGTAAGTACACTGCTGAAGCCTGTAAGTTCAAAGGGGATTAATAACATTTTGTAAAAAGAATAATTAAAAAAAAATTCTACAAGATCCATCAATACCTACCAAATACCCTAGCCCCGAGGACATTTGAGGAATGGTTGGGACCTAATCTCAATTAAAAGCTCTTCACAAGTATTCATCATCCTGCTCCCTGTCCCACTGGGTGGGGATGGGGTTTGCTTTCCTCCCTGGAAGACCTGAAGACCAAATAAATCAGGCACCCCTGTGGGCTCCCATGCTAGCCCCAGCTCCATTTCACACAACCACCAAAACGATGGAAAATGTTGCCACCAATATCCTCTAATCACCTCTGTATTCTTCCCAGGCAGAGAGAGCTCTGCTCAATGGCTTCAAAGTGGCAGAGGAAAGCGCCCCAGCTGCTGCCCGCAGGCCCAACACTGCCTACTGATCTCAGTGGAGGAACTGTACTAATCCAAAAGGTGAGCTGAATATGCAGTTTAATGTGACTGTTAATGGAGAGGCTATGCCTGCTTTGTAAATGTCCCTACTTTAAATAAAGTTGTGTTAGAAAAGCCAAACTAAAAATACCTACCAAGAGTGTAGTAGACAAAACTAACTCTGAAAGTGATACTGCCCCAGAAAAAAGTCATGTAGCCAACTTTGCCAGGTTGCTAATTATGTATTATTAAGGACAGCGACCCGTGAATACATCTAGAGCCCTTTGTTGCCCTATTATCAATAACAAACGGGAACCTTCTGTACTATTTTGGGAAATGACCTTTCTCCACAGCATTGTAGTGTAGCACAAGCCAGGAACCTCCCGAGCTGTAACTCCAGCTCCACCATTGACTTGCTGCATGATGAGGGAAAGTCGCTTTAACCTCTCAGGGGCTGTTTCTTTTTCGGTAAAGTTGTAGTGATGCTCATCTACCTCTCAGCCCCATGCAGTGCTTTACTCAGTTTGAATATTTGAGCAGAGCTTGGAGAATGCAAAGTGCCAGATCAGTGTGACACAGTGCAGCAGCTGCCTAAGGATTTTAACACAGCAGAAATTCAGCTGCAGCTGGAAGAACATATTGTGTAGAGCTACAGTATTCCCTTTTCACAGGTGAGAACTTACAGCCACTAGCTTTGGACTACAAGTCACCACCTAATAACATTTAACTTGATTTAAGCTACAGAGTTTCTAATCACACAAGAAAGAAAAACTCAGTACTTGTTCCCACCTACTTGCCAGCAGAATTCAGGGTAATATTAACTCACATAACGGCAAAGGATATACCTGAAATAACAGCATGCAGAGACCATAGGATAAAAATTACTGGGACGAGCAGCACGCACAGTGGATAGTCAGTTTATGCAGTCTGGTACATTTCAAAGGTCAGAAAAAAAAAAAAAGAAGTTGGGTTTATAGGAAGTTACAAAGATTAAAAAAATAGAGCCGAGACTGTATCAACATCAGCTCTTTCTCTCTCTCTCTCTAAATAAAAGTCATGACTAAATGAAGTCATTCTGAAAACATGAATTATTCAATTTGTTTTGGCGGAATATTCCCATGCTTAACTCCTTCAAATTGTGGTAAAAGGCGGGAAACAATCCGATCCATTTGCAAACACAGGAACATGCATAAGTGCACAATACAACTATAGGAAGGCTATTCTCCCAACTTAGAAAAAAACAATCACTTAACTCTTTTCCAAGGGGCAGAGGTCAACTTATTTTCAACATCTCATTTCTCTCCTACCTCATTACAAAAGAAAACGTTAGATACTAATACAGTATTTGAGAGTTGTCTAATAACTCCCTTTCATAATTTCAGCAACAACTTCCAAGTAAAACTTACTTTGTGGCTTGAGACCCATCCCACTGGAGGAAATTCCATTTCAATTCCTTTGTAATTGACAGCACAACTCAAATTCCTAAACCTGCATCCCCAATTCTGCAGAAATAAAGTGAGTTTCACAGCATGGAAGATTTAACCTGAAATCCACAACACCACACCCATATTTACGCGACGAAGTTCCCAGGGTGAGCACTGTTCTTCCATCACGACGATCCTCAAATGCCCTCAAAAACTCTTTAGCTATTATTTAAAAGCACTTTGTTTTACAGACAGATAGATGGCAATATATTTGACACAGATGTTTAAGCATGACATGATTCAAGTTTTATAAGAATTAAATTACAGCAGTTATTGAAATCTATCTTTGAATTTAATATTTAATATGTCTCTACTGACAAATTGCTTTTGCTGATCTTAATTAACAGTGCCCAGAGACAGCTTATCCATGTTCTCCAAATTGAACTATGGCAAAAGTTTAGACCTGGGCTATGAATCCATGGATATACAGAAAACAAAGGACAAGAAAGTGGTTGGGTATAACACTTGAGAAACAAAGCGGGGAGTTTCCTCTCCTGGGCAGAAAGCTTTGACTGGTGTGGAACACCCTGATGTGAACACACAGGCCCAGATGGGCACTTTTGCTTCTACAGCTTCTTCCTGTGACATTTTGGAATTCATTTTCTTTTACCCAACAACTTCACGAAAAAAAGTTTACATTTCATCAGTAGCCCAGGATCACTGGGTGAAGAAATCAGGCAGCTGCTAAGGAAGCCTTTCGCCAGTTTCTTGCCGCATACCCTCAACTGGGGCAAACGCATCCCTCATGCAGCTGGAGCCCGCGGGACGGAGCAGCGGCGGGCTGAGCGCTGCTATACAGCACCACCTAAGGGCTCTCTATAGGTGCTGCAGCCCAGACGTAAGGACTGCAGCGGCTGCCAGCTAGCCTTCAGGTGCCGGTCACATTCACTGACCTTCCAGCAGTGTCCTCTCATGAAAATTTTCTAAGCAACAGCTTTCTCTGTGAATCACTGTCACTGTTCCATGAAAAATAATCTAGAAAATTAAGTTACTGAGAAGTTGGTTGAGGAATAATTTTCAGAATAAAAAGATCTACCTTTGTCATTTGCAGCAATTCCTTTATCTCTGTTGCAATTTCTTCATATGCAAACAAGGTGGTTTACTACAAACACTTTAGGTTAAGCACAGGAGTGAAAATGTTATGGCTTTTAGATTTAAAAACTAAAACACAAGAGTTGCCTTAATTCTACCCAGCCTGTGCAATATTTAAATCTCTTTCAGCTTATCAATGCAACATTATTTTTAAGTTATATGAGTCTTGTTTGTAAAAATAATTTCATTTGGAGTGATTTTGTGATGCAATCTACATGAGGAAATACCACACTAAGTTGAGGATGCACTTAGTCCAGCCTTAATCTTAAAAAGCAGCCAATAAAGAAAAATCCTTATGAAACCAAAATGAGACAAACTGTCCCACAGAAACGTCCTTGCACTTTAGATGCTTCACAAAGGGATATATGTTCAAAATGTCAGATGAGAGCCATCCAGACTAGATTCATTTACAGGATCCATGCATGTCTCCAGAGCAATGTTTTCTAAGATGAAAGAGTTGGCAGTGTACCAAACAAGATTATTATTATTCCAGTTTCCCTCTGAAATTTCCCGTCTCATTGCATATGGAATTTAACACCCCAAACATGGAAAATTGATTCACCAAATGGGATGAAACCCAGGTGGCCTGTGTTCTAGGACCCCTATTCAATCCCACTTAGGCACCTGCTCAAATGCCACTCTTTCCTGATGCCATGGTATGGACAAACGGCAGCAGCATTTCTAATGTGAGCAAGTGCACAGCAAGGAATTGTGTGCGATGGGAATGGGTGTATGGAGCAGTGTCGGCAGCTGACCTGAAAGCCACGTGCATCCTGCAAGACATGAAACTGGGACTTCCCTATTCAACATGTCATAATTCAGAATACGTGATTAATCTCGGTACAGAAATAAAACACTCAGTGGCTTCTAGTTGTGCTAGTGCTGTACAGTGGGCACAGTCTGCCTGGTTGTTGCAGATGTAGAAACGACGGCACTAAAGGGTCTCACAGCAAAGACACTTTTCCGCTTACAATGGAATGCCACATTCTAATGGATAGCTAAAAGGTAAAGTGTGACAATATTTTAATTATCTGAAGTTTGAATCATTAATTTTCAAATCTACTCAGGTTCTATTGCCACCGCACACAGAAAGAACCAGTCAGGTATTCTGCATCGCACCACTTATAAACAACAAAAAAGTTTTTTGCTTTTACTGAAATTGTTTTTAAAAGATTTTGACCTAAGTTCTCTCCTCCTGTAAATCAGAAGAACGTGACTTCAGCTACTTGTTTTGAATCCTGCAGATATCAAATAGTAGCAGCTGTTGTTCACTGCAGACAGACAAATCGTATTCACAGCTCAAAAAAAAAAGAAATCCTGTTTTGGTGAACAAAATTTGCTTTGTTCAACAAGCAAGAGCATGGAAAGTCATTCCTCCTCGTCTTGGATAGCAGTCACGATTTCCAGGTAGATCACTTCGTTAAGATTTGTGCAATTAAGAAAAAAAAAAAATAGTATCAGTATTTGCAATGTAATTCACGTTCCAGTTTGCTGTTTATTTTTCTTGATTGAGCTCTGCCAGATCCCATACGCTTGTCATACTTTTGACATGCTACATAGGAGAGAAATCAGTTTCTTGTGTGGCTGCCTTTTCTGGAATGCGTATCTCCTCAGTTATGAAATTACAGCAATATTAGCCCTCTTTGTGAATTTTATGAGACTGGGATAGCTGAACAGCAAAGTTTCTCTTTGAACTTCAGAAGAAAAGGGACACCAGAGCATACCAGGCTTGTAAAACACATGCTGACCTTTAAATATGTTGCCCTGTACTGCTGTTAACAGCTATCAATGAATCCTGAAGCCTGGATAGAGGGGAGAATTCAGTAGTGGAGGTGAGAGGGAAGAAAAGAGAAAACCAGCAGACTGATAAGGCATTATTTTCCACATAACATCCCCAAGCTTACAGATGTCTCGGGATCATAACATTTTTGGCAGAAAAAGGATACAAATACTTAGATGTTTCTTTCTTAGATCTAGAAGACAAGCATCTGAGCAACAGTAAAAGCTCCTAGTCTAAGCTTCTGACATCATAAGGCACGTTAATTGTTGCAGTTTGTGATGTCACTAAAGATCTTTTGTCCAGTTAGACTAACAATTTACAGTTTAGAAGTAAGGTGAAACAGGCAACTCACTCTTTGTACTTATTTTACAGACTTTGATCAGATAAAAAAAAAGTAAAAAAGGGATAACTGGATAATTGTCTTCATATCTACATTTGGTACAGATCCCTAATAATTTTCAAACACATTCAACATTCCTTCTAGTTCAGTTTGTGAAATTCCTCCTAAAAGATGTAAACCTGGAAATTCTTAGCACCCTAATTTCCCTTTCCTCTATAGATTACTTTGCCTACTCCAAAATACTGGGAAAGCTTCCCTGAATAAGAATAATCCTTACTGTGAAGGCTGAAGTCTTTCCCCTGCCATGAGAAGAGGGTCTGACATCACAGCCTGGGAACCAGCTCAGCTCCTTTTCCCCACAAGCGGCAGGATACATCTTAGCACAGTTGGCTTGTCTCTCAGCCTCCCATCCTCCGCACCTTCCTAGGACAGTGCCTGTTTTCCTCTAAGGCTTGATGAGAAAGAAGACTAAAGGGCAAAGGTAACAAAGAGGTCAAGAAGAGACCGTTTCCCTCAGATGCTGCTAACAGACACTGAACAACAGTTTCACACGACTTCAGAAATCCTTGTCTTCTGCTAGTGAGCTCTGTCCAAGCCTGGGTTCACCAAGGTTACAGGAAAAGAAAAGGTTGTACTTTTGTTGATCAACGCTGCTAAGCAACAAGTCATAAAAACTAACCTTACTCTTGTCTTCCGCTGGTTGCAATTAGAGAACTACAAACAGGATCTTTGTGTCATAGATTCAGGGCTGAGAGAAACCTTTACCAGTGTGACTTTGTGATGCTATGGGCCACACGGACAAAGAGAGTATCTTCTCATTATCTGTACATTATGCATCCCCAGCCATTGCAGTCTGCCACAGTGCAGGTCAGCTCAGTCATCTGAAGTTATAAGTCTTTAGGTTATAATAGGTTATACTCTTTAGGTTATTACAGTCACTTTCAATAGCAGAAAAAAAGCAAAAATATTGTTAATCTCTGATTAACCTTATGAATTTCTGAGTAATTTAAAAAGGCATATAACTAAACTAGAGCTTTTTTACGCTACTCTACCAGTGAAAGAGATCTAAATGTAAGAGCAAATGAAGATGTAGTAACTAACATACATCAGGATTTCAATTTGCCATAGTTTTTTTAAGGAAAAATACAGGAATCTTATGCGTTCTGAAAAGTGAATCTTTCAACTTCTTCATTAGAAGTGAACAATCATTTACTCAAACTGCAAAGACTTCTAGCTTTTTCCCACTTAGAGCAATTACCAACAAAACCATCTAGTTCTGAAGAAGTGTCTGCATTAGACTAGTCCCCTGCAACACACAAATCCAAAAGACAGAAAATTGAATTTGTCATTTTTGTAAATCTCACACAGCAAGCACTGTGCATCACATCAGTTTCTGTTGCTTGACAGTGAATTGCAAAACTAATTGTTATGCTCCCATGGCAGAAAAAACAGAGAAAAACAGACCTTCTTGCTCTTCCATAACATACTTTCTCCATAGACTACCATGAACACCAGGTCCTCTTTTCTATGTTCGTTCACCAGCTGAATCATATCTTGGTATGGCAGCAGGCAACAGAATATGTCTATCATACTTCCATTCTAAATGAATACTGTAGTCGCTTATGAGGTTTTAGTTTTCAGATTTTTATTCTCAATCCACAAATGTTATTGATGTTCTAAAATGGGGTGGGTTATTTTTAAATAAACTGTAAGGAATATGACCATGGAGTATCTGAACTAGTTTTTGGAAGAGGAACCCTGTTGCTAGCCAGCCTGTGCACTGTTGATCGTCCAAGTCAAGTTCCAGGGGAACACACTGATTTTCTTTAAATACGTGTTTTATCAACTTCTGTTCAATCATTCTTCAAATGATACATGCTTTAGAATAGTCTAGCAGGAACAGTTACAGAAGCACTAAGCTCTAAATATGGTTCTCATTTTAACTCATGGATAATGTTACTTCCTGACTGTGTATCCAGGTGGGCAGCAATTGAGTACTCTGAGTAAGGAAAAGGTGAAGTTTACACCAGTACAGATCAAGTCAGTAGTTGAATCCTGCCACATTACTTTAAGAAAGAAAACTTTAGGAAGGGAACTGCATAAGGTTAAAAAAAAAAAAAAAGTTCATTTGTATACTTTAGCTTTGCTCAATCCTCATCCATCCCCAAAAATCTCAAGACCCACACAGCCAACACACTACAGATTTCACAAATAAAGAAACAAGGTATGTGAGGAGAACATAAAGACTGAACAAACAAGCATAACAGGAAGTAATGCATTTACAAAAGGCAAGGTCAGATTAGTTATCAAGGAAAAGTTTTCTATTACTTAAAACAGGACATTAGAACAGAACAGTAGTCAAGAAGAGGTCACTGGGTCCTGTCACTGAAAACAGAGAGATTAGATATGAAAGGAGTAAGTCACACTGAGAGCATGAACTTGCTAAGAGCATTTTTTCAACCTTAAGTAACATGGCCGTAAATATACATGGGGCTCAGAGTAAAGACTACTGAACTGTAACCCTTACACTGTACTGACCTGTTTCAGAGTCCGGGGTAAATCACTTGATCTCACCACACTTGTTTTTCCAGCTGTGAAACACCAGCATCATCTATTACACAGGAACCTGGGGAAAAGTTTCATGCTTACATACAACTGCAAGACTTTGTAGAACATGAGTTTGCTTCTTACCTCCCATATCAATTTGTCTAACAGTTTATCATACCTCCAGCTACAAACTTATTCTTGCTATTATTTTCTCATAAAGTAACACTATTTTCTCAAACTGTTCTGCAGTAGCTGTGGTTTTAAATGTTAACATGAGAGCAATTTAATGACTCCAGAAACTAAGATTCTGTCAACATCCTACTCAACGGATTTGTTTACTAACTTTTTTCAGAAGCCTGTTTACTTGAACAACAATATTTTAATGCATTTTAAACCCACAGAGCTAGAAATTATGAGTTGAAATGCTCTTCCCTATCTTGGGAAATACTGACTTGTTTACTAAATTGTAGCCTACCCGTTAAAGCTATGTCGTTGTTCTTAAGACAATGCATTTCCCCAGCCTGTGAGGACATAAACAAAACTGCATAATTAACTGAACGTCAACTGACTCCAAAACATGTCACAGTAAAATTTTACAAACTATAAAACAAACAATTTGATTCTGACATGTGAGGCTCAGTTCATCATTTGCACAGTACAGCTTTTCAATTTGGTCAGGGAATCACTTAAAAACAAAGCAGGAACCCTTACCTATCGTGCCATTTCCAAAGACCCTTTTCAGTGTATTTCTGTGTGCCGAAGCATGAGGCACAAATGAACACATAAAGAAAGTAAACCTAATTTTCATTTAATGCTATATTTTAAGAGGAAAATGCAATTGAATGAAAAATAGAACTTGCTTAAGCCATTGTGCTATCTTGTGCTAAGAGTTCATAAGTAAATTAACAATACTTTAAAAGAAGCAACAAAACAAAAAAATAATGATGGCCCACAGCTTGAGCAGATCAACAGATCTACATCCAGAAAACAAATACTGAAGAAGTGGTAAAATGCATTCTGCTTGAGCAGCAATCATTTAAACAAAGCTGCAGGTTCCATTTTACTTGCTTGACAGCTGACACATAACAGACAAGGAAAACAGCAGTCCCTGACAAAAGAAAAGGTAGTGACAATAATAAGGGTTTGATCTAATGGATAAGCACAAATGACGTCGCCTCAAAAACTGTCACCTGAAACAAACAGACTATCAAAAAGTTGAGAACTCACCAGTTAAAATGCTGCTGCTCTCATTAATTAATTTTCCATCTGACTGTCATTTCTTCTACCACGTACCGTAAAAATACAGTTAATATTTAAAGCTGAAAGAATATAAGACATTGCTTTTGGTTTGGGGCACTTTCTGTCATATTCAATAGAGACTGTTTAAATAGAAAAGAAACTCTAAGTGCTACATTTTTTTCACAACAACTCAGCGTGGTCATAACAAAGCCACGATGCTTGTGCCACCCCCCACATTCCTTCTGCTACTTCTACGTAACCGATTGCAGCAATCCCAGATTACTCATTTGGGACACAAAGTTTAAGAAACAGGAACAAGGGGGTCAGAGCACTGAAGTTCTGATGATTTAACTGGTGGAAAACCACTACTACCAACTACACCAGTGCAAAATTTCTCAAAGAAATACCCTGGCTGTATGTCCCACAAAACATTACAATGCTCCCTGCTAGTATTCCACTGCAAATATACACGGGGGTCATTGCTTCTAATTACAAAGTATTTTTACTCTGCCTTGCAGTTCACTTTTTACTTTCTGGTCATAATTCCTATTTTTAGAGTAAAAAATATATGAACAATTATACAGACACCATCATACAATGGGAAAAATAACTGAAATGCTAGCATCGAGGATGGAAGTTTCTTCTGCATTGTTTGATTTGTGCCACTTTGACAAACCAAAGGAATTAAAACCTTCAGTATTTTCAACAATCATTCACCTTTCCTGATAGTTGTCAAATTATACCTACACACAGGAATCAAGATTCTGACACACAGAAGTCTAGCAGGAAAAAGTAAACTTTGTTGGGAACACAATATAACAACTGGGACAAGGGGAAGGAAGAGAATAAAAGAAAAAAATATTACTCCAGGGAGAAAAAAAATGAAGTAAGCCAGAAAGAGGATCTAAATAAACCAATTCATGGCTACCCTGGAATTGTCTCAAAAATTCAGACTCACATTGCCAGAACTCAAACATTATGTGAAACACCTACTTCTTAGGAAGCCAAACAGGTGAACCTGAGCTAAAATAAACATTAACACCACCATACCTTTTACGTATGTGTCCAGAAAACCAGAACTGTAAAAATCACTTCCAGTGTTTTGTGGGTTGTTTTTGTTTTGTTCTTTAAGACAATGTAAGGAACAATAAACTAACAAAATCTCCCATTTTACTGTTTTGTCACATCTCCAAAAATCAGCATTCTTTCACTTTACCCTTCATTTAGTAGGTATTAGATGGGCTCTGCTTTCTAGATCATGGCTTCAGAAAATGCTTCTTCCAGATTTGATCTCAAGGGAAATTTAAAAAAAAAAAAAAAAAAAAAAAGTACTTTTGGTTGTAAGCAGTCATGTCTTCAAGAGAGGGGGAAAAAAAAAAAAAAAAAAAACACACACAACTAGACATTGTGTTTGAACCCAAAAAGCTTAAGTCAGATCAGAAAACCTCAAACGATTATTACCAGAGATCAATTTTTCTAGTAATAAGACATTTGCTAATAAAACAGCATGGATGACATCTGTTCCATCTGATGTCTGCGTTTAAAAAAGTTTAATTTTGCATTTGTATTAAAACATCTATTTAGAAACTGGGATGGTTAAAGTTCTCTTCTCCTAGTGTGTAATAACTAACCATAGCTTCCAAACAGGGACCAAACACCACTGTGTTCTATTTATAGGCATACAATTTATTTAAAATTAAGACTGTGGTCAGGTGCTGCCAGGGGGTCCAATGTTCCTGCTGTCACTCAAGGTGAGGAAAGAAAAAGCAATCCATACTGGCAACAGCTGATGCTGTATTAGAATAGAAAGCTGCAGTGTCAACTGCTCTAAAATGGTCCCATAATTGGAATAACACTCTGCACCACTACAAACCTCTCTCCCTCACCCTCCCAAAACCAGTCACAATTTGACACAGGGTTTCTGATCAACAGACACATAGCACGTACAAACAGAATACTTAGAAATGCACTTTGTTAGAATATATAGTAGTCTCTGAGTGAGTGTTTGTCATTATCTTTGCAACTACAAAATCCTACAGTATTTTTTTGCAGACTACTGGATAGGTATTCTATTAATGTCTGCCATAGGAAAACATTTGAATCCACACATAGAAAAACTGTATTTAATGTTCATGTTTACATAAAGCACTTAACAAGAAGAGAGTAAAATATAATACTTAGAGACCATCTTTGAAAGCTTTCAGTAGCAGGTCAGCTGCCAGTCCAGGAGACAAGACACCGCTCAGAACTTTTTCTTCTAGAAGTGGAATCTTATCCTTGACTGCCAAGTGACTCCGGAAATGTTCCAACATATTTTCTTGGATGAGATTCCACATCCACACTTTCTGCTGTTTCCGTCGTTTGGCAATCAACTCGCCACTTGTGAGCATGAGGTCACGAAATTCCATCATTTTATCCCACATATCCGAGATACCTTCTCCAGTT
The DNA here is from genome assembly GCF_018691265.1 of Tyto alba. Taxonomy (NCBI): domain Eukaryota; kingdom Metazoa; phylum Chordata; class Aves; order Strigiformes; family Tytonidae; genus Tyto; species Tyto alba. Next base: position 10,335,234 of record NW_024881297.1, read on the forward strand.
TTGGCAGAGATGCGCATTACCTGTTGGATTTGGAAGAATTTTTAAAGCCAAGTAGCTACTGGGCTTGAGAGTTCAATTACTGCATCAGGTGGATGGCATGAAAATTTAAAAATGTGTAAGGCAAGCTTACTTCAATACACTCACTTCACGAAGCTCCAAGCAGTTTTGTGCTGCCTTTTTTTTTAAAAAAAAGATCTCAAAATTAGGATTCCAACAACCAAAGTAGACAGTGAGATAAATAGTATTTGGGATAAATACACCTTGTCCACTGCTTGTATAATAAATGAAAATGATTTTTAATGAGTCCTTTACCTAAAATGTACAGTGTTGCCATTTCACTTAAATGTAGAATTAATTACATATTCTGGTAGATATATTCTAGTAGCTACTCTTTTCCACTTAAAATATTCCAGAAAGGATGCATTTCGACTATTTTTTGCATTTACTTTTCAGACTAGGAATTCATTTTGCCAGAAATATTTCAGACATCCAACATGATCTTTTAAATGGATCAGGTTTTTTTAAAAGTCTCTCTCTCTTTCCCCAATCTAATGGGTAGGATACAGCCCCTCCACATCAATATTTTCTTCCAGTGGTCTGACACTGCCATCCCTGAGAGACAAACAGATTTCCGATAACCTGTTTAATTCACTGGTCTCAAACAGTTCTTTCAGGTCACGTTTATCAGAGGTGGCCTCTCATCAGATTTAGAAACAGAAATTACAAAATGATGGCTATGCCCCAAGCAGCTGACTTAAACTTCATTCAATGGGTCAATTTTATTATCAGTGTAGAACAAACCTCCTTTTACACATATATAAAGGGAATAAGAGTGTGTGCGTTGCTTATTTTATATACACATATTAAAAATTAGTACTGAATATTTGCCTTAATAATTTATCGTAACCTCTTAATAGATGAAATACCGCATCAAAACTAAAGGCCCACAGGATGAGAATTCCAATAACCTAGGCACTGCATACACAAGCAGATGCATTTCTTGCCCAAGAACTTTTATATGCAAGAAATTAAAAAAAAAAAAAAAAAGAAAAAAGAAATTAAGGAAACACGTGGAAAAGTGAAAGAACATAGATAACCAATAACCATAGGCTTCAGAGTTAAGAGAAATAAAGAGAAATAGCTTATGGGACATTTTAAGATATGCATAGTTTACAAAAAGCAAGACAAGTTTGTACCACTACTGATGTGAGTAATAGGTCTGCTAGTGCTGAGGTTGTAGCTCAGGACAGAAATCATGGGGGGCAGGACTGGCTTTGCACAGTGTTTCATGTGGCACACCTTGAGATCACAAGTGAAACAAACAGCTGCAATCAACTCTCTAGCACAGTGTAAAACTAAACAACAGAACCGAAATTTTTATAAAGGAGCCCAGGGAGACTAGTATAGCTAGATGAGACGGTAACAATCCTAACTCATTCAGCACTTCTTCCGGGGGGGGGGGAAAGAAAAAATGAAACAAAAAACCCAAACACACCAACAAAAACCAAACCAAACCCACACCCAGCCCCGCCCCCACCACCCAAACCATGAAGTACACAAACCTTTGGTCTCCAAACCTTTGAACGTTTGCGAAGCAGCTTCATAGCACTGACATACTCAGCTTGTATTCTCCGTGCAGGCACAACTAAATCGCCATCAGCTTTATTTATAGCAACTAGATCTGCCATCTCAATTATACCCCGTTTGATACCCTAAGTGGAAGATGGAGAGAAATCAGGAATACCCAGGACTGTGACATGCTGATTTATTGCAAAAAGCAGGTCAAAATGCTATGTTAGTTTCTAGTGGCTCTTACTGACTTTTTTGTGTGTGCGTGTGTATGTGCTAGCCCTGCAAGAGGAGTACCAATGGCCTCTGTCATTACTAGTATTACTCTGCTTTGACAAAAAAATACTAGATATGGATATCAGAGTTTACATGATAACGCATTTCATGCATAGAGACTTAAGTTTAACCAAAACCCGATCAACTTTGCAAGTCTATTTATATCGATTTCTGTTTTCCTATAATACAAAGCCACTACCCCAAATCATATATAACTAGTAAACAGGACAAAGTAAGTCAGAGAGTATCAAAGTTTTACATCCTAATACTTTCAAAACCAGGGAGCAGGGGCAGAGGATATCAGATCCTAACTGTGCAATAAAATGATAACACTTAAAAGACTTCAACAGTAACATTGTAATTTACAAAACACTACTGATAGGGACTTTCTGCACAGATACTACATCTTGGACTTAAGTTTCTCTTTCTAGTTCTAGGTAATACTTCATAAGAGAAACTGAAAAATACCTGTAATTCATCTCCACCCGCAGGTGGTAGCAGTAATATAAACATATCAACCATATCAGCCACAGCAAATTCTGACTGTCCCACACCTAAAAAATTAAATCCAGAGTTCACCATTTTATTGCAAACTTTCAGTCACATTAATGACAGCAATTATGACAGATCCCAGTACTGCACCACAAACCAAGCCCACTAACAAAAAAAGACAACAGAAAACACAAGTTTCCACAAAACAGTGTTTTTACAAGACGTACAGGACTAGAAAATTGACAGAATGGGCATTCATTTTCAACCAGTGATCGTGTAAGAAAGCATGAACAAAATCAGGGATGAAAGTGTGCAATGAGTAACACACCTTATTTAGATACTGTAACAGGTTAATTAGAAGAAAACCCTAAGCACGTACCTACTGTTTCCACAAGAACAACATCATAGCCTCCTCCTTCACACAGCAGAATGGCTTCATTCGTGGTCCTTGTTACACCACCCAGCGTCCCTCTGGTTGGAGATGGTCTGATGTATGCGTTCATGTCTCTTGACAACTCAGTCATCCGTGTTTTATCACCCAAGAGAGAACCTTAAATGGTTAATGTTAAATTATTTCAAAAGTGCAAAACAGCTAGGCTTCCCCCTCTCCCCACCCCCAATAAATGAGTGAGGGAAGACAGATCTCTTAGACAAAGTCAGTCAAAAAGAATATCCCAATAACAGTTGCTCAAGACTTTGCTGAGACCTAGGAAGCTACTGCCTGGTTCTTCTGCCTATCCAAAGCTGGAAAGGCCTGACAAGCAGACCTTATTGCCACCAAATACGAAGAATTTGTTCCAGGTCTGAATGAATTCTACAATTTCTGAATGGCTTTTTGAGGCCTATAGAGAGCAAGTCACACAATTAAACTGTTTCTGTTCAAAGGGACAAATCTCTGCCTTATGATTCTAAAACGTCTTGGTAGATTTTTTGTTTTGTTTTTAAGAAAGCTGACACATATCCTTGCCTTCCTTCTTTTCATACAAACTTTAAATCGGATTCAGTGAGATCTACACATGTGATGCAGACTCCAAAAGATGAGATGCTCAGTGCTTTTAGCTGGTACAATCTTGTATATTTTGCTATTCTATTGATGCATCTCAAATGTATGCATTCAAGAATATAGTCTGTCTTAGCTCCAGGTCATTGCAATGCTGAAGGTTTTTTTTATTTTTAAATAGCTACATATTGGAGCATCTTTTCTAACAGTGTAGAAGCTAGAAAAAGGAATGATGTTCCCTAGCAGCTGCCCATTAGAAAAAGATGAAAATCGAGCTTTATTTATGTCAGAGATACCATTAATCAAGCATGGTCAGCCTATAATTTTCCTATAATGTACGATGTGAGAGTGACAGATGACTGCCACACAAATGTGAAGAATTTCAAATTTAGAAAAAAAAAATAAAATCATGCTACAAGTCAGAGAAAAGGTCAACAACACTGCATCAAGAGATCTTGAAACCAGTATACTCAAAAGAAATCCAGAAATTCCTACTGAGCAGAACTAATGAATGTTCTAAAATCCAACCCGATCTACATGTTCGGATTACAGCACCCTCTAAATAGTTTTACATGAGCATATGTTTACTGCCCAGTGATCACCACTACCACTGTCGAAGCTTAAGCAGAAATGCTTTGACATCCCTTCTACACCTTGATTCGCAGGGAAATAAATAAATAAATACAAGTAGAGAGAGAAAACTGGCTATCTAAAGTTTTAAGGCGACATTCGAACACTAGAAGAGAGAAACCTAACAAAATTAGGACACTGATATGCATTTCCCAATTTCATGTCACATTGGGAAAAAATGAAAACTTGATACAACAGTCATTTTTAATATTTTACTTTTATAAGCCCCAAATTTTCCTCCATTTGGCCCAAAGAGATACTCCTAGAGTTGACAAGGTATTAGAAACCTGACTCAAAGTTTAATTCACACTCACCACCACTTGTACTAGAGGAAGGGTCTACAGCCAACACAGACACTTTGTATTTTCTTTCTGTAAGCATTTTCCCAAAGCATTCTATGAAAGTTGATTTCCCAGCACCAGGAGGACCAGACAACCCTAAGCATTGATATTGGGAAGAAAAAAAAAAAACATTTTGTCAATCAAATAAATAATACATCACGAGTACCATGAGCATATAAGGTGGTAACCACTCACACTTTAACACAGTATCACAGCAGAGGCAAATGAAAGCTATGTCACAACAGATACACCCAACTAAGCAGTTGTAACAGACTTGAACTGCACTACCTCGCTTCACCACCCCTCATCCCACCCATACCAACATAATATTGGGTTTCTCCAGCCCTATTTCCTCCCTTCCAAATAAATGTATTTATACTGACTTATCATTCAGAACTTTAAAAATGTTCTATCCTAAATCTGGATTTTTCAGATTTACTGACTATTTTTAATAGAAACACTCTAAAAGCAAAAGCCCTTACCTTGAAGAGCTGTTATTTGAAAAAATGAGACAATTTACTGGTCAAAGCTCACAAACTAAGATTAGCACCAAACATTTCTCACTTCCATCCCCAAGTTCTTGTTCTTACTACATTAGTACATGAGAGATGACAGCTGGGCATGGCATACTTTAGTAGTCCAACTCCTTGCGAGGGAAAAATATTTTATAGTTTCCAAGAGAATTGGGTTCAAGTCTCCTCAGCTGAAAATTAGGCTGCTTTAAAGTAAGACCATAAAAGAAGAAAGTATGTGTTTTCCCTTTTGTTGATTGAAGGATGGAAGTATTCAAGAAAACACCTTCAGGGAAAGGCCAAGTCTACTTAACTACATCCTTCTCTAAGTGTAGATAATAGCTGTATCAGTCTGCAAACTACTTAACGTTTCAGCTTATAACTGTTATGGAAAAAAACCAGTAACACCCCGACAAGAAGCACCCCAATAATTTCTAGAACTTTTTCCAACGCATTTTCCAGCTCAAGTCATAATTCTACTGGACAAGAGAAATTACCTAGATTGGTTACAAACCACAAGAAACCAATGATCCAAGATTACGGCCCATGACACCTAAAGAACAATAGTGATAATGAAAGGTGAGGACTGTAATTTCGTCAAAGCAACTACTGGACAGACATAAAAGGACTAACCCACTCTAAAGGCAAGTGGCTTTCCTTGATTTAACTTTTCTTGTTCCCTGTGGTAGGATAATACCTTCTGAAGGAGCACCTGAGCTATTTTCTTCTTCCTACTCTGAGTCGATTCTACAAGTGTAATGGCTTCTGCTAAACAGGCTCTATGACCCTGGATTAGTCCATTGTAAAGTCTGTCTACAAGTCTTTGTTCTCTGTCAGAAAGTCCCTCTATTTGCTGGTCAGAGGCCACCTGGTGACACAGCTCTCTCCTCAAACTCTTCCACGAACATGTCCATTTTGTACGATAGAGGTGCACTGGATCTGCTCTGGAAGCGAAGTGAAAGTTCATGAAGTAATTTCTTCTAGAGAAATAACAATGAGGGAATCTCAGAAGCAAAGAGGGGATCTTCATCTTGTTTGAGATTATAAATACCGGGGGTATCAGTTCACTTCTGTTTGCAGACAATCTAAAGAGAAAGAAAGACGTTTTTACTTCTTTCAAAGCACTTGTAAGGACTCAAGTGAAACCTATGTACATAGGCGAGCATCAGTTTTTATTTTACCCATACCTATTGTTTTAAACAAAAAAAGTTAGTTCCCTCTTCCCACTGCAAAAACAGAATAAAAAGAAGCTATGGAATCTTCAATAGCATAACCTCTGTTATCATGCTTAATAAATATTTTCATAAGTAAGCAGACAATAAGGCTGCCTCTAGGAGCACACACAGTACTCTAAAGAACAAGAACAAACCAACCCCTATGCTTACCGAAACTGCTGTATATTCTACTTTCACGGCCGCAGGGTTTTTAAAAACACTTATTCAGAAGCTTTTTGTACGTTATTTCCGGGGGGGGGGGGGGCGGGGAGGAAACCAAAACAAAACCCAACCAACCAAGAAAGCCGTCAGGACACAAGGACGGTTAGAAATAAAGCCAAGGAGCTGACCCCGCCTCCGAGGACCGCCGCAAAGCAGCAGCACCAAAAACAACCCTCCACGCCCTGGGGGCCCGCTGGCAGCCCGCAAGCCCGACCCCCGCACCGCCCCTCCCAGGGCCCCGCTCCTTCCTGAAGCCTCTGAGGAGAGAAGCGGCTCGTCCCGCCCGCCACGACGCGCTCCCGTGGCACAGGGCGGCCGCGGGCCCCGCACCCGGCTCCCTCTCCTCAGCCCCGGGGCCGACCGTTGAGGAGGTGTGGGGGGGGGGGGGGGGGGGGCGGGGGGTGTTGGTAACGGCCGTCGCGCGCCAGCCCCGCGCGGACCGCCCGCCCCTGGCGCGGACGTGACGCCCCTCACGCTGAGCCGGAACACCCGCCCGGCGGCCGGCGCCCAGGGCAGCCCCGCGCATGCGCCGCCGAGCCCCGTTTCCACCCCCCCCCCCCCCCGAGGGCCAACCCTCCCGCGGGGCTCTGGGCCCTTGGTGCTGGCGGCGGCGCGTACTTCACCCCCACGCCGGGACCCCCCAGCCTGCCCCTGCGTGATGGCAGCTCAGGTCTGGCGGTGCACCAGCGCCGAATTTCAGCAGGTGACTGCCATGAACGGCAGCCCGAGAGAGGGGCGGTCGCCTTACTCTGCAGGGGGAGAGGCGGCCCGACATCCACCACTGCCCTGAGCAGCTCCTGCAGCAAACGCGGTCGAAACCACATCCTCGGCTCAGAAAGTGACCCTAAACGCTAATCCAACAGACTACTGATCTCAGAAACCAGCTACGGAACCCAGGCAGTGCAAAACCAAGCTTACTCTAGAAGAATGGTAACGATTAATGAAATGCACGATAGGTACACAGGTAAAAAACACAGCAGTGGCAACCAAATCTTTTTCCAAGTCTCTCTTTGGAGATACACTCAAGACTCATTTCTAGTCATTTTGTGAATACACAAACTTCCAGGCTGATGTAGTAGGTGTCTTTGCCTTGTCCTTGCTAACAAGGAATGTTGCAAATCATCAGTTCAGTCCTGATCTGAAATCTTAAAAATGGCCACTTGGAATCTGTGGCACAACAATTTACTATTCCCTGATATTACAGACAGCAGAAAGCGAGAAGAAATACTTAAACCCCCAAACGTGTTTATTAAATCATATTTCTTTTCAGTCTTCATTCTGCCAAGTTAAACAAACCTGATTTTCAAAATTTCCTCTCATGGAAGGGTGATTTGTTGTGGGGTTTTTTTTAGAAATTAATTTTTTCTCTGGTCATCTTAGCATCCCTTTTCTGCATGTCTTCTTGTTGAAGTACATGCATTTATTTCCAATAAACAGAAACGCACACAATTCACTGGCTGAGCTGCCACTAGCGCCTTAGAATGATACCAGCACTTTTCTAGAATGCTTTAGACTTGTTCACAGTCCTATCAGATTGGCAGTGCAACTGATGGACTGTATAAAATAACAAAAAGTCTTGTTCTTCACTGCTGAATGCACGATTTAATCTCATTCCTATTATTCCGGTCCACAGGATTATCATACATAGAGAACTGAACAATCCACTCTGAAGAGTTGAGAAAACATGCAGTTTTGCGTCTGTATCAGCATGTGATGAAACCACAGAGAGAGAACAATTCCATTTTCAAATAGCCTTGTGTCATCTTTTTGTTTACCCACATCTTTATTCAGGAGTTAGCATGTATCACTATTTCTTCCTTAAACAAGTTTTCTAAGTCTCTCTGTTTCAAGTGCTGTGCTTAAACTGAGGTAGCACATCCCTGCTATTATTTTAATAACAGTGGCAACAACAAAAAAGCCATTCTGCTATGATTTCATCACAGATCATTGATCCTGCATTTTACTCCGCTTTGTGTGCTTTCATCTTGAATACTCTTGTCATTGACCTTGTTGCAAGAACTAGATGAAAGGGTACACAAAATTGCACGTTTTGTCAATGCTGAAGAGGAGAGTGGATTGTTCAGTTCTCTATGATAATCTCATGGACCGGAATAATAGGAATGAGATTAAATCGTGCATTCAGCAGTTAAGAACAAAACTTTGGCTGTTTTATACAGTTCATCAGTTACACTGCCAATCTGATATGACCATGAACAAGCACGTATGTGTTGAGTAGTCTTCCATTTTCAAGACCCTGCACACTGGTAAGGTGTGGAAATCCAAATTGTTCAAGCCACCGTGTTTTTTCTATTTTTCCCTCAACTCCGTTTGAGCCTTACCACAACTTTCCAGGTTCAGCAGCCTACAAAGGGACGAGTCCAACAGCTCAGCAGATTCACGTGCTGGTGAGGAGCCATAAGGTTGTTAGAGGTGCCTGAGAATCTGGAAAAAGAAATTTGTTCATTGAGCTTTGGCTGAGGCTTACAAGAGAACATCTGAAGAAAGAGGAAGAAAAATTAATCTTAATCAACGATGGTTAATATTTGTGTAACATTTTTAAAAACAAGGGAGCTGAAGTTTCTTCACAAGCCTTACAGCAGTGACTTTAACATTTTCTTGTTGGTATGAACTGAGCTATTAGTGAGAAATGGCATCAACCATTACCAGGAAAGTTTTCTACTGCTTAGGCAAAAGTTTTGTAATTGTTCGTGATGAACTGCCTGGTATAAAATGACATATAAAGGGGACAGATAAAAAAATATTTTCTTATAAAAGCCATTAGCTTTTCTGTAAATGTTCACATTTCTTAGAAAATAAAAATAAAATTACTATATGGGCAAACCCCCCCAAACATTATTCATATAGACTACTGGTTGTAAAAGCAAGTTAAATAATGTTCTCCAAGAAGGATTTGTTGTTAAAATTATAAACCTGGAAGGGCAAGTCACTTGCCAGTAAAATACTAATTTTCCCTTCAATTAAGAAAATATTTAAAAGCTCGGCTTAAAGACTGTGTTTTTCTCCATGGCCACCAATGACTCATGATATCAAAATATTTCTCATGTAGTTCATTACTGCACAGCTGAAAAGGATATCATTAATTGCCTCCTGATTATTTCCAATACAGCAATGAAACCATGGCAAGTATATTAGTAAGCATAAGAAGTATACAAGGTACCCTAATTCCCATCTACTTTTTGCTTAAGGAAAGGCTTGATTTGCTGTGATTTCTAAATTCTGTAGGAGTTGACAAAGACAGAAGCAGAGGACTGACACTTTTCAGGTCCTCCTTTCCTCCACCCCAGTGTCCTAAAGATTCATTAGGTTGGTCTGAAATTAGTACAGTCTTATACACCAAGAAGTGAATACCTTAGTTCAAAAGGTGAAGCATACACTGGGGCAAGGAATGAATGATGAACGCATAACTGTTTACCATTGTAGATGAACATGAAGGGTAAAAACATAATCTTTCATGCATTCAAGTGTTTTTCCCTGCATCTCCAACAGCATCGGTGCTCAGCAGTCTTTGTCTCAACATCCCTATGCTGTGTGCTTCACAAGCAGGTGAAAACTACAATTGGTGGAAGTGAGACAGTGGGTAGAATTGTCCATAGGAACATAACATTGCAGCAAAACATATTAAGACACATTTTTGGTTCCAGGATGACACTTAGGGTCAAGATGAAGAGGAAGACCAAGCCCACAATAAATCTGATAATTGGGATTCAAGACTGAGATACAGGAAAACCTAAGTGCTTCCAGTTCAGAGCAAACACATGGTATGAACAGGGAAGCCTGTTTCCTGCAGTCCACCTAAGCACCTTAAATATGAAGCTATCGTTTATCAAGCGGGAAGTTTCTGCTTCTCTGGTACTGGTATGCATGTCTGTGTGTGCATACTGTGTTTGCATGCATACTCTCCAACATGCCCACAAAAGCAAGACGTTGGTCTTCCTATAATGCAAAATTGTTTAGTGATTTAAATGTCCCATTTTTCCAGGCAGCTGTAGCAGATGGGAGTGAAAATGACAAAGAGGAAAGATTATGTGTTATATGATCAACCCATCCAGAAATGTAGTAATACAACATTTTAAAAGGCTGGCAAACTAACTTAGAAAGGGCTTGTTAAAAAGCACGTTAGATCATATTGGGTATTGTTGCTTTATACTACAAAATAAACACCTTTATACTAGTACACTCTACTTTTACAAAGCTTATGCTAATGCTACAAAATACTGTGCCATGGAATTAAAATTAAAGAATAATCTTTAAATAAGACAAAAGGGCAAACAAAAGAACCCCAAACTCCAAACAAAACAAAAAAAAGTTACAATCATAACTGATGCAGCTGCATGGGGAAAATTAGAATACAGAACATGAAAAGCAGTAAAATATTTCTTTCTAACACCAGCTAATAGCAGTCTAGAAGGGACACTGGGAATCTTTCTGTCCAGAAGTTGGTATTTTTATCTAATTGCTTTCCAAATTAGGCCCATTTTTAGAAAAAAAAATGTTATGTTCCAAGAGTGACCCTATCTCGACACATCATTATATTATGGTACAAGAAGATGTTCCACCAGCACTTCCTCCCCGCCCCCTCTCACCTCCCAAGTGGCAGTTAAGCATTAATTAGTTCTCTGAAAACTAGTGTTTAGCACATAGAAATAAACTTGAGAAATAATTCGTGTGACTCTCTCCTTCAGGATCACTTCCTTCTTTTGGCCAGAAGGGGAAGCTAGCGCTATGTATTTTTGTCATGCAGCTTGAGTGTACTCTGAACACTGAGGAATTCAGGATTACTTCATCATCACAATCATAAATCTACCTTGTTTGGCCACGGCAGAATATTAACAACCCGAGGAACTTAAACACATTGAACATTTATTTAGAGTGCATTCAGTAGATTTCAGAATGTAAAATACTAAAGTCACACCTCTGCCAGCATGAATTCCATCTCCGTTTTGTTTTGGAGAGTTACTCACAGAAGGCTTGCAGCGAGTGGCTGTAACCCTATTTAGAAGTCCTTTACAGTGAGTTTCTGACTTCCCAGCAGAATTTTGCTGTTGCCCTCTCTATGGTTGCTGCAGTTAAGTCAGGGATCCCTGCATAACATAGGGCTTATGTAGGAATGTCATCTTATTTCCCACCTAAAGCATAAACAAAATACAAAGCATAAATTTTAACCAGCAGTTTTGTTTGTGTTAAGACAACTATACAGAGTATCAGTGTGGGGAACAAACTGAAAACTTCATGTGAAAGATAAGAAGAGTTGCCTTGTTGCATAAAGCAATGTTAAAGGACTTTATGCTTCATTGTTGAGAATGAAGAAATCTGCAGATGACTCGTGGTCATCAGCATCGTTCATCCTTTTTAGACCAGATTCAACTGTATTTGTGATGTTTTGCAATTTTAGTAGAGGAGACAGTCTGAACAACTGAGGTTTTTCTTTCTGATCAACTATTCTATTTCAGCTTCTCAGCATTAAACAAACAGCTGTTTATTTGCTTAAAGCTAATCTATTGGTCATGTTAGATAGTCTTTCTCAAAGTGCTGTGGAAAGAAACACCAGCAGTCAGATGTCTAAAGCTATATCTAATTCTTTCCAAATTTTCTAGTTTTGTATCTACCTGTGTGTCCCTAATCTGGCCTAGACTCAGACTTTCTGCCCATTTCTGCTAGGAGCCACACCAGCTTCCAGGAGTGCTCCAACTGTCAACTCTCTTCTCAGACAGGGGCAGACTATTCAACTTGTCAGTGGATGAAACATGAAAAAACGAACACAGGAACAACCAAATACAAGGCTGTGTAACATATCTATATATCTATATATATCTACACACCATTCTTTGTCCTTGTTTGCTGCTTGTTCCAGGCAAATATACTCCTAGTGCTATTTCCTTCTTATGTAACAAGACTGATGCTAGAACATGATAAACAGAGGCCAAATACTTCAATGAGGATGTCAGTCACCAATAGTGGGAGGCCTTACAAGCTTATTAGATCTTAAAAGTTACCTAAAATTGAGATAAGCAAAAATTGATAGTGTTGCATTAAAAGTATTCAAGAAGGCCTCCTCTGTTGAAAAGTCTCTTCTCTACCACCATCCCTTTCTGCTGCTGACTTTTTGTACCTACTTATTCTAAAAAAGATGGAATTAGTGGAGACTCAAAGGATTAGAACAGCAGAGTTACTTGGGGAATGACAGGTTTCTTGCAGGGAAGAGATCTTGATTTGTTTTTTAAAAAAGCTTCTCATGTTTTATACCAAACATTGGGCTATAAAGATCTTTTTGTTAAAGAGTAACATCATTAACCAACAAAAAAAAAAGCAAACCCCAAAAGAAATGAACAAGAAAAACTGGAGCTCAAGTAAGAGCTCCCAGTTTTTAAGCCACATTTCAGATTCACGTCACTGACATTTCACCTTTTCTGTGCTACTGTTCAACTAAAGGAAAAGCAAGCAGTCATTCAAATCCTCACTTACTTTAGCTGGTGTTCTGGGAAAACAGCATTTCATGAGGTAAAGCCTCATGATCTGTCCATCTAATTGTGGAAAGTATAAAAATTATGATGTCATCTCAGAGTGAATCCATTCTTATAACTAAGCCTATGACAAGAATAAAAATGGCATAAACAATCTGCTTTAATGACACTGTTTGTATCATTTCCAATTACAAAAGTAACATTTCTCTAAAGACATTAGCACTCTGCCATTATAGCTGTCACCGCTTCTCCAGTCTTGCAGCTCTTAGAGCGAAGACTCTGGTTAAGTTCCTGCTAGGAATACTGATAAGCTTCAGGAAAAGCTCTTTTCCAGATGGTCTCATATGAAGCATTCATACTCCAGCCGTTCCCAATGAAGGTTAAATGCTATTAGCAGAACACGCTCTCCAGCAGAAAATTAGGTTTGTCACTAGGGATAGCTGTGCAAATCACTGAACTTTTTAGCTGTAACTCATCTTCACTTTAACTACATAGGCATATGGAACAAGGAGAAGAGGGAAAGAATATTCTTGTCTGTTTTATATTAAATCAGTATAGGCATGAGAATGTGCTCAACTGACAAAGGGATCTTCAACATCAGCACCTCTGACAGACTTCAGTTCTTAAATGTTCAGACCAAGCACTAAACACTCAAGGCACAGCACAGAGCAGGAAAGCATCCAAGAAAGCATCAAGGACACATGTGCTATTCCCAATACGCATTTTTCTAACCTGTCATTGACGATCTCCAACGGCCAGTACTGCAAAACTTACCCAGATAACTTGCTTTACTATCTTTACTGATAGGAATTTCTCCCCTCTGCCCCCACTATTAAACTAAATTTTATTCTTTGCAATTTAAGCCTGCTATTTCTTGTCCTATTTCCCATGAAATAGAGAACAGGGATTGATTTCTTTCTCCTCGGAGTAGCTTTCTATGCATGTTTCAAGATCTTCAAGGTTTGTTGCAAAAATGAGTACAAGCCAAATAGGTCAACTAGAACTACTAAGGATGCTCTTACCTAACTAGTCCCTATATTCAGAGTTAATTATTGTTGCAGTGTCAGATATCACATTTGTCCCTATTAAATAGCAAGCTATTTTTCAGCTACAAAGTTATCACCTCAGTACCTCAAGGGCTTTAGGAGTCAATGCAAGTAGAAGGAAAGCTGGCATTAAAAAACAAATAATAAAAAAAAAAGCAACTCCAAAAAACACCACCAAAACCAAAAAAAAACAACCACAAACCTCTTCTCTCTCTCTGCAGATTTCTTACTTTTTGATGTCAGAAATTGTCCATACTTTTTTCCTAGAAATCTATGTGGTGTATATATTATATCATCTTCAGATTGGAGAAGCTCGAGAAACCTGTGAAAGGTAACTGTCAAAGCCCTTATTCTACAGGACAGGGACATTCCAGTAGTTTACATCAAATTAACAGGGCAGACCTCAAAGATAACAGTGCATTTAAATGATTAAATCTGGTTTGGTTTTGTTAACATAATATTAAATGCCAAGACAGGTGGTAGAAGCAGCTCCTTAGCCATAAAATACAATATCCGCAATCTCTTCAGTTCAGAACAGAGACAGAGGCCACTGACCAGAATCTTCAAAGACTTCCAACTAAACAAGTACAACCCTGATCTGATATTCTTTAGCAAGCAGAGCAGAACTGTATCTGGAGGGGGAAAACCAAACCAAACCAAAAAACAAAACAAACAAAAACAAACAAAACCCCAAACCTCATTGATATGTCGCAAATACATTCGTGTGACCTTTTCAGTTAATTTTATGTCACAATTTTTTACCATTATGTTTTAGAACAAAACTTTCCATAAGTAATAGTAATACACTGATTATAGTGAGCTTAGATAGGCAGTTTCCTCACCTGATTCTCCCATCATGCACACAAACACTCCTAGATTATTTAATGATGACTGCAGTGTCTCATAAGCTCAGACAACAGTGCAGCATGTATTTTAGTGAAGGTTATCTCTGAAAAGTTTATGGTTGGCCTTTCTGGAAGAAGACTACATGTACAGACCTAATACTGATTATCTAACCACATACTTTCTTAATTCATACATTTTAAATAACAAAGACCACATTTTAAAGTCTGACCTTAAAAGAAAAATCTTTTTGTTCCTTGCAATCTATGAAAAAGGTGACAGCACGTGCATTTTTTCCATTGAAAGGAAAAGAAAAAAGAGAATCTTTTACCTCCCTTCATCTCTTTAATGCTGCTGTTGAAGGGTAGTGACCCCCCTTTTTAAAATAACAAACAAGCCAACCAACCAGTGACTCTCGGATGCTTGTTGGATACATATTTCAACACTTATTTAAGAAAGAACAGTAAATACTTTAAAAAACCTCCACCCTTTTCTATTAAGAGTTTTAGATGAAAAAGGTATCAAAGAGAGTCAAGAAAGAAAAGGCAAGAATTAAAAAAGTTTCATCCAAAGGAACAATCTTTGCTGATTAGCTTAATTAATCTTTTCTGGAGACTAATCTGGACATTCCTCACAATCAATTTCCAAAGGATACAAAATTTAAGTTTTTGGCTCAGTTATGTGTGTAAGAGTCCTGGAATTAGGCCAACTTTTTCTTCTCCTCATTGCTCATTTTCACAAGAGTCTTATGAAGGCAACACAAGATGATGAATGCATCCGGATTCCCAGGAAAATATGATGGAACCTTGCTGTATTTCTAATGGAGTGACAATCACTAAAGGCAAGTGCAAGAGACAACATGTTGTACAAAATACATACATATATACATACATAAGGCTAAAACAAAAACATTTGGCTAGGCACTCATACTACTAAAAAGGCTTGGAAACCACAGACTGGAAATGCTGTTGCAAAATGCAATTCTGAGATGTATTAAGGGGAGTGTTACAAGAAAGAAATTAAGTCATCATTTCACTTTACTCAGCTCTCCACTCATTAGCTTTGAAGTGCTGGTGCAGCCTCAAGTAGACTACAGCTCTCAGTTTCAAGCACCTTACTAGAAGAGATGTAAGCAAACTGGAACCCAAAGGAAAACTTCAAATACATTTAGAAGTGAAGAAAAGCAAAGAATTTTAAAAATTAGGTTTTTGACAAGAGAAGAACTGGAGAAATAGGAGAAGGAATGGAAACATGCCTTTCCTTCAAGGCATAAGGTGTTGTGACGATGATAGTGAATGATTTGCTGTATCACCATCAAAATCAGACTAAGAAGTAATAATCAGTTTCAGATGTAGAAAGACAATTTTAAGTAAAATTGTAGAAAAAACATTCTAACTTCAAAGGTGATTAAAAACTGGAACAGGATACATAGGTAGACTGCAAAATAGCTTCCATTTGAATTTTATTTAATCCCTGAACAAAGTCCTTGTGTCCATACCATGTATCACCTGAAAGCATGCATCACGCAGCCAGACCATCCCTGACTGGGATTTACTGCACTCCTGCATATGCATAACATGTACAAGGTTCAAATACACTTCAGATGCAGCATTCTTAAAAGAATTTCTCTCAAATCTTTTTGTACCCAAAGTGTTGGTTTTTTTCAAAGTATTTTCCCTCCCTTCATAGCCCTCGGGCTTTTAAGGCTGATCTTTTTCGAGGCCGAAGTTCATACTTCCTCTGAAGAATGCAGCATCTGTTCCACTGTGAGATCTCCCCCTGTTGCTGGGTCAGCTTTAGCCAGAGGGAAACCACATGGAGCAAATCCCTCCAGATTTTTCCCTTTCCTCCTATAAGACCTACAGAAGCAGAATTTATTTGGGAGTGGTAGCAGGGAAGGAAGTGAAGCAGATCCCTGTACTCCCCCTCCCCAAATATCAGGACTATAATTTCTCCCCTCTTTTCATCCAGTTTTCAAGGAGGAGAAGAAAAACAAAACAAAACAAAAAACCAACAAAAAACAAACTCTAAAACACCCCAAAACCCACAAGAGATCATCACTTCAGTACTATTGATGAGACAAAATGAAGTGATGCACCCCAAGGTTGGTCCTGTCATTAACATTGTATATACTTCAAAATCCTCGTACCACATGCACAGTACTTCCAACCTATCCTGGGTTTGAGTCTAAGCACTACGGATGTTTCATTTTGTCAGACACCACAGTCTCTCGACTTTAGTTTCTTAACACTTAGTCCATTATCACTTTCAGAAGTACTACAATATATCTAAATATAAACACCTATGGAGCAAAAGAACTCCAGGACCACATGAAGACACAGGCCCTGTGCAACTGCTGTGCCAGTTAGTAGCTACTGGGTACTGTAAAAATGGAGCTGAGCTCTATTTTTCAGATACAGTGATTTCAGGTACTCTTTTTTGATAGTCAGAGAAGACACATACATAGCTGACAACAAATGCTGCTACAGAACAGCAACAAGCGCAATCGGCTCCCACAAACATCGCAGAACCAGTTGTTTAGCTATTATCCTCAGATCTGTACTCCTTTGAAAAGTGACTAAATGGTGCAATTGCCATGCACAACAAACCCGTATGCCTTAAAAATGGGGTCTTCTAGAATCTGCCTTCTCTAAAGAAAGGGAATTTAACATTTAATTCCAATTACAGAATTGTACGTTAATACCTTAATAGTGAACCAGCAATGCCAGGTTAACCATGTCAGACTTACAGTCTGGAAAGTACATTCCCAACAATCCACAAACAATAAACAGAATACTTAAAAAAAAATAAAAAATAAAAAAGGAACAACAAACAAGCCAGCACAATTGTTTGTTTTTCCAGGTAAACACTAAATTCTTTCTCATGGTACGACATTGACCTGTACTCTGCTTTCTTCCATTAACCAGACCTTTTGCTGAGGTCTCAAAAACCTCTGCAAGAGCTCTTCTGCAAGAAAGATTTTGGAATGAGGGAGCAGGCTACAAGGAATGAGAGGTAGAACTTCACAAGGCGTGTCCTGGTTCTGCATTTGAAAAACCAAAACCTGACACAGAATATAAATCCACAGATTACACATGTGAAAATATGGAAATTGAGAGTCCCTAGTTATTATATATGCCTAAAAAGGGTATCATCAGTCTGTTGTTACATTACATAGTAGTCTTTTTGAGGAAATTAAGCCAGCTTTTACTCACATACTTGCCAGCACTTAAAAGTACATTGTATTCCATCTCTGACAACTACATCTTTAATAATGTATGCTACCTCTCTGGTTTTTAACTACTTATTGTCATCAGAAACTTCAGATGATCAGAGAAACCTCAGCTTTGCTTCTAGTGGTGCAGGTTCAGCCCTGTTCCAGTGTAAATACTGACCTTTACACATGTAGGTGTTCAGCCACAACTGCTGCACATAAAATATTGGTGTCCCTGATAAATTTTAGAAAGAGACTTAAATGTGTAAGGCAACATCTGGTATCTACACATTCATGTACATACGTGGAAGCCAGTAACAACCACATTTTCCAAGCTTGCACGGAACTGTAAGGTTACCATATGGAGATGACTGTGTTATCTGGATTAGGCTTTCAGCTACATTCAGTCCCCTAGAAGGGCTGTTTCCTGTTTATGTGACAGTCGTGTCACATTTTGCAGGCATGCCACATACAGTTGTAGAAATAATGAATTTTGACTGGGCTTCTTGCATACATCACCTGCGTGAGGCCATGGTGATTTCCAACGCAAGGAGACACAGTCATGTTTTACAAAACACAAGGGGTGACCAGAGCATGGAGAAAAACAAAGGAAAGGCCACATACACTTTCATCCACCTTGCTACGGAAGGATAAATGGTGCAAGAGCACCCAGACGACTCTGAAACAACCCCAAAAATAAACAGCACACACAATCCTTTCCCCCCCACTCTAGTCCAATGCAATGCTCGCATGCAAGACAGCCGCCGTGCACGTTCAGCTGTGAAGTTCCAGGTCTGACCAACACGTTTGGGATTGTTCCATGTAACGGCACAGCCATACCCCAGTCACCCACCCACAGCTGCTGGCACAGAAAAGAGCGTTCCCTGTACTTTCTCAAGTGATAGTAAGAAAACCTGCCTGTGAAGTCACGACCTTGGTACTTCCTCAGCCAGACACTCTTCCTCTACCTGCTCTTCACCAGCTCAGCTCCCCAGCTACACCAGTATCACCACTGCTGCTCCTCTTGTTCCTCCCTGACACAGCATGTGCTGACGCAGTGCTGGCTTGAGTTTGTTTCTTAGGGTGACTGGGGTAGAGAAGAAGAAGAAATCAGACTAAGAACAGCTTTCAGTTCTCTTCATGTCCCTAACCAATTTTGTTTATCATAAAAGCAACAGCAGACCCATGTCCAACTGAAGGCGGGGCTGGGGAGTGGGGGTAATAATCAGACACCACCACACTAAATCTACCTCTGAAAGAAGATCAAGAATTCAATTACTGTTGTGTAGCCCCAACCCTAACAGCCCAGCCTGTAAAAACAAAAAATAAAAAATTTTAAATTCACCAAGTTCAGTGAACCCTTCCTTGCCACTGCACACACACCTTTTTTGCTTTGCTTCTGTTATTACTCACAATACAGATTAAGATGGAGCTTCTATAGTGGTAACAGATCCCAGGAGCCAGAGCACGTGGCACCTTACTGAAAGTAAGCTCTGCTGAATGGGGGTCCGCAAACTTGAGGTTCCTACCTCAAAGTACCTGCTTAAATTGTCACATGTGCCTATGACAACATCAAGATAACCCAGAGCTCTTCTAGGAACCGTTTTGAAGATGGTCAATGTCCAAAAATTTTAATGTTTTCATATTTTGATTGTAAGAATGCAAATAGCTGCTTTTTGCATTCTTAGTGTAAGCTCATCAAATTCAAACTAAGCCCTATTGCTATACCTGTTCAATTTTGCTCCTGTGATGGGGAAATCACAGGAACACTTAGGGCAATGACGTGATTCTTGAAAGACCGAGAACAATACAGTGGGTGAAAAAACAGATTGGCCACTATGCCCAGAACGTATTCCAAATCAATCGTTACAAGTAGGGGCACAAAGAAACCCCACACCCAAATTAAAGGCTACCCCATGAAAGTATTTACAAAGCTACTCTCCTGGCACAAGATAAAAATCCAACTCCCGGAATTGTAAGTCTTCAGAGCATGCAGATCAAGGTAGTTTCTTTCTGCAATGCTTTATAAAACAGCATGGACCAAATCCAGCAGACAGAGGGATCAAGCTCTGTTTGAGAGGCTTGTAAAGTTTGTTTGTAGTCAAACCGTTGCCCGAGTCATGTTCAAAACGAAGCCATGCTTGGAACCAGTTTTTAACTAGTGCTGTTGCCAGCGCTACGGCCTGTGGTGATTTTGACTTGAGGAGACCGGTCCATAAACTCGAAGAAGTATCTGATGGGACAGCAGCCATCTTCCAGACTCCACACACACATATATATATATATCTGAAAACACTCAGGATTACCAATCCCAAAAGTATCAACAGAAGGCAGAAGTGAAGGGCTCAGAGATGAGACAGATCCTGCCCTCCAGCCAAGAACCAAGTGCTCTGGGAAAGTCTTACTGCAGCACTACACAGAGGGGTCTCATTCTCCCGCTTGTACCAAGTTTGACTCTGTACTCTAAAGGAACAGAAAACCAAGAAGTTCAAAGTCATCATGTAAGGAAGGGTAAAGGAAGGGGCAGTTAAGAACACAATTTTTCTTCATATAAAATAATGTTTTTATATGTTACAGGGATACTGGAGAAAGAAACAAACTGAAAACAGGAAAATTAGAATATTCTTTACAAAGGCAAACTGTGCTGTTCCCGCCACATCTAAGTAAGTGACCTGTCCACTTAAACCAAAATCTTTGAGCAAGGAAAGCCTGTTTGGCATGTACAGAGTCCCCACAGTAACACAAATGTAGCTCATTCTACATTTACTACGATACAGAGTTTTAACTGGTGGGTTTTTATCACTGCTATGAGAGATCTTAAGTCCTGTCTGCGAGCTGAAGCATATGAAGGTGCTCACTTCAAGATTTACCTACAGCAGCCTCCTCTGAACTTTACAGATTTAAAGTGTCAGATGAGCTGGCAGGATCATGAAGAGATGATACAGATTTTTCAACTCATACCTTAGCAGCAGAATGGAAAGGGGAAATCACAAACCAATTGCTAAAAGAAAACTAAGAATCTGCACCCACTAGAATAAAAATTCTTACATTCCTGAAAGATGACTGAATCAAATTCCAGACTTTTGGACTGTTTGTAGAATTTGGGGGTTTGTTTGATACTACTCTTGGTGACTTCAGCAACAAGTTAACATACACTGAGGATTCACATGCCATTTTTATCTCTAAAGCATTTATCAGACTCAAGTAAAACTTATACTCCATCTTGTCCATTCACTGCAATAGACCTGCTCCTATTTGTATCCATGTCAAGGCCAGGGAATGCTTACATTATACATCTTACTGGAGTTACTTCTGTGTTTGCAACAGGCTTGATCAGGAGGCTGTCTCTCCATTGCAACTGCTTAAGGAAAACCAATTCACTATATACCCTGTCAGACATAACTGTTGCAGCTGAAGAGATCATCTCCCACAGCTGGGATGAATGAAATAGGAGCCACCTTGTCAGCCACCTCAACAAAACTGAAAAAAGGTGGGAAATCAGAACCCTTGCCCTAACAGCTCACAATACCTGAATGTACATAGACAAACTGGTGGCAGTTTGCCATACCACACAGACATGTGACTTGCGGTGGCACAGGAACAGGCACAGCACCTCACAAGGATGGCAACCCCTGCCAACGAGGATCACTTCAGCCAGCCTGCACGTAGGAGCAGCCCCTGTGAATGAGAACCAGGTATACAGCTTCATTTGTCCCGCACAGGTTTCCCCTCTAAGCAAGTCACCAAGGTGAGACAAGAGTAGAGGAGCTTTGTTCAACAAACCACACAAGTTATTTATTCCAGAGCCCATTGGGAGAGAGAGATGACGAGAACAAGTAGAAGGCTTGCTTGTGAAGCTGAAGGCAGCAGTCAGGGAATACAACCGCTAAATACAAAGCCTGAGAATTCTGGCTGACAATTCCTGTCATTTCAGTCAGATGCAAACCAAGTGACATACTACTATAGAGAGGAGGGAACAATAATACCAAGCAAAAGTGAAATCCAATAGCACAAACCTGTCTCACTTCACCTTCTTTTTCCAAAAAGCATTTGAGACAGCAGGGGTTGAAAAAGTGGTGCCTGCGAAGGATGCGTATCTTTACAGGTGGCTTCTAGTGCCTACAGCAACCCATAAGTCTTTACACCTGCCTTTGGCAAGCATACTGTAGAGGGTTTTCTGTCTGACTGAAACACACATTTTGTATGAGAAAAAAGACTCATACAAAAACCTATTTGCAAAGAATTTAAAAAAAAAAAAAAAGTCAGCAAGAGTATAGGCGTCAGGGAAGGGGGCACAGGGAACAAAGAAGAATGTCCCCTAAAAGAATAACATGACAAGGGTGTCTCTCTTCATTGAGCTGCTTAAGTGAAGGACAGAAAGGGGCAGAGTAAATAAGAGCCATTTTCACCTCTCTCCCACACAGAATTACAAATATATTTGAAGAAAATTAACTGTGAAATGATGTATGTAAAAAATATATTGCTCTACCATGACTGGTGATGGTAGTTATGTTGTATATTTAGGCACATAACCAGAAAAAGGTGACTGACAGTTCAGTTATGAATCATGAATCTCGAGAGCAGAATAAGCGGCTACAGTGTGCTGAACAGAACGAATGGCAGCAATTAATAGAGACCATCAAAACACAGATAAGTTCCAAGATATCAATAAAAGGTTTAATGTGTGGCAAGACAAAGGAAAAAAAAAAAATCAAGGAGATATGCACACCAAGAAAGCGACAGAAAAGTTTCAGACATCTCTGCATTTATTATCTTCAAATAACAATAGTCATGCAACTGCATTCTTTGAGGCTAGAAAAGACAACTGCAGTTGGGAAAATGTAGGTACAGTAGCAAGAGAAGAGACTTAGTAAGGGAATGGCTTTATCAAACTAGATAGCAATACCACATTAGTGAGCATTAAAAGATCAGCTCCATGATTCTGACACAGGATATGTTAAAACACTAATTATTTCTTTTCATACCTTCCTAAAACCACACAAGTAAACACAACTACCTCTCAGTTTTCATCAAGTCTTTTAAAGGTTCATGAGAGACTTTTAAATAGTTAAAAAGTCATCTCTACTTGGGGAGAATCATTTTCTTTCCAGCACTTGAAAGCCACAGCACACATTTCAAAACACATTCAGTTTCACAGAAGCATTTATCTCCACATGTACGCTTCACTGCTCTTCCTCAATTATTTTTCTAAAACATACCTTTTCAGCTTCTCTTAACAGGGACTGTCTTGGCTTTTCACACTGAAGCAGTGCCTTCTGTGTTTAACTCTGTTGTTCAGAAGACTAGACTCAGGAAACTATGGGGAAATAAAACCATACAGGCAGTAAGGACTCACCTGATTACAGAGTTGACACTGGAGGCTCTCTCCAAGTTTCTACCTCTCATCATTTTCTGTTTTGTGAGAGGTCAGCAAGAAAAACTCTTCTCCTTCTGTCTTGTTCTGTGCCTTTTCCAACTTTCTAACTCCAACTATCCAAAGCGGTGAAAATCAGTAAGAAAACTTCTCCAAGATGCTCCACAAATATTCCCAAGAGCCTCAGGCTAGCACTTGCCTCCTCCAAGGCAACTTCTGTGCTAGCTCCTATTTTTCTGGCTATTAGTCTCAGGTGCTACTGCAGTCCAATTATTTAATAAAGTACAGCTGGGATACTCTGTGCCATCACATGAAAGTAGACTTCTTCCTTACACCTAATGTCTCCTCACCACCAACAAAAAGCTGAATAACAGATAAAGAAAAAATGATGTACACTGCACTTTAACAGTATCAACAGCATAGAAAAATGCACAACATAAGGAACTTACAAAAACTGGGACCCTGCAGAAGTATTACCACTGAAAGTTTCTGAGACACTGCAGAGCTAGTATTTCCTGATTTTAATCCCTGTTTAGGAAAAACAGAGAGGCATTACAGCCCAAAACATACAAGACACTAACATTCAAAAGCAGTCACAACATGGAACTGTATTTTCTTACTCCAAAGCAATTTCAAAGTTTATCAAAACTTGCACAGGATCATCCAAATGTGAACACAACCAAACAGAAACCTCTTAAGGCTCACATGATGGATGGTTACAGTGCTGATAAAAAAAAGTCACTACCTCAGTACTGCATTCCAACAAAAGGAAGGAAACTGGCTGGGAACAGCTGGGAGTTAATATAACAGTGACTGAACAGCAAACAGCATTCTTTCTTTTTTTGGTCATCTTTAATTTTTACTTAATTTTAAGACTTACATTTGTGCTATGACCGCTTCTTTATGAAAAATACAAGTTAAACTGAATTAAAAAAAAAAAAAAAAATCAGTCTGTTCTTGGAACTTACAAAAAAGTCACTAACCAAGTTCTGCTAAATAGGGAACTTGAACATTATGGATTTTTTTTTTTTCCTTACCAGAGGAAGAAGGGTTAGTTTTAAAAACATATACTGAACCAAGCAGTGAAATTAATTTAAAAAAGGAAAAAAAAAAAAAAAAAAAAAAAGGGATAGGATTGACTCATTCTCCAAAAAGGGCTAATACCTATTACAGTGACATACACAAGCATACATCTGGCTGAACATACATTCATCTCTGTTGCTCAGCTTTGCTTCGTGCTCCTGTTCATGCTGCATAGTCCATTACAGCCAGGCACTGGGACTCCAGTCAACTCCCAGTCTCTCAAAACTCCATCATACCAGCATCCAACAGACACTTCACAGCTGCAAAGGGACAGTCCTCCGCTCACCTCTTCCCAGAGCAAAGGCAGAGGTGTGGAGAAAGGAGTGTGGAGGCTTTTCACCACAGCCATGGCAAGGAACAGCAAGAGCCCACTGACGGTGCAACCTCAGCAAAATCTCCTCTCATACAGATATTGTACATAGTTAAATTTCTGTGAGATTTCAAAGTGGCTAGGATACTTCAGTGTTACTGCAGCCATTCTAATCTGGTCTGGTTAAGAAATCTTTCTCTCTAGAGTACTCTTATCTCACATTCTGAGTTTAGTATGGTTACTAACCTGTACTAATCATAAATGTCTAAGGTCAGCATATCTTCATTTCTAGTTGTTCCTCCTCCAAGACCATATCTTTATCTGGTTTATTAAGAGTCTACCAAGAAGTGGACAAGACAAGGTTTTAATCAAATGTAAGCAGTAACAACAGGTTTTATTCAAAAACTTCCAGTAAAGAGGACCCACTAGTTTTGGAATAAAGGTACTTAAAGTACTACAGTTTACGTGAATATAAAACATCAAAGAAGAAAATAAACCAAGCAGTAAAAAAAAAAAAAAAAAAAATTAAAAATATATATATATATATTTTAAAAGTTTGAAATAGACCCACACAGTGATTTTGAAGTCCTCCAAACAATTAACCATTACTAGGTTGGGCAAAACAAGATTCTCTTACAAAATTAAAAGCCTACTTCTGTTACATAAACTGTATAAAACCGCTCAATAATTAGAGAGCACTCTGTACAATTTTGTCTTGAAATACATAGAGCTGCAGCCTTCAAACTGCAGGTATTAATCATTTCATCCTCTTCATGGGTAAAAGAATTAACCAGCTGCGCAATTGTTTTTGGGGAAAATGAAGAGGCAAAAATAGTCAGAATTAACAAGATGAAGCCACTATAAAAATGAAATGCACAGCAAAACTCAGACGTCAGTTTAAACTAACAAGCTATGTTTACAATATATTCTACATTTCAGTTGTCATTTTCCCTTCCCACTCCCACCTCCCCCCATTCAAATATTTCTAATTCTTTTATGGTCTAAATCTAACTAATTTCTAGACTTTCAAATACACCGTACATACATTTAGCAAAAAACATACCTAACATTCTTACAGCAGTATGGTCAGGACACAATTTCAAAGATTATTACGCAGTTATTGAGATTAAACCTCATGACTTTCTTTTCTTTTAAAGAGAACAGCAATCATCAACTTAGACAAATGGTTTTAAAATGTACTGCAGAAAGCCTGCAAAAAGCAGACTTCAACATCGGCTCTTAGCCCCAGAGGACACCAGGGAACACCAAGCGCTGAATGTAAGGAAGAAAGAGAATCTCAGAGTGCCAGCTACAGGAAGATCCTTCAGGAACTCAGTCCGACAGATTGTGGCTTTGGCTCGATTGTCCCTGTTGCACTAAACACAGCAAATCAACTTTGCAATAGTATGTTATAATGTAAACTAAAATTTTTGATACCAGCAGTATGTCAAAGGGGTTGGTTTTTGTTTGGGTTGGTTTTGCTGTTGTTTTTTTTTGGTTTTTTGTTTGTTTGTTTGTTTGTTTTTTCAGAATCCAACAGTTGGTCACAGAAGTCAAGTATTTTCATAGCTCTTATTCAGCTGTTGCCAGTTCGGGAGGGGTGGGGGCGCAAAAAATACCAAAAGTGTGTCTGACTCATACATCCTTCAAGTACATGCAAGGCTCAATTGTTTCCAAAATGCAGGAGGCTTGGGACCTTTTAAGACACTGAAGAAATAGGATTATGAGGAGAGCCCATCTGAGTAAGTACTTTATCCAGCCACTGCAGGGGACCATGAAGATGTATCTCTATCCAGCATGGAGTGCTCGTCACATCTTGGCGATGATATTCAGCTCCCCAACCCTGAGAACAGAATCATAAGTGGGGAAAGAAAAAAAAAAAATAAAATCACCTTATCTTATAATATCAAATATGTGAGAAGCATACTTCAATCATCTTCTTTCTTACCAAAATGCTCTCGCTTTCAACAGTCATTATCAGCAGGGTAGCATAACACCCTTCACACATCAACTATTACTGCATTTCAACAAACAAATCTGAAGTTTAAAAAAAAAATAATTTGGAAGAAGTGTCATTTTGAGATCTCCTGGAATAGAACTCTTTAAATTCTTAAAGACATAACCTGTGGCAGTGCAAAATTTCCCCCTATCTCAGCCAGCATGACATCCCAACAAAGCCTCCAAAGAGGGGGATAATCAAGTCTTCTCTGCCAAGACCAAAAATAGAGCAAACTGTGGGGAAATGCTGCCAAACAGATCAACAAATCAGAAAATGAGGTCATAGACTGACATTATGGAAGTGGGGGTGAGGTGTCTGTCTGACAAGACCCAAAGCATCATTTGCAGGATGGACATGATAAACTGAGCAATAAGTCAGAAATATTCCTCTTTGGAAAAAGAGGGCATGGTCATTGCCCAACAGGCTATTTCTCAAGTTAAGACAAGCTAGGTTTTGTTTCAGCTCATACATGATTCAGTTACAGTAATTACCAAAGATATAAGCAGATATTTAAGCAGCATTCAAAATCATTTTGTAAGTGAACCATTTCTGAGGCAAGTCTGGAGACAAGACTAAGATAGCCGCAGGTACAGCTAGCTCTGCTCTACATTAACCCCTAATGAAGGGATTACCCAGCTCCAACACAGGTGGCAGCAGCTCTAAACACTGTGCAGTACAACATCCAGTACGCAGGAGGTCCTGTGCAACACTCCCATACAACTGTGTAGGATGCAGAGCTATAAATAACCTATTTCTTTTTAGGAACCCCTGTCCTAACACATCTGAAAGTTTCTATCCTCCTGCCAAGAAGAGCACTTTAGCATATTACCATTATCGTCTGACTACTTTTCTATATGTGACCAGCCCTTTTATATCAGTACCTATGTTGACACTTACAGGTATATCACAAATCTTGACCTTGTATGCCCCCATAGAATAGAAAGGTATCTATATTATTTGGGAGCTGCAGGTCAAGACAGATTTAGGGGATTATACTACCTACACTCCCACAATTGCTATAATGATTTACACTGCAGTCCCAGCTGAAGTCTCCAAAAATAACACCCAGGAACAGAAGTGTGAAGTTCAGCTGGGCCTCTTACAGGGGAAGAGATGGCATGGATCGTAACTACGGTCAAAAAAAAAGGGAAAAAGCTGATGCTACAAAATGAATTGGTGGCTTTCCTACTTTTAGACCAAGTAATTAATGACTCAGTTCTTTTCAAAACTTGTACTGTATCTTGCCATATACTACAAAATAAAAAAGACAAGCTCCATAATTCCAGAGTAATTATGCAAATAATTCTGTATACACACATACACACTATCTATACACATACTGAATACAAGAATTCAACTGACACACTAAAAATTTACAAGAGGCAATTTAGTGAAATGAGAATAGTTAACAGGCATGATAGAAATGCTTCACAAGTGACTACAGACTTAAGTGAAGAAACACTCTCTGCAAGTTACCTCAATCTTTCAAAGTATGTGTGTTAGATGGATTTTTGTCCACAAGGGCAACTTTGTTTCATTAAGATCTGTCTTACATCTAATGAACATATTCCATACTTAAAATTCAACAGCTATTAACAGGACGACGAAGGGAGACACTGGACCATTCAAAATCACCACGTTATGAAAAAAAATAATTTATTTTGCTTACAAAATAATCTCAAATAAATTTTCACATACCTTTACAAAACTCATACGTAGAGTGCACATCTTAGTAAGCTCATACACTGTCTCAAAGCCATGGTTAACTGACTGAGCCAAAAGCTGAGCAAACTCTTGATTATTGAAAATTTTCAAACTGCAGCCGCTGGGGATTTTGCAGACTGTGGTGGGATGGAACCCATGATGGTAGTTGCAGTTCCGACTTTGCACAAAAATACTGCTGTCACTTAGGCATTCAGCATACACTTCCCCACCAACGTAATAGAGATGAACACCTGGGAGGAAAAGGTTGACATGAGGATGTTAGACAAATTTACACTGCCTATCTATTTTTTATGCTGTCGCCACAGAGATATGTTTCTGCTTAGAGATAAACAGTAATTGCATATCAGACCATCATCTGACTGTCTTCAAACTCGATTTTAACTTTTCTGTTTCATCAGTAGGGGATTTTAAAGGAGAGTGCGCATGCATGTATGTATAAAGGAAATCAGTAATTCCTGCATTTTAACGTGTTGAATATTCAACATCAATAAACTAGCAAGCACTGCAGTAGTTTTGATGCCGTACCTTAGATGGCTTGACCACTTGAACTTTCTCTCATTGTATTTATGTAAAGCAGTAATTGGGAATGCAAGAGGAGAGAGCAGAAACCTACTGCATGATTTGTAGATACTAAAGCAGACCCAAGCTGAATTCTCTGGAAAAGTCCTGAACACTATTTGGGGTAACATGACTTTTTTCAGCTCGCTTCAATTTCAGAAAGCTGGAAAAAGAATATTGCCCATATATTCATGAGCTGTATCTGTCAAACAAGGGTACACACCAATTTTGTAGTCCTTTCCCCTTCTACTGCTTGCTGCCTCATCTGCCACTGACGGCAGCAAGCCCCAGAAGTGGAGGGGACATACAGGGAGCCTCTGTGGAGATTTGTTGTCAGTAAGACTCAATTCCAAAGGCTTTGAGAGAGCAAACTGGCCTTTTGTGTTTAAAAATGGATTATTTGCTGTTTAAACCTTTTACCTCCCACGACATCATGAGTCAGAGAAGTGAACACAGAGAATTTCAAAACTAAATTGAAGGCCAGTTAGAAAGCTTTGACTGTGCTCTGTCATGTAAGATTTTGCCATTGACTATGCATGTACCTGTGTGGGTACATATATATTCCCATCTAATCTGCAGAAGTCATTTACAGCTATGTCTTCAAGTCTGGGATTTACTCCTCCTTCCTCAAAGACTAACAGTTTTACATCATCATTACTTGTACACATTTACTTATTCAACAGCATCTTTGTCTCTTCTGCACTCTGCTTTGGTACATATGCAGTTAAGTGCTTCAGCAGAACTCTGGGTTGCAGCTGGGTTACTTTTAACAGGAAAATGAATGAGGTGTTAAACAAATATCCTGATACTTGGTAAGATGGATGGGGAGGAAAAGAAGGAAGAATTATTAGGACTTGAGTGGCACAGCACAGGTGTGGTGTACTGTTGAGCTGCCTAAGTCCTCTTGCAGAGAGAAGCTCTTCAGACCAAGGGCTGAAATTTGAAGTTCTCTTCGGTTTCAATTCGTTCCTCCAACGAGGAGGAAGATACTTCATTAATTAACATTTACAACACGCACCTCACTGCTTGGGCATGCTGAACCCTCAACTGTCTCAGAAAATTTAGAGTGTGTTAGTAATGTAAACACCTAAAAAATTTGTCTGGCAGGAATGCCCCATTGCAGGGGGCAACATCAGTTTTGCCTGTCATTTGCATTATAGGCCAGTTCTCAGAAAAGAGACCTGTATTGTCAGACATAAAACAGAAACTTTTCTCTTTTGCAGGATACTGTCACAGCCATAGAAGAGAAGCATGAAATTCCCACTGAAAGAATAACCAGCCTGTGAAAAATGTGCTTGAAAAAGCTGTTTTAGCATGTTGTCTCTCTAAATACATGTTAGGATAGCTAATTTATGTTGGAATTAAGGCTAGCTAAAAATTTGGTGCCAAGAACTATAATTTGGATTTCCATATACACCAATAATCAAGATAAATCAAGACATTTCATTAGACAAACTGTCTTAAACTGTCATTCTAATGAAGATTATGATAGCCTTCAGGCAATTAAAAATTGATTAAGGGTAAAAGCTTCTTGTAATTACACACCAGGTAAGAACAATACTTTGCTTATATGACCTAACCAGAAAATATTTACCAACACAAGCACTCATCCCATGTAAGTGGGAAGACCAGCCTGCTCTTGAGGAAAGTGGCCCAGGTTGTCACATCTAGAGGAAATGGCCCCCCCGCCCCCAACCCAAAAAACAGGTGCAAAGATCCAAATCTCACCTTTGCCAATATGCCGCCTAGTGTTTTCAATGGTGGAGTTGCGGTTAACGTTTGAGAGCAGCCCCAGGCAAAATCTGTTCTTGTTGTTTGAAGGATCAGTGAAGCCATCCACCAAGACGCTGGTGGAAGAAGCATGGAACGCCTCCCCAACACGATTATTCAGCTCATAGTAAACAATAGAGCACCAATGCTTTGGCTCCTCGTAAGCAACTGCCTGAACATCTGTAAAACAATAATGGAAATGTTACAATCCAACAGTGCTGGAATACAGGCTGGAGATGTAAGATTCATAAACTTGCAGATTTTGGCTGAAGATCACTGAAAGATGAGCCAGATAAGCAATTGTAGCTAAATGAAGGCTCTTCTCTCTCCAGTTATTTTTGGACTTTTCATAGCCACAGACATACAATAGATTAACTTCACCTCAACTTTACTTGCACAAGACTTACAAGAGACAAAGATCAACACTAGATACCAACAGAAAAGCACAGGAAGCTCCTAGGCACATACCAAGCAGTGACTCAATATCCCTGCCACATTTTCTACAACACACTACGGTGTGGTCCCAGACAGCAGAGAAAAGCTGCAGTTACACAGCTCTGATTTCTTTCCAATTTAATAAATTAATCTCTACTTCAGTTAATTTTTCTCAGATACCAAATTACAAGCCACTTCTGTGCTTACTTGTATAGCAACAGGGAGAAACAGCATCACACAACTGCACAAGACACCATTTGTAACTTTGGGTACCAAGAAGTATAGCAAGGAAGCTTAAATATACAGCCAGCAGATCAATCTTTCAGCATTCTGGGCGTGCACAAATTTTTCTCCTGGGCTTATTGGGGGAAGGTTAAGAGACTTCAAAAACTAAGAGAGATGGACATTTGTCTGCAGAACATGCACAAAGCACATCTTCAATATGAACAGATACTTCTTGGGATTGAAGGCTGAACAAACTGGGCTGAAAAGCATATGAAATGGAAGAAGATAGCATTTAATGAGAACCTTTTATTCCTCAAGTGCTACCAAATGCAAAAGCTGCAACTGTTCATCACACCAAAAGAATTACTTGCTGAGTAATAGCAAGGATTTCTCAGAACATAGTTTTCCAGACTCTGCTAAGAAGCAGCTCCTCCTTAGCAGCTCCTAACTGAAGCTGGGAATTGTGCAGAATGCTGACAGGAAATTCCTGGTTCATGACTTCTACCCAACAAGCTCTAGAAACACATGGAAGTCTTGAGGTAACACCTGTGACTGTGCACAGGGAACAACTTCTCCAAATGATACCAAAGGTCTTTACCAAAAAGAGTTTCCCAGTGAGTGTCCAACAACAGCACAGGCTTCTTCAGATATCTCCACCCAGTGCACATTCTTTCAAGTGCCAAATACAACTACAAATTATTAAACTGCCTCCAAATAAAAGGAGGCTAGTGAAGGGATGTGGTTGCTTTATGTGGTTTCTTTTAAATGAAAAAGGCTATTTCACTGTTAAGCTTAGCACAGTTGGATTTGTTGCTAAAATACCAACTTTGCAGATTAAAGTTCCAACTACAGGTCAAAGTGCTAAAATGAAAATCAGACTGGTATTACGGGAAAACTTGTTTCTCTGGCCAGAGGTTTCCTTCTCCCAGCCCCAAGTCTACTGAAATCAGCCAACTTAAACCAGTGTCTGTATTTTCCTCTGTTCACAGGATCATACTGCTCTGACTTTTCTGACACGTGCAAAACAATAAACAAAAAGTCCCCTCAAACCAGCAGTACGTAGCAGATACAAAAGGTGGCAAATAATCAAAAGCAGGATAACATATTCCATCACTGTGCAAAACTTCTGAGCACAGTGTCTACTGCTGACCAATAACTTGCTTAATACACTCATAAAGAGGAGATGATCTTCTCTAATAACCTAGCATTTTCTATCCTTTCACATCACTGTAAAAAAAACAACAAAAAACCCAATAAAGAAACAATAAAAATCAGTCATTAGTTATTAGTAAGAAGTTACTATGCTTTTAATTCCCATGAAGATGCCAGCAATTATCAAAGCTGCAGCTTTGCCCCAGTTCTCAAAGTCAGGAAGAAATCTTGCCAGCTGGCCATTCTTACAGAATGAATCATATCTCTCTCACACAGATTTCATACTAACTTCCTTACATTTGCTTTAGGTCATGCAGAGCAGGTGCGTTTAGTCTCTCTATTTCCAGCATGGGCCAACAATGGAAATTACCCAACTTCATTGACAGGATGCAGCTTGTCAAATCAAATCTCTTAAGACTAACAAATCATCGTGAAGAACACGCTTCTAAAAAGTTTGCAACAAAAATGCTGCAGTAAGTTCACAGTAAAAACTCTTTTACAACCTGCAGCAGATTTTTTTTTAAAGTAGTGTAATTACAGCATACATATAAAAAAAAAAAAACAAACACATGAAAGCAAACATAAGTAAGGTATCTTTTTTTTTCATGAAGGGACAAATGAAAATCCATTGTACTAAACTACTAGGAGGGAAAAATACTAATAGACAATTTTTATTTTGAAATGGTTGAATGCTAAAAAGCAAGAAGAAAAGTGTAAACTCTTTTCTCTGTATCAATTCTCACGTAATAGAGAAATTCTACAGTATTCATGTCTTTTGTGAGAAGGGCAAACACACAAAGGTCTGCAGTTAGTCATAAACCTTGATAAATGTACTTTGGGCCAGCAAGGACTATACCCACACATAGAGTGTACTGGGTCATTGAAAAGTGAAAATGCTACCGATGGGGTTTATCGCATGCAAAACTCATTCTATCATTCCATGCAGAGAGTAAATAGGTTAGCACAGAAGCTATCCAAATTGTTTTAAGAGGGCAAATATACTTCCTGAAACCAAACATCAAGCTTAGCAACAAAACAAGTGAAGAAAAAAAAAAAAAAAAATAAAAAAAAAATCAAACAACAGTTAAATTGTTCATATGCTTGTGATCTTGACAATCACTCTGGCACAGCATCCAGCTTGCTGCTCTTTCTTGGCATGGGCCACAGCTTTGTAAGCTTATGTGTTCTCTGAAGGGGCTATTTCTCACAATGTGATGAATGCACTAAATCCTTTACTCAGCAGTCACGGCTGGCCGCAAAGGCTTTAAAAAGCAATCTGTAAAAATATGTCTGTGTCATAGTACATAAAGTAATAGGTGTTTTTTTAAATACAGATTTTGAAGTCTGTAGCAATGCCACACCTCAGGCAGACAGCTCTGAATTGTGAACCAGGTGCTATCACTGCATGACTCAAAGACGGAACAAAACCGGGGAGAGGAGGAACACCACAAAATATGAAAAAAAATTTCAAATGCTCTTATGACCAGGAGAAGAGTAAATTATTAGAAGCAGAACATACTTTTTAAGGACTGAAGTTTAGAATTCAGGAAAAAAACATAATAAGAAAAGACAATTTTATGAGATGTACTGTCTCAGAGGAAAAAAGACAGATATTCCAGCTTCCCAGGTAAAAAGTCTCTGGGCGTTTACACAACTGACAGTGTTAGCACCCATACTCTGACCAAGTCTTTGCTTGGAGAGCTATACTTGAACACCTCTACTGTCATCCACAACTCAGTAGGCTTTATATAGCAAACTGCGTTGTTCCAACAAATCAATGTAACCACAAGAGATATTCCTTTCCTTGCACATGTGTAATTTCAGTATCACACACAGATATGTGAAGCATCATAGAATTCTCTGTTCGGTCATTAATGGAAGTTCCAGATATGAAACGTAGAACAACTTTGCTTGTGGAGTTGGTTGGGAGAAAAAAAAAGTAATAAACACCATACATTTTAAATTTTTAAAGACTCATGTGATAGCTTCTTGTCCTAAATAAATATTTACATTTATAAATTTTTATCTTCAGATTTATTTTTTCATCCCTTTCAACAATATAAAAAAATTACATGGCTGTTCTGTTGCTTTTTTTTTTTTCCCCACAGCTAAACATTAGCATGATCAACATACATCCAAAACTAAACCTCAGTTATTAAAACTCAGTTCTGAAAGTTCTTCACTCTTAAGAAGTGAAGCAGAAGACAAGAAGGAAGTGTTTTTACCTCCTCTGTGTATGTCAGGGGGAATGGTGGGTGCCATCATGTTGGTATCCATTGGCTGGGAGGTATCATGTGTCATCTGCTCTTCCGGAGGCAGGTAAGCAGGAGGGGGAGTATCAGCTAAATATAGAAAAGACAGAGACACACAAGTCCTTTCCTCTCTTTAGAGTATATATACATACCCACATAAACACTTTTGGCCTGGAAATGCTTCCAGCCTGACTCAGCTATAAACTTCCACCCACCAGAAATCTGAGAAAGTAATCGTGGACCTTGAATCAGGGAAGCAAAGAATTACTCTGCATATTAAGCACAACTGCAATAAAAACGAGTCACTTCCCTCAACAAGCCACAAAAGAAAGCTCAGCTATGCTTCTGGCCCATGTTTTTTTGCAGGTTGAAAGTGCCATACAGATACTAAGGCACAAAGGCATCTCAGGACCAGGCCAGAAGCAGATAGCAAATATGGTAAATGTGAACAGAAGTTGGAGCAGAAAACTTTCAGTTAGAACTTTTCCATTTCCAACATGATTCCATCAGCAAAGTATGCAAACATCTCAGATATATCCAGGACCTTCTTATTGTCATTGCAAAGTATGAGCTCTATCTCCCTAGACTGGCAACAGTAGAAAGTGTTCAGGAACCCACATTCTGTAGAAGTAGCCATCTGGGTCTGGAATTTATCTGTCAGTGTCTCTTACTGGCTGCACTGCCCCATTCAGGATTGAATCACTAGCATAAAACTAGCCTGGGCACAATGACCACACTCACTAACACACTGCTTTCAGCCCTGTTTGAGGCATCCCAGCCAGGTACTCACATTGCCCTTCAGCTGCCTATTTCACTTCTGGGAAAGCTTCCCAAATGGCTTCTTAGAAGCTGCAGGTAGTGCCAATGTCACCACTTCCCAATACACCGGAGGACATGCTCCTCCAAATGAATTGCACAGAGGTACATGCAAAAGAGAGAAACCCTTGCCTGATCCCTGCAAGCTTTCGCTGCAAAAACTGAGATTAGATTACCACTGTACTATCTCTGGTGAACACAGCTGCTGCTCATCCCACATTTACTTCCATTACTGAGAGCATGGATTGCAAACTACCACAGCAAATGATCACAGGGGCCTACAAAACCCTGAAAACCAAATTAGCATCAACAAAAGGCAGGAGAATCATACCATTGCTTTGTAAGTTTTGGGAGTTTTGTGGTGTCTTTTTTTGGTTTTAGTTGTTTTGTTTTATTTGTTTGGGGGAAGGGAGTGTTGTTTTTTTAAGAAAACATATGTTAATAAAAACTATTAACTGCTTATTGTTTAGGAGACATTCTGCTGAAAGCTTTACATCTAATGCTGGCAGGTATCTGGCTAATTCCCTTACTTGGATACCCTCAGTTGGATGAGAGAGCAGCAGAGAATGACACAGATGACAACAGAACTGCATTAAAAGCTTAACAGTCTGCACTGGAGTTTAAGTCTCATGTTTTACTAAGCCTTAAATGTTCGTGTGTGTGCAAACATGTTAGTGATGCACAGATAGGGAAACAAGATTGTAGGGCCACAGGCAGCAAATTAGCCAGTATTCAGAAAGTTTTCAAGATTTCTGGATAGCTGCTTTGCTCCTTTTTTTGTATTTTTTAAAAGTCAGCCTCTTTCCCCATTAGGGCAAGACAGACAACTGTCCAGAGCTAAGCATCAAGGACATGAGTATCTTGACCTCTCCTCTAATTCAATTTCTTCACTGCAGCTGCTGACTTGTCTTTACAGGCATGCAGACAGAACAGGCCCTCAAAGATCAAGTAAACTTCCACAAGCCAGTGTTCAGAAAGACCTTGTTAAAGAAGCCTTTATCTCTTCTGGAAGAGTCCCAACAACACCAATCATATTTAAAAAAAAAAAAAAAAAAAAAAAAAAAAAAAAA
Source organism: Tyto alba (assembly GCF_018691265.1). NCBI lineage: Eukaryota > Metazoa > Chordata > Aves > Strigiformes > Tytonidae > Tyto > Tyto alba. The sequence goes on from NW_024881297.1 coordinate 10,371,844, forward strand.
AAGAAAGGAAAGATCTGGTTTTGCGGCAACTTTTCACGTTTTTTAGAAAAGCCAATACAAACTCTCTTTCCCTCTTGCCCCTGCAAACTCGGTAGTATTCACTCAGGAAAGAAAAATCTTAAAGAGATTTTATCCGCATTTTATCAGCAGCAGAAATCTATGCATGTTAATTTCATATAATAGAAAGCAGATTTTCACAAGTCTGCTGCTTTGTTTACACATGCCCTCCATCAGCCCCCAAAGAGAACATGCAAAGAGAACATCAGTAAGCATTTGTATGGAGTCCTTATCTTCTCATTTGGATCAAATCTGTCACAGACTGCTTCTGCAGTATTTTTATCCATCCACATGTAAAGACCAAAAAAGACAGCTCCACAGAATTTTCTATGGGCATCAGTCAAAAAAGAAAGGTTGTTACTACTTTGACTTTAGGAAGTAAACTGACTGAATATTTCTTTTCAGAGCCTTAAGGAACTGTTTTTCAGTTGAAGTGCATTTGTTTCTTGAAATTACAGCATTATGTGCAGTAATTTTATCAAGTAGCAATAGCATGATCCCCCTTGAGAAACATCCTTCTGTTTCAGAACTAAAGCCTTGTCCTGAATTTATGATGATCTCTCTCCTAAGCATGGATGATCCGTAGCATTACACTTCTTGGGCATTAAACATCATGCTTTGTAAGCTAAACTGTTGAACTGTTCCCCAAAACATTTTGAATCCCTCCCTGCTGCCCCAGATGAGTTTTACTATAATGTTTTAACCGTGTTTGAAGGAGGCACAATATTAAAGCTCTCAATATTATTACGAGACGGTGATTACATAGTCTTTATTACCTTACATCTCTCAGCTCACTATTGAACACAAGTGTTGGCTAATAATTTGGTATTATTAAGCAAAAAAGAACACTATACCAGTGATGTCCAACCACCTTTTTCCTTCTGAAGGGAAACTGAAGTTGACTGTACCTGGCATCTGGAAAGGACTTCCCGGGTCTGAGCTGGCTGGAGAGTGCGGGTAGGTGCTACTGCTGCTTCCAGGCGAGTTTGGGTAGCTGCTGTTGGGTGAGTGAGGGAACGGGTGACTACTGGGTTGCTGAAAAGAGTCCGGGAAAGTAGCATTGTGCGGCATGTGGGGCTCGTTTTGTCCCAGGTTGCGGAATTGGGCCAAGAGGCTGTGCTGAGGGTTGTACTCGCTGTGTCTTGGAACCAGCACCGGAGGAAGGACTAGAAAGGGAGAAAAAGGGAAAAGCCACAGCATTAGAGACTTAGTTCTGAAGGACTAGGCTATACAGGGTAAAACAACCCACATTCTTCTTCCCGTAGGGCATATTCACATCTGTCTTAAAAACAAGGTAGTCAAATCTAGGAGCACATGTCTAAGCAAGAACTCTTCCTTATATCCGGTTACTGCATAGCTTGAATTCATAGCGATCATGCTAGCTACCTGGTTTGCCAGATGGGAGCTTGTTTTCACAGAGGGCCAGTGAAGAAGAGCCAAGAACAAACCGCAATTCTGAGTTTTAGTTTTATTCGCACAAAGAAATGCTGGGAAGTAAGCACGTTACAATGCTGACATGCAGTTTGTTTTGCTGCACTTGTGATCCTGCTCATCACGTAATGGCCTGTAACCCAAAACCTTGCTAATAAGGACAGATATTTTTTCTGAAGACAATACTAATAGGCCTTGAACTCAGTTTGGTCCTAACAGCTGTAATTTTATTTTTAACCTGGGCTATGTTCTTACAAGTTAGTATTAAAACAGTTATTAACTCTTCAAGTCAGTTTACAAAATGTACAATTTAAACAAAATTATGTAGTTCAAAAAAACCAACTGAGCAGCAATTGAGCTACAACTATATGCTGCTATAGGATCAGAGAAACACACATCAGAAACTACTCGTCTCACCACACTCCCAAGGCCTCCTCACCAGCAGGGAAACAAAGGTCTCTTTTTAACTGGGAATATGAACATGATACCAGATACACTAAGATAAAAGAATCAGCTCTTTTTCCAGTGCCTCAGCTTCTATCTTTGAATGCCTCACAGCAAAGTCCAAGCTATTCAAAGGATTAAAAGCTAGTCTTGTTATAGATTGAGATTTTGGGGTGATGAGGGGAAGAGAAGCAGCAAAGGCAGGGAGCTCCATGCACAAAGTAGTGGAAGTGAAATAAAAAATTCACTCCTCTTCACATCTGCCCCACTTCAGCACCTCCATTTCCCTAGCTCCACGGCTGAGCAGGACTAGAAGAAACCCCCAGGATAGCCTGCCTTCAAGGGAAGGTGCCAAAAACCCCACAAAAAGCAGTGAATGCAAACCAGACTACCATTCCCTCTCCTCAAAACTCCTGCCCTGTACCCAATCCCCAGTGGACACGCAGAAGAGGAGCAGGAGCATGTATACACAACAAGCCTATGCAGATAGAACTATCACTCGGATTAAGAAAGGTATTTCAGAGACAGCTGCTTCACTAAAAGACTGAATTACAAACTAATTGCAAAAAACACCCAAACATCATCTTGCCAAGACAAACAGGTTCTTCCAAGACACCGGGGCATCTTTCCTCTTCCAGCATTCTGCTTATACAGAAGCATTTGGATACTTTTGTGAGAGTCCTCAAGTCTGAAAGTACTGGGACATTGCTCGACACAGAGCAGGCCTGAGGTCTAGGTCAGTGTTTAAAACAGATATAAAAGGATGCCACACACAAAACTCACTCTCTATTCCTAATGCAAGTCACAGATTAACTAATACAAAAAAAAAAAAGGCAAGAAAAAAAAAAAAGCAGCAGCAGGTTTCACCAGACTTTTGCTCACTAGTGGCATTAATGCATGAAAAGTTTGATCCCAGAAATCTTCATACCCTCACTACTGAAATTAAGGCTGCCCATTAGAGTCAGAAGCAGGTTTTAAACATTTAATCTTATGTCTCACTTTCTGAGGGCAGCTTCACTGGAATTCCAACAGATCTCAAATATTTGAGGCAGATGTTACCCCTAAGTAGATGTGTTTAAGATGTGAAAATTTTAGCCAACTCCACTTTACAAGGAATATACAAAGTTCCTAATTATGGCATTTTCTGAAACAGAAGACATCCATCTACCATTCTATAGAAGTTCTCAATTGCCAAACGCCCCAGGAGAAGCTGCATCTCCCTCGGCAGTTCAGACTGTCCCTTGCCTCTAATGCAACCATTCTCACACACTGCTGGAAAGAGCCATAAAAAAACCAAAAGTAGTTACTCAACATTCAGGTGGACATTACAAATCCCCTCATTCACAATATGGCAAATGTCAAACCCAATCTCTCAGATTATTAGTATCTCTCAGAATTAAGCTTGTTTTGTTAAACCTAGCAGTCCTTTTGCAGTGAGGTCAAGCACTATTTAATTGTCATAGCCAACATTTGCTGGGCTAATAAATTACCAGTGAAAAGAGTAACAATGAGATCATGTGTTAAAAAGCATTTTCCCTTTCCTGTCTTTATGATTCTTTCTTACTTTTCTGAGCGTTAAAAACAGAGCTTTCTTAGCTCTTCCTTTCCTGTGAAGGTCAAAGCACTAACTTTTCTGAAGTTGAGCAGAAAGTACATCACCTACCTTTCCCAACCCCTACCTCACATTAAACAATGACACATATGACATCACAGGAAGCCACACAATTTATAGCATTTTAAAATAGCAGGAGAAAAGGATATTTTGTGTATATTTTCTATAATTAAAATAAAGCAGTGCCAGATTTTCCCAAGATATATACATATGTCTTCTCCTGTTGGGCAGAACCACTGGTGAAGTTCAGAAGGACTTGATGTAAGAACATGTCTCTTCTTCACAGCCCCCCCTCACTCAAACCTATACTTTTTGTCCAACTGCTTCAACCTCAAATGATTAAATGCCAACTTCTTCAAAATACAAAAGGAAAAGTGGAAAGGGGGGAAAATACAACCGATATTGATACAGCACAAGTAGTATCAAAAATATCAATGCAGAATTTGAGTGCTGACCCTGATTCACATCCTCCCTGTATATACACAACCTTAAATGAGCAGGAAAAGCCCTGAAAGGCCACATCAGGTGGGACAGAGACTACAGTGCTCCAATTAGTCCAACTCCAAGACAGTCACTCACTGCCCTAACCTGATCTCTCTGCAGCTCATGGGTTTTTTTGCAGGCTAGTTGCAGTTGCTCCTACCTGAGTCACAGAGGAGTTAATCTGAATGCTGTTCACTCAGGAGCGAAGACACGGGCAGGGACCGGGCCTTTCACAAGTATGGAGGGATGCCAGGAGTTCAAAACGTAAAGGGGGATGCATAACCTCCTTGCTCCCCTCGCCCCTGTGTAAGGTGCTGAGCTTCTGGTCAGGTTGCAGACCTCAACCATATGGAATAACAAATTACCGAGGCTCTGTACAGCAGGGGAGGAGGCTAATCTCTGTTGCAGCTGCCAGCTCCAGGAAGAGGTATAATTGAAGGGGAGAAAGCATGAGAGAGTTATTCTGTGCTAAACCAGCACACCTGTTGCTATAAAATAATGAAGTAGCACACATCTTTGCTGTGCAGATCTCCACAGGACACTGCTCTAACTGTTTGCAGACAGAATTTCTCCCTTCCTCTTTACATTCTTCAGCAGAAGGGAACACAGATACAAAAGGCCAAGGTTTTTAAAAATATATCATGGGAGGCATATATTTAAAGAAAACATACTATGAAATACACTGTTGTCTTAAAAAGCTATTGCAACAGATTTGCAAATTCAACCTCATTTAAAACAGTTAAAACCAGTTAATGGAGTAGAACCACAAGTCATCCGACAGCTTGACTTTTGTACTTTCTCAAACATCAGATTAAAAGGTTTTACGGGTTATACCATGGCTGAATTTTGCTCCAAGATGTTGTGTCAATGTAGACATGGAGTTGAGAGTTAATACATGACTTCTAGCAGTAATGCTACTAGTAATGGTTGAAGAGGAAGATAAACAACTTGGAAGCCAAGCTGGGTATGTCTGTGGAACTGTAGCTAAGAAGAGATCCTCTATCTGTCAAGACTGCCTGGGAATTGGGTAGCTTCGGCATGCAAATAATACCCAGAGTATTCCTGTACCAAACAGCTGGAGCTGTATTAAAGAAATTACAGCTACAGGGCAATTTCACCCACAGGGCTATTTCATCTAAGAGCCAAGAATGCCAATAATATAGAAGATAAACCAAAGACAACCTGGCTGTTCAAACAAATGTTCCAACTAACCACACCAAGAAAGAAATGCTTGTATGAAAATGTAACGGTTGCCTTTGAAGAAAGCTCCTGATCTCTACTCTTTGTATCTCCATCATGTCATCCTATTCTTCAGAAAACGAACGGGTGTGCTCTCCTAGAGTAAAGATTTTGCTTGGTTTTCTTTTTTTTGTCCTATTTTCATATCCCAGAGATAACAATTTTAGTAAACACAGAGTCTCCAATTTATGTGTATAACTTCTCTCTTTTTTTAAAAAAAAAAAGGTTTCTCCATTAATAGAACCACAAACTAATCCAAGCCAAAGGACCTGCTGTACTTTCAGAGTAGCATATTTTCTATCCATATGGGTTTTGGTTATCTTACACAAGCCCAGATGACAGCTAGTTTCCCTCAAGGGCTCTTTTTTTTTTCCCCTTTGCATGTTACATGAGGAATTGGGTAAGCATCTCTTTCCATGTCTGAAAATTGAAAGACCAAGTAATGAAATACAACAAGGGTCCATGTATAAGAGCAGACTTTGATCATCTTCCCTGCCAAAGTAGATTCCACTTCTTCTGTGAGCTTTATAAAATAAACAAAAATAATTAGGGGAAAAAAAAAAGAAAGATTAGCAATTGTTGCTGCACTTTCTGCTCTTAAAAATCATGACTTGGTCAACATATGTTCTGTAGAAGGGTTTGTACAGGCTTATACCACAACAGGGCCCTCAGCCCTAATGAAGACCTGAGGGCACTATCATTAGACAGTGCACTTTAATTTCCAAGTATCATGTAGCTGTATTTTCATATGAATTTATGCAAAGCTACTCATATTTTACTAGAAAAACAGAACTGCGTGTTGAGAAGGAGGGAAATCCTCACACACCCATTTGTGCTATCTGGAAATGGGTATCAAAACATGGGGCAGGGGGAGGAACTTGCAGCTTGTACTGCACGCTCTAGATAGAATATCCTGCAAAGACGAAGTTGTAACAAAAAATTAAGAGTTAAGAGAATAAAAAACAAAACAAAAACAAACCAACCAATAAACAAAAAAACCCCACAAACACAGCAGCAGTGTTAAACTAACAAATTTCAACCCTCCTAAAGACTCCTAGCTTAATTTCCTGCCTTTGAGGCCATGGCAGCTGAAGCTGGCTGTGGCATCCTGACGAGCAGTCCCACAGTGGGAACAGAGCAGGTACCGAAGTATGCTCAGCTGAATGTGCTTAGTTTTTCTTGCTGTCTGTAGCATTAGTGTCAGGGAAGCATGCTGACTGGCTGACAGGTCTTGCCAAGATCTTGCTTGTAAACAATAAAACACCAAGTAGAAAGAAACATTTTAATGTCATCAGGTTTTCCCATGTTTCCTAAAACAAGACCTGGCAAAAGTGAATATTCTTTTACCAGAGGACAAGTTCTCACATATGACACTTACATGTCTACACTCAGGATAGAGTTTACTCTTGGCTAAAAAAAAAAATTGAGTGCTGTGGCAAAAACAATCTCTGAGGATTTAGCTACTTCTCTGAGGATTTAGCTACTTCATGTTGTCCCAATAACACCTGGCTTAAGCAAGACTGTGCTGTTGGCTGTGGTAGCACAGCTTTGCTCTCCTGTTTTCTCAAAAGCAGAAATGCCAGCCTTTTAGACTTTTGCTCCAAATCTATGTTCCAGTAATTGCAAGTGAAAAGGCTCAACTATAGCTATTGAACCAGCCTCTTTTGGGTGACAGATGGACAAACACGCCAGACTTCCTATTCTAGGAGAAAGCTGAGAGCTGTCCTGTTTTCTTAACTCTTAATTTACTCTTAACTCTTAATCTTCAGTAGACCCCACAGGTTGATTTGTCATTTTACATAGTTACAACTAAAGACTTGCTTTACTGGCTTTACTTTTACATCAGACATCTGGTCTAAATGCATTTGGCAAGTAATATTAGTACATTTCCTGCATTACAATATTCAGCTAACATTAGATTTTATTTGCGGATGCTATGATAAGCTAACATTTTGATTAAACTGACATTTGTCAAGGTCAATTTCATAATTTAGTACTAATTGTATGCACATTAGTGAAGGAGTTCTTGTAAGCTGATTTGGGGGGAGAAACAGTCCTGATACAGGAGGAAGTTAGACTGTGATAGCATATATTAACTCAGACGTTTACACAAACCAGAGTTCAAATTACCTGTATGAAAGCCACAGTAACCATCCTACTGAGCAGGTTAAAACTTGGAAGTCTGGTCTTTTAGGTCAGAAGAAACCTCTGAATCTTGTTAATTTTAAAGAAAGGGGGGAAAAAAAAAAAAAAAAAAAAAAAAGACACCAACATGTCCTTCTCGACAACTTACATCCCTTTATTGCAGCTCGTTTTTTCTGATACTTGGTGAGGTTAGACAAGGGACAGGCTACTGTTGGACCACTCTCTCCTTTCTGCCTATCTATTTCAGTTCCTCTCCCCCAGGTTGGTTCTGGTGGGAATTTTAGAACAGAATTCTGCAAAACTGAAACGAAGAAAGTTTTATACTACTTGCCAAGCAAACTGACAGTTGCTTGCTATTTTGGGGAACCATCCTATAATTGTGCCCACCTGTTGCAGCATGCTATTTTTACAGTTACACCCAACAGCAGCATTACACAGCAATACGGCAAAACTTCTCAGTGACAACACCCTGCTCCCTCACCCCTGGCTTGTAAAGGTGCAGAAATCCTACTACGGAAATTATGCAGTAATAATGATTTTTTTTCTACCTTGGTTCTACATATTAACTCCAAAGGGATGTACTGGCTTTCCCCTCCTTTACATCCTCTGGAGCAGCTTCCCTTTCCCCTTGGCTCCGCTGGCCCCTCTTCTACTCCCTCCGACACCTGGTGCTGTGGGAGTGGGGCCAGCAGCTGCGCTGCTGGGCTCCCTCCAGCCCGGGCCATCAAAGCTCTTCCACCTAACCAGAAACATCGCAGAGGCTCTCGGCCCGACCCCCCTTCTCCCAGGTGCTGGGAGCCACCAAGCAAACCACAGGACCTCTAAAAGCCCAGCCAGGCAAGCTTGTGGTCCCAAAGGGACTCGCAGCTTACTCCCAATTTTTTCTCTCCTGGCTACAAATTTGATCTGGACAGACTCACAGCACCTGCCAATTTGACAGTCCCAGGAGCCACATTTGAACCCTGCTGCTTGCCGAAAGCAGCATTAGCGATCTGACAGGCGACCCGCTGCAACAAGCTGTGTCATGTTTGAAGTGCAGGGATGGGTATGACATGACAGGTTTTTAAAAGATCCTCTTCTCAATTTACCCTCTCTAGAAACAGTTTGGGAATATTAATTTTATATGGAGTGATTCTAGGATGGTCAAATACAGGGGGACAAGACTGGCATGACCCATTTCATTTTTCTGTAAAGTACCTAGAGAGACACCTCACAAGCATGACCAGACCAAACATCTGTGTGATTTCAAATAGCATTTAAAAACTCCTTTAAATATGCCTTATTCTTCTTTCACTGGGAACTAGAGTTGCAGTGCTGTACAGTGGAGCATTCAAGGAGCAGTTACTTCCAGGACCATCTGTGTCTAAACCTGCCTTACCCAGGATATCTACCATTTCAACCTTCTTTCTGCACCCCTGGTGCCTGCAGTAGGTGTGCAGCCTTATGGAGACTCACTCAGAACAAACAGAGGAGATCAAAGACAAGTATGAAAACAATCATATTAAAGTCATAGGCAAGGAGTCCACGCCAGGAGCAAAAATAGCATGACACACCTACTGTTCTCCTCAGAGCCTGAGGACCTGACCTGTTCTTGTGACAAAATGCAGCTAAACATTTAGGTAAAATGTTTCTTGCCAAAACCAAGCTTGCTGAAGCAAACATCTACTTTTAATTCATGGTTACATTGGAAAGGAAAAATCATGATCTTTAGGTAGAACTGAAAATTCAACCATTCTGACAGTTTACTGTCTGCATCACAAAAAAAGCAACTGCTGCTTATCCCCCGATCTGGGTGGAACATGGGCAACATCAGCTTTTTAAAGCCCCCTGATGTAGAGCAGACCACAGCCAGTTCTCCAAAGAAGAGAAGCTTAACAGAGGAAAATCATCCAATCCAGCCTTTTTTATCTACACTTTATTGGTAATTGCAAAAAACTGAACTGGTGTAGTTATGTCCTGCCTCCAAGTGGCTGTGCTAATGGGCTGGATCCATGCAACTGGAATATTTCAGAGGATGGATCGGCTGCTCCCAGACTGACCAGTTTTAGTACCTCCTGGCATTGCATGCTTCAAGCACAGCAGAGCATCAAGTAAGCACCTCCAGAAATGAATATCGAAAAATTAACAACTGTGTTTTCCAAGGCGGGTTTAAAAGCTTACACAGATCAAAGAAGAATGGGTTGCTCTCAAGCCTGATCCCTGAGAAAGTATCAGCAGATTCTGGACATTCTCAGGAGACAGCATTCACTTGTGGGGCAGAGAGTAGCCATTTACATAAACACTCTGCACCTTCAACCACTTCCACACATGAAATATAAAAGAGAAGTTAATTCCTTTTTTGCCTTCCTTGTAACACATATAAACTCAAATCCTCTTTAATCTAGCAGGCCAACAAACAATGACTTCGCAAAGGCAAACTAACACAATCCTGCATCAGACGGAACCAGGACCTAAAGTTCACTAGTACTCTAAGAAAAGGAAGTACTCAGTTTCTTCATCTTCCTTCCTTCCCTTTAGCTAAGGCAAAAGAATCAAGCCTCTTCCCCTAAAGACACATTAGAGGTGTGATTTTTTTTTTTTTTTTTTTTTTTTATTAGCAGTATCAATTTAAGCACATCTTCATCTTCACTGCTCTGTATCCCATTCCTTTTGTTTTGCTGTTAGGGCAAACTGGATCCAGGCTTAAAAAGATAATTTTTTCCCCCCTAAATTCTGGATGATGTCTTTCACCTCATCCCATTGACATAACTGTGGACAGAGGCAAGTGACAGAGGCTGTACCTCCACAGAAATCAAAGGAATGAAAGAAGGGAAGGCAGTACCTCAGGACAGAATTTGAAATGTCATTTTGCACCTTCTCCAGCAAAACCTGAGAGGTCATTTGGGGCACTTCCAGAGAGATGAGGAACACGGTGTTCACTTTTTTCTTGCAGCCTCTATATATGCTCTACCCTCGACTGTTTCTTAAGTCTTGATCACACTTAAGGATAGCCTCAAGCCAGGTATATAAGCCCACTATCTCTAAACCAAAAAATAAAACTGAGGAGAAAAAGCAGATTCAGCCAAGCAAGCACACTAGTCGAGCTGAGCATGCCAGTTTTTAAAAGGCATCAAGTTCAGATCCTGCCCTCCTTAATTAAAAGCTTTGCTTTGCCTTGCCAAGGGAGAAATTTGACAGCCACTAACCACCCTGCACCAGAAATAATTCTGTACACAACAGATGTATGAAACAGCAGCAGTAAGCTACTGTAACACATTTTGAGGAGGTATTTCTTCCTGGTGGTTGAGTACAAGGTTGTATTCCCATCCCCAGCAACAACACAGCCACTACTTTCTCCTCTTGTTTCCCACCACCTCCACTCCTTCCCACATGTCATCCACAGGGCTGTGTTGGTACAGATGTTCCCACAGCCACGCCGCGAGCCCCAGCGCTGGTCTGATCAGCCTGGAAGATAACACAGCAGGGAATGGAAAAAGTGACTGATCTGGTTCAGCACGAGGCCACACAAACAGCTGTGCTGGCACAACACAGTGAGCAGGAGCTGTTTATACACCCCGCCACGCATTGGGTCTCCCTTGCCCTGGGGACAGCTTGCTGAGACCAGGCTGACCAAGTGTCACCCTGTCACAGGAAGGCCACCCTTCCTCACCTCCACCCCGTGCTGCCTTGCCCCCATCTGACTCCGCAGCAAACAAGCTGAGGGCACTGAGCTTGCCAAGCTAACCGTGCCAAAAAGTCCCTTTCTGTCAGTTCAGTTTTCTTGATCGACTTGCTGAGGGATCAGACAAGCACCTGTGCCTGCACAGAGCCTCTAGGTCAGGTTAGGCATGAACATGGTGCCACCACGTCACAGGCACGTTCCTGCCAGATGCCACGTTGCCCTCCTCATGCAGGGACACCTGGGACACTCCCTGTTTGACACTGCTGATAGTTTTCCACCTCTTGTCAACTGTTCACAACCGGTTCCTCCCTACCCTGGCTAACAGAAAAATCTCGTTTGGATTCAGCTTTGTAGCTGCCAAATACCACAGCTTGACAATTCTCATGTTTTCCAAGCTTCTCTTCTCAAGTTAAGCAGCAAGCATGGAACAAGGTATCAAGGTAGAAAAATAAAATGCATCCCTCTGGCACCATGAAAACCAAGATGAATCCATAGCACTCATTTCCCAACACAGAGCATTACCCGATTTTATGACTTTGAGAATTTACCACTAATCTGTTCCTCAAAACTTACACAACACTGAAACAAATCACACGAGAAGCAGCAGAAGAATGAACGTACAGATGCCATCCCATGCACGCACCGAACGCTTCAGTTCTCCAGTAACTGGATCTGCACAAAGTAGTTAAATACAGACCACGCTATCAAACAGAGCCAGAATTTCACGATGTACCTTGCACACAAAAAGCACATCGTAGACTATCTGAGCTTCCAGTTTTGTTTTCTCAAGAGAAAGTACATTTCTAACCCTCCTGGCTGTGATGCCTTGGAAACACAATCCTTGGTATCTGCTCGAGTCCACAGACTGTTGGAAACAGTGACTCATGCATGAATTCCCACTAACCATTAATCTCAAAGTGTAAGCACTTATGCAGCAATAATGGTGTTTTAATGTCCTGGCAAAAATGGGAAAAAATGGTTAGCAGAATCTGGGAGTGACTGTCAGGAAATGAAGATAAAGATGATGCTTGGAGGACAACAAGAACAAGGAAGGACAGGAAAAAAGAAGTCATAAGTTATAAAGCACAGCTCTCCAAGCCAAACAGGAGTTCAGCTACCACCTGTTTCCAAAAGCTACATTTTCACTCATCTCCATGTGATATTCCTGAAAACAACTGCAGATCTGTGGCTGACTAAATATAAAACCCTCCTCCTTCACACACCCAGCCAGAGACCTCGCTAAAACCACAGTGGGCTTCAATCCCACTCTCACTTTGACAAGCTGTTAGAAGTTCAAGATGTAGTTAGAAGTTCAAGATGTAATTTCAGCATGCCCATAACATTGTAGCCCCAGACCCCGATTTAACCAGGCACCTCAGCAGAAGTGAACACTAGCTCCCTGGTCAGCAGCTACCTCCAGAATATTTTAAGTGCTAAGAGCAGTACATCAAGCTTGTGAAAGACTGAATATTTCTTTCAGCTCTATCAATCTGACTACAGCCCTAATGCTTACAAGAAAACTGCCCAGTTGCCTATTAGGCAATTGACCAAGAATATCTAGTTTTTCCTGATGAAGGGTACTCTCTGGACAAAAAGGGAAGCATTTCATTTCTGCCATCTCCAACCTGTTCTGGATTATTTTTTTCCAGCAAAAATTATGTAGCTACATGAATTTAGAGATTTTTTATCTCATCCAAAAACAATTAAAGAGCAATCCAGAATTCAGGATTATAGTTAATAACTTTTTGCTCTGTTTCCCAAATACAAAATTCATAAGATGACTTAACACTCAAACCCCAGTTTTCTAACCATTTAAACTACTTAGTAGCACTCAGCTAAAATGTACATTTTAGTTAGACACCTTTTTAAAGTTTTATTCTTTTTATCTCGCAGATCTCATTGAAGTGACAGGGCATTTACAAAGACCTATTTTTAAATATGGTATAAATGGTCCAAATGAGAACGTTCTCAAACTTAGTAATTGTTTCCAAGATTAAAGCAAAATGAGTTAGAACATGCCGTTTGACATTACAGGAACAGTAAGAGCCCAACTATTGCTCAATCTGATGGAAATACATGTCTTTCAGGAATCCTAATTTTCAGTATTTTGGAATACTGAATGCAAGCAACTAGCACAGACACAGGCTGACAGCTAGCAGTACAAGGACATGACTATTTTACTGTCCCATTTCTGCTAAACAAGGAATTGTTACAAATTTTAACCTTTTTTTTTTTTTAATTTTAATCTTTTTAAGAACTGGTTTTCTGGTGCAGAGTTCCTTTGTTCAAGCTTCTACTGCATAAATACATACATTATGGGTATTACCTCTGCCATTCAAATAATTTCCAAGTTAATACTAACACACCAAAGGAAAATATTTAACATCTAGATATGCACTATGTGTTGCAGATCCAAGACAAATGCAATTTCCATTCACAGAAAAAGAATATTGCAACAACCTTATTTCCACTGTAGTTCCTGAAGTGTCCATGCCACTCTGCAGGGACAGCTTCAAGGTTTATGAAATGCCTAACACAGATGGAATTCCCAAATTTAAACCAGGGAAGCCCACCTGTGCCTGCAGTGCATTTCTACAGACCTCCCTGTACAACCTCACAAGTAGCTGGAAAGTAGAGTAGGTACATCCAACCACATTTCATCTTAGTCCCTGGAAGTATTGCCCAATAATAAACTTGCATAAGTAAAATTAAGCACAGATTTATCAAAAAGAGGTTTGGCCTTTGAAGAGGAGACAGAGAGAACTGGTTGCACCTTAAAAAAGCATGGGGAAATGGGTAACAGGTAAGCAAACTGCACTTACAGAACAGCCAACAGTAAAACTTCATGTGCAACCAAAAATTGCCATCAAAGCTCTAAATTGAGGGGATTATATTCTGCTGTCTAAAATCACAGTCTCTTCAAAAGGCAAATATTGTGGGAGATCGTAAAGACAATATTATCTTTTGAGGGAAGATGAAACAAAAGTGAAATGATAATTTGGAAATAATAATAATACCACCACCACAGTATGTCCGAATAGTTTTCACGCAGACTGCAATAATTCTTTACATTAGCTTGCAATGTTTCATACAGATTCACTAATTGACACAATTCAGTAAAAAACAAATTAACTGAGGGTTAGAATAGTCATCACCAATGAAACCAGGTGATACCAGGCCCAGCAGCTTGAAGCACGTACTAAGACTATGCCTCTGTATAGTGATAAAACATTTACACAAGTGAAGCATTCGCCATTTGAAAGGGAGAACTGCTGATTAATGCCTACATCCAGGTAAGTTGCAGAGGAAGAATCTGACATGTGCAAACAGCCACTTTTGCTTATTCAAGTTGATGAGACACATGATTAATTGCCATACTTTGCATTGTTCAGATAAGGTGTAAAGGTACAAACAAGGAAGAACCTACCAGGACTCTCTACCCGCTTGTAGTGGTAGGGATTGATGCAAACCTCCTTCTGTTTTGAACCAAAGGGAAACTCGCAGCATTCCAGTGGTTTCAGTTCATGATGGCTCTGCAGGTCTGGCCAGCGCCACACTCTACAGTAAATTACATGTGGTAGCCCTTTCCGGTGTGAAACCTGAAGCCTGCCATCCAAGGAACGAGGAATTGTGACACAGTTGCTGGGCTGACCAGGACAGCTTAATGCCTTTTCCAGCTCTTCCATAGCACCTTTTTTCTTTTTCAGTTTTTTTACTAATGCATCGACAGCTTTCTCTGCCCATTTTTCTTCTTCATCCCCCTGTTTCCATCCCAACAGCCTCTTCACTGCTGGGCTGGTGAAGGAGAATAAACTTGTCACATTCATGGTGACCCCACTGTAGCAATACCACAGAACCAAGTAGGAGAGACCGTCCTGTTCTTCCACCACCACCAGGGTACAGCAGATTGTGTCAGTAGTCAAAAGCAGCCTGTATCAAGTAATTCTGGTCCTTTCTCCTTTTCAGTCCTCCAGTCCCAGGAAGGCAGTGCTGACATCCCTCCTTGATGGATGCGACCTTCTCATTGTTCTAAACTCTTCCGGCCAAGAACCTGCAGGAGAATATTGGAGGGAGAGGGAGAAGGGAAAAAAAAAAAAAAAAAAAAAGAAAGAAGGATTTTACCTTTTAAATTAACATATAGCAGTTAAAAACAACCCTCCCCAACCCGCGAGAGTAGTGTGACCAAAAACCAACAAAGAACAAAAAAAAAAAAAAAAACAAAAAAAGCAAAAAAAAAAACCCAAACCATACAACAAAATGCTGACAGCCTCCAGAACTAGACTCAAGGCATATCTGACAAAGACTTTTAAGCAGCGGGGCCTGCTGCTGAACCCTGTATATCCCTCTTCACAAACCAGACCTGAATAAATGAAGTGATCACCTTGGAAAATAATGACACAGCATAAACAAAACCAATAGCAATGGGCAAGGGGCGTGTAGCAGTAGGAAAGGGCAAGGGTAGAAATAGTTGGCGGGACAATTTCCCATCAGCTCAGTTCCCTCATCCAATTTGCTGTGTGGCCCCAGTCGTTTTTGTGCCACACAGCAAGGGGGACAGCAACTGCATTTGCCAGCTTCAAACAATACTTCTGCTCAATGGCCAAGCATGGCCTCAGTTAGTACCCATGAGAAGCTCGATATAAAAAGCTGAAACAGAAGAAGACATGGCTTTAATCCCGCATATACTCCACAAAATGGCAAGGCTCCTATATTTGAAATGTAGCTCACATTAAATCTAGACTGAAACAGTCCCTCGGATTTAATCTTTCACCGTTAAGGGTGAAGGGCACTCCCCTCTGCCTATCCGCTGTTGCAACCTTAACCAGCAAAATCCCAAAGGAACCAGTGCAAGATCATTGGAGCTTGTTTTTTAAATTTATTTTAGAGAGTAGCTGGAAGCAATATGCTGCAACACCACTGTGCTACCCAGACCTCACCAAACCGCCAGTGATGTAGCTCAAAAATCACTGCAGTAGACTTGTGCATATGATGATCTGAAACAGAAACAGTTCAGCTTCACTTCTGACTTACTTTGAGGAACAAATGATAAAAAAAGAAAGGAAACCAGAAAGATCCTTGCCCTGGCTCATCTTACATGAGAAAGAAAACTGCATCTCCTCACCCCACCAAAAAGCCCTCGCAGCCCATAAGCAGACTGTGAAGGGAAGATAGCATGAATTTACTTTACCGATTACATCCTGACCCTTCCCATTGCAATGCCTGCCTGATGTACGCAAGGACACATCAAGGATTAGGAAGGAGAAGTCCTGATAAGAGGATTTTAGACAGCACAGTGGTCCTTCAGTTGGGAGACATGGAAGAAGCGATGGATGAGGAGAGGGAAGAACTCCACATATGAAGAAGTCCCTGCTATGAGCAACAAGAGTTATACTTGCCTGGGCTTGGAGCAGGCAAAAGGCTCTTCTGGGGGAAGTAGGAGAGACCCTGTACTAGCAAGGCGAGGGAAACAAGACAAAGAGCACTAAACCACTGATTTTCAAACAGAGCATGAAGACAGACAGGAAACATATCCTGCACTGGATACCAACAGGTTGCAGAGGAAGGGGGAAGGGGAAAAGGATATGAATGTTTTTGTTGCCATCAGAAAGACACAAAAAAAAAAAAAACAACCAACCAACCAGCAACCTACATGCACAGAGAATAGATGGTGTCAGCACACCCACGTCAGACAGAATTTCATAGTTATACTAAGACTGCAGATCTTAAAGTTGTAAATGTTATGCCACACAACCTCTTGACTATCATGCACTGTAATGGTTTCATAGTGTACCACTGTACTTGAAGTACTTTAAGTTGAAAACCATCCACTGGATTCAAATTAATTTGTCACCAAAACAATTATCTAATTGCAAAGGTTCAGTTTTATTAGGTTGAATGCATAAACTACAATTATGTGAATAACGGTTATGGACTAAGACACAGACCATGTCTACCTGTACTTCATACTGGTACTTCCAATTCCTTTTATGCTAAGAATTGTATTTGACATAATAATGTCAATCCAATGGAAGATTTGCATGAGCCTGGGGCAAATTTAAGAATTTATTTTGTTACCTGGGCATGTGCTATACTGTTAAATGAACTGAGTCTCCATTACTGTCACTGACTGTACCCCAGGTATACTTTATCCTTACACATACTGTAAAGTGCTCTATTGAAGCCCTGTGCTAATTTAAGAACCATATTACCAGAACCCCAGTACATGTGCTTCAAATGTGTTTGTTAGTCAGAGTTATTCTCAACTCATACATAGTCTGTATCTCAACTGGTATTCTAAATACCTTCTGTATCTTTCAAAACATAGAAGTTCCAGATACAAAAATTACAAGTTCCAGTGGTATATCACTAAGTAATCAAGTCAAGCCTTCTATTTCACATCCATTCGAATTAAAAAATATTCAAGACTTGAGGTGAAGTCCTAATAAAAAAGAAAGTCTAAGGTCTAAATCTCAACCCAAACTTCTTTCAACATTGATAATGAATGCAGAGATGGTTCTACCTAGGCCTGACCCATTTTCACCAAGCTACTTTAAAAATAAGTGACCAACCTACTTACTGTCAAAAAGAAAAAAGTCCCTTCTGTTAAGACTATGTTTCTACCAGTGCCTGAAAATACAACCCTAACATGAGCCAGTACACAAGCTCTGCAAAGTCTAAGACAACATTTAGATGCAACCTCAAGTAGTCAGACCACAGGAACAGATTTTTTACAAAGTTTTGGGGATCAAATCCCACTCCCGCAATCATACATCCCAAAACATATTTTGCGATCACAATCAAATGTATCATCTTAACATCTGGCATCTCTGTAGCAAAAATTGCAGCAAGAAATATGCTGGGAGCTGGAGGAAGAGCATTGGGTACAGTACCTGTCAATACACTTGGAAGTAATGCAGCTCAGCAAAACCTAACCAGCCACCAGCCTCCAGCCCAGGGACTCTTGCTCAAGTCTTGCCTGCCCAAACAAAGTTTAAGCACCCTCCAAGCCCTGAACAAGCCACAAGACAAAGGGGGGCAAAACCCACAGGCTGCTGATTACTACTGACACTAAGCTCCAATACCCATATGAAGCTTAAAAAAAAAAAAAAACAAAAAAGACAGTGTAGGTGGAGTTTTTTGTTTCCAAGTAGAGAGTGTACCCACAGTACTGAGCCCTCGCCAGTACATTCCGTTTCCCTTTCTGCCACTCTCGGTTTTCGCAGTGCATCATTTCCTGTATTACTTTTGCACAAAGTGGTCTTATCAGCTGGAAGTGCAAAATAAAGATTAAACCACGAGTCAGCAAATCACACAGTCCACGTCTTTCTTGCCCAAATACACATGCCCTTCTGGGAAAGTGGGAGGTAGTATTTCCAATAGCTGAGTGACCACCACCAGCCCTTGAAGGGTATGTTTATCCATGAGGTAAAACCCAGGCCAAACAGGGCACTCTCCAAAAGGCAGCCTGGAATCAATTTAAAGGATATTGAGCTGTTACCTACTTATCAGCCACTTTTTGCACAGCAAAACCTATGCACTTTTCATTAGGTGTTCGTTCTGCTAGTGGATGAGTTGGAATCAACAAAGTTTTATTTAAATCCCAATGCTACTTTATATTTGTCTTCCTTCACTGCTGCTGTCTTTCGTGCAATCTTTGGACTAACACACAAACCTGCATGCAGCTTGTGAGAAGCCTATAAAAAAAAAAGTGAACTTTATATATATAGCTGCTCAGCCAGTCTTGTATTTAAACAAACATGATTTAGGCAAAATGCCTAAGACTGAAGTTCTACTTTTCTAGCCCTCAAAGAAAAGATAGTTACTCCGTCAGCAACACTAAACAGACAGTGAAATATTCAAACAGACCGTTTTCAAATTCCCACAGCAGATCCCATAGGAAACTATCTCACTTTGCATAAATGACTGTTTTTGGTGGGTGGAGAAAGGGTTAGGACAATTAGATGATCCTCTCTCAGGGGGAGGGGAAGAAGTGAAACAACTCCTAGCCCAAGTTTCAGGCAAACAAGAAGCAGCTCTAATTCTTCTGTTAATTTCATTATTTGTATTACAGGCTCAGTGATGCAGGCAAAAAGGATC
Source organism: Tyto alba (assembly GCF_018691265.1). NCBI lineage: Eukaryota > Metazoa > Chordata > Aves > Strigiformes > Tytonidae > Tyto > Tyto alba. The sequence goes on from NW_024881297.1 coordinate 10,391,013, forward strand.
CTATTAAATATTTTTCATATATGCTCAGCACAGTTAGACGTAAAACGGGGCAGGAACCACAGTGAAGAGAATGTATATAATTGTTAGGGGAGAAAACTGCCTAGTCTTTGATTACATTTTTAAAATTCAATTTATCATATTTTATTTACTGTACCTCCTGCCAGCATCCACTACTTAGTGACAATATAAAGAAATAACAAGCAGAGATATTTTAATTCGCTTCTTTAAAATTATTTAGTAATTCACCTTCTCCGAAAGACACGTCTTTTCAGCAACTCATGTACTCAGTATAATATTTAGACCTTTTTAAAAAAAAAAAAAAAAGATCAGATTTTGGCACAGAAGCCAGGGAACTGTCACTTAACTCCTGCAAGAACTATTTCCATGTATTACTAAAAAGCATGCAGTCTAAGCAGCTGTAATGCTAGAACGTATTACAACAGATTGTGCACTAACTTCCTCTGGCTCCCTATTCTTGGAGCAAGCAGCAAAAAGTTTCAATTTCTTTCTTCAAGCAATATGACTTGTAAAACAAAAACTCCAGAGTCTTCTGTTGAATTACTCTGTTTTTAATCAAAGAGTTCTTTCTTTGCATCTTCTTATGGTAGAAGATCAGATCTTGCTCATCCTGGAAAAATGCATGGAAACCTGGTAGAAGCCTCAGTGGCATTACAATACATATGCAAAGAGAAAGGAAGTTTCATTTCAAAATGCTGTAGAACTCATTAGAGAGTTCATATAGAACCTGACTTGGCTTCCCTTGTATTTCTGAAAAGGACAAAGAGAAAGAAGAAAAAAAAATTAACTCTTTTATATGTCTTCTGGGCATGGCAGAAAGAATTCAAGAAAACACTTAAATATGAAATCCTGTGTTAGTTTCTGATACGCATCATACAGTTCGAGGAAAGAAAAGCACACCGGTGTTGAAAATACTTCAACCTACTTCGCAGAAGTAGGTAGCTTTTTACCTGACTCTGCATTAGACCCCCTTACTTAGGCCCAGCAAGGGCAAGGAAGATACTTCCAGGCTGTTCTGCGAAGCAGCCTCTGTCTTGGATCCTGAGACAGACCAGAACACCCACTCTGTGAAGCCTCCTTCAGGACCATTGCTCAAGCCATCTGGCTGAGGGGTTGTCCTTCCAAGAAAATCTCCCACATATCACTGTTCAGCCCACAGAGAAAATCCTTTTAGATACCCACGTGCACCCTTCAGTTCAAGCAGGTGGTAGGAGAGCAAGAGTGTCACATAAAGAGCAGGTACTGACTGCACCCCAGCTGTTAACAGCAGCCCGTACAGTTTCTTTCAAGAAATATCTAGCTGTTCTCAAGAGGGCAGTAATATCTGCCTTTAGAAGAAGGACTTGCACAACTTCTTAGTTGATAAGCCAAATCAAATCCACGAGCTCCAAGTGTGACCTGAGCACCAAAGAGCAGATTCACCACTCGCTCAAACTGAGACCGTAGGGCCAATGTACACTTTACCGATGGAGGGGAGGGAGTGCAACAGTGACCCAAACAACAAAACCTCCATTGCTCAGTTACTCCGGAGCATGAAGAAATAACCATACACTATCAGTATCTGCCAGCTCCTTCCCAGTCCTCACCACAGTTCAAACCAAGTACAGTGTCCAGCCAGTTTCTACAATGAACCGCAGCTTTTCCTCCACTTGCCTACCCACTCAGCTTCTGGCAGAAAAGGCACTGATCCTTGCCCCTGAAGTCTTTATTATCGTTACAAGAGTAAAACAACAGCAAATTCTGACAGGTTTTCTGGATTTGGACTTTGCCTTCTCAAACTGAAAGACTTACGGGTAACTTCACTGTTGCTTCTCCAGAGAAAATACCAGGTTTCCATATACATTAGAAATCGAATCCTGTGTTATAATCCAACTAAAACAGCATGAAATTCTTCATAAGCAAATACATAATTGTGAGAAAAGAACACAGCAAAGGTGCTTTCCCAGTTTTAACAGAGATGTATCAACAATTGTTTGTCCTTTTTCTGATTAAGAGCACTTCTTCCCAATGCCTTTGCAACTGTTTTGTCATATTGAAAACTGTACTCCTAAAAACAAATCTGACCACCACGTCTTGCAAGAGTCTTATCCACACCTTCATTAAAGCACAGCTCCTCCCTTTTTACAAGAAACACTAACACGTTCAAATCATGCAGTTTTCAATAGAGTTGAGAAACAACCGTAGATTCTTAGCTTGCACTGCTGAATTTTACTCATTCCTGTGTTCAGATGCACTTGAGACTCCACAAAGTCACAAACCAACAGCTGTTTCTTTAATGCCTGCTGGTCTCCTTGCCATGCTGATTTGACTTGCCAAGACTACAGAAAAAACTAACACCAAGTTTGCCAAATGACTTGGTCGGGAAGCTGGATAAGCCTGGTGCACACCAGCACTAATACAAGTAGGACACATCAAAATGTACAT